>NW_025421485.1:1250000-1875000 GCF_011764305.1 Mustela putorius furo
AAAGTATTCAAAAAAATGATCCTGATACACCAACTCTTTTCTTTTTAAAATATTCCCTTTTAGTCTTTGATACACAGAAATAAAATTTTCATGGTTGCTGTTATGGTATGCACACAATTTTGTTTCTGATTCAATTTAAATTTTTATTTTGGTAAGACTTAACCTTGGAAAGCCTCAGAATGTGGAATCATCCACTACTGGCAAGGGGGTGGGAGATGAGTTGTGGGGCTGAAAGCATTCGAATTCCCTTTGCTCACTCCTCAAAGTCAGGTAAATGGTCCCTTGCCATCTTTCCTTCTATATTTCCTCTACATGAAATCAGAGGTTAATTTTTCGGATTCATGAACTGAGGCTAAGAACCTTCAGATTGATCCAGAAATCCTACAGATTCCTGGCACCAAGCACAGCATAGGATGGGGTTCGAGTGCTAGAGTTGAACATCAGAGCATTTAGTGAGAATCTATGTTCTGAACATTGAAGCTTTGGTTCCCTGCACCTCCTAGCTCCTGGAGTGTAGACATATTTCCCAAACAGAAGTTTGGAGATTTCTTTTCTGGAGAAATGGAGTAGCTTCTGAGAAAAGGCATCTAGATACTCACATATTATCCCGAAAGCTTTGTGCATTACGAGGTTGCAGTGAAGTCAGCAGACAAGTCCTGCCACAGCCCTGGAGCTTCCTAGATATCTGAGGACGGGCGCTGGCAGGTGGCACACATAGAAAACGGAACTAAAAGTCAGAGACCACAGAAAAAGAAAACTTCAAAAATTAATACTGCCCAGGAGATAAGATAGTACAATTATGAAGTAACAAAAGGATTTTATAAAATAGGAACAAAGAACTATGAGAACTTTCAGGAAAAAAAATATGATAGTGTCTAAAAACTAGAAGGGTTGAAAAATAAAAGCAAAGTACTTCTCCAGAAAATAGAATAAAAATATTATAGAGCTAGATAAGAGAGCTAGATAAGATAAAAACAAACCTAATATTCAAATTATAGGCATTCCAGAAAGAGATGACATAATAAATGTGAAGAAATTTATAAGAAACATTTCAAGCCCATTATTTAGAATCGAAGGCCAGGAGTTTTCACATTGCAGTGCCTACTGCACTAAAACATACCATCATGACCCTCCAGAATATCCGGGCTGCAGTCTACTGTAGAGGAAAACACATTACATAAAAGGAAGTTTGAATTAGAATGACCTGAGATATCTCCAGAACAGCAGTAGAAGCTAGAAGAGAAACTTCTGGTGGGAAATCTTTTTTTATCAGTATTCTTAGATCTAGCTTAAAATCATCAATCAGGTATGAAGTTGATCATGTAAGGTCTTGTAAAATTTACCACCCATGTACATCTCATTTCAGGAAGCCATAGAAAATGTGTTTTATTAAAATTAAGGAATCAATGGAAAAAAAGCCATTAGTTTGAGAACTGGGCTCTTAGGCCGTGGCAACGGGAGGGCCCAGGATGACAGCTGCGTTCTTGTCAGGTGAGCGAGCAGCCGTCACAGACTGGAAGGGTGTGGATGGCTTCAAGAGCCAGCTCTCTTGGAAAAATTTTAAAAATGGAACTGGAATATTACCTGTTATGTTTGACTATTGGGAAAAATCTTTATAGTCTTTCATATTTTGCTGTTAATACATCTTTTAGAGAATTTGGAAAACATAGCAATGAATGCATAGACCTCAGTGGGTAGCACAGGAGGACACTTGGCATTTATTAACTCCAGAAAATGAAAAGTTGTTCAAAAAGAACAATAGTTGTGATAACGTACCACTTGGCTCAGGAGAAGATAATCATAATCACATAGTCATAATAATGCAAAGAATTAGTGGTTTAATCGAAGTTGTGATGTTTCCATAGTGGAAGAAAAGAGTGTAGGGAAAGTGGATGGTTGTGGTTTAAGACAGCTGAAGAGCACGTAGGGTAGATAAACCAGAAATAGTCACAAGTACGTACCGGTTAGATGCGTAGAGGAAAACCCCGGAAGATGACCGACAGACGTGAACATGGTGTAGAGGGCGGCAGGGACGGCGGTGGTATGGACTGTGTGTGGAACTGCTGGCTGTGCACTTGATAGGGGTCTTTTCGTGCTTTTGGATTGTTGAAACTATGTATACTGTCTGATAAATGATCAAAGCCCTAAGAGGTAGTGTAATCATTTGGAAGCTCTCTTAATGTAACTGGTAACATTGGCTGCTTCCTTTCATTTTATTGTGGTTTGGATACCTGAGATCATGGAGTAAGTAATTCTTAGTTACCTTTTTTACTCCAGTAGGTTTTAGTGTGGTGGCAATTGAGTGTCCTGCTGTGTTTTTGCTGTTTGCTTTTTAAAAGTTGTTTTTAGGGGTACTTGGGAGACATAGTCAGTTGGGAGTCTGGCTCTTGGTTTTGGCTCAGGTTTTGACCTTGGGGTTGGGAGATCGCGTCGGGCTCTGTGCTGAGCAGGGAGTCTGCTGGAGATTCTCCCTCTGCCTCTCCTCCTTGTGCTCTCACTCTCACTCCAAAATAAGTAAATCTTCAAAATTTTTAATTTAGTTTTCATTTTTTAATCAAAGTTGTATTTGCAAGTAGATTAAAGAGCTAAAATTTCTACAAAGCTTGTTGTTAAAAAAAAAAAAAAAAAGCAAAGCCCAAACCTGAAGCAATTACTTTTAATTCTTTCAGATGATAGTTTTGCTATTAACTCCGTATCTCGGAATAACAATTGTGTTGGTACTTGATTCCTTAGTCCTGGCGGTTAACTGTGGGCTTCCTAGAACGGAAGGTAATGGTGAGCACGTACCCTGCTCCCTCCGAGCGTGCGTGTGACATCCTTCACGCTGCTCCCTTTAACGATCTTGTGCTATCCTTTCAGGGGAGTTGCGGGGGACAGTGGAACTTAAACGTGTGATCTTCATCAGCCATATTGAATTAGAAGTCATCACTTAGCAATTGTAAGGAGAGGTTGAAGAGGTAGAGAAACTGATGATGGTATGAGGTCAGGGCCAGCGGGCAGGCTGATAGGCAGAGGCGTGGAGAGACTGTCGACAGGTGAATTCTCTCATTTCCAGATGGGCTTTTGAGAGAGTAGCGCGGCCAGAGCACCGACCCATCCATCCCGTGCTACCTGGTTCCCCGCAGCACGCCTTTGTGTGATTCTAAGTAGATGAAAGGCAAGAGGGCATTTCTTTTCTGACCAGCTGTAGCAGGCTGAAATGTAAGCAGGCTTGCTGTGCCAGAACCCCCAAAACAGAAAATGAAAAGTCAGGAGAAGTTTGACAGAGGAAAAGATGCTTTTGAAGATGGTACAGATTTACAGGATTACAGGACGTATGGTGTTGCTGTTTCTCTTAATTGGTGTCTGTCCCCTGCTAGATACAAGAATACCGAAGCAGGCAAAGCAGATGCAGGTCCTGTTCTCATGAAGTTTATACTCTGGTGGGAAAAACGGTCCTGCTGTACATGACCGACGTGATGGGTGCTCGGAAAGCCCAGGCCAGGGGCCGTGGGGAGCGTGTCACAGGGATACCGCCGCTTGGAGGCGGGCAGGGAAGGTCGTCCTGGAAAAAATCTTGTGAAATCTGAGATTTGAAGAATGAACAGGATTTCATTTAGCCTCGTGGAGGACAAGTTTGGCAAAAGAGAGCAGGGTGTGTTCTAAGCAGAGAGGAGAACGTGTTGGAAGAACGCTCAAGGCGATGTCCCCTTCGAGGACTAAAAATAAAGACCTACCTTGTTGAAGGAGCCAGAACAGAAGTGAGATTGGCACCAAGATGAGGCTAGAATATTTTACAGCAGATTTACAGGGTATAAAAGTAGGCACGGGGATGATAAAATCAGGTTTCTGTTTTTATCAAGATAACTGTATTACCCAAGGAGATCCTGAATTCAGTTTTGATCTTGTTGCATTGGAAGTGCCTGTGAAACACGGACGAGCAAATAGGGGGCTTCTGAGTGGAGTGTGGCTTGGGGGTCAAATAGCGGCATTATTTTGTGTGCGGTAGCTCATGCGGTAGTCCAAGGCGAGGTCAAGGGCGCGATGAAGGGAGAGTCGGGCGTGAGCAGGGAGGAGAGAGCTGCACCGGGTGTGGCGAGGGGCCAGGATGCAGGGTCGGCTGGAGGAGCCTCGTCTGACGGAGGCGGCCCGGAAGGAGCTGCCAGGAAGACGAGAGGAGGCAGACAGCCCCACATAGCAGAGCGAGGGAAGCCAGTTTCTGGCAGGAGAAAGTGAAATTCTGTCCGTGGTGAGAGCGAAATACTAAGGACTGAAAAAAAGTATTAAAGGACCTCAGAGTTGCTCATGGGTATTTTTTCTCTGGTAAAATGGGCAGCTTTAAAGATTTCAGGGGGAAATGTGACTTTTTTTTTTTCATGACAGGGACTGGGGAAAACCACCGGTCAGACTGTTAATGGAGCTGTGACACTAGCTGAGTGAAGGGGTACAGTTACAAGCCCAGTGAGTTGTCTGAGGCCTGGGCCTAAAGTGCCCAAGTCTTTACGGACTTTGTCTGCTCGTATATTCCAGCTGCTGATAATTCCAATAAAAATTCTACCTGTAAATGAAAAATTAAGCACTGCTCTAGGCCACACGAACTTCTCTGTGTACTTAATTTATATTATTTTGAATGCTCTGGCATTGTATTCTACCCATTTTCTATGACTAAAATGAGTCTGAGATTAGGCTTAGCTCAGTAATTAATGCAGAGTTTCAGAGCTTTCAGCAGTGGAATGTGCTTCGGTTCTGACTCCAGAGGCCGCTGCCTGGTAATGGTCACCGCGAGAGCACCTGTCCCTTACCACGGGCTGGCTCAGATGAATGGTGTCCCTAGCGGCATGCAGCATTGTTCCGTAGGTCGCTCCGAACTCTCTTGGTTCAAGTCCTTTTTTTAGTCCTTGCTTATGGAGGGCAGTTGGCCAGGATCCTCCTCTTAAAAGCTCCTCATAATTTGTGATCCCTGGGCTGCTGTCCTCGGGTCCATTCCTCTGGGGGTTCTTTACCTACGGCGAGTGGCCCAGAGCGGTCCTGTACTTCACAAATGTCAGCGAGGGGCCACCTTGTGACACTGACTAATGATATATTATCGGTGCAAATAAGGCGTATTCCCTCTGATTTTGATGAACATGGAAAACAAGGTTTCTGAATTTATATTTGAGTTAGACCTACCCGGAGGTGTTTTTCCCACACGAGGCCTGGCTGGCCATTGCAGGGGGCTTGATTTAGTGCGCCCGTGGCAGGCTCCCAGCCGTGTGCGTTTGGTAAAAGCCTCCCAGGGTGATTTTGATTTTGTTAATACTTACTTGATTGATTTGTGGCATGGCTCTTTTGATTTATTGTCCATTCTGATTTTTTAAATTGGGAAGTCTACTAGGAAAATAAATAAGCATCCCCCAGATGTCCCATTTATCTTGTAAGTGTGCCCACAGATACGGGAAAACAACCCCCCACCCCCCCAACATACATACGTGCATACTCCCTGCCTCTGTCACCACCCCCTCCCCATCTCTGTTCTGGCTCACTCTCTCTCTTCCACAAAATTCTAATTTCTTCCCGCATTCCAGTCAGTTACTAATTGTTTCTTTTGTGGTTTCCAGAATGGTGGTCGAGCCGAGTCTCCAAGATGAAAGCGAATTCTTGTATGCCGCGCAGCCCGAGTTACTGAGGTACAGGACGCCAGAGCTTACAGTGGACAAGGTTATGGACTGGTATCAGACCAGAGCAGAGGAAATAGAGCATTATGCCCGACAGGTGAGGGGAGGTGACAGCGGATCCTCCATACCGCGCTGGGGCCTTAGGACTCCGGGTGGGTCCAGGCAGCCGGCCGGGGAGCCAGGGATCATGGGTTTAGTTTGCAGAAAGGGAGTAAACATGTCTTACTGCTTTTGTTCTTTCCTTCTTTGCCTCACAAGCTTTTGTGGCTTTTCTGGGGATTCTTAAAAAGCAAATACATAGAAGAAAAATTGCTCAGAATCTTTCTCTAAAATGTAAGTTGCAAAATAGGATACATCCTATCCATGATTTTCCATTTATTTATTTTATTTTGTATTTATTACTATTTTTTATTTTCCATTTGTTTTTAATAGGCTTAATACCATCTTAGTGGCAATGACTGTATCAGCCCAGAAATACTTGACCAGCTCCCTGTCCTAGTGCAGTCATGCAGTTGGTTTTCATTTTGCTTTTTAGGAACCTTGTTTGAGGCGCTCTCTCTAATTAGTTTTCCTCAAGTCTAAGCCTAATTCCCCTCAGTTCCCCTGTGCCTCTATGGAGCTGCAAGGGAACCACGTGGGACAGTGGAAGAGAGGGATGAGGATGTACTGAACCTTCGGAGGTCTGAATGCTAATCTCAGCTCTTCCACTAACGCACCTCGTGACTCTGGAGCTGCCACTTACCTTTTTTGCACGTGGGTTTTTTTTATGGTCTTGGTTCCTATACCAAGGGCAGTGAGAACAAAGAAATTACACAGGAGAGAATATTAAAAATTCTGCTAATTGAGTGCAATAGTCGTCTTTATCTTAGAGAACAGAAGTTGGCAGTTCCGAGAGAAGAATGGCAGAATGTACATTGAAATCTCATTCAGGGTCTAGCCATTGGATGCCTTTTTCTTTCTACTTGTAGTCTTGGCCTTGGACCACCTATCCTACCATCAGTTTTTCATTTGACAGGAAGGGTGATTTCTAAAAGGTCTGTTGAGCAGCAGTACTGTGGGATGGAATCTGCACCTTTGTTTACGTTTCTTCTTGGTGGTTGGTGCGGCCCTGTGTCTCCATTTGATAGTCTCCTTGAATTTCTGCTTAATCTGACTCCTACTTTTACTGTTCATAGAACTGAAGAGGAGTTATTTGTTGGAGCTGATGGTGATACTATAGATCAAACTTTTGGGGAGAGTGGGCCAAGAATATTTTATTGACTTTCCAGGTCTTTGAAGATGGCTGAGGACCATAGTACATTTGAAAATGTTTAGAATCCTGATACTGGGATGAGAAAATTCTCTGGAGGTGCTCTGGCCTAACTCCCTATGTGCTTTGTACCTTGAGTGATAATGATGTGCTGGTGGAGGTTTATCGACTGTAACGAGCGGTCCGCTCCAGGGTGGGCTCTAGATAACGTGGGAGGTCATGGGTTGGTGGGCGTAGAGGCTCTGGGGGAAGGGGCTGGACTTCTTCATTTTTGCTGTCAACGCTGCTCTAAAATGTGAAGTCTATAAAGAATAAACAGGAAGGAAACTATAGAGTGTTCTGAAATTTAAGTTTGTTAGCAGTCTAGTAATAATTCCTAGACATCTTGAATTCATTGTGCGGAAGTAGGGCTAACTACGAAGAGAAGCGGTTTGGGGTGCTCTGTTTAGCCGCCCTTTCTGTTCTTTCCTCTCGCCCCTTTATATAAAACTCTCCTAATGGAAGCATGATTCTCCAGCTTCATTCTGTTTATTGATGCTTCATGTGGCTTATGCTACAAAGTGATAGCTAACATAGTTTTTATCTTTTTCATTTTTAGAGACTTAATTGATGTGGGACTTCTTTTTCCTTGGTGCCTACAAATGCCTTTTAGCAAAACCTGTTTGTTGGATTAGGAAGTGTGTAGAGTAGTGAAATTTATCCAGTGAGGGCTTGGGGTACGTGGCATAATTCAAGTTGCATTAGAGCCTGCTTTCATTTAAGGTGTCAATAATTGGGTTTTAAAACATTTTTACCTCTGTAAGTATCTGGGAAAGCAACAACTTCAAAGTTGATACCAGGAAAACAAATCTGGGTCACAAAATTGGAGAGTGTTACAAATGGCGAATGTGCTGTATGTGTTAAACCATCATTAGCACAAAGTTGTGTCTCATGCATCAGGCTTTCTTCATGCTTTCGGAAAATTCACCTGTGATAGATATATATATATATATATATATATATATATTTTTTTTTTTTAATTGGTATACAGCTAGATGTGTTTTTCAGATGTGAACTGTATTTTTATTACTAGAAATTAGGTAAAAAAATACTTACCTGTTGAAGTATTACCTGATCACTCCTGTTTTGCCTCAAGCCTTTCCTACCGATAGTTTCCCCCCACCTTGTGTTTCCTGGCACTGTTCTTTCTAAGTGAAAATGCATTTCTTCTCTTTTTAATTTCATCTGTACCGGGCGGTCCCTGGGGCTTTGAAGGGCTTTAAGGGCGGTCCTTTAATATTGCTCCGTGTCCTTCCTAACCCTGCATGCGCTGCCCTGCCCCCCCTGCTCTGCTCCTCCCAGCCCACCACCTCCTCATTTGCAGATGTTTTTGCTTTGTGTGTTACTGGGGAACCTGTCGACTCCGTTCCCTTAGTCCTTACTTTTTCCAGCTTTTCCCAGAGGAAGAGATCTCCTCTCTTGCCTCCAGGGTACTGCTTTCCCTACCTGTGCTCTGGATTCCACATCCCGGCCTGCTCAGGGCTGTTTTGCGGGGCTCTCTCCCCAGTGTCTTCAACCCCTCCTTCTCTACTTTGTTCCTATTTTTTTTTTTTTTTGGCCATAAAGTTCAAACCGCCTCTGTTTTATAAATACAACAGCAAAAGCTGAGAGTCCTTATCTCCCTGGCTTTGGTTGCAGCTGTCTTCCCTCTGTCACAGCTCAACTCCGAAATAGTCCCCTGGGCTCTCGGTTGTCACTTTGTCAGTGATTCTTGTCTCCTCATTTGTCTGGAGTCTGGCCACCCCTGCCACTCCAGGGACACTGCTTCTTCACGTCCGACTCCCTTCCTGTGTTACTTCACACATCATCCTTGGAAACCACTGCTTCCTCTCCCGCAGTCTCCTCTGCGCGGCTTCTAAGGGGTCTTGGTGCTTTCCCTCTTGTTCATCCGTTTTCATCTCTGGGTCGCTCACATCCTTTGGCTGGTCCCTTGAATTTTGCTGTCCTCCGGAGGGCTGCTCTTGTCACTAGTCCAGAGTCTTCTGATACTAGTCACTGCGGTTCTCCCCACTGGCCTGCTTGTTTTCTGGTCAGTTCCTTTCCAGTCCATCATTCAGTGAATACTGAGCATTCCTTCTCAAGTGTGTAAACCAACTTAGGATGCCCCCGTGGAAAGTCTGTGGTAGTATTTGCATTTCAGGATAAATGGCAACTTCCTTAGCTCAGGGAACAGCATTCTCCGTTCTGCGGCCCCTCCCTGCTGCCTTAGCCATGTTTCTCGTCGCTTCAGACCATCTTCCCAGCCTTAGGGAACTAACCCCGCTCTCACAGCACATCCCGCGTCTCGGCCTTGCATGCTGTGCTCCTGCCCGCCTTCCTCTCCTTCCTTCTTGACCTGCCTGGATCCACGGATTCGTGCACGTGCATTTCAAGTCTTCCTCCCCGGGGAGGCTTGGTGATGGGTTGGGCTGCGCGCCTTTCCTTGAGGTCCCGCTCACCTCGCTGTACTTCAGCCTTTGACGTGACAGGTCAGTTTTCCGATGAGGTGGAGCGATCCCTGCAGGAGGAGACCTCCTCTTCCTCAGTTTCAGATTCCTAGCCCTGAGAATGGTGCTCGGTTCACAGGAGGCCCCCAGTACATAACGGGTCAGTAGGAAGGGAGTAAGTGAGGGGTGCCAGGTGCCAGGAGTGAAGGTCATGTTCATTGATTTTGCCATCAGAGGTACACCCTTTCATCAACCCAGTCAAGGGTTAGGAACTCACATTGCTGTGTCCTGAGCATGTCTACGAAGATCAGTCCTCAATGTGGTCTAAATGAAACGTAAATATTTGCACTGAGACAGAGAAGGTGTCTCCCAGAGTGCACCATTCGGCGAATGTTTTCTGAATGCCTTTTCTCTGGGGGGCGCCGTGGAAGGAGAGGTAGGTACTGAACGGGGATGTAAAAGCAAAAGTCTTTATTTCCGGAGCCGAGTGATAGAGGGAAAGTACGATTGATTTGGCATTACCACTAACTAGCTGCCCCCCCGCCCCCCGCCGCTTGTTAATGTTGTGAGAATTAAATTGACAAATATATGTAAAACTGCTCTTAAACTGTCATGCTTTATGAATTTAAGAGAGTTGTCTTTCTTTTATTATCTTTAGTATTTCTTGCTGATTGTTTTGAAACAGCTTGACGATATATTTGATGAAGAACTCTACTGTTTTTACACTAAGTAAATGTACGTTGCTGATAATATAATTTTATATAAGGTGATTAGCAGAATTAGATTCTGTGCTGGAGGCTTTTACTTGAGAAGATGCGGGAGACACAGAACACTGAGATTTACTGTCGCTTTTCTGTTTCAGGTTGACTGCGCGTTGTCACTCATTCGACTTGGAATGGAGCGGAACATTCCCGGTTTGCTGGCTCTGTGTGATAATTTGGTTACTCTGGAAGCTTTGGTTTACGAAGCCGGGTGTGATTTAACCCTGACCTTGAAAGAACTCCAGCAGATGAAAGACATTGAAAAACTAAGACTACTGATGAATAGTGTAGGTTTTATTTTAACTTTCTTCTTAAGCATTCCCTATGTACTTTGATTAATGTGGGTCTCAAAGCTGAAGATAAAATGTCCTCCAGACCCGAGCACTTAGTAAATAAAGGAAGGTTTCTTGTCTTAAAAAATAAATAAAAAATAAAAAATAAATTAAATATTACAAAGAAATTAAAAATAAATTAAAAAAAAATCTAATTTTTGAATAAATTACTGAGAATATCCCCAAATTATTTTGGCTGTTTTTATACCTTGCTTGCCCTTTATTCATACTCCTCTGTATAAAACTTTCTTTTCTTTTAGCTAGGCATATTTCTAAACTAGCTGGCTATTCTAATAATCATAGTCCTTCACTATGTTAAATTTCTTTCTTCACTATGTTAAATTTCTAGTCCTTCACTATGTTAAAATTCCCAATTACTTAAATATTTCACTTACACAGAAATACTGGCGTTTATAGGGCTAGGTGCTTGTGAGAAGAAAACATCACGGCTTAGGACTCATGACCTTCGGAGAATTTGGTTTCTGCCGAGCGCACTGGATAGAGAGACACCCCTGAGACAATAATGGTGGCGCTTCCAGGCGCTTTCTGTCAAGGGACACCTCGTGCAGTCTTGGCTCTTGGGCAGCCTGGTTCCAGTGGGTGGGTTGAGGGGAGGAGCCACGGCTGCCTTATGTGCTCTCTTCTCTCCCTGACTGACTGACTTTCCACCTCCCTTCCTTCTTTCTTTTCCTCTCTTCTCGTCTCGTCTCTTCTCTTCCTTCCTCCTGTACTTTCTTTTTCATCTTCTTTCCTTTTTCTTCTAGTCATCTTTCTCCCTCAGGCACTCCCTTCCCTTTGGTTTAGTAATTTTTACTTCCGAGAAACCCACCCAGTGAAAACTGATTTGTATTATAGGTAAGACTCCTTTTACAGGACTTAGGTGGATCTTCTGGATTAAATAAAAGAAGGAATTGTGTAAAGTCAGGGAGAATGAGTAAAATCATGTGTAGCATTTGGAGTTTTGTGAAGGTGGATGTAAAGGAGCAAAACAAAACAGGAAAGGAAAAGGGAGAGATTCTGGGATTTTATACAGAAGATGGTCCTCAAGTGGTTCCCTTCTAGAGCTCTGCAGTGCTCCTGTCTCTGTCTCTTTTTTTTCTGTTTCACTCTTCCTATCCATGATCACTCTCTCTCTCTGTGTGCGCGCACACACACACACTCACTCTCTCTCTCTCTCTCACACATTTTTGGGGTATAATCTCTCTCTGCTCTGGGAGACCTCATGTTGGAGTTGTAGTAGTAGCATGTTGGTCTTCCAGAGCAGGGTGTAGGTTGTGAGGGACCATGATCACGCTGGGTCCCTCACAACTCACCTCTGAGGCGAGCTGGGGTATCTGTTTTAGTAAGTGTTGGGCTTCTGTTGTTTCACATTAGTTTGATCATATGTGAGGTTTAGAACTTGTCTGGAATAATCAGGTATTGAATGTGTTTGTTTGGTTAATTGTGTTTGCAGTGTTCTGAGGACAAATATGTGACAAGTGCCTACCAGTGGATGGTTCCCTTTCTTCATCGTTGTGAGAAACAGTCTCCTGGTGTGGCTAACGAGCTATTAAAGGAGTATTTAGTAACGTTAGCTAAAGGGGACTTAAAATTTCCCCTGAAGATATTTCAGCATTCCAAACCGGATGTAAGTAGAAACTAACTTTTTAAGAACCTCTGTGCTTCTTTCTCTGCAGAATTAGGTTTTATTTGCCAATTTGTTATAATAGGATTTATAAGTAATTCCCCTTTAAACAAAAGGAAACGGATGTCATGTTATTCTTTTCTTTTCTTATTATTATTTAAATTTTATTTAACATTAATTAACATACAGCCTTTTTTAAAAAAAAGATTTTATTTATTTATTTATTTGACAGATAGAGAGAGAGATCACAAGCAGGCAGAGAGAGAGAGGAAGGGAGGCAGGCTCTCTGCTGAGCAGAGGGCCTGATGCAGGGCTCAATCCCAGGACCCTGGGATTGTGACCTGAGCCGAAGGCAGAGACTTCAACCCACTGAGCCACCCAGGCGCCGCAGTTAACATATAGTCTATTATTAGTTTCAGAGGTAGAGTTTAGTGATGCATCGTTGGCATGCAACACCCAGTGCTCATTCCATTAAGTGCCCTACTTAATGACCTTGCCCCAAGTTAAGCTATACCCCCACCCACAACACCTCCAGCAACCCTCAGTGTGTCTCCTAGAGTTCAGTGTCCTTTTTTTAAAGTATCTTATTTATTTATTTGATAGAGAGAGCGCGCAGAGCATGAGTAGGCAGAGCAGCAGGCAGGGGGAGGGAGAAGCAGACTCCCCACTGAACAGAGAGCCCGTTGACAGGGCTCGATCCCAGGACCCTGGGAACATGACTTGATAACCTGAGCTGAAGGCAGACGCCCAGTCATCTGAGCCACCCAGGTGCCCCTAGAGTTCGGTGTCTTTTATGGTTTGCCTCCCTCTCAATTTGACATTTTTTCCCCTTCACTTCCCCTATATTCATCTGTTTTGTTTCTTAAATTCCACATATGAGTAAAATCATAGGTTCTCATGTATTCTTTAAACATGTTTCAATTCAGTCCATTTTTTTTTTAGGAGTTCATGTTTCTTTATTCCAAAGTTTGTTGACTTTCTGTTTCTGTTGATTATATGTATTGATATATGTCAAGATGAGAAAAACTAATACTTGATAGAGCATTGAATTCTATTATAGACAGGCTCTGTACAAGTGTTAACTCATTAAATCCTTATAACAATCCTGTGAGGTGGGTATTTTTATTTGTCATCGGAGGGAGAGAAAAATTGTGATACAGAGCGGTCGGTCAGGCAGTTGCCCAGGGTCACACAGTAAGGAGTGGAGTCTGGATTCACACGTGGGCTGCTGCTTCTTCTTCTTCTTTTTTTTTTTTTTAACACATGGGTCTTCTAATTTCACAGCTGTGTTCTTCATCATTAAGCTTTACCCTAACACCAGCAGAAGAGGAAAAGATTCTTGCCCCTTAGGACCTTCAAAATATAATGAAAATCTTCATATTTATGAAAATATTTATGAAAATCTCATAAGGAAATCTATAATTATTCTTAATAATTTTTATATTTGCTTGAGAGTACTATATGGTTGACTCTCAAACAATGCAGTGTTTAGGGGCACTAGTCCCCCACCCCCTGTGCAGGCGAAAATTTGTGCATAATTTTTGACTCCCCCCCCAAACTTAACGATCGGTAGTCTACTGTCGACCTTACCAATAACATAAACAGTTGATTAGTTTTACAAAACAGTAAGCTAGAGAAAGGAAAGTGTTATTAAGTCATATGGAAGACAAAATGCATTTACAGTACTGGATTCTGTTTATGAGTAAGCGGACCTTCACAGTGCCGGGGTCAGCTGTATTTATAGGTCTGTACTTCCGCGGGATTCAAATGGTTGTTCAGATTCAGTGGCCGTAAGTCATTTTATTAAGTGCAGCATATTTTTGCAAAGTAAATAACCTCTTAATTTAGCCATAAATCAAATATGTTGTTTTAAGAGATGGTGGCTCCCTTTCTGTTGGAGGGGGCTCGAGCAGGAAGTAGGATAGCAGCGCCACTGTAGTCCTATTCAAAGCCTTGGATTGGGTTTCAAGCAGAAGCCATGTAAGGCCCCTTCCGATCCTAAATTCTAAGTGAGTGCACTTCCTTGAGCTAGCCTGTGCAGCAGTCTGAAGTCCTCCGAAGTATATGGCCACAGACCATATAACCAGGATAAAAACAAGAAAGCATTGCTTAGTTAACCTTACACATTTTCTTCATTTCTGAAAAAGGGTTGTTTGTCAAACATGTCTCTGTTCTTTGGCTGTTTAAAATTTTCCATCTTCTCATAGGCAGTTCCCACTTAGTATTCTGATTTTGAATTGGGTGGTTTGCTGTTGGCCGAGGGTGGGTTACTTCTGACAGCGGAGCACTGTTCGAGCAGCAGGATGGATTGAATATGAATGTTTTATGAGGAAGAAAGAAGTGACTTTAAATTCCTTCCAGTAATCTTGTTTGTGATTCTTCTTCCTTACAGAGCCTTGGAAATCCTTTGTGTGTCGTCAGCTTTTCGTTGTTTTCACTTGGCAATTTAGTATGTGCCTTTTGAATAAAACATGCAGCCGTTTGCTTCTGTTGAAATATGTAAACATCAAAGCAGAAAACAATGGGGTTGCTGGGCTCCTCCTTTCCAATCTCTCCTCTTTATATCTCTCTCAATATTATCTTTCCCCAACGGAAATTTGATCCTGTCATGATCTGTGGGAAACCAGTGTCTACAAGGTAAATGTCGGGCTCTCTGGGTGGCTTAGAAGGTTCTTTGTGGTCTCTTTCCAGTCTGTCTGTTTAGCCTCATTTCCCTCTGAGAGTGGCTGTGCTAGTCCACTCACACTGACCTTCTCAACCTGTCTTCATGCTGTCTGGCTTTTCATGCCTCTTTTTGCTTTTAGAGACTCTTTCCTTTGTTTGGGGTGGTCAGCTTCCTTTTTCTTCCCTTTACAGACACCTGTCTGTCCTTCAAGATTCTCTCTGCTAGGAGACCTGTGACTTCTCTGTGCGATGACAGGTCTTGTCCTTGCCTCTATAATAACCCACATCACACTGTGTCATAATTCATGTTCGCGTGTTTCTCTTTTCCTCCCTTTTTTTCCCTACGTGTGTTCTCTATGTCTCAGGCTTCTGTGTATTACCAGGAAGTCAGCACTTTGCAGAGAGTAGGTGCTTAGTAAATTTAGTCAAGCAACTGTTGGGTGAATGATTGAAACTGGGTTTCATGATGATGCTCTAGACCATTTGCTAACATTTGTTTGCTTTATTAGGATTGTGCTTGGAGCACTGTTTTTATTTTATTTTACTTGACTCTTCACGGAAAGAAGGTACCTTGGATCTGCCATGAGTCAAGCACAGTGTTTATAGAATATAGCAGGAAACAGGAGCAATGGTTTCTGTATCAGGCAGCTCAGGCTAAATTATGCTGCATTAACAAACCATCACCAAATCCGAGTAGTTTAGAATGACAGACATTCATTTCCCACAGGCACAGTATGGGCTGTGGTTGGGCTTCTGCTTTGTTCCATGTCTTGTTATGACTTGGCTAAAAGACCAGGCCCCTTTCTAAGCTGTGGCCCAGGACCGAAAGAGCAAAGCAGAACCACACAGTGACTCTTAAAGCTTAGCTCCGAGTGCATCAAGTTACATCATCTCTTTTTTCACAGTCCAGAGGAAGTCTGAGCCAAGCCTGTTGTTAACGAGGAGGGAAGCATAATCCTGTCTTGGAAAGAAGGGAGTGAGCACTCGGGAACAATAATACAAACACATATTTATCCTTTTAACTGTAACATGTGCTTCAAACTCTTCCTCTCCTTTATACCATCCTGATTAAGCACTCCTCTGGCTCACCTGTGATGTTAAGCTGTTGCTCTTTATTTGCATGGCCCTTTGGAAAGTGGAATTTACAGAGGAACATAAGCAAGTCTGGATGAAGGTGATTTGGGAATAAAATACTCTGCCTTCTTGTATTGTTCTCAGTCTTCTATGCTAGCATTTCTTTTTTCTTCTTCTTCTTTTAATGCATTGTGTATGGGAGCTATGGGCTTTAAAAAAAATAGAGTTTTCTAGGCTGAACCCAGATACAATGGATTAGAATTTGGGGGATATGGAACTGGGATATGCATTTGACAATTTATCCAGTGATTCTGATAGAAAGCCTCTTGATCTGTGTTACAATTATTTCTGCATGTTGGTTTGCAGTTCCTGCAGTTCTCATAGTGGCGAAGGTCACTTTCATCTGATCAGGAATGGAACTGTCAAGTTCCAAAAGGACTCTCCCACTCCCAATTCTCACATGTTCCTGCAGTGCAGTACTCCAGGGCCCCGAGTTTGGAAGCTTTGGGTGCAGACCTAGGCCTGTGTGCCAGCAGTGGTAGAGATGGGAGAGTCTACATAACAGTTGAAACTCTTGCCTGCAATTTCCTGCTTGCCTGCTTTGGGCCCACACTCCTTAGGGAATGGAAAAGTGCCTCTAGAACTGTGCTGTATTTAAAATTTTTGCCAGTGTGGTAGGTGAAAAGTAATATTTCAGTGTTTTTTAAATTTGCCTTTCTTTAATTATGAGTGAATTAGAACATTTCCTCATACATACGAGGGAGCTATTTCTTTTTTGGTGAATTGTCCATCATGTCTTTCCCCCATTTTTCACTGGGACTTTTGTTCCTTTGTGATTTTCTTTTGTAAGAAATTCAGATTTGTTGGTGTAATTAGAGCCCCTTTTTGTGGTATGTATTGTGTATATTTCTCCCAGTTGGTAGGGTGTCTTTGGACTTTGTTTATGGTGATTCGCGTCAGGCCAGAATTTTTATCTTTTTATTTATGTGTAGTCAAATTGAACAGTCTTTTATTGCTTCTGTATTTTGAGTCATGGTGAAAAAGCCTTTTCCTACTCCAGTTAAAGAAGAATTCACTCATTTTCATTCAGTACTTTTATGGTTTTATTTTTATGATAGATCAGTAATCTACTTGGAGTTCATTCTTTTGTATGTGAGATGTGAATCTAATTTTTTTTTCCCCAGATGTCTACCTAGTTGTCCCAGCACCATTCATTAAAAGTTTTGTCTTTTCTTAAGTGATTTAAGATGCCACCTTTGTCATATACCAAATATCCATTTGTTTATTCGTCTCATTCTAGAGTTGTTTTTTTAAAAAATTTTTTTAAAGATTTTATTTATTTATTTACAGACAAAGATCACAAGTAGGCAGAGAGAGAGAGGGGGAAGCAGTCTCCCCGCTGAGCAGAGAGCCCGACATGGGGCTCGATCCCAGGACCCTGAGATCATGACCTGAGCTGAAGGCAGAGGTTTTAATCCACTGAGCCACCCAGGTGCCCCTCATTCTAGAGTTTTTATATTGTTACTGGTTTGTCTGTGTACTAGGTGCACACTGTTTTATTTTGTATCTTATTTTATTTATTTATTTATTTATTTATTTAAGAGAGAAAGAAAGCAAGCAGGGCCAGACACAGAGGGGGAGGGAGAGGGACAAGCAGACTCTTTGCTGAGTGCAGAGCTCCATATTGGGCTTGATCTCAGGACCCTGAAATCATGACCTGAGCTGAAATCAAGATGCTTAACCAACTGAGCCACCCAGGTGCCCCTAGAGTGCACTGTTTTAATCATAGAGATTTTATAATGGGTTTTAAAAATCTGGTAAGGGTAGTATTCCTTTGTATTTTTTTTCCCCCTAGGTTTTTTTTTGTTTTTTGAACTTTTTAAAAAGATATTCTTACATATTTGTTTCTCCATCTGAACTTTTGAACAACTTGCCTAATTCCATAAAATAGCTTGTTGGTATATTTACTGTGAATATATTAAAGTTGTAAATTGGTGAGACCAGTATCTTTATAATGTTAAGTCATCCTATTCAAGAAGAGGGGGTATCATTCTGTTTGTTCATGTCTTTTTGTACTGTCTTTCAGGAGTGTTTGAAAATGTTCCTCATGTAGGTCATGCACATTTCTTGTTAAATTTATTCCTAAGCATTTAATTTTCTGTTTCTATTTTAAAGTGACGTTTCCCTACCTTCACTCCTCTGTTTGTTGTTTTTATATATGAAAGCTGTTAATTTTGTATGCTAATTTTGCATTCTGCCACTTCACTTAATTTTTTGTATTGCTTCATTCTCTGGGGTTTTCCAGGTATCATATTTTATCATCTGTTCTTTATGTACTTATGTGTAGTCCATAATTTTAAGACCATTTTAAAAAGCCAAATTATAATTTTCTTAAATTTTACCTTTGCTCTGCAGTATGGAAAATAATCTGCTGCCCATGGTGGGGAAGACTTACTGTATTCCTAGAAAGTTTTAGAGGCGCTCTCTTCTTTTGGCTTGAGGTGGGGCAGATGATGGTTTAATAGTTACCACTGAGATATTAGGACAGGAATGATGGAAATAAGAAGTGTGTCTTACACTTTATGAAGTTAGACATCTTGTAGAGTTGAACAGAGCAAGAATAGTAGGAAGTGTCTTAAAACTTTGAGCATTATGATTCATGTGCATAATAGATTGTTTTAAGAAAGATTTGCTAAATGGCCCAGGAAGAGAACAAAAAGAAGCCGTAGGAATACAGAGGGGAGAAGGATCCGTGTTTGAGAGTATCATGAGGACGTGTTCCTTAGACCAGCATTTATGGAGCTTATGCACAAGACTAGACATCCGGAAAAGCCCGACTGAAGTCAGGGCAAATAGATATAAAGTGGGATTCTCCGGGAGGCTTTAGATAGGGCAAAACTAAGTTTTTGAGAAGACGTTCCATGTAGGAGTAGAAAAAGACAAAGAGACAAAAGACTAATATCGTGTTTACATAAGACAAGTAATTTCATTTGCATGAACTAAAATTTGCCTAGCGGTTCATAGGACAGGAAGGGTGAGTTGGCGCCAGGCCGTGGAGGAACTGGATGGAAGGCTTATTCTTACCTTTCACAGTGTAGGCCTGCTAAGGCTTACCAACAAGGTTTTGAACACACGTGATCAGCTGTGGATTCTAGAACATTTAACTTCCAAGTGATACTTAAATGTTGCAGGGAGGGAAAGATAGGAAGCCAGGAAATCAAGAGAACCGTCCCAGAAACACAGAAACACAGGCTTCTGTTTCAGTTGGTTTTCCAATGTATTCCTTTCACTGAAACTGCTTTCAGTTTTTTCCTTTTCCTGTATGAGTTGTTTACGACTGTAGTTTTCCTCCATCTCTCCCATTCTTCCTGTATATGAAGGAGTGTGAGAGACCATGTCGCTTCATGTGGGCCTTGGGACCGGCTGCCTGCATTAGGCTCCCGGCCTGGCCATGACCAGCCCTGCACCTTGAGCAAGTGACATGTCCTGTCAGTGCCCCAGCCTCCCCTTAGGGAAATGGTTTGAGGAATTAGGAATGAACGCTCAGGAAGCACATAGAAGTAGCACTTGGCACATGATAAGAAATCAGGAAAAAGTAGTGATTTTAATTAATTTTTAATAATAATTATTTTTACTGTGTTCTGGCTCTGTATCACCAGTCTGTCACTTGGCAACCTTGGATTACTCTGTCACATGTTGATGTCAAATTAACGCCATGTTTTTTTCTTAACCCCTTGAAGAAAGGTACAGAACTCCGTTAACTCTGCTGCTTTGGAAAACTTCACTTCCCACTTGAATGTTTCTTCTTCGCATTTATTGATATGATTTTTCTACTGAGCAGATGCCTTGTTTGGCAGCTTCTCTCTATCACTTTCTTCAGTTTCTACTAAGATGTTGAAAACCACCAGATCTTTATTATGGAAATTGCTTTAAACTTATTTTGTCATTGAATAGGGCTCTGAGAGCGAGCATAGGTTAAGCTTTTCATTTTGGTGTCTTCTGTAATAATGGAAGCACTCTTCATGTCTTAATTTCATCCTCACAACAATGATTTTAGGAAGATGTTAATATCCAGTGAGCTGAGAAGTAGAGATGAGAAAAACAAGGCACAAATATAGTATGTTTGTATTCCAGAAAATAAGAAAAAGTCTGGTTTGCACTGGTAAGTTTGTATCCTTTAGAGACAGTGACCTGTGGTAGCCGGCTTTCTGCATCAGAATATGTTCTGTGATGCTGCACTGCAATGTGACTTGTTTCGAATAATGTCAGTGCTATTTAGTTACATGACTAATATATAATGCATCCTGGAAAATAGTAGGTTCAAACATCTCTGAGTATTAGTTAAGGAATTTTATATATTTTTGTAATTGAAACACATAAAATTTGGCTTTAGGGTTAGAAATGCTTTTAATGAATTGCCTTTTTAATTCACTATGTTTCTTCTATCTACTTTATCCTGAATGGGTCATAAATTGAAGAATCTGTTTTTAGCAGATGCGAAGCTTATGGGTACAAATTATCTTTTCTAGCTGATTCTGTAATTAAAATGTGATTTCATTTAGAATTATTAAAGACCCCAAAAGTCTGTAAGCTAAAGAAAAATCAAGATTTGTTTTTGCAGCTGATTAATGGCACTATTTAATATTCTATTGACAGTTGCACTGGGCTATGGAAAAACTGACTGTAAATCTACTGACATTTAGTACAGCATGCTTTCTTTTCTCTAGCTGCAGCAAAAAATTATTCCCGATCAGGACCAACTGATGGCAGTAGCTCTGGAGTGCATCTACAACTGTGAACGAAATGACCAGCTGGCTCTTTGCTATGACATATTAGAATGTCTTCCACAAAGAGGATATGGGTAAGAACCTACAGCGTGCCAGGCTTATTGTCTTTTCATCCTACCAGCTAAAATGAAAATGTTGCTTCCCAGAGGGTTCATTAGACAGAATTTTGGGCATATAGAAAATATACAGAGAAGAAAATGGAATCATCTGCAAACCTGTTGCCTAGAGATAAACTTCTGTTTTTCCAGCAGTGTTTGAGCAATCACTATAATTTTGCCAACCTTGATCAATTATCCATCAAAGAACAAAAATATCACAACCACCACAACAAAAAGTACTTTGCATCTAGAGCATAGGCAGTGATGACTCTGTTTTAAATTGTTTCTAATTAAGCGTTTTTCGTATTTATGAGCTTGTGGTATTCTGCGAATTATTTGTTCTTGGCCCTTGCCTATAATAATCGTGTTCAAGTAGTAATGTATGAATATACATAATTTTATTTTACTTTGTTTTTCTTTGTTTTATTGAAATATAATGAACACAGAGCACTGCATAAGTTTGAGGTGTTCATCGTAATGACTCGACGAACATCATGAAACGACCACAGTTTAGTTAACATCTGTCATCGCATGCAGATACAAAAAAAAAGAACAAAAAGTTTTTTTTTTAAAGATTTTATTTATTTATTTATTTGACAGAGAGAGATCACAAGTAGGCAGAGAGGCAGGCAGAGAGAGAGAGAGGAGGAAGCAGGCTCCTTGCTGAGCAGAGAGCCCGATGCGGGACTCGATCTCAGGACCCTGAGATCATGACCTGAGCCGAAGGCAGCGGCTTAACCCACTGAGCCACCCAGGCGCCCAAGAACAAAAAGTTTTTTTTCCTTGTGATGAGATCTTTTACTTTCATAACAGCTTTCATATATAACATATCACAGTGTTTTTGTTGTTTTTAGTTGGTTTCCCGAATTGTTCCTTGAGTAGAACATTGTATGTCATTGTCCCCCATACATACTTATCTTAGACCTGGAAGTTTATACCTTTTGACTGCCTTTACCCATTTCCCATGCCTTCCACTCCCACCTCTGGTAGCCACAAATCTTATCTTTTTCTGTAAGTTTGTTATTTTTGTTGTTTTAGGTTCTTCTTCTTCTTCTTCTTCTTCTTCTTTTTTTTTTTTTAAGATTCCACGTATAAGTGAGATCATCATACAGTATTTGTCTTCCTTTGTCTGACTTTTTTCACTTAGCTTAATGCCCTCAGAGTCCATCCATGTTGTCATAAAGGGCAGGATTTCCTTTTTTTTTTTCTTTTTAATGGCTTTCATATTCCATTGTGTATATGAAAATGGCAGATTTTTGTGATTCATACATCTTTTGATGGGCCCTTAGGTTGTTTCTTATCAATCTCGGCTACTGTGACTAATGCTGCTCCCTCTCTCTTTTCCTTCTAAGGAAATTTTAATTTTCTGTGAACTGAATGATAGAGATCACCAAGTTTGCACCCCATTGTGAGATAGTTTCATGCAGTCACCAACGGTACTGCAATCAGATGTGAGTTTGATGGGTAAAGGATATTTGCGTGGGACTGAAGTATTCCCTCAGCAAGTTCATTTATTTTTTTTTTTGTCATTTCAAAAGGGAAGTTTAGCTTTCGAAAATAGAAGCTGACTGCCGTCACCTTTAATTAAGCTACCAGATGTGCTGTCACAATCAGCCTGGTGTTACATGCCTCCTGTGAGGTGCCAGTCTGAAGTAAAGGTGTTCATTCTTACTCTAGTCAGTCCTCTGGGCCTTCAGGATGACAAGCGGATGCAGAGAAGGGGGAACAAGTTAAATCACACCATGAAGGAAACGGTCAAGTAAATGCAAAGTGTGAGACACTCTCCAAGTCAGCTGGTCCTTCCACTTTGTGAAAAGTCTGTGTCATGGAGATGCTGATCCAAGATCGAGGAGTCTAGGGGGTGCCTGGCTGGCTCAATCAGGAGAGCATGTGACTCTCAATCTCAGGGTCATGAGTTCAAGCCCCACATTGGGTATAGAGATTACTTAAAACAAAAATTTTAAAAAAGATGGAGTCCAAAGAGACATAATCCTCTCCTAATTTTTAGCTATAAAGTAACATATGCACATAGTGAAAGTGAAGAAATTGAAAAACTTGTAATTGATCAACAGCTGTTTGCTGCCCCACCTTCCCCGTGTCTCCTCACAGGAAACACCAGCTTAGAGAATGTGTTTCTTCTGGTCTTTGCCTGCCTCCTCTAAGACAGCTCATGCGGTGGCTGCAGTTTTATGTGATTGTTGACTTCTTTATGGAAGTCTACCCATCCCCCATACCTACTTCTACCATTTTTTCAGTATAATTAGGGTAGCATTTTCATCATTATATTATGTAAATATTGTTTCTACAGATCTGGGTATGATTATATTCCTTTGTATGCAACTTTTTGTTTTTCCTGTTTTTCTTTTTCCCCCTTTGTTTTTAGAAATTTCCTTTTCCTTTTTTGTTGTTTTGTTTCCATTTATCTCCTTCCCTCTTCTGATGGAAATAGAAAGCTCTTTTCTGTAGTCAGACACATCTCAGTTCCTTCCCTTTTCCCCATTTTCTCTCCCTCTGTACCTTTTGGAACATCCTTCTTGGATGTCTTTTCTCTTGCTTTGATGTGGGTTAATTGTTCCATATTCTGTACAGCTGCCATCCTGAGGCTTGGGTTTGTCTCTCTCTCGTGTTACATATTGCATTTCTGAAATTTCTTTTCTCCTTCCTTTACTTATTCTCTCATTTTGATGGAACACAATCTTAACAGTTTCCTGTCAAAGATTACATGGAGGCATTTTTTTTTTTTTTAAGATTTTATTTACTTATTTGACACAGAGAGAGAGATCCCAAGTAGGCAGAGAGGCAGGCAGAGAGAAAGGGGGAAGCAGGCTCCCCGCTGAGCAGAGAGCCTGATGCGGGGCTCGATCCCAGGACCCTGGGATCATGACCTGAGCCACCCAGGTGCCCCTACATGGAGGCATTTTTATTTTAAGACCGTTCCATGTGAGAGAGTTATCAGAATTGTCCCCTGAACTTGGTAGAAACCTTGGCTATATACAGTTCTAGGTTTATAATCTTTTCCTTGTGAGTTTTGAAGGCATCAGTCTTGTCCCCTCCTCCCAGGATTGTCAATTAGTCCTACACCATTGTAAATCACTACTTTCTAGATGGCTTTTCTTCCTTTTTGGATATCTCCGTGCCTTCTCTTCATCTCTGATGTTCTGAAATATCGTAAAGATGTGTTTCATCGTGACTCTGAATTTGTTATGTTGTTCATTTAGACCCCCTGTTCCAATTTGGAAAATCCTGCCCTTTAGAGCTTTGGGAAATTTTCTTACATTTTTTCCTTGATAAGTTTCCTTGGTAATTTTATTTGTACTCCCTTCCTTTTTCTTTCTCTATTTTTTAATACTTCTTTATTTACTGCCTTTTTTATTCTTTTTCCCACCTTTTGATCTTTTGTTAAATGATCTGGGAGTTTCTTCAGTTTTATCTTTTCATCCATCTTTTGAATTTTAAGATTTATTTTGACTTTCTTATTTAAATTCTAAGAACTTTTAAAATAAGATAGTGTCCTACTCTTGTTTCAGAGTAGGAAACTCTGTTCCTCTGCTCCCTGCACTACACGCTTTTTCACCACGGTCTCTCATTTTTCATATCCTGGTTGTTTGTATATCTGCCTTCACTGTTAGGGACTGTCCTCCATGTTGAGTGATTCTTGATCATTAATTTATATCTAAGACACTAAGAAACTGATTGTAAGCCTTGTGACAAGATAAAGCCTTTTCAGTGTAGGAGTGCTTGAGAAGTCGCCTCGTATGTGAGCACCTAGCTTGTCCTCTTGTTTAAGCTTTGATTTTTTTGTGTGTAGGTTCATCTTAGATTCTAGTATGTTACAGAAATGTTGGGTAGTTTAGAGATCCTGATCATTCATCGCCTCATCATGGGTCTCAGTACTGACCACCCAGAAGGAATCCAAGCAGTTAGACTTGTCAGTGGTAGAGCTGAATGGAGATTGTGGTAGCGCTTAATATGTCTTTGCCTTCCTCCATCTAGGGTTAGGGAATCTTCATGTAGGGGGCCTCAGCACGTGTTTATTACCCAGACTTACAAAAATATGACCATAGGTTATCTCACATCCTTAGTAAAGACTGGCAGGAATAGCAGGTGTGCCTCTGGGAACCGTAGGTATCTCTCTGAGAGATATGGGCTGTCAGTAGGTAGCAAAAGGCTGGTAAAGGCATTGTATGGACAGATTTTGTAGCGCAATGTCATTACTCATCATTTAGAAACCTCAACCCAGTGGCTATCAGGTGTTAGTAGTAAAATTGTTCTCCCTAGAGGGTAAAAAGAGATGCAGAGGCTTCTCTTAATGTCTGTGACAGAGGGCAGTAGTGGTGGGAAGTCTCTTCCTTAAATGGCTTTGCTGGGAAACTTGATAGTCTGTCTTTCAGCTTTGTGCCTCCTTTGTTGTCCTTGAATCAACTCGTCAAGCTCATTGACTCCCAAGTGACACGTATAATTTTTAGGAATAAGTGTTTTAGACCTTGTTTTTCAGTGAGATCAAACTAGCATAAATATCAACTAGAGCTAATCTATTAATTTTTAAACAGTAATTTGCCTACCATGAAGTATCAATGAATGATGATATTAAAAGAACATATTTTATGTAGACATTATAATTACAGAATTAGTGTGTTTTTGAAGAGAGTGTAGGCTAAGAAATCTTGGCTTCAGATTAATGGTTTCTTTTGATCTAACAGACTTTTTTGTAAATACAAAAATAGATTGATACTCTGTTTTCCATGTATTTCTTAATGATTATGTTTCATATTTACAATTTTCTAAGTAACATTTTTAAATTAACCTACTATTAAAATATAGAGCTTCCAAATATTTTCTGTAATTCTCTTCATGCCAAGTTCATCAATTTTATTCTGCCTGTGGTTCGTTGTTCATTTTTAGTAGTTATTTTTTTTTAATCACTTAGGAAATGAACACTTATTTAACCTAATTAATTTTTGTGCATCTTATGTAGGCAACATATTCCACTGGCTAAACAACATCTATAGTAATTATGTTTATGGATGTCAATTCATAAAGGAAAAACCCTGTATTTTTTTTTTTAAGATTTTATTTATTTATTAGAGACATAGAGCACAAGTAGGCAGAGCTGAAGATGTTCAGAAATAAGACCAACATTTTGCCCAGCAATGTAATATTGTTGTATATTAACTATAAGGGAAACATCATATCTTTTTTCACTTGAGTATTATATTCTATGTAAGAAACTACTACTAAAACTTAATTTTTTTCTCTTAATCTTTCAGTCACAAAACAGAGGTAACAAATGCTCTTCATGACATGGCAGACCAACTGGAACAAATTCTCAGGTGAGAAAAATGTTAGTCTGTTGGCGGTGTGCTGATGCACTACAGTAACGTTTCTGCCCAAGAAACGTTACTTTTCATATGTGCAGTGGTCGATTGCAGTTTGACTTCCTATTTGTTTGACTCTCTTGGGAGTGAATTTTCTTAATACAAAGGGATCGCTAGCTGTGGTAGGGTAATTAAGAGCCTGGATTTTGAAGACTGGTGGACCTGTGTTCAAATATGGGCCTGTGACTCAGAAGCTGTGTACTCTTTGAACCCTGGGTTTTCTTATTTATAGTATCTAACCCATGAGCTAATGGGATTCATGTTAGAGTAACCATTTAAAGCGCTTCCTACCCATAAGGTACACAAGAAATGTTATTTCCTGCAACAGTTATTATGTCTGTCAGCAAATAGTGTTTGTTATACTCCTGACTTCCGTTTTTTGGGCATATTACCTCTGATAGGATATCTGGATTAGATCAAACTGCACTAGAGCTTTCAATGAAGCATGAAACTTTCTGTGTTGGAGCCTGAAATTCCTAATTTGGCATTTAGGAAGTCAAATATATTTTACTAGCATTTATATGCATATATGAAGATGCTTGAGTAATTTTAAATAACTGTATTAAAAATTTTAGGACTAAAAATTTTTTCCAACACATAATTATAGAATTATAAGGTAATACCATCAGTTTATAGTGGCGATATGAATAGAAAAGTATAATAATTTGGAGTCTACTAATTAGAAGTTTTATTCATTGAATTTAAGGGACTTGAGTATAAAAATATTTCAAGTTGTATTTAAGGAAACAGTGTTTTTGTGCCATATGTGTATGGGAGTTGAATGAAGAATCATTCACTATCCTTAGGACCTCTGTTTCTGTATTTATTACTACCTTGCTGCTTGTTACTTTGTGTCCTGAAAGTTATATAGTTTTTTTTTTCCTTGAAAAATTTTTAATAAATCAAGTTCTTTCTTTTCAACCTTAGCTTATTTTAGATTGGCTGTGTTTCTCCTATCTCTGGTGTCCTTGAGAAGTTGAACATAGTTTGAGTAAAATTTGGTGGATTAAGACAATATGGATTCATTCCTTACAAAGTTGCATGATTACTTTTTTTTCCGTAATGAAACTGAGAAGAGTGATCTAAAAAAGATATGGTGAAATACTGTGAATTTCACAGAATTTCATGGTATGTTCCTGGGTGTAACCAAGAGTGGTCTTGATATCACATTATGCTCTTTCTACCTCAAGGAAACAGTTATATGTGGTCAGTTTCTGCATGATACCCACGTCTTTCCCTGTTTAGTTTAAGTTAATGACCTTTTAAAATAAGAAATTTTTCCCTTTTCCACCGCATAGGTACTAATCACTGAAAAATGTTTTAGCATATGTGATGTCAGGTGACATGACCCATGAAACCTGTCTTTACGATGAGCTACTGAATTCTAGCTGGTCACGCTCTATAAACTCAGTAGTAGTTAATTCAAAAATGTGAAATTTGGTGAGGTCACCCATCATACATATATGACACTGATGACTGGGGAATGAGATATCTCAAGAAGGTTCATCTGGGACAAAATTTGTGACATTTTTTTAATTTTTATAGAATAGATTCTGGAGGGAGATTGAGCCTTGTGATGTTTCTTTGGCTCCAACTCTAAAATTGTTTATTCCTTTTCTATTGACCTTACCTCTAACAAATTACTCACAGGATTGTTTAGAATAAAAGCTGAGTATTGAAATGATAGATTTGCTTTATTTACTGATTTGATGCTTTTAGAGTAGAGGAAAATAAAAAAAATTTTAGATAAAGATATGTCATATTTTTTTAAAAAATTGACTACTAATTCCAAGTACATTGTAGTAAAAGTACAGGAAATAAGATTTGATATATGATTGTTAGCTTTTTTTTTTTTTCTGAAAATTAATGCAGTATGTGAAATTGGGTCATTCTATATGCTACTTTTTGTTTTTAGTACTAAACACCTACGTGCTGGTTGTATGTTCAAGACTCTCAGACTTTTTTTGTTTGATAGCAAGACTAAAAAATTCCTCTCTCACTTTTAGTGTGTCGGAGCTCTTGGAGAAACATGGACTCGAGAGACCAGTTTCATTTGTTAAGAACACTCAGTCTAGCTCAGAAGAGGCACGCAAGTTGATGGTTAGGCTGACCAGGCACACTGGTCGGAAGTAAGTAATGAACAAAATTAATTGACACTTGTATATGATTAAAAATAAGTACTGTTCTTCTTCTTTTTTTTTTTTTTAGTTACTTCATTGATTTATAATTGGCCAACACTAAATTCCATGTATTAAGTGTAGAATTTGATAAGTTTCAATACATGTAGATACTTGTGAAACCATCTTGCAATTGAGGTAATAACTATGTCACCCTTAGAAGCTTCTTCTTGCCCTTTTATATTCCCCTTCCTTTTGCTTCTCCTGATCACCTCCTTCTCCCCTCTCTAGACTACTACTGATATGTAGTCTATTCCTATATATTTGTATTTTCTGTAACTTCATGTAAATGGAATCTAGTACACACTTCCGTTTGGCTTCTCTGTACTCATTTTGTCATTCATCCTTGTTGTATCACGGATCAATAATAATAATTCCATTTTATTTATCGAGTAGTATTCCATTTTATGGATTTATCACACTTTGTTGAACTGTTCACCTTTTTATGTGGGGCTTGATCCCATAACCCTGGTATCATGACCTGAGCGGAAGGCAGAGGCTTTAACCCACTGAGCCACCCAGGTGCCCCTGTTTATGGACTTCTTGGGTTGTTTTGAGTTTTGGTTTTTACAGCTAAAGCTGTGGACATTTGTGTACTATAAAATATTTCTAATTTTTAAAATTGTAAATAGAATTTTCTTAATTTCATTTTTGGATTGTTCACTCCTAGTGTGTAGAAATGTTGACTTATATATTTTTGATTTTGATATAGTAAGCTTGTGTCTTCCAACCTTGTGGGGCATCTGTATTAGTTCCAGTAGGGTTTTTTTGTTTTTGTTTTTGTTTTTTTTTGGCTATTCCGTGGGATTTTCTGTATACAGTATCATGTCCCATGCAAGTAGAGACTGCTCTACTTCTACCCAAGCCCTACGAGAGCTACACTTGCACCACCTAGATGGCTCCAGAAATCCCAGGCTCACCCAACAGTAGTAAAGTGCTTACGGAATGCAGCCAGTAGTGGCTTGCTCAGGGAACTCTCCTTCCTGAGAACCCCCCCTGGCATTTTGTATCTGTCTGTCTCCCTATCTGTCTTTTTTAACAGTGAACTATAGTTATTGATGTATGTATGTGCCTTATGTTCCTTTGGAGATGATAAGCTTCTCTAGGGCAAGTGATAGAGTTCCTATACATCTAATATGGGACCATCTATATCAATGGCCCTCTCTCAGAAATTATTAAATGAACAATTTAAAAGGTTTTGGCAACTCAAGTCTTAAGATTTTTTTTTTTTTACAGCTAGAAACAAATGGTAGTATTTCTGATCATGCTGACTCTACTCTAGTACCCACTCTTCAAGAAAGCCTTGCTGTTATAGCTAGAACACTTCTTGTGTTTTCCTTGAGTTCCTCAAGCACTTCTGAAACCTTTGAAGTTAATCTCTACTCATGCTCTTCTACT
Source organism: Mustela putorius furo (assembly GCF_011764305.1). Lineage (NCBI taxonomy): Eukaryota > Metazoa > Chordata > Mammalia > Carnivora > Mustelidae > Mustela > Mustela putorius. The sequence continues at coordinate 1,279,638 of NW_025421485.1, forward strand.
CTAATATGTAAGAGAATATGGCCTCTTTTTTCAAACTAGTTAATTTGAAGTAAATCTTAATTATTTCATATATGCCATCATGGCTTGGCCTTCAACATCTATGGGAATATTCTTAGGCATATTCTAAATGGTAGCAGATTTCACTGAATCTGTGCAAATCAAGTTTTACCATCTTGAGTGCAACACTGTTTCTCCCTGGAAAATATCCCTCAGTTCCAAGGCTGTAACTAATACATCATATTTATACTTAGGGATCTCTCTGTTAATTTGCAACTCTCTGGTATAGTGCCTTCAGGTTCTACTCTTGGTTCCTGTTTACTGAATGTATTCTGAAAAGGCCATTGTAAATAATGTCTTATAATTTATTTTAATTAGAACCTGTACTTACGGCTAGCCATGTGTGAGAAAACATTAATACCATCTGTCCCAGTGTTGATGGCTTCCAGAAGAACAGCTGGGATATGAGAATTTGAATTCAGCTAGACAATGCCTAGGTTCGATTTTATCCAGCTGGTGCAAGATGGACACTCTCTGCATCAAACGTTTTGCAACTTACTTACCTGCAAGCCAGATCTGAAGGAGCTCTCCAGTTGTTTGAAGTTCCCCAAAGAGTTCATGTATCAAGGTCTAACTAATGGACACACTTCAGGGATTGTCCTGGGAGACATGAAAATATGTCAGTTTGTTTTTTCCATTTGTATGCTGAGATAAAAAAAAAAAAAGTATTCTCTTGTGCTTTTTGCATAGGCGATAGAAGTAATTACTCATTTTGTGAAATAAATATAAAATACTATAAGCAAGTGAAGCATATGCTTATTAAAAATTTTTGGTGAAAAATTTCATGAAGACCAGAAATTTCATAGGAATGATCTCAAATACATGCTTTCCCCATAGCAACACTATTATATGCATATAGTCTGTTTGCCCTGTTTTTAATGCATAAAAAAGGGGAAGAGACTTGGGAAAGAAACATCCAAATGGTATTTGACAAGCACAAAACAAAATAAAATCCTCCCTTTCAAACAGTGATATTCAGGATTATGCAGAACATCAAGGTTAGCAAGTCAATATAAATAATGGTTCCAAACTCATATATATTCAACAAAGGTGAGCTTTTGGGGGAAGCAGAGAGAATTACAACACTTTCTCCCTCCTGCTAAACAATATTAGTAATCATGTATGTAACTATAGAAACCACAGAAATGTGTTTGTAACTTTCAGATTCATTCATTAACATTTATTGAATACTATTTTATACCAGAAGAAACGGGGGGAGTATCTTTTCATACATTCTAGTTTTAGTTAATCTTTACACGGTACAAAAAGGGAACCTAGCTCATAGAAATTAAGAGACATATTCAGAACTGTATAGGTAATGGAGCTTGTCTTTATACTTAGGAATGCCTTGCTTCAATGCCTGTGCTCTATCAGAATTAATCTCCTCCATTTCTTATCACTCTCCAAGATGGGCTTTAAGTGAGGAAACCAGAAGTCCGGAACCCTAAGAGTTCACGATCATGCAGCTACCATGTGTCTGTGAATTTGTTAACAAACCCTTTCCTTGCTGCAGGAGAACCTGAACCATGAATTCTCTAACTCTGTAAGCCTGGGTATCCACGTAAAATGCGCTCTGATCAACAAGACCGTGTGTGCCTCATTGGTTGTATAAACCTGATTCTTGGTTGGTAAATTGCTTCTGACCTCAAGGAACTGGAAATGGACTGGAAAACCCGATAGGGGCTTTGTGCTTTGGGCTTTCCTAAGTGTGGTCACTGGCTTGTCCTTCAGGAGATTCTAAGAACTGTGCCTGTGGAAGTATTACAAAAGATAGGTTCTTGGGGGCCATGAAACTCCTGCCTGAGTTAGATGGGGCAGCTCTTGGCACTATATTATAAGATTCTCTCCTGGCACCAGGGCTGTCCCCTGGGATGTGCATTAGCTTGGTCCGTCACTCTGTGGACCCTTGCAAGGGCTCCCACTGAGACAGCCACTAGTGCTGCGCTGCCGATGAACTGGGGTCCCCAGCCTCTTGACTGATGCCAGGGGTGGCCTCTGGTCGCCTTCCAGGTCTGTACATATAGTTGAAGTTAAGGAGATCCCCCGTGGGGGTTGCAGTCTGATAGAGATGGAATTGAAACCAATTCTCCTGTGTCCCTGTGCTTTTTCTGCTAGATCTCAGCTGCCCTACCTTTCTGTGCTTTATTTTGTCTTGGAAACTCACAGCTTGTTTATCTTTGCTATTATCACTTAATGCCAGTCTAGTTCTGTGTCTAGGCAGCCGAAGACCAAGGTGGCTTGGGCAGCGTCTCTAGCGTTGACACAGGGCCGTTCAACTTTTCCTTCTGATTGATGTTTTTCCCTAGAAATTCAAATGAGATTATTCCTATTGGTCATTTGGGAGCTGTTTTACCATATAGAATGGTGATACCAATTTTTTTTTAACCTTTGGCCAATTGAAGAGAGATTTCATGAAATCGTTTTTTTTCTCCCTTCCCCTCCTCCTGCCCCCAACCAGGCAACCTCCTGTCAGTGAGTCTCATTGGAGAACGTTGCTGCAAGACATGCTAACTATGCAGCAGAATGTTTACACCTGCCTGGATTCTGATGCTTGCTATGAGGTAAGTTCCTCGTTTTTAGTTTGGGAAGTTTGACTGTTACAGTGTGTTTCCTGGACACAGAGGTGGTGACCATGACCCTCACTCTTGAGTAATACCATTGAGTCATAGCCGTGAATCCAGCAGTGCTTTCTCGGTTGAGCACTCACGTATCTTACCTCCCGTCCCTCCGTCTTCGATCATTGCACCAGCGGTTATCCAGCGAGTTAATCCTCAGCTGGAAATGGACTCCTGGGCTCCTGGGCTCCTCTCACTTCCGTGGTCTTGGTGGTCACTAATGCCTGTTTGATGTAGCTGGGAAAAGCCTTTCCAATCTGTCCTATCTCTGCCAACTTGCAGTTCCTCCTCCCTTGTCTCCCCGCTTCCATATTTCTAATCTACACTGATTCAGGGCATTCTTCTAAAACACCTTTTTATGACACTCCCCTTCTTATTCCATGTCTGCATCAGAGAGTAGCCGTACTTCCTAGCGTGGCATAGAAGGCCGTGGCAGACGTGCTTCTGTGCCCGCTCCCCCCTGCGCCGCTCTCTACGCGTGCCACTCTGCACGGACAGGGGACGCCATGTTTCCCCCTGCTCCACTGCGCCCCCCAGACCTGCCCTGACTCTGGCTTCACGTCCAGTGACTCCACCTGCCTTGTTCCCTGAGCCTGGATCTACTCCCCTTTCCTTTATCTGAAAATTGTTGGTAATTTTCAGGACTCACTTCACTAATTATGCCCTCCGGGATGCCTGCCTCTGTCCTTTCATGTAACCGTGTCTCTATTACAGTCTTTCTTTCAAATGCAGTAACTGGTTTCCGTGTGTGGTTTTTCCCTTTGGTCAGGAGCCCCTAGGTAGGCATTATCATATTCATGTTCAGCCTGTTCCCCCAGGGTCTATTGTCCTGTCTGGAACACAAAGGCTACTTAAGAAATGGCTGCTGATTGACGTAGGAGTGTAACCCAGGGGGCTTTAATTAATGTTTTTGGAGGGTATGTATCTTACCACCAAATTACTCCTAGTTCTTATAGAAAATGTGGAAAAATGATCCAACTAACCCATTGAATGTGATATTATTTAAAAGCAGGTTTTTGAGTTTTTCTCAATAAGCCAAACATGAAATCATTTAGGATCTTTCCTTGTGTTGCTCTGCTCTGACATCATAAAGTGTGACCCTTTGATAAAATGAGTTATACAAATAGGTCTCTATTTTGTGAAATTGGTTGGTATTTTTATTCATGGTGATTTTAACAAAAGAGTGCTAATATAGACTGTTGAGAAACGGTTTTATATTCGAACGTCAGGTTTTTAAATTCTTGAAGGAGTGTGAAGTTTACATTGATGATTATATTTTCAGACCATGTACATAAAACTGCCAGTAGCTTCCCCTTTTGTGTCTAAAGTGAAACTTGAATTCCAATTCCAGGAGAAAATCTGTATTCACATGGGCTCCAAAGCCTAACCATCATTTATACGTCTGCAGTAGTGTTTTTAAGTTGGAACGGTATTGTTTTGCTATTTTCCTGTTTCTGTTTCTAATTGGAAATTGGCAATAAATATATTACACTTGAAATGGCTCATAACAACTTGACTTATTCTTTTTGTTATGTATTTTTTTAATATTTTATTTATTTATTTGAGATAGAATGAGAGAGCACAAGCACTGAGAGCCCCAGGTGGAGGGAGAAGCAGACTCCCTGCTGAGCAGGGAGCCCAATATGGGGCTCCATCCCAGGACTTAGGGATCATGACCTGAGCCCAAGGCAGACACTCAGCTGACTGAGCCACTCAGGCGCCCCTGTTTTTGTTACATTTTGTTATATTTTAACACCTTTTTATTAGCTTTAATATTTTAATGATTTCTGGTGGTTAGCCTCTCTCCTCTGAGAGAACATTTGAAAGCGCATTATAACAGCTTGAAATGGTTATAGAGGAAGGTAATATGGACTTGGCAAATTACATTTTTTTAACTTACATTTTAAATATTACATTTTAAATATTATTTTAGTAGCTTTTAAATTATGCTATGTTGTTTCACTGACTTTCGGCTATTATATTAGAGGTTGCTTTCTTGGAAAATAATTTGAAAGCTCAATGGCACAATTTTGAGAAAGTTAAAGGTTCCATTACAGCATGTAGAGCAGAAATGTATATTGTTCATTTTAGCAAAAACTTAAATTTTAGAGTGTGTGAATTGCATTTCTCAATCTTAGACATTAACTCTTTATGGCTTACTTGAATGAACCAAAGGAATAAATTATCATATCTAAGTCATTTGGGTCACTTGGAGTAAGCCATTTTCACCTGTTAGATATAAATGATTAGGGTTGCTCATTAGTAATTTGCTTTCTGTCACAATAGGTATTTTGTATCAGATTCCTTATAGATGTTAGTAATTTTATCCTTATCATAGTCATTTTAATAAAGTCCTGTCTAAAAATACTACCTTCCCTAGACGCCTAGAAATAAGTGAAAATAAGGGGATCCTATGAAAATTGGGTAGTCTTAATCATAAGAAGATTCTTGATTCTCCATGAAATCTGCTTTTCATCTCTTGCTTCTATTTCTGTGCTATCCTCATCCAGCAGATGATGGGGTGAACATTCTTGGAGAAATTCCTATACTAATTATATATTGACATTATTAGTGTAGATCTTTTTGTTTAAGACTTTTCTGGACTAGGTAATGAGTAAATATTCTCAGTTACACAATAAATTCTATGTTAATTGATGCTATTAGTTGCCTAGTAGAATACAATGATACTTGCACAAATACCTTAAATAGTTTTTGGTCTGCAGATTGGAAAAAAGTCAATGTTGTATTTATAGCATGACAGTTTAGTTTGTAAGACTAAATTCAGATACTATAAGCAGTTATAAATTATCGTATTCAAAGATTTTCTTTAAAAAATTAAAATGTTATAGTTTAAGTGGAGTGGGCCCTATTGAATATGGGACCGTATGTCTAAGGAATCCTGTTTTTTTTAATCATTTTTTATTTTTTATTAACATGTAATATATTTTTAGCCCCATGGGTATAGGTCTGTGAATCGCCAGGTTTACACACTTCACAGCACTCACCATAGCACATACCTTCCCCAATGTCGGTAACCCAACCACCCTCTCCCTATCCCCCTTCCCCCAGCAACCCTCAGTTGGTTTTGTGAGATTAAGAGTCTTTTAAGGTTTGTCTCCCTCCTGATCCCATCTTGTTTCATTTATTCCTTTCCTACCCCTCAAATCCCCGATGTTGCCTCTCAACTTCCTCATATCAGGGAGATCATATGATAATTGTTTTTTTCTGATTGACTTATTTCGCTCAGCACAATACCCTCTAGTTCCATCCATGTCATCGCAAATGGCAAGATTTCATTTCTTTTGATGACTGCATAGAAAGGAATCCTGTTTTTAATGAGTATGAATTCCAGATATTTTACTTAAACATTCCTTATGATACATCAAGATACAATTGATCCTTGAACAACATGGGTGTTTGTTTTTTTGATGAGTAGAGTATTAAATGAGTACAGTATTATATGTATTTTCTCTTCTTTATGATTTTAATATTTTCTCCAGCTTACCTTATTGTAAGAATAAGCAGAATATAGTAGATACAAAATACAAAATAATTCTGCTACAGAATATAGCAGATACAAAATACAAAATAATGTGTGAATTGGCTGTCCATATTATCAGTGAGGTTCCTGGTCAACAGTGGGCTATTAGTAGCTACGTTTTGGGAGAGTCCAAAGTTATAGGGGGATTTCTGACTGCATGGGAGTTCAGCACCCTAAGGCCCATGCTTTCAAGGATCAACTGTGTTAGGCTTCCAGTTGGTTTGTTCCATTAAGTTATTTCTTCTTTCTAAAAGACGATTTTGTTTTACTGAGGTGAAATTCACATAACATAAAATTAACCACTTAGCATATGCTTCATTGTCATTTAGTGCATTCACAGTGTCATGCTACTGCTGCTTTTAGGATGGTTGTATTTTTAATTGATTTCATTGGATGTCAGAATCTTCATTTCATTGAGAACTGAATCTGCCCTCTTTAACTAATTAAAGTTTCTTCTTTCCCCCAGATATTTACAGAAAGCCTTTTGTGTTCCAGTCGCCTTGAAAATATCCACCTAGCTGGGCAGATGATGCACTGCAGCGCCTGTTCCATAAATCCACCCGCTAGTGTAGCCCATAAAGGGAAAACCCAGTACAGGGTCGGTTATGAAAGGAGTATTGACTTGGTCTTGGCTGCCAGCAGAGAGTACTTTAATTCTTCTACCAGCCTCACGGATAGCTGCATGGATCTGGCCAGGTGGAGTAATTCTGTATTCTTCCATGGGAGGGAGGGGACAAGTCAGAATACACAAACTCCATTGTTGGTTTTTATTCTTTCCTTTACAAAACACATTGCCACAAGTACAGATTGACTATACTGTATGGGGCACAGTTATTTATTGCTTGCATACAGAAAGAGAATTACCTTATGAATATTCATCAACTTTCTCCTGACCGCTTTTCTCCAGCATGCCTTCCCAGTCTTTCTTGCCCATTATCGGTGAGATTGTACATTGCTTCTGTTAGAAAGGATTCACGCGCTAGCCTGCAAATTCAAGTTCTAGGAATTTGTAGCACATCGAGGCAGTGGCTGTCTGCTTTACATGACTTGTGCTCTGTTTAAGGTTGAAGGACCTAATTGGATGATAAAGCTCTGAAGTCCCTTCCTGGTGGAAATTTCTGGACTGTGGATTCAGTTTCTCTCTTGGCCTGTTGTACTGGAAATTTAGTGTCAATATTTTTATTATTGATTCTTTTTTTTTTTTTTAAGATTTATTATTTGAGAGAGTGTGCGAGCCTGTGGGGGGGGGATGGGCAAAGGGAGAGAGAGAGAGAGAGAATCCTCAGGCAGACTCCCTCCTGAGCACAGAGCCCAATGTGGGGCTTGATCCCATGACCCTGAGACTGTGACCTGAGCTGAAACTAAGAGTTGGACGCTCAACTGACCGAGTCACCCTGGCACCCCTTTTTACTATTGATTCTTACGAGGACATTTGTCCTTTTCCTCTCTCACTTGTTTTAACCATGTTGTCAAGTTTTTGTATATATGATTTATCTTTCAAATTGTTATTCAAAATCTTTAAAGATTTTTATGTTTTCTTTAATAGTTTTTGTCTTGTGTGTTATCTTTTGAGAGACCTTTAATTTCCAAGACCATTATAATAATTTTTCATTTTTTTTTACTACTTTGATAGTTACATTTTCACCTTGAAATTTTAAGCCCATTTGGAATTTATTTTGATGTAGTGATTGTGTTGGCTACTTAGATTTATTTTTTTTCTATCAAATGACTAGCAGCTAAAAGCTTAAAGGAGACTTTTTTCCCCAGTGATATCTTAGCACAGAGAGAACCATGTTTTCTCAAACCATGTTATTGAACTTGACAGAGTTGTTAAAAATAGTAAATTTTTTTTCTTCTCTCCTAAGGGATTATATTTCTATTTCAGATGATGAAAATATCAAATAGAATAGCCTTTGAAACTGGGAGTTGTGTTTGACCTAAATCTTTTTGGCCGATGTTCTCACAAATCATTTTCAAATCTACACTTCCAGTATTTCCCTTTTTCTCCCACAAGGGCACATCTTAATTTGGAAAACATGCTGTATGTGTATATAAGGTGACACCAGACTGATGATGATCTGTGAGCTAGATATATTTAAATGTTCACAGTTATGTTTAATACCAATATATTCTTACTGATTAAATTATTATGAACTAATTTTTTAAATTGAGGAAATAATACATCCATAGGATAAAAATATTCAGCAATACAAAAAAGGTTATGTGTTTACAATAATTCTTCTCGGTCCCATTCCCCTAACTTTACCCCTCAGCTATCTTTTTAAATCATTTTCCTATATATCCTTCCAGAATACTTTCTTCAATGTTACCTTCCTCTTTCTTAAATCACAAATGAGTGCTGGGGCGCCTGGGTGGCTCAGTGGGTTAAGCCTCTGCCTTTGGCTCAGGTCATGATCTCAGGGTCCTGGGATCGAGTCCCGCATCGGGCTCTCTGCTCAACAGGGAGCCTGCTTCCCTCTCTCTCTCTGCCTGTCTCTCCGACTACTTGTGATTTCTCTCTGTCAAATAAATAAATAAAATCTTAAAAAAAAAAATCACAAATGAGTGCTTACGACTTGTAAGTACCTTTCTGGATCTCCTTATTTTCACTTACAATCTATACTGATGGTTTTTTTCAAGAGGACATGTCAGATTGATCTATTCTTTTTGATGGTTGTAGAATATCCCTTTGTTCGACTTTTTTACAATTTATTTCATTCATGATAAAAATTCATCCTGTTGTATTGTAAAAACACTGGTAGTGAGCATCCCTAATTATGGGTGGGCATGTGGGCGTGTGTGAGCCTATCTGTGGTAGAAATTGCCAGAACTGGGAACTTGTGGGTTTGAAGGTAGCGCGGTAGTTTTTCCGTAGCTGCTGCACGTAGACTTGTCCCTTGTTCCATTTGAATCAGAAGTATGCGTTAGTGCTCATCTTGGCTCAGTTTTACAATTTTGCAAAGCAAGGTAGGCCTCCCTCCATCCATCGCTCGGTCCCACAGATGCATCCCGGGGCCCAGGGATCTTCAAGACAATTCAAGACTTTAGCACCATTAGCCTTTTCCTGGCCCGATCTCTGCCTCTTTCTAGTCCTGTGTCCCAGCGTTCGCCACAGGCACCTTTCAGAAAGTAAGTTTATTTGTTAATGAAAAGATTTCTTAAGTGCACGTTGTCTGGATTTTTAAAAAACGTGCTTAAAATACCCCACAGGTGTCACAGATTCTTGGTTTAGCAAAGTCCCTCTTTCCTGTATTCATCTCAGCACTGCATTATAAACGGACTCTTCCTGTGATCAGAAAAATATCCTTTGTGCAGTGTCTCAGCTTATTCTTTTAACGGAGTTGAAGTTGTCACCAAACAAGATGTTTGTTTTTCGTAGAAGAATAACTGGAAATTACCTGAGTTCTGTCTCCCTTTTTAAATCCTTCCTGTATGATTATTACCTTCGGAGTCCGCAGGAAAAGGAGCGTTGAAGGCAGTTAATGTATTTTGCTTTGTAATGTGATACCGTTCCCTGCCCTCGGTACAACCCTGCACAGATCACTTCGCCTCTCTGAGCTTTGGTTTTGGCTTCCTTAGGAAGCGGGTGATGCTATTTGCCCATCACACAGGCTTGCTATGAGGATTAAGTAAGATAACAGAAAGTGTCAAGCAGGATACCTGGAATGTAGGAGGTTTTTGATAAATATGTGTTGGATCTCATGTTGTTGAATATAGAAAGGCATCTTAGCCAAGCATCTCTTACTTGTTTTTTTTTTTTTTTTGGTTAAAGCTGATCTTATTTCCCTTAGGTGCTGCTTACAGCTGATAACTGATAGACCAGCAGCCATTCAGGAGGAGCTAGATCTTATCCAAGCCCTTGGGTGTCTTGAAGAGTTTGGGGTAAAAATCCTGCCTTTGCAAGGTGAGTTTTCTATTTAATGTTGCATTATTAACTTAGTATTAACTTACTTTGCGTTGACTCACTAGCATAGTTCTTTTGTAGTTGTTTGAATTAAGGAGTACTTTTGGTCATTTAATCCATTAGCAATAGATCTGACCCTCTGCCCCATTTTTCAAAGGAAACCTTAAGTGGAAACTCAAAGAAGAAATATATCCAACATTTTATCATAAATTTATTTTGTAAGTTCTCAGTTATATCATTAAAAGAAATAATACCAGTCAATTTTTTTGGATAAAACCAAATGGGTATTGTGGATTAGAGTTTCGGATCTCCATCAGTTTTGATGTACAGTTTATTTCTGTATTTTGTTTCAGTTGCATAGATTTGGAAGTAGCTACACATGATCATAGATGATTTTTTATGCTTACTATGGAATATTCTTTAATTGTGTTGATACGATTTTATTCAAAGGAATGATAGAAAGTTCTTGTTTAGAGTTTAATTACTAGCGATATCTTAACGTTGCTCAAATTCTTCTACCTAAGTGCACACGTCTGTGTAGTACCACCCAAACAAGCATGCTGATATGCAGTCGTGTGTCATTATCTCCTTTGTGCTATGAGGACAGTGTGTGTCTCCCAGTGTCCTGAACCTTACCCGACAAGTGGGTAGTAGACTTCCTATTGCCTTGAACTCTGGACCTCAGTGCCCTAAGTGAAGCGGGTAGCATGGTTATCAGCAGTATGCTTGGTGCCTTCCATGTAATCTCTTTTCTTCACTCTTAACCCTGGAAATGTTTGGGCTTGGGAGTGGGGGAGGTGTAGCGAAGTTCTTTCTGTTTCTGTTTTTTTTTTTTTAAATTTTTTTTTTTTCTGTTTCTGGTTTTTGATAAATTTTCATGAGAATTGTCTCTCCTCTTCTTCCTCTTCCTCCTCCTCTGCCGCCCCCTCCTTCTCTTCTTCTTCTTCTTCTTTTTTTTAAACTCCTGGTAATTTTGGACAACAGGGTCCTGTTACAGGTTCTCGGTGTCTTTGTCATTGTTTTGAGGGTTTTGAGTCAGATGGATCTTAGGAGATATAAGTCATTAGACACATTCTCACGTTTTCTTGTGGGTTTCCATTATAGTTCTACTAAAAATTAAAGCTCTGCTTGTCAGGTGAATTTATTAGACTTGAACGAGGTAGTATTTCTGTTACCTTGAATAACATTAGAAATAATTTCCACATGATTATACATATCCTGTAGCATCTTAAGTAAGTATGGAGATTGTTAAATTACTGGAAAATTCCATTTTGTAGTATCGTTCCTGTAACTTTTGAGCCCAAAGCTTTTAAAATTGTGGAAATAAATCAGTTACTAAAAATATTTTCATTTTGTTCTCAAATGTGTTACATCATGAACTATCTCCCCTGAAACACATATTCAATCAAGAATTCAGTGGTGGGGGAGTCCAGAACACTATGAAGCTTGCCCTTCTTAGATCTCTTCTAAGGCCAAGTCCTTATAGCTTTGACTCTGTGTATATGTGTGTATTTAGCTACTTATTTATTCCAGGTGGACTAATGTAATACCAAAAAACCTTTTCTTGCAGTCCCCCAAATGCTAAAGATTTAGTTCAATTGACTTGAAATAATAAATAAAATTTTAATTTTCTGTGGTGCCCAGTTAGCAGTATTTTTGCTGGCATTATTCGTACATCATCTGATGGGTTTGAAAATCTGCAACCAACCTGCTACCATGTGCTTACTTCTGAGAAATTTCCTGACTGAAGTGTGTGTTAAGAAAGACATTTGCTCTCATGTCTTGACAGCTTTCCAGCTTGATCTATTGATTTCCTATTTAAAATGAATGTCAGAAGACCTTCTAGATGGAAGATGGGATATTGCCTTTGTATCCTGTTTGTGTTTATGTTGCAGATACACTTTAGGTGTAAGCTGCTTTTGTACTTCTCGGGAATACTGGACAAAGTAACTTGATACTTGAACATTCATGGTCCGGGTATTTTTGTAGCACATGTTGTTCATTTTGTCACTTTGCTTTGTTTTAAGGCCGCCTTTGCTTACACTCCAGGAGTTGCTAGTAGTCACCAAGGGAGGGCTAGTTGTACTAGCTATATTATAATTAAGGAGTTAATAGAAAACAGGGAAAGAAATATGTAAAAATGGGTCCTTACGTTTGAGTCTCCTACAAAGTATTTGTGTGTGTGCACATGTGTGTGTTTTCCCCCATAATTTGGATGTTATGTTTTGTGTAAATTATTCTTACTGTTCACATGAGCAGATTTGAGATGTTTCAGTTGTCCGTCATGCTTTTTCTGTAGTAGGGTAAATCGTTTTTTAGTCGCCAAGCATTGTGGGTAAAGCCAGCCTGGAGCCACTTAGTGCTGCGTAACTGGACAGGTATCTGACCTTGCTTTCTGTGTAAGTTTCCTCATTTACAAAATGGGGATACTAAGAAGCACCTTCTAGAATTTCTCAGAAGGGCTAAGGCCATGTGTGCACAGTGCCTGGGACTTCGTAAGAGCTCTAGTCATCAACTGTCATTTTTGTTGCTTCTCATGGAGGTCCGCATTTCTAACTGGTGGTAGAATTAGAGTCTCTTACCTGCTTTCTCATTCTTCCTCTGTTCTCCTCTTTCCATTTGCTTTCCTTCCATTTTGAATTAGCTTCTTCCCCTATTCCAGAAATCGAAATGATGAAGGGAATAAGGTACATTCTTGACTTGGAAGGACTGACCCTGAAGGCAAGACAGAGTCACACTAGTGTCATGTACAAGTTTGAATTCTGATTCAGCCACTTTGAGCTGTGTGACCTGTAGCCATCGTCATGTTTTTGAGCTTCACCTTCCTCAGATGGAGGTAATCATAAAAGATTCTCTAGCTGGACCTGAAAGTTGTATCTGAAACACTGAGCATTTTTGCATGAGAGGATTCCATACTTCATAAGCATTTCTGTGACTAGGTCAGTAGCAGTAGTAATAGCAATAACTAACATTGATCGAGTGATTTTTGTGTTCTAAATATATTTATAGGTTTTTTTTTTTTAAGATTTTATTTATGTGTCAGAGAGCACAAGCAGGCAGAGTAGCAGGCAGAGGCAGAGAGAGAAGCAGGCTCCCTGCTGGACAAGGAGCCCAATAAGGGACTCGATCCCAGGACCCTGGGATCATGACCTGAGCCGAAGGCAGTGGCTTAACCCACTGAGCCACCCAGGCGTCCCTATTTGTAGGTTTTTATTAATTTTCAAAAATACCTTATGAAGTAGTGGCTATTATTGTTTTCAACTTCCAGATGATGAAATCAAAGTTCAGGGGGTTAAATAGCTTGCTTAGGATCACACAGACGTGGAGCTAGAATTCAAACCTGTGTTTGTAAATAGTAGACCATTCTCTACTGACGAAGTGGTTGTGAAACTAAGATTCAAGAAGGAAACTCAGGTGTTCTCACTCATCAGCTAAGTGACTTCTGGGTAGTGTCACCTGCACCTGCACAGTTCAGATTTGTACTTCAGCAGTGGCACACAGAACTGCCCAGGTTGCTATGTCCCTTTGATGCCATTCACTAGTGACCGAATTTGGTATTTTGTGTCTGTGGTTTACTGGGCATGGTTCACTGTCTGTGTCTCGTAGAAGGTGTTGATGAGAGTGCAGGTGTGTAGCTCATCTGCTACACAGATTTTCCTTTATGCGTTTATGTGTGTGCATGTGTCTGTGTGCATTATAGTTTTTTTTTTTTAAACACTGGATATATACTTATGACAACCGCAGGAAAATGAGAGACCTTCATACATGCATACATGTTTATTCCTATTATTAATTCCACTTGAAAAGGAATGTTAGGTGTCGAAGAAGACTCTTTCCTTCATAGAAATATAATAATATCTAAGGCTTGAATTTACCTAACTGAGAAATTACATTTTGAAATATAATTTAGCATGTCCTATGATAAGCAGTAAGAGAGAATTAGTATAGTGATTGTCCAGAGGCTCAAAAAATAGTAAATAAATAAATAAAGTAAAATGACCATTGAAAATGACAACTGCATTCTCTTAGAATCCCACTCTCCAAATTTACTTGATGTATTTGAAATATTAGTAGTTATGCAAGAATCAGACAAAAAAAACTTGGAACTTCAGAGAAAATGAGGATCCGCTGCTATGTATGGCTTTAGTTTTCTACTTTGATTTTATGGAGCTAGAAAAAGAATGGTGACAGTAAGGAAATCCACTTACCAGATTTATTAAAACTACAGTTTCTCTAAGAGTACCAGCTCATCAAGTACAGCTGTAAAAGCATCTATGAAAACCTTAGATTTTTTTTACATATGTGGAGTGAGATCTGTGGTGGGTGTTGTTTTGAAATAAAATTAGAAACATGTAGAAAGTACCTTTCTCATAGTAATTGAATCTAGAATATTGAAGTAGTAATACACATTTCCTTAAAATACATATAAGGAGAAGACCCCAAACAGTAGCGGATGTTGAAGGAAAAGTAAAAACCCAATTTTTTGATTGAGAAAAGTTACGGAAAAGTTTGAAGTGTATGGTATCAGTTAATTTTTGCTAGACTGTGCTATCACAGGTCTCTCAAAAGCCTCAATGACACGTGAGAGCAAGTTGATTTCTTGCTTACAGGCATTTCTGCCCCATTTCCTGGGAGATGGCATTCTCATGGGAGGGGTGAGGGTCAGTAGTGGGGTCCCATGGTGAGTCTCATGAAACATTGGCTGAGAGGTGGCATATGTCGCTTCCACTCACATTTCATTGCCCAAGAAATCACACAGCCAAGCGTACCATTAGTCAGGTGGGTATTTGGGGTACAAATAATTACAGTGGATACTGGGAGTAATAATACAATCTAGCGAAGTTAGACTCAGATGTACACGTTGGCTGTGGTGATGGTGAAGTAAGTAATTGAAGTTTTTATCTACTTTATGTTTTATGGTAAAGGTGACAAAGGATGACTGTACTAGCAGATGTATAAATAGCCATTGTAAAGGAACCCAGTATACACTGAAGTATTTAGGAGTTAAAGGATAGGATATATGCAGCTTATTCTTGAATAGTTCAGAAAAAACAGATTGTGTGTGTGTGTGCATGTGTATGAGTGTTTGTATAAATGTATGGGGGGGCTCCTGTGTATGGTGGTACATGTGCATGTATACATGGAGCAAATTATTAACAGCTGATTATTCTTGACCAAAGAGTTCTTTGTAGCATCTGGCAACCATTTTGTAAGTTTGAAATTAAATCATAATGAAAACTTAAATGAGCCCATTCCAAAGAAAAACTGCCAGCTCTCTCCTTTATCTCCCCAACACCTGGGCCCTCTACTGCCTCTAAGAAATTTTGGTGAGAACACAGAATGTGTGGGAGCTAGCCATGGATTTGGTAATGGACAAAGGAATGAAGGCTTAAAAAACATATAAGGAGGTGGGTTGAATTCTGGTTCCATCATTTTGTTCAGTGACCTTTCCACACTTTTATTTTCTGAAGATGATAGCACCTGCCTTGTCAAGTTCTGTCTTGTAGGATTAATACATGTAAATTACCTACAACAGTGCCTGGGATGTAGGTCGTATTCGTGTAATGTCAGCCGCTATCCTTAGAGTTGCTACTGTTGTATTTCTGGGGGCCCAGCCGCCTAGGTAGTGCCAGCCTTCTTAAATGTTGACAGCTCCCCTTACATAACCATTCCTTCCTAGCATATGTAGAATAATCTTTACTGAAGTTTTCCCCCCCTCCCTTTAAGTGTCCTTAATTACCTCGTAGTGTGAACCGATATGATCGGACATGTTTTGTTTTCCTAATATCTGGCTCAAGCGAGAAGATCGGGCCTGTTTGGGAAAGGGTAGTACATTGGAACAGTGAGCAGTTTGAAAATTCTTACCCTTTAAATGGGGGTGATGAAGTAGAGGTGGAAGATGCATGTTTGGAACATGGAATGGCTTTTGGGGTCGGGGGGCAAATTGAATGAGGGCTCT
Organism: Mustela putorius furo; assembly: GCF_011764305.1. Classification (NCBI taxonomy): domain Eukaryota; kingdom Metazoa; phylum Chordata; class Mammalia; order Carnivora; family Mustelidae; genus Mustela; species Mustela putorius. The sequence continues at coordinate 1,295,714 of NW_025421485.1, forward strand.
GGTGTAATAAGAACAAGTATATGAAGTTTTCAGAGCAAACACTGAGTTCCTTATAATTTTCCCTAAGACCCTACATGGCACTTGAAAAGGTGACAGTTTTCTTAGCTTCTAGATACTGATGCCTTTGCTCTTTCAGAAGGTTGGTGACAAAAGAGCCTAGCCTAGCTGTGTATTATTTATTCAGAAGCAACAATAACTTTAATGTTTTAAAAATAATTGTATCTTTCTTAATTCTTTTTGATCTGGAGGCTAAGAGTTTACATCGTGTTTGCTTGCCTAAACTGCGACCGTCATGACATTCCTCAGTGATGTCCCTGGTTACAAGTATTTAGTCTTTCTCTTGCAGTGCGATTGTGCTCTGATCGGATCAGCCTCATCAAGGAGTGTCTCCAGCAGTCCCCCACATGCTACAAACAGTCTGCCAAGCTTCTGGGCCTTGCCGAGTTGCTGAGGGTAGCAGGTAAGTTTTGCATGCTGAATTGCAGAGGAAGGTTTCCATGCCATCCTTGACATAATCCTGGGCAAAGGCCAGAATATGTGCTTGCCGCTGTCAGGATGCCACTCTTGACCAAGGATTTATCTTTTCTGCAAAGATCAGTGTGTTGGAGGAATGTGTCCCCATACCGAGCTGCTGGTCCCTCTGTCCTTTAAACGAGGACAGGCTCATTCAGGGTGCTAGGAGGTGGTTGTGAGGTTAGGAGTATAAGTTGGGATTAATATTTGTAATCAGAAAGCTTAAATATAGGGGCGCCTGGGTGTCTCACTGGGTTAAAGCCTCTGCCTTTGGCTGAGGTCATGATCTCAGGGTCCTCGGATTGAGCCCCTCATCAGGCTCTCTGCTTAGCAGGGAGCCTGCTTCCTCCTCTATCTCTGCCTGCCTCTCTGCCTACTTGTGATCTCTGTCTGTCAAATAAATAAATAACATCTTTAAAAAAAAAAAAGCTTAAATATAGACAAGTCAGCCCTACCACTCACTTTCAGTGTCCAGATTTGGAGTGATATTTTTTGAGTTTGTGCAATTTCTTAGAAGAACTTGTGCATTTACTATTTGGTGGGGTTTGCACATAGGTGATCATCTATTCATTCAATCATTCTATTCATCTATTAAAAGGTAAGGATGATGGTATTTTTCTCATCTTATGAGGGGAATTGAGGATCAGAGAAGTCTTGCTTGGCAGGGTTAAATAGCAGACCCCGGCTCCCAAAGAAAGTCTGACTCTGCCTTTCATGCTTCTGTAACCGCACTCTTCTGCCGAGCAGAGTCTCTTAATCATTTTCTTTTGTATTTTTGACTTACAATTATCTCTACATGAACAGTTGCTGGCCAGGGGCGCCTGGGTGGCTCAGTTAGTTAATCATCTGCCTTCGGCTTAGGTCATGACCTCTGGGTCCTGGGATTGAACCCCTGGGCTTCCTGCTCAGTGGGGAGTCTTGCTTCTCCCTCTGCCCACCCCGCTTGTGTTTCTCTCTCTCTCTGTCTCAAATAAATAAAACCTTAAAAAAAAAAGAGAGAAACAACAAAGAGTTGTTATACAAATATTTTATAAGCTGTGGTTTGAAGTTGGGCTCATCCAAACCATATATTGTAGACTCAAAAGTAAACAGGATTTCTGCTTATATTCTGAACTTTAAAGAAACATATATTTAGTGTAGTAGGGGACATATATTAATTAATTCTTAAAATCTTAATATGGAGGACTCATTCTGAAGGTCTGTGGTTGTAGTCGATTTTCCTGAGTCACTTGTCCGGAAGCAGAGCATCAGCACCTTTACCCGTGGGTCTGTTGGCAGCTTTGGAACCCGTCACCCATCGTGAGGCATCTTGGATGGCAGAGGAGAGGTTGGATTTGGTCAGAAGGCTGCTTCAGTCCTGACTACCCCATACACTTGCAAAGTGACTTTGGCTCCAGTTTCTGTCTCGGGAAAATAGGAATGATACTCCTGGCTTCACCCTTCATGTTTCCAAGGACCCCTGAATGAGTGAATGCTAGAAAAGCATCTTGTAAACTTTGAAGCAGTCTGATCATCACGGAAGACTTTCATAAGGAAATTTCTCAGAAACTAAGGAAGCAGCTCAGGGATGCTGTCAGCATTTTTTATGTGCCTACAAAGACCGATTTCCATTTTTATCCTTTGCCTTGTTGACATGGAAACAGGATCATCTGTGATCTTGGTAAATTGTAGGAATTTTTAATGGGATTAACAACCTTTCAGTCCCCCTCTCTGCTCTTTTTACATATTGGCTCTTTCATGATGTATAGCGGCCTCTCGTTAGCTACATTTTACTGATGAAGAAATGGAAGCAGAGACAGGCGAGGTAGTATCACTGTGCTGAGTAGTTGGGATATAAGGGTCTGGTGCGCCTAGCTTCTGTCCCCTGGGAATTCAGAATCTTTGAGGGCTGAGAAAGCAGATAATTACGTTGCAGCACGGGATGGGGTGTGTGCTTGGCTTCTGCATACAGATTTCATAGAGCTTGTAAGAAAGGCAATGCTAGTATTTTGCCTAGCGAGGAGGGTAATTAAGAAGGGGATCCCAATGCTCGTGATACTTATCTGAGTCTTGTAGGGCATTCTGATAATCTGCTGCTGCTTTATAAACCACTCCCAAGATTTCCTGACTTGAAAACAAAATCATTTAATTTTTATCTTTCTCAGTGCTTGGAGGTTGACTGGGCTCAGCCAGGCAATTCAGGATCTTTTATGAAATTGTACCCACGTAGTGTCTAGGGATGGATCGGCTCATCTCAAAGTTGCTTTATCTGTGACTGGCACCTGGTTTGGGAACACTAAAATAGCTGGGGATACAGTAGCCAGGGCTGAATCTCTTCTTTGTATGGTTTCTCCTTGTGGTCTTTCCATATGGTGGCTGCAGAGTACCATGGTTCTTACATGGTGACTGACGGCTCCCAGAGTCCATGTTCTGAGAGAAACCAGCAAAAGCTTCTTGGGGTTTTCTGATCTGGCTATGGAATTTGGGCAGTTACATTGCCATCATGTCTTATTCATGAGGCAATCATATGGGCCCTTTCAAGTTTAGGGGAAGTATGCATGGGCTCTGCCTGAAGACTTGACTGGGCCTGGATGATCTGCTTCTGGGCTGGCTTACTCATTGGGTGGTTGGAGGAGACTCGGTGTTTTTTCCTGGCTGCTGGGAAGAGGCATCAGTTCCTTGCCACATGGACGTCTCCACGGGGTTTCTTAATTGTTCTGTCTACCTGACACCTAATTGCCCCTCAAGCAGTTGATCCATGAGAGAGTGAGGAGGAAGCTGTAATGTCCTATATGATCTAATCTTGGAAGTCACACATCATCCTGTCCACCTTATTCTCTTAGAAGTAAATCACTAATCAGCCTCCATCAAGGGGAGGGGCAACTATCTCCATCTTTAGAAAGGAGTGGCAGAGAATTTATGGACATAGCTTAAATTATATTTCATAAACTCAAAGCCTTATTATGCCACCATTAATATTCCATTTTTCAGGCTAAATATCTGAGTCATTTTCTTTAATAGATGTCTTGTCAGACCATACTCTTGACTGTTAAGAATTCATTTTTCTGGGACACCTGGGTGGCTCAGTTGGTTAAGCAGCTGCCTTCGGCTCAGGTTATGATCCCAGCGTCCTGGGATCGAGTCCCACATCGGGCTCCTTGCTCCACAGGGAGCCTGCTTCTCCCTCTGACTCTGCCTTCCACTCTGTCTGCCTGTGCTTGCTCTCTCTCTGACAAATAAATAAATAAAATCTTTAAAAAAAAAAAAAGAATTCATTTTTCTTTGTTTCATTTGTAATATTTTTCTAGATCATTTTATAGATTATTTTTTGTTATGTTTTCCCATTTACTCAGCTATTCAGTTTGGAACTTTCTAGAATTAAAAGCAGTTAAATATTTGAACTTTGGAGTTCAGGGTGACTAACCCATCTTCCTATAAAAGTTTATATTAATAATAGTAATTCTCATTTTATGCTTTTATACTTACCTAAGTTTCATATAAAAGTTTATATTAACAACAATAATCTCGTTTTATGCTTTTATACTTATCTGAGTTACTTCTTACTATGTCCCTTATAGCAGAGTTATGACACTTATTTAGAATGTGAGAAAATAGGAATAAATAAGTTAATTTATTGAAGATCCCATAGTTAAGAATTTTCTCACTTTGAATCTTTTATTCTTTTTTTTTTTTTTAAGATTTTATTTATTTATTTGACAGAGAGAGATCATAAGTAGGTAGAGAGGCAGGCAGAGAGAGAGGAGAAAGCAGGCTCCTTCTGAGCAGAGAGCCCAATGCGGGGCTTGATCCCAGGACCGTGAGATCATGACCTGAACTGAAGGCAGAGGCTTAACCCACTGAGCCACCCAGGTGCCCCAAATCTTTTATTCTTTGTTTCCTCCCTTTTTTTTGGTTTTTGGATGGTGGTAATCAATGGACCCGTTACTTAGAGTTAGCTGATTAAGAGATTTAATTATATCTGCAGAGATATCTTTGCAACCTAGTCAAGTTGTCTCATGGAAAAAAAAGAATCGCCCCTGGCCCTTTTCATTTTTGATTTAGATATTCTGAATAAATTAAAACATTTCAAGAGTATTATCTAGGAAATAGGTTTTATATTAAGTGTGATATGTGCATTTATTATTGAGAAACTTTTTATGTATTCTATTTTCAGTGTTACAGAACATGGGTTTGTTATTCTAATAATATTATTATGAATCATAGTATTTCTTCAATTTTTAAAAAAATCTTTTTCGATTAGTTGAGGCCAATATGTGGATTTTATTTAAACCTATGCAGGACAGGTTGGAGATTAATGGTGACATATTTTTAAACTGATTTTAGACCTTTCTGTGATATATTTTTTCTTCCAAACCACATTGTAACCTAAAAATGCAGGGGCCATTGGGTATTTTCTTTCTTTCTTTCTTTCTTTTTTTTTTTTTTTGGAAATATTGAAAATAATTTTAACGTTTCTTTACCTCATTAAAATATAAAACACGTTTTACTGTTTTTTCTTAGTCTCAAGTATACACATTGTGTTTACATTGTAACTTTGAATTATTTGTCTTATAGTTGAAAATCACATTTTTTTTTTAAGATTTTATTTATTTATTTATTTGACAGGCAGAGATCACAAGTAGGCAGAGAGGCAGGCAGAGAGAGAGAGAGAGAGGGAAGCAGGCTCCCCACTGAGCAGAAAGCCCGATGTGGGGCTCGATCCCAGGACCCCAAGATCATGACCTGAGCCGAAGGCAGCGGCCCAACCCACTGAGCTACCCAGGTGCCCCTGAAAATCACATTCTGGATAGAATCTCTACTCGTTTCACTGAGGATATATATATATATATACATATATATATATATATAATTATTATTTTTTTAAGATTTTATTTGTTTATTTGACACATAGAAAGAGATCACAAGCAGGCAGAGAGGCAGGCAGAGAGAGAGGGGAAAGCAGACTCCCCGCTGAGCAGAGAGCCCAATGCGGAGCTCGATCCTAGGACCCTGGGATCAGGACCTAAGCTGAAGGCAGAGGCTTAACCCACTGCACCCAGGTGCCCCGAGGATATATTTTTTTGAGCCCCAGTTATGTGTGTGACTTGATGCCAGCCACTGGGAATTTAACAAGGATGGAATCCCTGTCTTCAGAGACCTTAAATTCTGATAGAAGATGTAGATTTTTAAAATGATAATCTCAATAAATTGGTATTCACAGAATGAAAAGTAAAGGAACATGAAAGAGGGACATTTTACCCACATGTTTCTTGTGAAGAAATCTTACGTAGAGATGTCAGAGAAGGACATAACATCTAAGTTGACGTCCAAGAGTCTTGAGAAAATTAAGATATTTGTATTAACGTAAACTGAATTTTGCTCAATGTTCTTAGAGCCTAGATGCTTATGAGGATAAATAAAAGGTAGTACCGTTAGAGAAGCTATAAAATTCTCTCCAGTTTACTGTGTAAGTCTCCCCACCTTGTTATTGTCATTTATTAATTATAATTAGAAACAGAACATTCAAAGGGCATAATGTAAAAGAGGAAATAACAAATACTTGCAAGTTCTTGTTGGGAGGAAAACTTTTCTCTATGCCCTTAGGTTGGAATGGTTGGTCTGGGGCTGATACTAGTCATTGATCTCTTAGGAGACTGAAAGCTAATTCCAGGATTAATAAATAGATTGGAAGGTCAAAGTTGCTGTGACATTTGTCCTATAATCTTTTAAAAAATCAGTCCAAGCTCTACTGTTTATTTTTTAATTAATTAGAAACACAATGTTAATGAGCTCTTTTATCAATTGATGCTGCCACAATCTTTAAGTGATTTGCATGTGTTTACAGGTGAAGACCCGGAAGAAAGGCGTGGACAGGTTCTGATCCTTCTAGTGGAGCAAGCACTTCGTTTCCATGACTACAAAGCAGCCAGTGTGCATTGTCGGGAGCTGATGGCCACAGGTGAAATAGACAAATTACTTGACACTTGGCTCAGGTCCTTTTTACATGATGAATAATGGAAAAGGTCTCTTCTGAAATCAATTGGCCTGATTGGGAAGCCAGCTACATTTTCTTCAAAAGACATGAGAAACATTTTATGAGCCCTGATCAGTATGTATACCATGTGCTTATGTATTAATATAAGTACTTTAATGGGCTTGGAGTTACATTTTAGCTGAGATTTTGGTTGCTTTCTGTTGCCTAATAAAAATATACTCATAATTTTAAGAACGCTTTTATGTAAAATATTTTAATGCCTTTTCATGTATTTGTTATATAAAAGAAAATTTAAACATTTTGAAGATCTATAATTCATGAGTAGTTAATATCTCTAGTCTTTGTTTTTAAAGGGATAGCATAGTGCTTTTCAAACTGATGTTGAGAAAATAGGAAGTAGTATGTGATCCTTAAATTTTCTATATGGAAATTCAAAGTCTGTTCTCTGGAAGATCTGATTTTTTTTGTGGCATAATCTCACTGCGAAAGAAAGTTTTCCCCAGTGGGGTTGGAAGTGATGTTGACTCTCTACTAAACGATCTGCTTTCTCTGGCTGTGTCTGAGTATACGAAAGCCCAAGCAATCTTTTTACCTACTGTCTGTGCGCTTTCATGGCAAGTGGTTAAAAATGTCGTGCTTCACCTCATGATAAGTCACGGAGCTGTGCATTTAGGAGCATTGCACTTTTCGTATGTGTACTGTTAAAGAAAAATACTATTCTGATATTTCTTAAGAATGATAAGGAAGACTTTATTTAGGACTTTTGCAGTAGATGTTAAAAGTATTGCAGTAGGTGAGAGAGGTCGACTTAACTCCAAATACAGAAAAGACAGCTGGGGACTTATAGTCAAGGAGCATAGGGAGGGGTCGGTGGATGTAAAACTCTGAGACATCAAGTGCAGTGGGATTCTTGCTAATCTGACTTAACAGGATTCTTGCTGAAGAAGATTGGGCTTGGATGATCAAATTCAAGGATGAGAGAGGAGGAATTGGATGAGATATCAATAGTCATCAGTTATCAAGGGTGGGAGATTCTCTCTAAATGGGCTTTGTAGGATTATCGCCAGTGCTGGACTATGCAGGTTCAGTCATCGTGGGCCAAGGTGTGGGCCTAGTTGTGAAGAGGTTTCAAAGGAGCCTGAAATAATGTTTGGTCAAGGAGAGACTCTTTGTGAGTACATTTGTGAAAATGTTTAAAACTCTGGGGGAAAAAATGCTTTATAACCTCAGCATTAGAAAATCAGTTTCATAAAAGAGCTACATTCTGTAATACTATGTTAATAGTAACTAGTTAGTATTAATATTAGCTAATTATAATTATTTAATATTAACTAATAAGTATGTATTACTATTAACCAATATTGGGCTTGTAACATTAAATTCAGAGTAATTATGGTGTTTTTGAGAAAACAGTGTATTGCTTTAAAATTATTTAGAGGGTTTTGTAAGAATTTTATTCCCATCAGTGTAATACCTGGATTTTTACTTAATACATTTAGAGAAATTATTCTGGACCAAGGCCTTTGCACTTAGAAAAAACAAACCCTTTCAAAGTAGAACTTGGTACTTAAAAACAAACAAACAAAACTTGAGAACTCTTTCAACTACAAATAAAAACATATTTTACGAATCTGGAATATAAGTGTGTAGGACAAAGATCTCTGCTGGGAGCCAGGGCTGGCTGTATGCTTTGCTGTGCCCTTGGATCTCTCTCTTCTGTAAAGTGAATGATTCTGTGTGGCTGCCTATAGTAATTTTTCTTTTCTCACACTTCATAGTTTACAGAGTGCTTTTAAATAGAAATGTTATTTAATCCTTCAACAACTCAAGGAGGAAAGCATTGTTATTGTCACTTTGTAGTAGTAGAAAAAGTGTGACACGTGGAACTCTCTCCAGCTCACACAAGTGCTTAGTAGCAGTGTTGGGCCATACGCTTGGGTCTTCCGAAGTCAGATATCCAGCTTTTTACTCAGCGTCAAAGCCAAGTCGATTATTTATAGTCATTGCTAGGTATTCTAAAATGAAGTAGCGTTTATCAGAAAAACGTGTCTGGGATATTGCTGAACTTTCTGGATAACAAACAAGTCTAATATTTCTTTCCTATTTTAGTTCCTTATGTATTTCTGGTTATGAAAATGTTACGTATCACTAATGACCACAATTGTGCTTTGGTGACACAAGACCTCATCAGAAAGCCGTTGGATTTCTCCTCTAAGCTTAGAGACTTTTCTTGTGGAAACCAATTTTTTTTTTTTTTTTTTGCTTGCCAATTTTGCAGGTTATTCTAAGAGTTGGGATGTTTGTAGCCAGTTAGGACAATCCGAAAGTTACCAGGACTTGGCCACTTGTCAGGAGCTCATGGCTTTTGCTTTGACACATTGCCCTCCTAGCAGCATTGAACCTCTTTTGGCAGCTAGCAGCTCTCTCCAGAGAGAGGTAAGCGTTCCCAGTAAAGTAAATCTCGAACTGTATGAAATGTATTTTGTTGGGTTTGTGGATCTGAGATTTGTGATCATTTTTTAAAATATTAGAATTTTAATTTATGGAAGAAAAGTAGCTTATCACTTATGTGAAAAGGATTTGAAGATAGTAGGATATAAAATAATATTTTTGGCTTATACTAAGGAAGAAAGGGTACAAGGCAAATATGAGGAAAACAGGAAGTAATATTAAGAAGTAAATTATTGAATGTAAAGGGGGAGGTTAATGTTGAGAATAAAACGTAAGAAATGGTCATAGGAGTTCATAGGAGGAAATCATAGGAGTTAAAACCAGTGGTGACAGCATTCTTTAGAGGCCTTTTGGAAATGGCAGGGGAAAGAGTTTTGGTTGGGGAGATGCTACATTTCCTAAAATTCACTGGATAGATCTGCCTGAGGGTGGGTTAATGCTCTTGTTGCAAAAATATAGGAAGAGATCATACAGGATATAAGACTATAGGAAGAGCTTCTGGAATTCTCATTTTTCATGTCTTTGTCATTCTGTACATTGTATACCAGCTGGGCATGGTATTCAGAAAGTCCTGAAGTAAGCCTGTTCCCAAAAAACTGTTCATTATGAAATAGCAGATTTTTCCTTAAAAGAGTCATTTTAAAATTTCCAGTCTACACTGTGAAGTGCCATGAATTTCAAAACACAATTCCTTCATAGTAGGTCATATTGTCTTTCCAGATTCTTTGTCAAAAAGTGAATTTCCAGATCCACCCAGAAGGCGGGGAGAGTATCAATGTCTCACCATTAACTGGTCGAGCGCAGCAGGAGGTGAGTTAGGGTGCGTGGGGGAGCAGATTGAAGCCAGCCGGGGTGGAGCGAGCTGGGCATCGCCTGGCCCTGTGGATGGGGTGCAGAGACCATTTTTCTTCCAAACTTTTTGTGTTTTGTCAGATGCAACATTCATACATTAAAAAAAAGTACACGAAAGTGTTCAACTCCGTAAATGAGCACAGAGACAGTATCGATGAAACCATCAGAGAAGGTGTTGGGGCCGCCTTCCGCACGGCCCCGCACACCGCCTCGCGTCTTCATTTCTGGCCCTTCTTTCTCCTTCCAGAGATCACGGCTGTCCTGACACCAGGTCTTTGTGGCCTTTGTTCTTGTTTTAAAGAAGTTTAATGCCCCTTCACACCTCTCCCCATATGGTGGTTTGAGTTCACCTGTTTCTGTACGGGACAGAAGTAGCCACCCCCCGTATCCTCCGGGAGACTCGTCCACGCGCTGACACATTTATCCTTGCTGCGGTGGAGGACTGCCCTGTGCGCCTCGCCCAGCGCGTTCCGGTGAGGACTGGCGTCGGGTCTGTTCCGTTTCGGCTAAAACTACAGCTGCATCATCACGCGCTGCACGGCACTGATGCTCGGGTCCTGCCTTGTCCTCGGCGTCGGCTTACCCGCCCCCCCCCCCCCCCCCCGCCCCCAGAGGTGGATGCTAGCACGTCCCTAGTTGCAGCCTCGCTCAGGAACCGCAGATGATTTTCTGGAGTGGCTTTACCCATGGCGTTTTCAACAACAGCGCTGGGGATTGCCGAGTTAGCACTTCAAACATTGTTAATTTTTTTAAAATGTTACCTGTTCTCTGAAGTATTCAGTGATACTTATTTATGATCTTGACTTGCATTTTTCCCATTGCTGATGAGACGGAATTAGCTCAGGAGAGATCCTCTTTTGTGAGGTACCTGTTGCATTCTCTTGCCCATTTTCTACAGGACATTTCACCTTTTCCCTCACCTCATTGACATGCGAATAATAGTCTGAACCACCAAAGTATGTACCCGTCTCAGGATAGTTCATCCTGGGAGACACACCCCCTGACACCTTTTGGTCATTGTTGGCTCTGTGACATTTCCCTCTCCTATTTCTAACGATATAAAATTAGCATTTTCTTTTTTAGGTTGAACAAAGTAGCCCAGTTTTTGATATTCTAATAAGGTCAATTAAAAGATGATAACCCTCTTTATAGATTGGTTTTCCACAGGATTCCTTTAAATGGTTAGCTTTGCTTTCAAAATGTGAAATGTCATTCATAATGAAAGATGTCTAATTGTGATGAGTGAGCTATACCTAATCTTATTTATTTATTTATTTATGTAAATGGGCTGTATCCATTTTCCCAAACTGATATGTGGTTGCATACTACACAGTTACTTCTGGAAATCTGACACAAAGCTTCAGCTGTGGAGTCAATTGATGGAGTGACTTAGTTTTTGTGCAGCGTGGACTACGCTGTAGTTCTTTTTTTTATGTTAAAATTCACTTTGACAAACATATTGATATACCCCTGTAACCCTCATTCAGTGCTTAGTGATCTGAGGATCTCAGAGTCATTTATAATGGCACCTTTTTGTCTGGAAGGAATTTTCTCCTCTTCTTCTGTGATGGTGACTTCGGGGTAGCACCGCCCAGTAGGTTTTCCCACAGTGAGGGAGACCTTCTGTCTCCCCACTGTTCAGTATCGCAGCCACTAATCACATGTGCTTTTGAGTACTGGAAATATGGCTAGAGCCCCTCAAGAATCAACTTTTAAACTTAATCTTAATTAAGTGAAATGGACATAGCCACGTGAGGCTCCTGGCTACCAGACGGCTACCACAGTTGCCGAAGGTCAGACACGGAATGGAGCCTTGCCTCCTGCCATCAGCTGCACACAGTGACTGTGTCGTTGCATGCTCTCTGGATGGAAGCCCTCGCGTTTTTCTAGGGTCCTGGAGTGTTGTAGACATGTTTTGTCTTTGGCATGTCGTGACTTGTAGTCATGCTGATTACTCTTGATTTGTTTGTTTGTTTTCTTCACTGGATATGAAAACACATTAAGTTCTCCAATGTTTTCTCTGTGGGATCCAAAGCAGTTCTTATACTGGCCAGCAGTCCCAAGATATTTGATATATTTGGAGGAAGGAAGTTGGCCAATTTTACTACCTTTCAAGGTCCAATTGAAGACCCATTTTCAATGGCACCTTCTTTATCCCAAGTTTTGTGTCTTTTGAGCCTTTCGTCCCACTCCACTGGTTCAGCCGCATCTTTCTTCCTTCTGTCTGTCTCTTTAGCCTCATCTTCTTTCATGCCTGGATTCCATTCCTACGAACATGCTCTGGGTTCCAGTCCTACCGAAATCACCACCATTCTCCGGCTCCGTCACACCTTTGGTGTCATTTAATGCAAGTTTTCTTTCTCCCTCTGCTGCCCTTCTTGCCTTGTGCTCTGGTCGTCTTTCTTACCCGCGGATCCTGCCCGAAGTATCATTTCCTCTGGAAAGTTTTCCTTCAGTCCTCTAATTAATTCTCTATCTCCCACATACTCCCACAGCATTGTGTCAGCTCTTGTGTGCTAACTGGAAGGACGTTGTTTATGTCTGTCTCTCTGGAGAGAGGTTGTTACATGTGAACACCTAGGAAATGTTTGCTAATGCTCACTTGGAAACTTCACTGCATAAAGATTAGTCTGTGGTAAAAATTAATTAGAAAATAGATTTTAGCACAAAAATAAAAGGGATTTCCCAGTTAATTCACATATATGTGCTGTGGTAGCTACTGAGATCCCATTATGTTTTGGCCCATGGAAGGGTTGTGTCATTTCTCTCTTCACCTTAGAATTGCAAAGTATTTCTGCTGAGATCAGCTCTGTAAGTTTATTCTGAATCCCCATCCTTCTTTATAAAATCCAGGAAAAGCCTTTGTGACTTTTGGGTTTCCTGCTTTCTCTTTCTACAATGAATTAGAAAGTGTCAACCTGGCCCTTTAATGGCTTCTTTGGAATGGGACATGCTGTGTCACTGCAAGTGGATGTGTATTTATTCATTAGTCTCCTTAGTAAATGAAGGAGACCACCCGTCGGCTTTAACGCGTTCTACTTAGCAAGGAAAAAGAATTCTTCCAAAGTATTCTTTTTTTCCCCCTTCTCCTTCTGCTTTTTTTTTTTTTTTTCCTCCCCTGGTGGCTCCTTAAAAGCTTTTTTGTCTTTGTTTGTCCTTTTTCAGCAAGTTGTAAGAAATCTAGATCTCGTGAAATGCAAATTCAAACCCTCAATGAACATATTACAGCTTTGATTCTTAAAGCACATTTTGGAATATTATAGCTACTATTATTAGATTAAAATGCAGTGCTTAGCTGTAAGATGTTGCGTGTTACACATTAACAGTAGATATAATAAATGCATTAAATTATAACTGTAAATGAGAGCTGACGATATGTGTAAACTGCTTAATGCTCAAGACTTTCATTACTAGGTTGTGAAAATACTAATTTTTATTTATATATCCAGGCAAAGTAAAGGTGTAATTGCTCCACAGTAACATTTGCATTAGTTCAAGTGGAGCCTACAAGTTTGAAGATATTGGCTATTGTCCGCGTGAACAAGATATTACTTTATAAATAGAACAGAATGCATATTTTGTGAATAACTACCAAAATTACAGTTTTCCAGTTTCTTATTAATGTTGGTTATTATGTTTTTTTAGATGTAGCAATATTCCACCATTTAGAGTGTATTAACGTTTGTTTAGCTAGTATTTGTTATATCCCTTAGCCAATGATGTTTTCCCCCAGATAAATCTAATTAGATTTGGAAATGGATTATGTATAAGGTTCCCATTAAAAAATCATTTTCACTGTGGGAAAATTTGTTATGAACATTTTAAGTGGCTATATAGATTTATACAACTGGACTAATTAATGTTTAGAACTGGGGCATAGGCTAAGCATAGTGATTTTGGATTTATAAAAGGATTGTTTAGAAATATCTAGAAGTGAGCAAAAGGGCAGTTGTCCTTCAGTATCAGAGACAACCCTTTCTTTTTCCATTCACCAGTTGATGCACATCAGCTTGGGTTGTTCCTACTTTTAGGCCATCGTGAATAATGGTGCTTTGAACATTGGTGCACACATCTCTGTAGGGAAATGTGCTTTGATTTCTTGTGTATGTAGGTAGGCGTGGAACTGCTGATTGCATGTATATATGTGTTTAACACTTGAAGAAGTGGCCAAATTATTTCCCAAAGGGGCTGCACCATTTTCCTTTCTCACCAGGAGGAGTTAATATTCCTGGGGCACCTGGGTGGCTCAGTGGGTTAAAGCCTCTGCCTTCGGCTCAGGTCATGATCCCAGGGTCCTGGGATCGAGCCCCGCATCAGGCTCTCTGCTCAGCCGGGAACCTGCTTCCCTTCCTCTCTCTGTGCCTACTGCTCTGCCTACTTGTGATCTGTCAAGTGAATAAATAAAAAAATCTTAAAAAAAAAAAAAAAGATTCCCGTGTCTCTGCATTCTCATGAACACTTATTACCTGGCTTTTCTCAAAAGCTAATCTCAGGGATGTATGTGATATCCCATTATCATTCTGGCTTGCTTTTTTCCAAATAACTAATGATAATGAACATCTTTTTATATGCTGCTGCTTATGGAGCTGTAAGAGTTTTGTTGTGGTGTTTTTTTTTGTTTGTTTGTTTATTGTTTTTTTTTTAAAGATTTTATTTATTTATTTGACAGAGAGAGATCACAAGTAGGCAGAGAGGCAGGCAGAGAGAGAGGAGAAAGCAGGCTCCTTCTGAGCAGAGAGCCCAATGCAGGGCTTGATCCCAGGACCCTGAGACCATGACCTGAACTGAAGGCAGAGGCCTTAACCCACTGAGCTACCCAGGCGCCCCCTGTGGTGTTTTGTTTTTTAAATTCTGGTTATAAGTCCTTTCTCAAGTATATGATTTGAAAATATTTTTCTCTCCGTGTATGGCTTGATTTTTTAAAGTTTTCTTAATGGTAGCTTTAGAAGTGTAAAACCTTTTAATGTTGCTGAGGTCCAGCTTACCAATATTCTTTTATTGCTTCTGCTTTTGGTTTTTTTAGCTAAGTAATTGGTGCCTAACTCAAGGTTACAGAAATTTATCCCTGTGCTTTTTCCCAAGAGTTTTATAGTTTTAGCTCTTACATTTATTGAAAAGTAAGTAAAAATAAACCACTTTTTATGTGAAATAACCATAAGTTTGAGGAATATCTACATTTAAAAACATGAATTTAGAATTTCTTACCATACATAAAAATTAGTTCAATGGGATGGTTTTGTTTTGTTTTATGTTTTATGATAGTTTATTCCTTCTTGAAGGATTTCAAGTCTTATGTTTGGTATGCACAAAGACAAATTAATATTTTGAAGTTTTAAAGGAAACAGTTTCATCTGGAATGGATTTTTTTTAAAGATTTTATTTATTTATTTGACAGAAATCACAAGTAGGCAGAGAGAGAGGAGGAAGCAGGCTCCTGCCGAGCAGAGAGCCCTATGTGGGGCTCAATCCCAGGACCCTGGGATCATGACCTGAGCCGAAGGGAGAGGCTTTAACCCGCTGAGCCACCCAGGTGCCCCCAGAATGGATTTTTGTTATAATTATCACTTTACTATCTCTTTTCCCTTAGTGTTTTGGAATTTTGGTTTTCAATCTCATTGTGGAGAAATCCTGTTCAGTTTACTTTTTAGCTACTTAGACCCTGTCTAAGGATTCTGTAGTTTTGTGGTTTTCTTTAATTTAAACCCTTGGTGCTTCAGTCTAGAACCATGTCCTACAGTGCTTTTGACATGACTCCCTCTTGTAATGTTGAGGATTTATGAGAAATAAAAGCGTGGAGCCAGTGAAGGGTTTGGGCCCTGTCTTTGTTCTCTGTCTCTCTAGACTTAACAGTTTTACATAAATACATAGTCCCAGGCAGTGAGTCTGAGCTTCTTACTGGGGATCCTTTCAATTCACAATTCTCTAGAAAGGAGCATCTGGCAACCACTGCCAGCATTCGAATTCTGAGCCCCGAAATGTTGAATTCCATTGAACTTGAGTGCTTTTCCACCCTTTTCATCAATTATCCTCAGTATTTTGGAGCAGAATGAGCACACTGAAGCACGAGTTCGTTTCTCCATCTTAACTAGAGTTCATAATTTTTTTTAAATTGCAAAAATTAATATAGGCTCTTATTTTAGGAATCCCTTTAAGAGGAGACATGGTTCAGATAATTGACATTATTTGGTATTTCATTATTTGGTATTTTATTCCTAAAAGTAAAAAAAAAAAAAAAAAGTGAAACATCTGTGATAAAATATTAACATTTGTTAACTTTTGATAAGTACTGGAAATTTGTGGTAACTTTGGTTTTTCTACTTTTTAAAAAATGTGAAATAATTTAATCAAAAATAAAATAGTATGATAAATTTTTTCTTCGTTCTTTCTACCTATACCATGAATCTCACTGCTTAGAGGTAAAACATATTTAAGTTTATTTTAAAAAGTTCCAGACTTTTTTTTGAGTATAAAAAGATGTGCAGCTATTGTCTGTCTCCTGAAGAATTATTATTTTATCTTATAAACAAAAATGGAATCATACTGCATATAATAACTCGAAGCTAATTTTTTTCATGTAATCTTATTTGTCATGGATATACGCTTTTCTCTTTATATACAGACCATTTCTATAAGGGTGGGTTAGTGTTCATTTGATGTACAGACAATGATTTATTTACCTTTTACTTTGTTTTTGAACATTTATTTTTTTATTTTTTTTTTAAAGATTTTATTTATTTATTTGACAGAGAGAGATCACAAGTAGGCAGAGAGGCAGGCAGAGAGAGAGGAAGGGAAACAGGCCCCCTACTGAGCAGAGAGCCCGATGTGGGACTCGATCCCAGGACCCTGAGATCATGACCTGAGCCGAAGGCAGCGGCTTAACCCACTGAGCCACCCAGGCATCCCCTTTCCTTTTAAGAGGAGGCCTGGTGACAGGACCACGTAGCCCTGGAGGGGCTCATACGCACTCTTCTGGGGGACTTTTCCTCTGCTTTTGTTTGACACTAGCAGTGGCCTCACCTCCTTTTTCTCCTGTTCCCTTTTATCTACTCACCACAAGTCTCTTTCCTCCTCCCTGTTCTATCAAACAGCTTGTGTTTGGATCACCAGTGACCTCTTGTCGCTAAATTCACGGGTCATATCTGCCTTTATCTTACTTGACCTCGGATACATACTTGTTTCAGGGATAATCTGTTTGTCTTCATTATACCTCCTTGTCTGCTTGGTCTCCTCGTGTTTGTGGTCCTTCCTCATTTCCCCAGCTCAAGTGGTAGATACTCCGGGTCTCAGTCTTTCAGTCTCTTCTCTGCTGTGCTCATTCCTGAATGATTGCATCCATTATCATCACTTTAAATATCAACTTTGTGCAGATGAGTCCCTGCTTATAGCTCAAGCCCTGTCTTCTGAGTTCCAGGCTTGTCCGTGCGACCGCCAACCCAGCATCTCTACTTCCCTTTCTCGCGGACTGACATCTCAGTGTGTTCAACGTGAGCCTCTGATTTTCACACCCCATGCACGCTACACCCCAGGCCAACATGGTGCTCCTTCTGTGCCGTGTCCTACATCAGAACATGGCAGCTCCATCTTTGTAGTTGTTTAGGTCATAAACCTTGTTGTTCTCCTCAGTCCTTCTCTGTCCTACATAACAGATGCGGTCTGTCAAGAAATCCTGTTGGCTCTACTTTCCCAGTGGACTTGGAATTGGGCCATATTTTACTCTTACCACGGCTACCGCCCTGGTCTAAATTCTCCTGGTGTCTCACCTAGAGTTTGATGGTGGTGTCCTGTTTGCCCGCCTGCTCGAGTTCTTTTCCTTGCTGTGGTCTGGATTCAACAAGGCAGCCGGAGTAATTCTTCAAAAATACATCAGATCATGCCACATTCCTCAGAGTACAAATAAGTTTTTATGATTTCCGTCCTGCAGGGACACCCATGATCTGTCTTCCCTACTAACAGTTTGACTTGATCTCTTCTCTCCTGCCCTCTGCCCTCTTTCCCTTAAATTTGGCTTTGCTTAGCATCCTCCGGTCTTGACCTTCTTGCCGTTCTTGGAACATTCCCATCAAGTTCTCCCTCCAGGTCCTTGTACTCGCCGTGTTCGCCCTGCCGTGTTCTTCTCCCACGTGTCCAGATGACTTGGCCTCGCTTCTTCCGGGTCTCTGCTCACATGTCTCCTAGTCTCCTCAGTGAGAGCTTCTCTGGTTTCTGCAGACACACTTCCATACACTGTATAGCTCTTCCCCTATCATTGATCTGGTAGACTTTTCTGGTATGCTTTCTGTTTATTTTTTGTTTATCTCTTCTTGGATTGTAAGGGGAGATCTTTGTGACAGGAGCAATGTTTTGTTCACTGCTATTTTCAGCATCCAGAACAGTGTCTGTTCTTGTTATACTTAATGTCAAAAATATTTGTTGAATATGTGAATAAAATAGATGAAGAAGTTTAAGATGTAGATATGATGGGTTTGGGTAAATTCTGTTATTATAAAGAGAGGAATATTTGAATGGGGTCCAATTTGATAAGTTCTTAGTTCATTGGTAAAATAAAGCAAATTTCCCATTTGTCTGTCTTTCCTAATGTAGTGTGAGTTCTTTGAGAGCAGGGACCACATCTTAATCATCATGTAACTCTGTTGCCTAGCACTGGGTCTTAAACATAATAGGCATGCCAGAAGTATGTGTTCAGTAAATTTATTTTGTGGACGCATTTAGAACTGCATATCATTTATCAAAAGTGACTTAAAAATTGGGTATGGTAAAAGAAAATAAAAATATACTTCAAATGCCTCTATTTTTCCTAACTACATGCCTCTTAATCTTGACCCAAGAATGCTAGGAGATTCAAGAAGGTTTGATTCTCAAAGCCTCTGACATCGTGTGTCAAATTTGGTGTGTGTGTATGTGTCTGCTTGTGTTCATGTGTGTGTACACTTGTGTGCATTTTTTCTGGAGAAGGGACTTACAGCTTTCGTCAGAATTGTATAGGGGATTCATGACTTGCAAAGGTGAAAACATCTAAATTGTAATCTGGCCTGTTAATTAGCGGATGAACTAAAGCAGAGTCAGACTTTATAGTGAGTGATTTATTTTGTGGGGATTTTTCTCCTGCTGCTTCTGACAGATCCTTCTAAAAGTAGCAGCACTAGTAATAAAGATTGCATTTTTAATATTTTGAGTTCAGGGTGAAATTTACTGTGTTAGGTACAGGGAAGAGCTTTGGATCATCTAACGATCTGTTGGAGGAGAGGAGGTAGTGAGTGAGTTCAGTTTGAGAGCTCTTTCTAATCTTTACCTAGCTTTGTGTGTACATCACACAAAGGTTATGGTGGGCAAACAGATTTTTCTCATTAAATTAACACGTGTTATCAGACACCAGAGAAAGCAACTCCGAAATGGACTATTCGTTACAGTAATGGTTCAGCAAGGATCGTTTCTGTAAGCCAAGCTTGACATGGGGAGCTATTCTTGTTCTTATGAACCTGAGCAGTAGTGGGGTCTATTGGAGAATCTGAAAGATACTATTAATGCTTAGTAAGTTAACCTTTGAGCTATGTAACACACTTGACATTAATGAGATTTCATGTTAAATTTTATGCTGGGAGTTGTTGATTTGGTTTGGGGGATTAATCTATTTCGGCTGTTACACATTCTAAATTAATTAGCAGTGTGCAACTATGAATATAAAAAGTGCCAGTAGTAATCATTTGAGGAGTAAATTTTGCCTAACTCTCTTTTCTTTCCCCATTACATGTAGTTGAAAGAAAACTATTTTCCTCATTAGTTATTCTAGTTACAGTATAATCTTGGTAGACTCTCCTCAAGTTTGATGCTTCTTCTGTGGTCCAAATGAGCCTTTGATTTTACTTTATCTTTTATAATTCTCATTAGGGGACTCACTTACAATCCTTTTATCTTACACATTTCTGAGCATGTGAATTTCATTTACCTTGTGAAACAAACTTTTAAGTTCTATATATCTGAAATTTCCTGTCTTGAGTTAGCCTATCCATATGAACTAGAAGTAAAGTTTAGGTTCATTTTATGAAATGGAATAATTGTTGTATAGTCTGTATTTTTTGATATTTTTCAACTGACTTGATTTTCCTCTGAGTAAAGCGGCATTGTGTTTAAGTGCCATATTTCTTTCTTTCTTTTTTTTAAAGATTATTTATTTATTTGACAGAGAGAGAGAGAGAGATCACAAGTAGGCAGAGAGGCAGGCAGAGAGGAGGAAGCAGGCTCCCTGCTGAGCAGAGAGCCCGATGTGGGGCTCGATCCCAGGACCCCAAGATCATGACCGGGGCCGAAGGCAGAGGCTTAACCCACTGAGCCACCCAGGCACCCCTAAGTGCCATATTTCTTAACTTGTTTGTATTTTTAATTCTATACTTGATTAGTTGATGACATTCAAATCCTTCAGTATACTCTCTTGATTAAGAAGGTGAACAAGATTTGAAAATGTGGCATGAAATCTTATTTGAATAACATTTAGCTACTATAGGTGAAATATATTAGGCTTTAGAACATGTTGAGTGCTAGAGATCAGACCCAAAAGAGGACATAATTCTATTCATATAAAGTATAAAAATAGACAAAACTAATTTATGCTGCCAGAAGTACGAATAGAATTTATCTCGGCCATGGAAGTGGCTGAAAGTGACCACAGTAGCAGCCTCTGGGATGGATGCTAGGACGGTGGTCTGTTACTAAGTGCTGATGTGTTATGGTTTATCAAACTGAACACATTTTTAAAATATATCTTATCCTTGAAAGGTTGCTAAGCCTGGATTAAAGACAGGAAGGGAGAATGTTTACTGGCAGTATTGTCTTTATATCATGGAACTATGAATAAGTACTATCTTTTTTACTCCTAATCTTTGGTATTTTTCAGGCCATCTTTAATGAGATTTTAGTTTTATAAGACAGAGGAATAAATGACCTTAAATGTGTGCCTGTGTGTGTGTGTGTGTGTGTGTGTGTGTGTATAATATGTCAGAATCCTATGAAGAACAAAGGGACCACACATTTCGATAGCCAGACCTGGTCAAGAAGAGACACCCCTAGGCCAGTTGCCTATGGGCAGCATATTCCCCTTACTGGATCTACAGTTTACTTTCCCATCATGTGGCGTCCTCTTACCCAGTCTGCAGTATTACTGTAAAACTGAGGAATGACCCTAGGAAGCCCCTTCGTGGTACCCAACACACAATATGCATTTAGTAAATGATAGCCATTGTGTTTCTTAGATATTGTAACCGGGACTTCTGTTAGACATTGCTCTTGGGAGAAAAGGTGTCTAGATCTTTCTTCGTCCCCTCTGTGGTCCTGGTCCTCTGTTCATTCTTCCTCAGTAACTTGTGTTGCTCCTTTTACCCCCACCACACCCCCGCATCTAACCTTGCTCAGCAACCATGAACGTTTGCTTATGTGCCCGACTTTTCTTCTGTTCTTGTCTTCTTTCGCTCAGGTCTTCACTGTGACTCACCTGGTGACCGTGGACTTTATTTCTTAGAAAGTTGGATTTCTCTGCTTATCTGATTTACCTCAGGCCCTTTTCCCTTTGAGAAGGATTAGAAATAAAAACACTTACACTTAATGTATTCATTCAGGTAGGCAAATACCCCATGGTGACCTCACATGTTTGTGGCATTATGATCTTAATTCAGTCCCCGATGAGTTGAAACTTGGACTAACACACCAGCCTCCTAACTGGATTCTTGTGCTGGGCGTAATATATTTTTTTTAATTTTATTTATTTTTTAATTAAACATATAATGTATTTTTATCCCCAGGGGTATAGGTCGGGCGTAATATTTTTAAAACACAAATCTGATTATGTGACTTCCCTTGTTGCGAGTCCTTCAGTGGCTTCCCACCTGTCAGGGCGACAGCGGAGGTGCTCTGGGCTGCTCAGCGGGACTTTTGCTCCAGTCCCCTGTCCTTCCTTCCAAACCTGGTGTTCTGCCCCTTGCCCTTGTGTGTCAGCATCTGCACCTTCTCTGACTCACTCAGGATTCCTCTGGTTGGCCGTGTTGTTTCATTTCATGCTCTTGCATTTGTGTAAGTCGGCCCGAAACGATCTCTGCCATTCCTCCTTTGGAGGCCCCATCTTCTTTCCTGCTGGAATATTACCTCCTCTGTGCAGTCTTCTGCGATCGTGCCTCCAGGCAGGGGAGGAATGGCCTCTTTTCATGTTCCCATACTGCTTCGCGTGCACCTCGGCTGGAGGAGGCGATATTCCCCTGCTGTGACTGGTCTGCTTCTCTGCCTCCCTCCCTAGTTTCAGAGCAGCTTGGGAGCACAGACTGTGTCTTACTTGTTCTTATCACTTCAGTGCCTGGTATCGTGCGTGACACTGAGTTAAGAGTCACTCAACAACTGCTGAGTAAGTGAATGAATCCTCATTTGTTTCTGGGTTTTTAAGTAATTCAGAAATATAGCCAATAAATTGAGATGCTTACTATATATTTTATATATATTCATATATATATGTGTGTATATATACACACACACACAGAGCTGTATCTACATATCTATATCTGTATAAAAAGAGAGAGTGTATACTTCAGATTCTTCTGAGCTTTATTTCTGGCCAAGAACTATTTTTGGCAGTGTTATTCACAAAGGGACGCATGGAGCTGTTTCCACTCTGCACAGTTATTAGGGGGAGAACTCAGAAGCCGAGGGAAGCCGAGTGTACATGATCTCCAGACCGTTCAGCAGCCCAGAGAGGAGAGCTCAGGCCGGACGTGGTGGGTCACGTGCACAATGACCAGTGCGCTGGTTGTCCGGCGGAAGCAGACCCCCCTCCCTAAATGCAGGGAACTGGGGTAACGTTGCTGCCATGTGCCATCGAAAGCACATGGGCTTGGGTTGTGGCCTTCTTAGAAAAAAGGGGCCTCTGGAGTGCAGGAGCTGGAATCAGCTTGTTTTTCTTCTGTTGACTTAAGTCCGACTTGATGAACCAGCTGTCTGTGGTACCAGAGCAGAGAATAAATCAGCCTCCACTGCTGTCTCCTCATACAGTGAAGAAATTAAGGAAAGAAAGGAATTGTAGTAATGCTACCATGAGAACTATTTGTGTTTTTTGGTGTTCCCTTCCAGTTTTGATGCCCGGGACTCAGGTGAAGCACTTCGTGCAGTCCTGGCCCGTGGTGGGCTGTTGTCATTATTACGCATGGAGGGAGAATTCTGTTTTTTCCTACGTAGAACTTTCTACCCTGTCCTTTCAGAAACATTGGATAATGAGCCAAACCCCAAAACAACCCCAGCTCTTTTTAGCATGGTTGCCCTTATCAACATACAAGCAACTTAACATGATTGTTTCCTTATTAACATCCATATTTGTTATGTTGTTTTCGTAATCAAATTATAATGATGGCATTGGGCGGGTAGTTTATACTTTTCCCAATGGCCAAAAAGCCCATAGGAATCATGATTTTTTAAACCTTTTTTTTTTTCATTGAGGTATATTTGACATAAAATGTTATGTTAGCTTAAGATATACAGGTTATCAAGCTGATACTTTTCTTTTTAAAGAAGGCTCCACATCACCTGGGGAGCTTCCGGAGCTTGAATTCATGAGATCAAGAGTGGGACACTCAACTGCCTGAGCCACCCAGAGGCCCCTGATTTGATATATTTATATTGCAATATGGTTGCCATTGTATCTTAGCTAACACCATTACTGTGTCACATAATTATCATTTCTTCTGTTGGGACACTTTTTTTTTTCATGTTACAAGCAGAGTTTAGAAAATTTTAGGAGAAACAGACTGGACAAATTATAAGCATTGGTTAGTATAGCTTAAATTCCTTTCCTTTTGCAAGTAAGCGTATAGTTCACAATAGTTTCTTAGAAGTTAAGTATCCTAACATGATGATACTTGTTTTTTATTGCTGCTGTAACATATTACTACAAATTTAGCTACTTAAACAGTCCGAATTGATTATTTTTTAATTAACCATGTGATAAAAATCGGGCAGCCTTGGGTCTTAGTCACACATGGACAAAATCATGGTGCCAACAGGGCTGTGCTCTTTTCATGAGCCTCTAAAGGAAGATCTGTTTCCATGCTCATTCATGTTATTGACAGAGTTCAATTTCTTGTGGTTCTAGGACTGAGGTCCCTCTTGCCTTGCTGGCTGACTGACACCTGAGGGCTTTCTCAGCTTCTAGATGCCACTCACATCCCTTGGCTTGTGGCCCTTTCCTCCGTCTTCAGAGCTGGCAATGATGGGTCGAATCCTTTTGTGCCCGGTTTCTCTTGCCTCTGCCACATGTCATGTCCCAGGCACCCTCTCTGTGACCCTAGCTGGGAAAGGTTCTCTGCTTAAAGTCTCGTGTGACTAGCTTAGTCCCACCCCAGTAATTTAGATAATCTCTTCACCTCAAGGTGTGTGTCCTTAATCATATCTGCAAAGTCCCTTTGCCATGGAATGCAGTGTATTCCCAGGTTCCAGGAATTAGGAAGTGGACATCTTTGGGGGCCCATAATTCAACTTACCATATAAGGCAGCTGTCCGTTGGGTCTACAACAGTGCATTTGTATCCTGAGTATTTGTGATGTGTGATATCCTGGCAATTACTGAGTGATTACAAGATTTCCATTTTTGAGTACTTTGATAATGCATGAATAAGTGATATGATGTGGACCTAAGTAGCCAAACTGAGCCCTCTTGTCAGTATCAGGAAGGCTCTTGAAATGGAGGGACTTGGCCTTAACTTTGCTTTCATTTAAACAGGAAAGTTAAGAAAAAATAAGTGGAAGTAGATAAACACTAAACCAAGAACTTTGTTTTTGTAGAACAGGTAGTGTTTTTCTTTGATCAAAAGAAGATGTGGTTGTTGTCATTTCTATTTAAAATAATGTTAATGTATTAGTATTTTTCTCCACATGGAATCTCTCAGATGAGTAAATGGAGAGTCAGAATTTTAGCTGATTGCTTCAAGATTGGCAGGAGGTTTCATGTTATAAACCTTTTAAACACTATTAATCATCCACTTATTTAGATGAAAAACAAAACATTTCCTTTTTTTTAAAGATTTTATTTATTTATTTGACAGAGAGAGAGATCACAAGTAGGCAGAAAGGCAGGCAGAGAGAGAGGGGGAAGCAGGCTCCCCGCAGAGCAGAGAGCCCGATGCAGGGCTCGATCCCAGGACCCTAAGACCACGACTTGAGCTGAAGATAGAGGCTTAACCCTCTGAGCCACCCAGGTGCCCGAAAAACAAAACATTTCAACATTAGTAGGTGGGTCCTCCAAATCCTGTACCTTTGTAGAGGGGTCACTGTAGTGCTGTTTGAATGAATAATTTATTTCATAATTAAATAATAAATATTTTCAAATTAACCTGAGTTTCTCTTTGGTGGGATATTAGACTGGTAAAAAAGAGCCTATTTGCTTCATAAATGTTTCTGAAGGGGATTATTGGACTAATACACAATGATGGTTTTTCCTTTCCCCAATTTCTTTTGTAAATGATCCAAGGAGGTACAATATGCCAGTAATGCTTGGTTTCATGTTTTTTTGTTGCTGGCAAAGATGGATTTTTAAATTTCTCTTCATGTCTGAGAAGTGCAAGTAGTCTCATTATCACTCTCTGTTCTTCTGACAATGTGCATTTTTTGCTTTTGCCATTTTCTGTTTTAACCAGGGCGAAGCCGGTGTTCCTGGCAGCAACTCTGACCTCTTCCACTGGAGCACAGCGGCCACCATGAAGGTCCTGTCCAGCACCACGACTACCACCAAGGCCGTGCTGCAGGCGGTCAGTGACCGGCAGTGGTGGAAGAAGTCCTTGACTTACCTTCGACCGCTTCCTGTAAGCAAGGCCTCTGTCTTTTTAAAATCCACCCCGGGGCTTCTGTCAATGCATTAGCACTGCTTCTGAGTTGTTTTCCTGCTGTAAACAGGTTTCTCTTCTCTAGGTTATTAAATAATCTCTTAAAAAATTGAGGCCTCCCATCAGATAGGGGAAGAGTCACTTATTTTATAGAATGGAACCTACTCCCATGGGGTGCTTGCGAAAGACACTGATAGAGATTGAGGTGGGGTAGGGTTTGATGTCAGAATTAAAGTTTAGTGGGATGAAAAGGGAAATGACTTCATTGGTCCTTACTTGATTTTATGGGCCAGTAGTGGAGGAAAAGCCCTGGTAGCAGGCATGGGGGCTAAGGTTATTGGGGCTGCTGGAACGATAATAGCACTTACTGTGGGGCTTAAACAACAACCATTTTTCCTCATGGTTCTAGAGGCTGGGAAGACCAAGATGAAAGCTCTGGCAGATTTCACGCCTGGTGGGGTCTGCTTGTTGTGTTCTCACATGGTGGAGGGGTGAGGGAGCTCTCGGCAGTCTCTTATATAAGGGCACTAGTCCCATTCCTGAGGGCTTTAACCTTGTGAGCCCATCACCTCCCAAAGGCCCCAACTCTTATTTTTTTAAAAAAGTATTTACTTTTAATTGAAATGTAGTCAACGTGGAATGTTGTGTTAGTTTCAAGTGCACAATGTCGTGATTTGACAACTATATCCATTATGTGGTACTCATTACAGTGTAAGTACCATCTGTCATGACATAACAATGTTACAGTACCTGTGACTGTGTTCCCCGTGACTTACTCATTCCGTAGCTGGAAGCCTGGACCTTCCATTCCCCTTCACTCATTTTGCTCATTCCCCACCCCTTTCCCTCTGACAGTCATCAGTTCTCTTAATTATGCATCTGCTTATGCTTTTTTGTTTGCTCATTTAGATTCTACGTATAAGTGAAATTGTATGATATTTGCCTGTCATTGACTTACTTCATTTAGTATAGCACCCTGTAATCCATCCATGTCGTTGCAGATGACAGGATCTCCTTCTTTTTTTAGGGCAGAGTAATATTCTATTGTGTATATACACCCAAAGGCCCCACCTCTTAATACCATCATATTTTGGGGGCTTAGAATGTCAACCTGTGAATTTTAGGAGATGATGCAAACATTCAGTTTTTAGTAGGTGCTTTGGGTTAAGAGAACAGTGTAACCAGATTCTTTCACCCATTCTGGAAGCAGAGGTCAGGACGAGCAGTACAACGATTGAGTGTACTTTCCGTGACCAGTGAACCTCTTGCTCCTTCATACTGTAGTCCTTGGTCTCACTGGAAGGCTTAGAGGAAAAAGAAACGTGCTTGTTTATAAATTCACCCCAGACACTCCCTGGGTGTATCATCATTGCAATCACACTCCAAATATTCCTCAGGCGTTTTCTGTGTGCCAGTGATTGGGAGTAGAGTTGGAAAACCCTTCTTGTGAGGAGCCTGTATTTCAGTGGGGGAGACGAAGAAGCCCACCAATAAAATATTTGTGTAATACTGTAACGGTAGGTGGTAGTGAGGGCTGTGAGGGTAACTTCAGGTTAAGGGGAGTTGATTGGGCGAGTGACGGTCTGATTTAGATCGGAAGGTCGGTATCTCAGGAGTCACTCTGAGTGGAAACCTGGCTAAGCCAAGTAGAACAAGTACAGAGCCCTTTTTGAAGGAAGGTGCTTGACATCTTTGTAGAGCAGGAAGGAGGCTTGCATAGTATGAACAGAGTGAACAGCAGGAGAATGATAGGAGACGAGATCAAGGAGGTGGTGAAGAGGCCAACATCCAAAGGCTTGTAGACCAGTGAGGACCACAGATTTTGTTTTGAGTAGATGGGAAGCTGCTGGAGACTGTAGGTGATGCGGTTGTGTGATCCGGCTTTCCTTTCCCTAAGATCATCGAAGTGCTGTGTGGAGAGCTGGTGGTGTGAGTCAGAGCAGGGCCGAAGAGGTCCCTGGTCTAGTGTTCGGGCGGGGGGCGGGTGGTGGTGGACCAGGGCAGCCGTGAAGGAAGTGGGAGATGTATCTTGCGGACCTGCGGATGGTCTGGATGTGGGATATGCAGGGAAGAGGGAAAACAAGAGTGACACAGCCAAGATGTCGATCCCACAGACTGAGGTGGCGTACGCTTGACTTGGGGGCAGGTCCACACGTCTCTTCTCGTTGTGTGGTTACTGCGGTTACTTTTAAATGACTCGTGTCTTGGACTTTTTGAGTGTATGTCCCTCAGATGAAGTGCGTAACCCCGTGCCTGATACCAGATCGTTTTTGTAAAGTGTCAGTTGTTGTTCTTGTCATCATTTCCGGCATTGACGTCGCGGTTTCCCGAGGCTGTGGTTGGCATCCAGTGAGGACCCCTAACCCTAAGCCTAACCCTCCCCGTGCCCCAGCCCTAATCCCTAACCCTAACCCTAATTCAGAGGAAAGGGTGACTGTGTTTGACTTGGCTCTTGCAGCGAGGAGCTTCATATCTGAGGAAGGTCAACCTGAAGACGGTTACCTACTAGGGATCCGGAAGCGCGTGCCAGCGAGGACACGGCCGCTGACAGGTCTTGGAGGCAGTTGTGGGGCGGCCGGGGATGAGGCAAGGGGCGCACTTGCATCTCGCCTCCAGTGCGTGGGGTTTCGGCGGGTGAGGGCCCAGCTGGGCCTGGAAGCGGGGCGGCACCTGCCGAGGCAGTCAGCTTGGTTAGCCTCTTGGAGTGGACGAAGGGCTTAGAAGCTGGTAGGACACGTGAAGTAGATCGTGATTGAAGAACTGGCCCTTAATGTTGATTGACGTTGAAGAACTTTAAGTGTTATTCTGCATAGTTCAGACTTGCTACCGTGGCCTGCTAGTCTCGTTCAGAGCTGCGAACGGCGTGCGGAGCGCAGGAGCGATATGCACGGAACGATGTTTGGGGCAGGTTACTCTGACTGTAGATTAGAAAACTTGCCGTGTGCTTAGCGCTGATTGCTTCTTTATTTTTGATGCACGGATGTCAGAGTGACCAGGGAAATCCGAAGGCACTGCAGGCTGAGGTTGAAGTGCTGCTTTTAGACCGTGGGTGCCGGCCTTACCGCTCACTGGGCGTCCGTGTCCCGCTGACACGCTCTCCGTGGATCCCACCGCGCACGTGCATCCGTCTCCCCACATAACCCTGCCTTCGCCTCTCCCCATCTGCCCCCAGCGCTCTTAACTTTGACCACTGTTCTTGTCTTTGTTCTGTTTAGGGGCAGGAATTTGGTGGGGCTTATCAGATGGGAACCATAGCCAATGAAGGTCTAGAAAAACAAGGCTGTCATCCTTTTTATGAATCCGTCCTCTCCGATCCCTTTGTCACAGAGGTAAGGACAGTGCGCCCAAGAACACAGAGCCAACTCTCATGCTGTTTTGGGCATTTTAGTATAAACAAAAATTAAAATGTTCCTGAGAATGTACTTCTTTAGCTTCGTTCTTACTCATGTTGCTCATTGGTTTTATGTGACTTTTTTGAAAAATGTGTATATTTTTAAAAGATTTATTTATTTATTTTAGAGAGCGGGAGCAGGTTGGGGGAGGAGGAGAGGGAGAGAGAGAATCTCAAGCAGACTCCCTGCTGTGTACAGAGCTGGATACTGGGCTTGATCTCAGAACCTGGGGATCATGACCTGAGCTGAAATCAGGAGTCGGATGCTCAACTGACTGAGCCCTCTAGGCGACCTGGTTTTATGTGACTTGTATATGTTATAATATACTATGAGATTAAAATCTGTTTCAAGCTTTACATAAAATGATATGTTTTAGTGAGATGTTATCATTTGAATCATCAAAAGATATAAAATCCTATGACTCTGTTCTAAGAATATCTTAAAAAAAAAGCGTCACCTACTAAAAGATATAACTGCTTCTGTCTAGTCTACAGTGACCTATGACCCCCACCGGCCTGTTCCAGGGGAAAGCTTTGCAGAGGTATTACTAAGAACTGGAAAACTGGCTGAGGCTAAAACTGAAGGGGAAGAGGTATTTCCAACAACAGAAGGTATGGAAGAAGGTTCTAGTTCCCTGACAATGTGTAACTCCTATTAGGGAAACCATATATGAAAAATGAGTGAATGGGAGTGGGGAAAAATAATAATAAATTTTTCTAGTTCTGAATAGTTTAACTTGACACCAACATGCATTTATTTAAAACATTTATTTGAGAACCTTCTGTTTTCTGGATACTTACTAATATTGAGTTAAAAGGATAAGTATGATATAATTGAAGTGATTCTTACAGGTATTTCTGATTTTGCGCGTTAATTAAGAACCCTTAAGTATTTGTTTCACAGGATGTAGGTATATATTTCATCTTAAGAATTTTCCACATGCCTGCATATCTTTCTGTGTAGAATATTTTGGAAAGAATTAAATGTATGTAAGTTCACCAAAGATAACCTTTCCCTTTGTATCTTTATTTCTCTTTAGTCTCCCTCCTTCTTCTTCAGGTTCCAGGATAGTTTCCTTGACTTTTTTTTTCAGTTCCCACTCTCTCTGCTCTGCCATCTTTAGTGAATACCTCATGATAAAAAGGCTGCTGGAGCTCCAGCTATCTCTCTATATCCCAGGCATCAGTAAGGAGAAAAGAAGAAGGAGGGCAAAGCAGTCTCCTTGATAGTCCTATCCACACCTTCCCCTTAGGTATTTCTGGCTGTCTCTCGCTCCCAGTAAACTTGGGTGATGTGGTCTTAATTGAGCACATTGCTGCGTGGAATAAAATGTGGGAAAAATGTGTATGGGGAATAGAACTGCCGTTTTCGCAGAAAACCTGTCACTCATTTTTGGATAATCCGTCTTTCAATCACTATTTATATGTAATTGGGAAGAGGGGAAGCACAAACCGTTGTTCTGTCCCCTATGGAGGCCTTTTGAATACTAGAGGTTTTTACTGAGTATACCATGTCCCTTCAGTTCTGAGGTGCTTGCTTTTTACCTTTATTTCTGAATCAGAGTATCTCACAGTTGAGGACATTTTGTTTTTCTTATCCAAAAAGCTATTGTTATATTCACGGCACACCTTACGAATAATGCTGAATATATGTGAAGAGTAGAGTTGCACTGCTATTTACCCTTATAATCATTCTTTATTACTTCTTGCTTTTCTTTCTTTAATTATCTTTTAAGCATTTTTTCAATTCCATAGACATTTGTAGCCAACATTTACTTTGTCTACAGTAAGAGAAGCTCTATATCAAATGCTATTAGTACAGTATCTTACTTAATAACAAACCACCAGATACTTAGCATTTAGTCCTATTTTCGAGACAAAGAACCATGTCTCAGAGACGTGAAACCATTGTGGTTTTCGCTGTTGCTGTTTGAGTTACAAAGCCAGTGGTTGGTTGAACATCCAGATTCAGCTTTGTCTGATCACTGCGGTGGGCAGTCCTTCCCACGTTTTAGCCGTCTCTGCAAGGTGCTGTGCTAGACCCTGAATCAAAAAAGGGAGTAACAGGGACAAACAAAAACATGCCCGTGGTGTTATTTAGTTTGGTGTAGTTCTATTGGTATGTATATTCCATTCCAAACTTGCCAACCTGTTGACAATTAGCATTTTTGCAAAGCGGAGTTTGTGCTGAGGAGATAAAATGGTCCCGAAGAGTAAAAATAACTCACAGTGGAATTATGGTTTATTCCCCTTTCGGTGGACCACACGTGACATTTCCATACAGTGAAGTTCTGCAGGTAGCAGAGAAATAGGAGGTGTCCTCTGTTTCACACATGTGTTCCTCAAACGTGCTTCTGGCTAAGTGATCTTTAATTATTTGCTTATGGGTCAAACTTTGATTCTTGAGAGGGTTTGGACGCATAGATGCTAAGACCTTAAGAAAATAGTGCATTGGGTGTGGAAGTGTATCACCCACTGATTGGCATCATAATGACTGAAATCATAACCAGGAAGTTCGGAAATACTGATTCACACAGTTTTTTTTTTTTTGTTTTTTTTGTTTTTTTTTTTTAGATTTTATTTATTTATTTGACAGAGAGAGAGATCACAAGTAGGCAGAGAGGCAGGCAGAGAGAGAGAGGAGGAAGCAGGCTCCCCGCTGAGCAGAGAGCCCGATGCGGGGCTTGATCCCAGGACCCTGAGATCATGACCTGAGCCGAAGGCAGAGGCTTAGCCCACTGAGCCACCCAGGCACCCCAACACTCGGTTTTTCTGTTAGTTAGCCTGCAGCAGACAAATGTGTGAATGTGAGCACCTCTCACATAGAAGGCCTGCTTTGCAAAAAGGCAAGATAAAGGCATCAGATTATAAAGGTCCAAGAGAAGGAAGCCTTCTCGCTGCAGACCCTCTCAAATTGCTTGTGAAGGCTTCTGCTATTTTCCAGAGCTGTTCGCCTAGAGAAAGTGAAAAACCCTTGTGAGGCACAGATTTCTGGGTTGTTAGGCCTCCCTTCTCACAGGGTCTTTAGGTACTTGGCCATCTCTCTACAGTTGGTAGCTCGGTGATGAGGCGTCCCAGTGATCACGAAACATGAAGCCAATAGGTGTTTTCCAGGAGCTCTTGCGGTAGGGGAAGCATATGTGATGAGGAATCAGGGGATCCCCGTCCAGTTCCTTTTCTCACCATGTGTTCATTATTCACGGAAGGAATGGTCCTTCAGTGTCCCCGTACTTGGAATGCGAAGTTAAGGAAGACACGGTCCTGTCTTGAGAGGGCTTACTGTTGAGGTGAGGAGACAGACTAATTTGTGTACGATAAGGGCTGTAACAGTCCCACAAGAGGCACTGCGATTACAGACAGTGTGACAGCGGAGTGGAAAGGGGGTCTGAAGAGGCTTCCGGGAGCTGGTGATATTCGACCTGGGTGTTGAAGGATGAACAGGGCGTTGCAGATCAAAAGAGCGGGGTGGCTGGGAATTGAGAAGGGGGGTTGGGAGAGGGACAAGGGGCGTATTTTGGAAGAGGAAATAAAATTCACAGAAGCCAAGATGGCAAACATCACGGTTTTCCCAGGTTTTCGAAGGTTATTCTGATACCTGGAAAGGAGAATATATGTGGGTAACCAGGGAAGAAACAAGGCAACACGAGGCTGGGAAGCGGGGTAAGGCCTCATGTGCTAAGTTAAACATTTTAAATGAACCTTCCACGGAAAGCTGTAGGGGTTTCAAGCAGAAGAGTATTATTGAGTTTTTCTTTACCTCATTATCTGTAAAATGGGCACAGTAGCTTGTAGGTTCTGTGCCTGGACTGTTGCTTGCCAGATGGGCCCTTGTGGGCACCGTTTCATAGATGGGTCCTCGGACTGTGTTAACGTTCTCGGAGTCCTGGCTCGTGGTAGCCGATCCAGTTATCAGTTCCTCTGGTTTCCAAGGCCGGCGGCTATCATTCTCCATCCTTGTTTCGCACTAGAACCCCTTAGGGAATTTTTAAGAAGTACTAAGGGCCCAGGATCCAGTATAGAATCTCTGAAGTGCGGCCCATGTATGACATGAGTTTCAGAATTCCTAAAGCAGTTTGGTTGTCCAGACCCTTTGGAACTTTCACTTAACATTTCCAGCATCTCCCCACCTCCCGACCCCCTCATCATGTCTCTTCTTCAAACTGACACACTTGCTTTCTGAGCCTCTCCCCCGACAGTCTGGAGAAAGCCTTTGATGTCTGGGTCTGGGCTCTCCCACCTGAGGGCAGACCCCGAGTGTTCTGTCTATTTCTAACACGTTTCTAGGGCTGCTCGGTTTTCTGTGGGGTGGGTGCAGTGTCCCTGCACGCTGACGGAGAGTGGGCATGGCGCGTGCATCACAGTCACTGGGCCGGAAGTCCCTGGGAGGCTGCGCGCCGGGTGAAGCTGAATGCGAGGCCCCGGGGCGTGTGTGCTCTTCTTAGTGTGTCTGTGAGGTTTTATGGGACTGCAGGTGTTTCCTTTCAGTCCTGGTGTTTCTTCACATTGTCTTTCCTGACCCTCAGATTTTAATACTCCACCAAGGGAAAGAATCCAACTCCATTAAAGCAACACAAATTTTTTTCCGATTTTTTTGAATTGATTGGGAAAAGCTTTCACAACCCTTGTGTATATTAAAAATGGAATTTTTGTTCAAAATGTGGAAGTGATTTTAATAATTTTCCTTTAATTTACATTTGGGGTTAAAATTTATGATGCATGTTCATAAATACTGTCATATTAGGTATCTCTTGTTAACACTAATATATCTGAAATAGATATCTTTGGCTACTTTATAATATCAGTATTTGTCAGGAACTCAGCAGAATTAAAGAGTGATACAGGTTAAACGGCCCAAATTAAAAATTGTAAAAATATGACTTCTGACTTTGGTTCACAAGTAGGTCATGAAACAAATTAAACTTCCAACATAATGTGACTTTTCAGAATTTTTTAATAAAGTTGATGAAAAGGTTTTTATGGAGACTGACTGAAGAAAATTGATCATTATTTATTTAGCTAAATGAATGATTTAATGGCTAATGATTTCCAAATCAATAATATGGGCAGCTTTCCTACGTTAATTTAGTGCTGGAATTAAATTTAACATAGAATGCTTTCTAGAGTTGGTGAGTTTGCATAGAATTAGTGCTTGGAGGCTTGGGCATAGATTTCATCTGATTTTCACTGTATACCTTGTATAGAAAATGTATTATTTTCAAGATTTTAGAACTAGCTTTGCAAATTAAATTCATACACCCTGATAAGTGAATGTAGGGTAGGCTTTTTTTTTTTTCCCCCATATACCTTAATGTTAATTTAAAATCACTGTAACTCCCATCTGTGGCAAGTGTGACATCTGGTGAATGCCAGTGAGACCCCGTGAGATCAGTCTCCTTCACGTTCTCCCTGATAGTTTTGTCAGATGTTGCCTCCGTGGCTTGCAGATTCAAAGACTGAGAAACTTCCTGTGTGTGGGGTTTGACTTCTACTTTGTAAGAATCCTTAAGTCTCTGTGCTGCCTAGAAGGTTTTGGTGCCCAGGGACATGATCTCTTGTAACTCTGATTACCTGCCAGAGCCCTGTCTCCACATCCACCATGCTGAGAATCAGGGCTTCAACAAATAAATTTTGGGGGAGCACAGACATATAGTTCATAACACCATCTGGACAGATGAATCATCTCTCTTGATTTTGGTGATTTGTGTTAGCCTTCCGAGCCTGTGTAAAAGCAATGAGGTAATACTATCTCCTTTGTGTTTTTTTTTTTAAATTTAATTTTTAATTTTTTAAATTTCTTTTCAGTGTACCAGAATTCATTGTTAATGTACCACACCCAGTGCTCCATGCAATATGTAACCTCCATAATACCCATCACCAGGCTTACCCACCTTCCCACCCCCTGCCCCTTCAAAACCTTCAGATTGTTTTTCAGAGTCCATAGTCTCTCATGGTTCATCTCCCCCTCCAATTTCCCTCAACTCCCTTCTCCTCTCCATCTCCCCATGTCCTCCGTGTTATTTCTTTGCTCCACAAATAAGTGAAACCATATGATAATGGACTCTCTCTGCTTGACTTATTTCACTCAGCATAATCTCTTCCAGTCCCATCCATGTTGCTACAAAAGTTGGGTATTCGTCCTTTCTGATGGAGGCATCATACTCCATAGTGTATATGGACCACATCTTCCTTATCCATTTGTCCGTTGAAGGGCATCTTGGTTCTTTCCACAGTTTGGCGACCGTGGCCATTGCTGCTATGAACATTGGGGTACAGATGGCCCTTCTTTTCACTACATCTGTATCTTTGGGGTAAATACCCAGTAGTGCAATCGCAGGGTCATAGGTTTTTGTGACCCTTAGAGCTAATTCTTGCAAAACATGTTTCTCCTATCTGTCTTGTCAGAGCAGATATTTTTAAAATGATAGGTATTTTTGCTTTATAATAATTATTGTTGTTGCTTAAAGCAATGGCAGGAGCCCAGTGCAGAGTTTCTACTTAAGTCATTTGAGTGTCAGACTCATTTGGCTGGTGTATAGAATATGGATAATGTCAGTTAAAACCATAAATTAATGTTGGTTCATATTTACAGAGACCTTAAATACCAAACAATTTAATTTTTATTCTTTATGAAAAGGGAAACCATGAAGAGGGGAGTGTGTGTGTGTGTGTGTGTTTTAAGTTGTTGAGACATTACACTAGTGCTTGATTAAAATGAATAGAAAAGTAGTATGAAAGTGCTGTTTTAGAATGGATTGGGAGGAGGAAGACTGAAAGCATCAAATAAGAGTGGAAGGTTGTTAAAGAGTCCAGTTTTTAAACTAGAGTGTGTGGCTCTGAAAATATAAAGTGTGGGAAAGAGTTTTTTAGAAATGCATCAGCTTGCTTGGACGGCTGATGGTTGGGAGCAGAGAAGAGAGTGAAGTCCAAGATGATTCTGTGATTTTATGTTTTACCAGTGGGGAGAACAGTGCACCATTGTCAGAAATATGAGTGGTACTGGGTAAAGAATTAGTAATGTGGGGGAATGTTTGAGTCTTAATAAGCACTTGGTAATGTAGGTCTTATGAAGTGGCCCGTGGGTCAGGACTCTGGAGATAAAGGTTGGGGAAATATACTGAGGTATTGGCTGAGTTCTTTTGGGAAGATCTTGTGGAGTAGGATTGGCAGAGAGTCGTGAAATTAATCTGACCAAACTCCCACATTCAGCGGTTGAGGAGGGGCGGGTCTGGTGACACACACACAGAAGAGCGTCATTTGAGGATTGCTGCTGGGGAACCCTGACCCTGAAGCAAAGGAAGGACCATGTGGCAGTGCCTCATACTTTGGTGAGCCCTGAGTGAAAGTAGAAAGGAGAGAACTTTTGAGTTTTTTAGAATGGAGAGCTCTCGAGGGAACATTCCCCCCCCCCCCCCCCGAGAATGGTGTGATTTACTTATGTGTTGAAAGGACTTTCTCTCATTCTAAATCCCCTTTGTTGATCGAGGAAAACAGCTATCTTCCTCCACAGAGAGGTTGTGAGGAATAACTAGTGGAAATAACTGTTGAGTGCTCCGTGGGAAGAAGCTGATTAAGGACAAGGGTGGTCCCAGAGGTGCGGCAGCTGATCGGGAGTGACTGTTTGAGTCTGCTGGTGTCTTCCCGGTGCAATTAGTCTACACACCTAAATGCAGCAGCTAGTTCACTAATAGCTATGATTTATATAAAATGAAAGTAATCCCCCCTGTTACCACCATGGCAGTTACTAATGGAAGAACTGATTATCTGTCATTTTGGGGGGAAATCAAAAAGTGTCCTAAATGAAGAAATGAGGAAAATTACTTGTTTCCGCAAATCTGTAGTTCATAGGGGTGGCGGAAGGAACTTTCTAGGTGCTTTCTATATGCTAAAGAGATGAGCTGCGCTTGCTTCATTTAATCCTAATTTACATGTGAGGAAAATTAAGGTTCTGATCTAAAATCCAGAATGCTTTGAAAACCAAAAGGACTTTTTGTAACTTGCTTGGCATCAAAACCTGAACTAAGCTGACATGAGGTTATTTAAGTCTTTGCTTTATCTCGTTTTGTGAGCATTCGAATGTTTTACAGCAGAAATATTAATGTCTTTGATCATTGGGTGCTCCCAGACCGGCTGAAGATATCATATAATATGTGGTATACTTAAGTATAACTTGCCGAAAGTCCTAAACATTCTGAATTCTGGGACACAAAATCATGCAGGAAATGGTGGGTCTCTGTTTTGATCCTCAAACTTTCTGAGGATGGTTTTCTTCTCGCCATATCATTCTGGCTCATTAATTTATAGATCTTGTTTTAGTTCTAAAATGTACCTGGGGGCGCCTGGGTGGCTCAGTGGGTTAAGCCTCTGCCTTTGGCTCAGGTCATGATCTCAGGGTCCTGGGATTGAGCCCTGCTCAGCAGGGAGCCTGCTTCCTCCTCTCTCTGCCTGCCTCTCTGACTACTTGTGATCTCTGCCTGTCAAATAAATAAATAAAATCTTAAAAAAAAAAAATGTACCTGGAATTTTGGGTTTATTTAGGTATGGCAAGACATCCAGAAGTGGAAATGTTTGTCATGAAGGAAGAAGTTTATATTCACATACCCTAGAAATAGAAGGCAGGGCAGGCCCCAGGGCCCCAGGGGGAAGCACTTGGGTCAGCCCAGAGTCACAGGCAGAGGGTTGAGGGGAAAGCAGGGGCAAAAACCTTTATTGTGTTTTCCATAGGTAAGCTTGAGAAAGCCTAAAATAGATGGTGTGGATAATTTTGTTAAGACTCCAGGCTAGAGAGCTGTCTCAATTTGTCCAGTACCTACCCCTGGGCTGATAAGGTTAGAAGAGTGTGAAAGAATATAAAAGCCAGTGAGAAAAGGTGGTTCAGAGTATTGGCTCTGAATTGGTTGCTTTGCATATCAAAGGTGTGCTCCCAGACAACTTGTTTGCGAAGGGCAGTCCTTGCAGGTTTATCAAGACCCCCCAAAATGTCAAAGCATTATAATTACATAAATAAATAAACACACTTTAAGTATGAAATAAAATCTATGTGGATATTATTCACTCAGAGTAAACATTTGTTGCTTGGTAAAAGTAACAATGATGATTCTTTCGATTTCCATTTGAAGGTGATTTTTGTCATACTTTGAGATCATGAAAATTAGCTATTTTCTCTTTCCTGCTGCATTAAGCTTTGTATGTAATTATGTATGTTCAAGAAATGCTAGAGATCATCTTGTCAGTTGTTTCTAAGAAATAATATAACTATTTAAAAAATAAACGTACTGAAACTTAGGTATTTCAGATGAAGATCCTCCCCAGATATTTCCTGGGGACTATGCATTTATTTCAGTGATGTCATCACTGTTCTTTTTCCTTGTTTAGTCTGTTGTTCGGTTTTTTTGTTTTGGAATTTCCTTCAGAGTCTGTAGCATATTCACTGGAATGGCTTCTGGAGTATTTTCATCCGTTGAAGGTACTTCGGTTTTCGGATACAGACAAATGCATGTTTGTGAAAGATTAAGTCAATTACATGATTTAAAAAAACTAGATCTGACTGGAAGAGAATCAGTAATGGGACTGATGTTCCCAGTGGGCCTCAGAATGGCCCCAAGCACAACTCTAATAAGAGGTGTGGACCTTCGGTAACTAGGGCAAAGCCACACACCTGAAATATAAGGCTTCTGAACCTTGAGGAGAAAGAGCTAATATTGATGAGTGGGTTCACATACACTTATTTGAAAATTGGCTTCCTTTGTGTATAAAGAAGGGAAGTATCTGAAAACAAAATGGGGGTGGGAATAAAAACTAGGTGAGATTGCAGTTGTAGGTCACTTTGTAAGAAACTACATAAGAAAGGAAATAGACAGGAAAGAATTATTAGTATGTGATACTATTGGAATATTTCCTCCCCTCCATATGGGTCCTGAAGGACTGTGAGACAGGTATCAAATGGTAGATAGAAGTCAAGTGACAGCCATGGGAGAGTGTGTGTGTGTGTGTGTGTGTATAGTATGCGATTTCTTTTTTTTTTTTTTTTTAAAGATTTTATTTATTTATTTGAGAGAGAGACGGTTAGAGAGAAAGAGAGAGAAAGCATGCACAAGCAGGGGACTGAGGGAGAAGCAGACTCCCCGCGGAGCAGGGAGCCCGATTCGGGGCTTGATCCCAGGACCCGGAGATCATGACCTGAGTAAGGCAGACGCTTAACCAACTGAACCACCCAGGCGCCCCCAGTATGCAGTTCCTGCACACTAAGTAAATCTTTCTCATACCTTTCAGAGTGTTCTGTAAATTAAACTTACAAGTTTCTTCTTACTTTATCTTCTGGTGTCCAGAATATATAGCTAACCCCTTCATCCTTTAGTTTTGGTAGTGTTCTAGAACACACTCACTTCTTTGCTCTCATAACTATTTGTACAAAATTTGGTTTAGGCCCTTTGCATTGTAGTTTTTACTTATTTGGAGACTTTCTTTTGTTCCAGTGTGTTTATCCCAAAGGGCGGAATCTGATTCTTATTAGTGAAATGTCTGGTTCGGAGAAGGTTCTCACTGATACGGAATGAAGGAATGAATTTGCAGATGGGCCTTGAAATGAGTAGTTTTTGATTAGGAAACCTTCTGATATTGTATGATTCCTTCGAAGTCCTGAGGCTGACCGGTGATCCAACTTGGTTCATAAGGTTGGAGAAATCAGAGGATGATATCAGTATCTAAAGAGGCAACATTCTCTCTGTAAAGCACAGTGGAGAAAGCTCAGTTTGTTCCCCCAGAGTCATCCACAGGAGATTTTGAGTTCTAAGTCAAATTTGGACACTTGCTGGTGGTTCCTTAGCCCACCACCATCTCATTGCCTAGACTGCCAGCTAAGCCCAGATTATATAAATGACTTAAATTTCAGTTCAAGTAAGACACAATTAGGAAGGTAAATCTTCTGGAAAAAAAATTATATGGTGTATTTCCAAAGTCGAATAACATTTACTTTGGATTATTCACATACTGTTCTCCTTCATTAGTGCAGATCATGAGAGTCTGTGTTCTTTAAAAATAAAGGATTTACATTGTGATTACATACGACTACCTGGTATTTGTCACTAAGACCCTAAATGAATGAAATATTTCCTTATTAATGCAAACTGTATATAAACACAGATTTTGTTGGCAGTGTGCTTGCCAGAATTAGAGCCATGACATTGATAGGTCATTGCTTATGTAAAAAATGTGGGAAAGTTGTTACTCATTGGGACCTATTTGAACATATTATATAATCAAGGCTAGGGTTTTTTGTGGAGTGGGATGAAGAGGGATGTTCTTGGAAGGAACAAAACCATCTTCATTGTAGTAATCAAAAGTCTGATCTGAAATTTGCACTCACAGCTGTTTTGTTGCTTTGATCTTTTATGCTAGTATGCTTATTTTCTGTATTAAGCTGTCCTTGAGATACATAATTTTATAGCATGGCCTGGGTTTTTAAAACCGAAAGATTAGCTGTAAGAAACCATTGTCACTGATCTGTTTGCACTTAGACTTTGTACCTGCATTAACGGAATTTTCTCTTATTTAAAAACATAACAGATAGCATAGTTTGAGTAAGGCAAGGTTACTATTTAACAATATAATTTCCTGTGATCTGTATTTGGGTAGTGTTAATAGACATTTGTAAAAGGTCTTAAAGAGTCCTCTGAAGCTAATTATCTGTTGAAATCATACAGGACTAAAAACATGGCACTTATTAAGTAACTACGAAGGTCATGTAGATCCTCAAGTAAAATGATGCTTTTTTTTCTTCTTGCCTTCAGTTCTCTTGCAGCTGGCAAGTGATGCTTTACCAAATGACATGACCTTGGGTCTTGCTTATCTTCTTGCTTTGCCACAGGTAAGTTTCCCCTTACCAAGAGAGGACTTCAGGAGTAAACAAAAAACTGAGACTGGGGATTTTTACCAGTAAATTGGTCATTACAGGATTCGGTTCCTTTTCATTGTTCTTGTGTGTTGGAGGGACTATGGTATCGGTATTCTGAGAGCAAATGCTACCATTTTAGCTGAAGTCTTAATTTCAAATCTTCTTTTACCCTCATAGGATCTGCCTTTATAGTATCTTCTGCATTGAACATGGTCCTCTTAAAGTTGAGCTTGAGATGATGCGGTGGAAACTTTGAGTTGAAATTCTCCAGTGATGACTAGAAATGTAATAGTTTATGATGATTTCCTTAACTTCCTTTCAGCGGAGTTTGTTCTGTCATGTTCTTTTCTAGGTGTTAGATGCTAACAAGTGCTTTGAAAAGCAGGCCCACTCTGCTCTGTCTCTGCAGTTGGCGGCCTATTACTGTAGCCTCCAGATCTATGCCCGCCTGGCTCCGTGTTTCAAGGACAGGTGCCATCCTCTCTACAGGGTGAGTCCTTGTGGTTTCCACTCGATTAACAAGCAGAATTAAAGCTTCTCTAAAATCATTTGTATCCAGCACATTCTGCTTTGTATCCCGAACATTCTCCCTGATGG
The DNA here is from genome assembly GCF_011764305.1 of Mustela putorius furo. NCBI lineage: Eukaryota > Metazoa > Chordata > Mammalia > Carnivora > Mustelidae > Mustela > Mustela putorius. Next base: position 1,337,226 of record NW_025421485.1, read on the forward strand.
GTTTGCCCTTGCCTTTGCTCTGTTGGACAGAGTTGTTTTTCCAGGCATCACGAAGAGGTAGTTTCCAGTGTGTATTGTGAATGCCGATTCTCCTTGCGACTTTGCTGTCGTTTATGTTATTTTGCAAAGTGCTTAGGGTAGGTGAAAGTAGTAGGAGAGGAGAAATGAAGAATTGGCTTTTTAACCCACTCCCCAAAAGGAACATGGCTCCAACTGAGGACAGTAGACACTGTAGTTCTTTGAGCAGCGCTGTACTTTGATCTATTTTAAAGCCAGAAATAGGGGAGTAGTAGCTGGACAGATGAAATCTTGAAACATGTTATGCCCACTTGCTGCCACGCTCCAGACAATTTTGATACAACTTTATTGTTGATTTCTGAGCCAGAGAGTCTAAGCGTGGCCTTGGGTTACATGTGCCACCTTCTGTGGACACAGAGGTGTGACAGATGCCACGAGGTTTACCTGTATATACCAGTTTTAAATATTAGCCTTGGGAAATTGTCTGTTTTTTGTACTGGAGTATTTAAAAGAATTGCCACCTTTAAGAGTAGATCAAGCAAATAGATCAGACTTTCAGATCCAGTATGTGTACCAATAAAAGGTTTCAAATGCACTGAGGCAGGATTCTTTCTCCCCTGACTTCATAGCACACTGTAAAGAAGGAATTTCACAATCCAAATGTGAATGAAAGTTCTAGCGGTCTCAGCCACCCAAAGCATAGCTAAGCACATGAAAACATTCCATTTGTGGCAGAAACCTGTGGCTTTCCTTCATCACTTTTTCTTTAAAGAGAGTAAGGGCAGTGGGGAGGCTTGGGAGAACCATTTACGACACACAGGATAATCTCCCACAGGCTTAGACGTGGGAGACATTATTAGACATGGACTGTCCTCTGGCATAGTTTGATCACGATGACATTTGGCCAAGAAAGGAATGTTTTCTTCTTTTTCCAGCTAATAAAAGGTACTCGTTATTTTGGAGATTCTGGATTTGTTCTGTTTTGTTTTTGATAGCTACTGCCGCTTTGTACAGTTATTTTCTTCCATGCTCTAGTAATTTTCCTTTGTTCTGTTTTTATATCTCAGGTATGTTTTTATGTGAAATAAGAAATTGACCTACTGTGCTATAAATTGAGGGAAAGAAGTGATTATATAGGTGGAAATGTGGCAAGTTTCCTTCTAGAACAGCGTACTTAATGGCTTTCTTACATTCAATCAGACGGCTGGCAAAGAATGTTCACGGCGTGTTTGCTGGAGTCTGCTTTTAAGTACCCTATCTTTCATTAGTGCTGAGCATGGACTCAAGTAACCATTTTCTCTAAAGTTCCCAAGTGTGTTGAAACACAGTGAAGCTTTACTTTGACCAAAAGCATTGTGCCTTGTTATAAATACAAGTCAGTCACGTCTTCAGAATGTACTTGACTGAGATTTCCGAGCGGGTACCATGGCAATGGGAGCCCCCTCTTTGGTTCCCATGTACGTGGTCTGTGTTACGATCGCACTGTGTGCCCAGCGCTGTGCTCCACTTTCCGTGAGTACAGAGGGTCGAAAGGCCAGTCAGCTGGGTACCTCGTGTGTGCCCTGGGCTCTGAGCGTTAACATGAAAAGATGGTTGTGGGTTCCTAAGCCCAGCACTTACGGTAAATGCGTAGAAGACAGTTGCGTACATGGGGGTGGGAGGATCTCCCCGAAAGAGCACTGCAGACCCACACGGCCCGGACCACGCGTCCATCCTCGAAGGGCCAAAGGACTTGCTGCAGAGCCACTTTGTGGCCCCACTTCAGTTTCTTGACAACCTAATTAAGGTAGTCCTCTTGAAGGAAAATTCGAGTACAGCATGTATTTTTCCTGTTTTCCCCTATAGTAAATTATTTTGTACCAAAAGTTAAAAGTCCCAAATGATGTACTGTTTCTGAGAGAGGTCACTTAGGAGAAGACCATTAAATTCCACCCCAACTTTTATATCTGAAAATCCATTTCCTTCTTCAGATGCTGCAGTCACTCCATAAGGAACCCCATTGACAATGTCCACACCTGCAGCATAGGAAGAGACAAAGTAGAACATTGAAAGCGAAGGGCTAGAAGTAAAGGTGCTTTCATCTTGGTTTCTTCTGTGTTCCCAGCAGCTCTTTCACTTAGTAGAAGTGGGAGCATTTTATTTCCAGGTCTTGTATTTTATATATTGAGTGCCTCATGTGAAGGACCCAAAGCTTGGCATCGTGGTAAGAATAGTAAGACTTATTCTTGCCCCTTTTACCCTTAACTCCAATTTCTGTTTCTTCCTTCCAGCTTGTGTCACCCCGCTACTTCCCTTCAACTCTTGGCCTTGTTCCTGTCACCATTTTCCTATCAAACTATCTTTTCCTTGGAAGAGGTTCCTTGGAGCTCTCCTCTCTTGCCCCAGGCCTGCGCTTCTGATTCTTGGCTGTTAGACTGCTCATACCTCCCCTTCCCCCACCCCGGCCCATGGCATGGTTCCTAACATCTGCTCCCCTTCTCCTTTTGGGCTCAATAGCAGAAGGCACCTGCTGTTCGGGGTCATTGCTTCAGGAAGCAGCATTAGATCCTAGAACACAAGCCAGTGAAGTCCATGTGGCACAGCAGTGATGCCTCCCAACATGATTTCTAACTTCTCGGCTGCTCCAGACAGAAACAGGTGTGCCCTCCAGTAGGGGTTAAGGCAGCACCGGCTCAGGAACCAGCTCACTCTCCAGGGACTTCTTGGCAACTCTCTGGAAAGCATTGTGTTGGTTGGTAGTCTCAAAGGAGATCTGAAGAGTTAGAAAGTTTCCGTGATTTTTTTTTTTTAACATCAAGATACAAAGTCTTTCTGAAGTTCTTCCAGGTAGATGTGTTCATAGGGAGTTAATAGATGTGTGAACAACTCTCCAGTTGTTTTCGCCTCTCTTCCCCGTATTTTCAAGTTAATTCAGTCTCCATGTTTCCTTCACCCTAACCACTGTAACAGCCTGGTAAACCTCACCCTGTCTTCATTTTTGTTAGTTTGTATCTTTTCCCAAACATCTGTCAGAATGGCTTTTCTGAGGTGGAGACGTGGTCATCCTGTCTTCTGCCTCAAATCCCTCCGTGATTTCCGTTGTCCTGGCAAGATCTGCGCGTCCCCCCCACGGTCTGACCCCTCCTGTTTCTCCAACTTCATCTTCCTTTGTTCCTGCTACACCAGGACACTTGAATCTCTTAGGGGTCCTGTGTATTCTCTTTCCTTGTCTTCAAACTCATACTCTTTGCTTGTAATATTCACCTGCAACATTTCTTTGCTTAGCTCCTTGCTTTAGGTGCTACCTCACTGGGCAGGCTTCCCGCTGCCTGCCGCCATGCCGCCGTGCCCCCAGGCCTGTCTGGTGCTCTTCCGTGGGCATTGTCCTGCCCTATACTTACCTCAGTCATAGCTCTGAAGCACTCTCTTGTTTGGAATTTAAGTACTTCTCATCTCCCTGGATGATGAACTGTTTGAGGCCAGCGTCTGTGTTGTATTTGTTGGTTTTACCAATGCCTAGAGCAGGACCTGGATAATAAAAGGGAGTAAATAAGTGTTCACTGGGTAGATTATTGAGAACTAATGAGCAAATCTGTAGCACATGTGAAATGATTGAATTGTGTGTGTGTGTGTGTGTGTGTGTGTGTGTGTGTATTCAAGTATTTATCAAGTGATTGCTTTATGCCAGGCCATGTTCTAGATCCTGGGGAAACACGAGTGAACAAAGTACGTAAAAACCCTTGCCCTTCCTGGACTTATGTTCCATCGAGGAAAGGGCGTCATAAGCAAAATAAGGAAATAAATATACTCTGTTAGATGGTGATAAGAGCTATGAAAACAAAAAGCAAAGAAGAATGAGAAGTATGTGTGTGTAGAGTACAATTTAAACAGATTCGGGGAAGATCTCAAATCGAGACAGTGACTTTTGAGGAAAGACGAAGAGATGAGCTCAGCAGCAGGAGACAGGAGGCGAGCGCGCTCCACACAGAGAGAACAGCAGGACGACCGTGTCGAAGCGTCCCTGTGCCCTGTGTGTATGTGGGATTTTCTCACAATGTATTGGAGATGGTATTGAAATTTTAAATTTAAAAAATTGTGAAACTGAAAACGTTGAAGAGTTACTTAACCCCAGATGAAAAGGACAGAAATGCCATCTGTGAGCCAACTTCACTGTGACCAGTAAGGTTTCCTCTGTTTGGCTAAGAAGTGTGGAAAAGAGGGGAGGGGTCGGATAACAACAAGGGTGAACTTAGGGGCGTGCATGTGGGAATTGTCTGTGGGCAGGAGGAAGAGCAGACTAACCCCGAAAAGCCATCATTTCTCTTACAATGGCCCTTGCATTTGTTCTGCCCCTTGACCTTTTGAGCATCCCCATTTGGCGGAAGGTAAGACTCTGAGAAATCCAGTGGCTCGCCCCAGGTTGCTGTGGTAGGAAGGGAAGCTGTCACTTGGTGCTTCTGCTTCCCAGCTCCGCCTGCTTTGACTGGGACCCGAGCGTCTCTGGCTCGGAGGCCCCGAGAGTCCTGTCCAGCCGGACGTTCCACTGCGGCTGCCGGTAAAGTCGCTCTCCCTCGCGTGCTAGGGGAACCCCTCGGTGATCGGGCCGGCTCTTCCTCACCCCAGCAGCCATGAGCCCGACACCAGCTCTTTCGAAGTTTGTGTTTTAGCTCCTCAGAATTTCTCTCTGGAGTTCACATCCCTTCTCTCACCGCTGCGCCTGTGCAGATGTGATTTCCCCACTTAAGTGCCTCCGTCTTCTTCCCACTCTCAGCATCTAAGTCTGAGCTCCAGAGAGCCTCCTGTGTGGAACCTTCTCCGCTCCTGAGCAGACCTGGGCTGCTCTTGTGCGGACGCCCTGTGAGCGGTTCTTTGTGGTGTGGTCAGCGATGCACGGCTGTCCCCTCTCCATGTGGCGATCTTATTTGGGTTTAGGGACCCATCTCTCTCTCTCTCTGAATCCCCAGGACCTCACCCGCTGTGGTTCCTCAGTGGCTGCTGACTGGCATGTGCGTAGCTTCAGGAACCATTAGCTGCCACGGGTCGGGGCAGCCTTCAGACCTGGGTTTTGGGAGCTCCGGCTTGCATAGGTTGGCAGGACTCAGACAGGCCACCAGAACCGGATGTCGGAAGTACCGGAGCTGTCCACGGACCACCTAACGGCTCACGATTCCAGTCCTGTTAGCATCTTCCTTTGCATAAAACAGCACTGCTGAGTTTGGAATTAAATATAACAAACTCACGATGAATCACTGTAGAAATTGAAATAAAAGCGGTTTCCATTTGTTGCCTACGCATAATAGCACTCAGCAGAGCGAGCTTTCACTCAGTTGTCACTTCACCTTGTTTCTGTTTTCAGCCCTCCCATTCTCTCCTTCCACCCCCTGTGGTTCTGAGCTGCGGGAGGATAACTTAGGTAGATTTCTAGGTTTGAATGAAAGTACTGATAGAATCTGTGGGGTTATTTCTGACAAAGGACCTGTACATCCTGATGGGAAGCCCTGCCTGGAGCCAGCCGGCCAGCCGGCCAGCCAGCACAGGGCCTGGAGCTTCCCTAGCTTATCTGTGGAGGAGGCCATCTTGCCTCTACTTTTTTTAGTGACAGAGGACAATGATTGACGACGGTCAGCTGTAAAGAGTCTTCTCTCCTCATATTTATCCTGATTGACTGTGATTGACTGTGTGTTTTTATATTTAAGAAATAATACACACATGGCCATAAAACCCAAATGATGAGAATGGTAGACAGCAAAAAGTCAGTGTTTCCCTTTTGGTTCCTTCCAGAAATAGTTTATGAATATGCATATGTATGTCACAGTTTTATACGCAAATGTGAATAGGCACATTCTTACCCTGATTTTGTTTTCAATTATACCTTACCTTTATAATTATTGTAAATGCATCTCGAAGTGTGATCTTTTCTAGCATTCTTTTTAAAAAGTTTCAGAAGATAAAATCGGTTAAAAATGGAAACATGTCCTTTAGTTTTATATGCTAGAGAAGTAAACCCAGCAGGGGATGGAATTCAAAACTTTATGGTAGACTATTTCTAAAATGTGGTTTTTTTAAGCCACTAATTGAAAATACTAAGTAGAAAATTATCTCAAGCAAATAACAGCCCTAGAGGGGAAACACACCACCTGTTTAAAACTTCCCAACCAATATTACCAAGAAATGGAGACTATTAAACCCGAATGGATTTATTACCTCTACTAGTAAGCAGTAGATTAAGTCATGGGGCATTCTGTAGTCATGAATATTTAGGCATAATTTTTTTTTTTTACAGGGACTTGACCATATACTTTGAAGAAATTATATTTTATTCACCCCATGAAGAACTGCATTGCCAAATTTTGGGGGGAAAATTAGAATAATTTAATTCTCCACACTTTCTGTGCAAGTTTTTGATGCCTTTTTATGTTGTTAGTTTTTGCAGCCTGTGATGTTTTGCAATATTACTTTGAATACTGAATAAGGCAGATTTTGAAGCTACCTATAAAGTCCTTCAAAAGCTTCCTAGAAGCCAAAAGCTTTCATACCCTTGGATCATGGCATTGAGCTTCGTTGGGAAAAGAGACAGAGCTTTGACTATCCCCTACACACACAAAAGCAGGGATTTCAGGTGTCAGTTTGGATGGAGAACACTGATGGAGACCCGTTGGGAGCGTGGGGGAAAAGGGCCTGTTGTTGTAGACAGGGCAGTAGGTGAGAGGCAAGAGGATTGCCTCGGTTCTTCGCTAGCGGACCATAGCTGAGACTGTGTGGAGGGCAGATTGGGGTCTCTGAATCGGGAACCATAGTCTCGAATGCACATCACTGGGTTGTACGAGGGTCAAATGACATTCACGTCAAAGTGCTTAGACACTTGAATGCCATACACTTGGGGCCTGAGTGAATGAATGAAATGAAGCTTTGGGATGAGTAGGGGTAGGGGGTTGCTTTGGAGTATGTTGAGAGAAAGTGTAAGCTCAGGGGAAGAACTGTTATTAAAACTTAAATATCGGAAGTAATCACAACCAGTAAAGTTCCTTGAGGAAGAGCTGGAAGTAGTGATGATAATGGTAAGAGGATAATTTGCATAGAGGGCTACAACTTACAGAGTGCTAATCCACCTAGCCTCACTTCATCTCTATGACGATTCTATAAAGAAAAAATGGCTTCAATTTTAGTAATGGAAAACCCTGAGCTCAGGGAGAAGAGCCAGTAATCAGGGTATCTGATGCCCGTTCCTGTGGTTTTTACCCATAACTGATTTTCCTTTTTCTTAGAAGCCCTTGCGAGTTGTCCTTTCTCATTAGTATTGTGTTTTACACAATAAATTGAAGGTTTGAAAACCTTTCTGTACATTTAACAAGTATTCGATGATCCATAAATTTGAAGACCCTTAGGAACCTGTCATCAAAGAATTAATTACCTGCTCCTAGTCACCACCATTATTAGGACAGAATTTTAAAAGCAGGCATGTTTATGTCAAGGGGTTGAACAGAAAAGGGTATTCTAAACTCTCTTTGTTGTCATTAGAGAAGAAAAAAATGAAAGACTTGCAGATACAGCTTGAATCAAATATTTAGTTGGGCACCTACTATTGTGTGTCCTCTAGGGTTGCTTGTATTTACACTTGCATATATGTGTATAAAAGGGATGAGAGGGAGAATGCACATGTGTGTTAAAAAAAAAAAAAGCCAATCTAGATGTAAGTAATGTACAATGACAACATTAAATCCATCAGTGAAAGCTGATCATTTGTAAAAGGACTCTCATACCAAAACTTAATTACATTTGGTGGGAGCTCTGCATATACTGGGCTTGCCAAGATCCTTGTAATTTCAGGGGGCGCCTGGGTGGCTCAGTTGCTAAAGTGTCTGCCTTTGGCTCAGGTCATGATCTCAGGGTCCTGGGATCAAGACTTACATGGGCTCCTGAGTCGGCGGGGAGTCTGCTTCTCCCTCTTCATCTGTCTCTTCCTCTGCTTGTGCTCTCTCTTTCTCTCTCACACACACTTTCTTTCTCAAATAAAAGAAAAAAAATTTTAAAGGATATTTATAATCTCAAGAGCTATGCCTTCCTTGTTGACCAAGTAGAAAATGGTGGTTTTGGGGGGAGGCATTGTGCTTGGGAGTCACAGGCCACCCTGCTACTTAACCCAGTGGCCTCAGTCAAGTGTCTCCTTTTGCGTCTCTAAAACGTATGATACTAGTAGAATCTGGTCCCACAGAACTGTTAGTATTAGATGAGATTCACTACATGTATGTTTGGTACTACGCCTGTCTCCACACTGAAGACTCAAGTATTAGGTATTTATTCTTAAATAGTTCTTAGTATAGTGAATGTGTTTGATGTATAAAGAATCTGAAATAAAAAGTGCAGAGGGGCTGCGTAATTTCAACTTAGTTAAGGAAAAGACATTGAAGTTGTTTAAGCTGTGTCGGAATATATTTGTTTTAATCATTAGTCTGTGGTTGTACTTGGAGTGAAGATCTGTTCTGAAGATTTAGTGGTGGGATACATGAGAAAAATTCCACACCTGGAGGAATTTCCAAGGATTTATTTTATTTTCATGATTGAATTCCTATACATTTATAGCATTTTAGCCTTAAAAGGGGGATCATCTGGTGATGTTCCTTTGTTTTACATCCAAAGAAACTGAGCCCCTGGAGAGCCATGAGACAGGATCCCTCCCTTGGCTCCCTCTGTGGAGTTCCCATCACTCTGGGTCTGAGACCCTGTAATGGTGCTTCTAATCAGAAGCCTTCTGTGGGTTCTGTGTATGTGTTTGTCTGTCTCTGCTTTTTAATTCCTTGAGTGTAAGCTCTAGGTCCAATTTGCTTTCTTAGAATGAGGGAGACAAGAGTACTTTAAAATACTTTGTTTTACTTGTGCCCCATAACAAAGCATGAGGAGGCTGTGCTTATGGACTCCTATGGGTGAGGAAACAGGTAGGAAATAATGGCCCCAGACTGCATCCCTACTGAGTGAGGGACCTGGAGCGTGCAGTACCACTGACCTGAAAGCCACTACTGCTGTCCCCACGATCCCCTCTTACCTCATACTTGATTTGTGCGAGAGAATCTACTGCGCTCTGGAAAGGACAAGCTCAGGAAGTATACATGGTCTTTGCCATAATTCAATAAGCTGGAATTTAATATTTCTGAGAAAAAGCAATGTAAAACAAATTGTGTAGTGGAGGTACAATTAAAGTGAGCGGGTTTGAGTAAATCCCACAGTCCCATTCATTTTCAGAATACCTGCTTCATGCCAGGCCTGGGTTTGTGTGTTTTATATATATTGTCTCTTGGGTTTCACACAACCGTGCAGGCTGTGTTTTACTGCCATTTTGTAGATGACACAACTGAGTATGTAGTTGTTAAGACAGCACGAGATCATCTAGCTAGGGCCTTCTGTGGGTCCATGCTGATTTCACTAGGCCGTGTCATTTTCTTCATTGGCAAAGACATGAAGACGAAGGTTGTATATGGAGACTGGAAACTTTCTGTGGGATAAAGAAAAGCCCACACAAATGTTAGTGATTATGCTCAGTGTTGGTTTGTGCTACCATTTTGGAGCTCTGCCCTCTACCAGGTCTTGGGATTTTTCCATAAATTGTATCAGAATACAAAGAGAATAGAAGTGAGAAGGCGTTACACAATTGAGGTCAAGTGAAGAGTGTGTAGGTCGCTCTCCTCAAACAGGTACCAAATCCCTAAGATGCCAGAAAACAAAAGGTAAAACCTGAATATCAAGGAAACCTGTGGGAAAGCCTTGAGACATGGAGGCGGTGAGCTTCATGAACGGGAGTGGAAAGCAACAGCCTGGCAGAGAGGGGCTCGGAGTCCCTCCCAGAGATAGGCTGCCTGGGTCTGGCCTCTCCTTCCCAGTGCTTGAGGCAACTGCAGACTGAGGGCTTCGGTCTGAAAGCACAGGGTCGGAGTGACTATGGGAGAAAGCTGTCCTTCTTGTGGTGAATGCGGGTTAGCAGCTGGAGTGCAGAACCGGGCCGCAGGGTGCTCTGTGAAAGCACGGCTGTAGAAGAGCTCTCCTGCCAGCCTGAAGCCCTGCTCATTGCATTTGTGCTCTCGCTCTCTCTACCTCTAGGCAGACCCGTGCTAACCAGATGAGGTGTGAGCAAACAGGCAACAGTGGTACCCACCTGGGGGGCAGAGCAGGTGTAGACCGGCTGACCGGCCCTGGAGCGGTGGCCCTATACCACATCACTTCTGGTCTGGCTGAGCCCTTGGTGTGTGACTTCGGTGCTGTCCAAGGGTTCAGTCAGTAAGCAGAAAGGCGGTGGGGGTGAATGTCAGCTGTAGAGATGGCCCTGGATGCTGAGGCCTGAAGCTGTGGTGAGAAGTACCATCTGTATGCGGCGGATTTCCACATCTCTTCTAATGGCGGGTAGATTTGCTTCTTTCATGCCTTCTTTCTTTCAGGTCTTAGCTATGTAGGCCTTAGCACCTGTTGTACCCTTTCCTGGAATTGGTCTCATTGGTTTTTGCTGGCGTTTTTAACTGCTGATACCTGAGTAGTTAATCTGGGCATTAACTCTTCCAAGAAGGTGCCCCAGAGACCCACACCCAGCTTGCCAAAACCAGCTTGTCTGTATTCCCATGGCATCCCGTGCTCATTTGTGTCACACCATTTTACAACTGCTTGATTGTGTCTCCTGGTAGACTGCATTCCTGGAGGAAAGAGTCACATCTTCTTAATGCATCACTTGGCACAAAATAGGTGCACAAGAAATATTGGAACAAATGAAGGATGGTCTCGTACCTTACTTTGGAGAGGTGGTTTTCAATCCCAAGTCTTTTGACTTGAGATATCCTTAGCCTGTGGTTTTTGCAATAGAACTGAGTGTATGCATTGCAATAGGGAAAAAACATGGACTTTTTCCTCAATTCCACCTCCTGGAACCCAAGAAGATTTCTTTAATTGGTTTTTATCGGCTCTCCCAGACTGTTCCCTAATAGGATCAAGAGAGAAATGTCAGGCTGGGTTTGGTAATATAGACTCGACATTGACAAATCTCCTTGTATAGCTCAGAATAATGGCTCACACATTAGAAATGCTGACAGCTTACTATAATTAGATGTGTTTCTGAGAACCAAAGGTAGATCCTGGAGTTTTTTCCTTATTCGCTTATATTAAAATATAAACCATGTCTTCCCAGGAGTTGGGAGTGATGGAGATACTGTTGTTCAAGTATCAGGCTCCCTGTTAAATATCCCCAAATTTTTCATGGTTGAGCTGCTGTTCCTTCATTGATGCCCAGACCAACTTTAATGTAAATAAATGTGGCCAATTGATCACTTATTTTTCTTTCCTGTCAACTGTTAGATTCTGGATTTTGTTCTATTTGAATAATTTTATTGTTGTTAGAGAAGCTATTAAGAATTATAGAACAGTATCCCAGTGAGCCCCAAACTGAGCTGAGTAAAAATTGGTTGGGTGCTCCCTTATATAACTAGAAGATTTTATGATTTTAGGAGTAGGGGTGGGTTTTTTCCTTACTTACCCCTGCAGAAAACACTCTTCTACTTAGTTCTCTAGGCATTTATAGTGGTGGTATTGGAACTGTTATTTTGTTATCGAGAATACTTAGATGGTCCAAAGAAACTCTATCCAGGGGCATGATGACAAAAATTACTTCCAGGGTGAATTATAAATGATCAGTCTAATGTAGGATGATGGTAGTTGAAAAAAGCAAGTGAACATTATTTTTTAACTAGTTGGAGATTTTTAAGGAACACTAGAGCAAGAGCCCAGAAACCTCCTTCCAGACTCAATTCTGTGTCTTGACTTCGTGGTCTGAAAGTGTACCACATCTGCCACTGATTGCTCAGGGTGGTTGTGAGCCTTGATGAAACAACAGGGGACGAGCTGAATACAGCCCAGTAGACATGGTCTCTTACTTTGCTCTGTTTTTGTTGTCACTCTTTTTGTTACAGGCTGATCCCAAAGAGCTAATCAAGATGGTCACCAGGCATGTGACCCAATATGGACATGAAGCCTGGCCGGAGGACCTGGTGTCGCTGACCAAGCAGTTGCACTACTACAACGAACGTCTCCTGGATTTCACTCAGGCTCAGGTCCTTCAGGGCCTTCGGAAGGGGGTGGATGTGCAGCGGTTTACTGCAGACGACCAGTACAAAAGGGAAACTATCCTTGGTTTAGCAGAGTAAGCAACACCTTTGTCTCATGAAGGGATGGATTTAAAATGTGAAAGGGGCGCCTGGGTGGCTTAGTCGGTTAAGCATCTGACTCGATTTCGGCTCAGGTCATGATCTCAGGGTCACAAGAACGAGCCCCGCTTTAGGCTCCACACTCAGCAGGGAGTCCGCTTGAGATTCTCTCCCCCTCCCTTTCCCCTTTCCCGACCTCCCTCTCTGTCTCTCATTTTTCTTTGTGGGTATGGAATGCCCCTTGGTTTTAATACTGGTCTCCATTTTTTAGTTTAGATCAAATGAGAATTACTTACCTGTCAGAAGGTAGAGAAAGCGGGTGGTGGCGGTGGTGGGGGGGGGGGGAGAAAACACAAATAAAAAAAGAAAAAAGTGGGAAAATGTGTTCACCCACAATGGTTGTTACTAAGTAGAGTTGTTTGGTCTTTAATACCACAGTTTGTGGAGTGCTTGCCATGTGCAAGGAGTTGTGTTAGGTGCTCTGTAAACTATATCGTAAATGTTATTCAATCCCCAAGGTAACCCTATGACATAAAATGTCGTCCCCATTTTATAGCTGAAGAACGTGAGGCTTCAGAGTGTTGAGTACTTGGCCCAAGTTTACATGGGTGGTAGGATCTTCACTGGGACGTTGACCTTGGCTTCTCACGTAACAAAGCCATCCCCATCTTCGTGGTGCCTCCTGGCCTCCCCATACTGCCCGATTGTGTTCCCAGGAAGACACCTGCATGCGGTTCAGTCGAGCCTTCCAGCCTTTGAAACTAAGGTTAAATTGTGCCTATATTTAATGGTTTTTCTTCCCTCTTGGTACAGTACTTTAAAATAACAAAGATGGCCCTGCTTATGGAAGTGAAACTTGCTGTTTTTCATTATTATCATTTAAATCTTTAAGAAAGTGGCAAAGTAGACTTGGCACTCTGTAATGAGTTTGTATTAGCCCGAGCTTCTTTCCTACCAGAAGATACCCCAAATTCTCTTTAGAGTAGGCAGGGACTAGAGCGATCAAAGAAAAGATAGAACAATCTGTCCCAGGATTTAGTTAATTAAGAGAAGTACAGAATCACTTTTTTTTTGCCCCTCTGTTCTCCTGGAGATTAATATTTCATTAGAGTCATTTAATATCTACTTGGAAAGTGACCAAGGAGGTCATTTAATCCAACCTCCTCACTTTTGGAAGAGGAATCTGAGAATCAACTTTACAGAGTTTTTCAGGGTTACACGGCCAGAGTGGTGAGCCTCAGCTTCCCATTGCCAAGTCCAGTGGGCTTTTCCTTCAGGCATTTGGGAGTCCTTGGTGCCATACTCTTGGTTTCTTAGAAGAGGATTATTATGTAGAATAAATATTACAAGGTAAGACACGTCTTAGCATCGTCTATTACATTTTGCTAGGGTTATTGTTCTTGATTTTCTTTTTTAAATATCCGGCTAGTGTATGCTATGAAGTATGTCCTAAAGGACAAAGACCTGCTTTTGACAAACATGTAATAGAATCTTCTACAGAGTTTGTTCCTTAGAAAAATACACAACAGCATTTGAATGGCTTGTTTAAAATGTCTGAGCATCCCTGGCATTTCCGAGCTAGCAATTTTGATTCAGAGATGGGAGTTTGGCTTCTCACATACAAGAACCTGTGAAGCACCTGCTTCCTCGTGTTCCGCAGTTCTACCTTCTCTATCTTTAGTTGTATGCAAGGCGACCATTCTTCATTTTCTTACTAACTGTGATCCATTTCCATGGCATCGGTATTCTGGAGGTGCGGTGTATATGTCCTTCATTGCTTGTGTCTCTTACATGATCGCTTGGCAGTGTTTAGTCAGGGTAATCTTGAAGAGGGCACAACATAGCTTGGTTGCTTTCCCCCTTATCAGGTGGTAACACTGTGTGTACCTGATGAACACGTTCATGTCATCAGGCAATGACTCGGACTCCCCTAACAGAAAGGATGAATGGCTAATGGTTGCTATCCTCAAGGATTTCTCATTCTATCGTGGGGAGAGGTGTACTCAATAAATACTTTTAAGAAATTTTTAAATTGACAATGTTCTGGTAATTCTTGCCATGACGGACTTATTCCATCCCTGGGCCTCCTTTTTGTAGTCCATGAGCAAAGAATGGCTTTTACATGTTTAAAGGTTGTGGGAAAACAAGAATAAAAAAATAATAAGAATTTGCTACAGAGACCGTATGTATGGCAGAAAGCCTGAAAGATTTATTAACTTGCTGCTTACAGAAAATGTTTCCCGACTCCTGGCTAATCAAACATATAAGTAAATGTCCTGGTTTTCTTTGCTAGGGTATATGCAATCTTAGCAGTATCATTTAAAAAGAACAGAGATTTCATTTCTCTGCCTGTGGTTTTGTCCACCAATCCTCCAACTAATAATTTGTCTGCTTGGGGGTAGAGGGGCCCCATAATAGTCTTTCCAGAATGGCTTTAATGTGGGCACCCTGGCCCAGAATTATTATTCTTTTTTTTTTTTTTTAAAGATTTTATTTATTTATATGTGTTCGAGAGAGAGAGAGAGTAAGAGGGGAGAAGTCAGAGGGAGAAGCAGACTCCCTGCCGAGCAGGGAGCCTGATGTGGGATTCGATCCTGGGGCTCCAGGATCATGACCCGAGCCGACGGCATTCGCTTAACGAACCAAGCCACCCAGGCGCCCCCAGAATTCCTGATACACCTGGAGGTGTATCACATCCTCTGGTTTAAACCTTCCATGGGCTCCCCACTGCTAGAGGATAAGGCGCAGTCCCCTTGGCCGACCTCCCCTCCGCCTCCTCTCTGGGAACTGCCTCGCTGCTGGTCCGCTTGCGTGTCCTCCAGACTTGAGCGCGGGTTGGCAGTCACTGGCTCATCGCTGCTGTCCGGATTCGAAGTCCTCGCTGGTGGCATCCCCTCTGTTTTATTTAATTGTTGGTTCACCTCTCACATCGTCCGCTAGGGCTACGCTGTGAGTTCCTCAAGAAACACGTGTTTCGACTTTCTGTCCTAAGTGGCTAGCACAGTGCCCGGCACTGGGAAATGTAAATGTTTGTGGAGTGCCCACCTCTGCTTTCTCAGAATGTAGCTGCTGCTGGTGTTTCCTTTGCACTGTTTTTTGACTACAGGCCCTGGTGTCTAGACCAGAAAATTTTCGCGCTTGGTACACTTTGGACTGGATAACGGCTTTGGGGGAGCCGTTCTGGGCACTGCAGGAGGCTTGGCCATCGGCCGCGCTCCTGTCCCCCACCCACTAGAAGCTGGTAGCCCTCACCACCTCCGCTCCTGCTGTGATAATCAGACACTGTCAGATGTCCCCAGGGGCGCAGAATCCTCGGCTGAGAACCACTGGTCTAGACCGTTCCTTCGTCAATGGCAGTGTACCACGGTGAAAACGGAGCATTAGAATTCCTTGGAAGTACTTTTCCTGAATTACTGTGAAACGTCTTATTAAGGACTGTGCCGACTGTACCCCTCGCAGCCGGAGAGAGTCCTAATGAACGTTTTCTTGGCTGATTAAGGTAATATGTTTCTCTTCTCTCCCTTCCCCGTGGCTGATGGACATTCTTGAAGAACACTTGAGGAAAACGTCTACAGCATCGCTCTTTCTCTGGCGCAGCGTTACAGTGTCTCCCGTTGGGAAGTTCTTATGACCCATTTGGAGTTCCTGTTCACTGACAGTGGGTAAGCACATGATTCCTATGGGTGTTTAATTCCCGTTTTCTCAGATTCCATTTTAGAAGGATCTTGAAGTCGTAAAGTACAATGTCATGTTTCCTTTTGAGCTATAGTAGCCCAATATCTGGACATTCTGTCTTTATACATTTCCTATGCACATTTCGGTATTCCAACAATAGTCTATCACTTTTTGTCTTTCAGTAATATAGTCCTGAGTTACATTAATATTCATGCATTTATGCAGAGGTAGGTTTTCTATTTTGTTTTGTTTTGTTTTTTCTTTTTTTTTAACTGAGAATCTGCTGCCTATGAGGAACAGTATTAGACACTTGGGTTTTAAGAGTGAGCAAAACAGGCATCCCAGCTGTCTTGGAAGCTGTAGTTTAGTGCAGGAGACAGACTGTCATTGAATAATGATAGACAAACGTGAAATTACAACTGTGACAAGTACTACAGAAGAGAACCCAAACAGGGGATTTGGTGAAGTTAGGGAAGACTTTCCTGAAGAAATAATGCTGGAGCTGAGATCTAAATATTGCATCACAATTGTGTACTCTACAATGAGAAGGAAACCATTTTTTTTTTTTTTTTTAAGATTTCATTTATTTATTTGAGAGAGAATGAGTGAGAGAGAGCATGAGCGAGGAGAAGGTCAGAGGGAGAAGCAGACTCCCCAAGGAGCTGGGAGCCCGATGCGGGACTCGATCCTAGAAGTCCGGGATCATGACCCGAGCCGACGGCAGTCATTCAACCAAATGAGCCAGCCAGGCGCCTAGGAAACCATTTTCTAGGGAGATAAAACAGTTACGTGCTAAGGCCTTTTGACGGGAAGTAGCATGATGCATGTGAGGGCCTGACAGGTGGACAGCGTGGCTGAGGTCCAGAGAGTCGGGAGCACAGTGTAAGAGGGCCCTGTGGAGAAGCCCGGAAGCCAGGCCATGGGCAAGATGGCAGGCCTATCACTTGAGTCATAGGAAACTATTGAAGGATTTTGTAAAAGAGAGAGAGGTATTAGGATCAGGTCTACATTTTGATAAGATCACTTGGGCTCCCATGTTGAGAAAAATTTTTAGGAAGACCAGTACAGGCATATAAAAACCAGTTAGGGAGCCATTGGAGTAATAGACTGTGACATAACTCAGAGTAGGGTTTGAAAGTCTAGAAGGAGAGAGGAGAATAGCTTTCAGAGATATCTAGAAGGTGAAATGGTTAGTACTAAATGCATTGATTGATGAGGACCAAGGAGGTATGAATTCACTGAGAGGGGAAGGGTCAAGATCTGCTCTAGGATCTTACTGGGTCTGCCTGTTGGGTGGTGACATCCTTTGGTGAGCTAGGTAGCCATAGTTACCAACAAGACATTTTGAGGGGAGTGTAAAGAAAAGATAAGGAATTGGGGAAAGTTACACACCTTGAAATGCATAAGAGGAAAGATCCTGCAGATAGTGGATCTTACTGCTCTGGAATTCAAAAGAGAAGGAGGAGCTGGAAATACTAATTTGGGAGTTACATGCACGTAGATGATAAATGGGCTCTGTTGTGGGTGCGCTTTGGGAAAGAATATGGAATGAGAAAGGAGAGAGACGTGAGACACACCTTGAGGACCTTCCCCAATTAATGGAGCATGAAGGGCTCCCAACAAAAGGGACAGGAGAGCGCAGGCGAGAGAGAGGATGAAAGATGGGGCTCTTTGTGCTAGGGAAGCTGTGGGAGGGGAGAATTTAAGGAGAGGGAGGGAGTACTGAGTGCGGCCAAATCCCGCTGAACAGCCAAGAATTGCTTATAATTCAGCATTTTTAATTTTTATTAAATCTTTAAAATGTTAGCATCTACGCTCTAAGTATTTATGAAATTGCTACACGGGTGATAGTGTTACCTATGAGAAATAGTGCATGACTTCACCATTTTTGAACCGCAATAATATGGTCAAATAAATGTTTCTTTGGCATACTGGTATTTAAAAAATACCTTGACATTTTATTAAATATTTTTTCCTTTCATTGAATGTTACATAAAAGACTGTCGTATCTGTACAAGCAGGATGCTCCGTTGGTCTCTGAATATATTATGAATTATCAGGCAATCTGGGAATGTGCAAGACTGTTCACAGCACATCATTACACCGGATCGCAGTGTGATTATGCTGGCACCGCGATCACAAAAGCAGGAAATCATTACCTCCTGGCGTCACTACTTGTGAGTGACAAAACACCTAATATTGATTCAGAAGTGGTGTTTAGTGCTCACGTTATTCACTTAAAAGATGTGGTTTGCCTGACCATTTAATCAGACTCGGTAACATGGGGGTTTGGAACGAGACTGGTTAATACAGGAGGAATGGCCCGCCGTTCGCTCATTGAGTCAGTGCCTGTGGGAAGGTAATGGATCAGAGTCAGAAGAAAGATAGCGGTCTTTTCCTTAAGATTCTGTGTTCTGTCCCTTCTGTTGTCCTATCCCTTTAAAAAGCTGTTCTCCCTGCCAAGTGGATTTCCCTGTGTTTTCCGTGCTCTTTCCTGCTGCTTGAACTTGGGGGTGTTCCCGGCTCAGCTCGCGTCCGGGAAGGCGCCCCGATGGGGCTGAGTGAGGCCCCCGATGCGACAGAGGGTGACCCTCCGAATCAGGGCAGCTAGCTCAGAGACCACCCTCTCACTCTAGCTGCATGTCCCTGCACGAGATCATTCGATTCTCCAAAACTCATTTTCCTGAACTCTAAGGTGTCATAAACATTAAACGACTTCACGGTAAAGTAGCAAACCTGCGTTCCTTTCACAGTCGGTGCTTCACGAGTGGCGGTTATTGCTGCGATTTCACTCCCCGATGAAGGAGATAATGGTTGTGAACACCCACACTTGAAGTCTGGTCTCCCTGCCCTCTTATTATTCCTCTGGTGTTTTCCTTCTCAGGGGTGCTGACCGCCCGTGATGGCTTCGAGTGGACCCATGTGCCTGGCGTCCGCTCCGGCCGGCCCCGCAGGCCCGCCCAGCCTCCTCTTCTCCAGGCCTCGTTCAGGGCTGCTGCGCCCCTCACCGCAGCCGGAGCCACCAGCCTCCCTTCTGGGCTGTTCGGCACCTGCCGGTGGGTGTGACATTGCTAACGTCCAGTGTGTGGTGGCTTCTGGGGCCAGGCCACACTTTGGGGTCCAGGTCTGCTGCCCGTGGTCACAGCTGTGCAGCCATGAGCAAGTCTCCTCGTCCTTTTGAGTCATTGTTTTCTCAGTTGTCTGACCCTCGTGCTTACCTTATAAGGGTACAGAGGTGAGAGACAGTCTGTGGCGGGTTTGCAGCTGGGCGGCTCCGTACTATTGTGGCATTACTCCGGTACTGTTCTCGTCTGTGCTGCTGACTCCGTGAGTGTCTTTCAGTTTTGGACAAAAGATCATTTTTGGAATATGAGAGGCTGCTTCTGGGCGATCGAGTAGGACCACACTGGTTCATGCCTTAAATATTACTATGTTTATAGTGTCTTCCTAGTCTAAGTTTAGGTTTAAGTGCTGAGTAAGACACATCATTACCCTCCTAGAGCCTTTGTTCTAATAGGGGAGACTCCCCCAAACCCCATCCCCCACCACCCCAATACACACACACACACACACACACACACACACACACACTTAAAAATAGCCCAAACATAAATTGCTAATCATGGTAAGTACCAGAAAGGAAATGCACAAGGAGCAGATAGCAGTCTAGGCAGAGGGTTCTGGGGCCAGGAAGGTCTTGGTATTTTCAGTAGCTACAGAAGACCATTGAGGCTGGAGCATATGGTGCCTGTGAGCACAGGAGAAGTAGAGAGGGGCGAGAACGACCTCCTCGATCATCCTGGGTAACACCCTCCATCCCCCCCCTTCTCTCTCTCTCTCTCTCTCGTTCTCTCTCTCTTTTTAAATATTGTATTTATTTGAGAGAGAGAGGGAGCATGAGAAGGGGAAGGGTCAGAGGGAGAAGCAGATTCCCTGCTGAGCAAGGACTCGATCCTGGGATTCCGGGATCATGACCTGAGCCAAAGGCCGTCGCACAACCAACCGAGCCACCAAGGCACCCCCATTTCCCCTTGTTACTTAAACAACAGATCTGAAGGCCATGCACCCTACACGTTCAGTTCATTCTGCTAGCCAGCCACCTCCTGGTCACCCAGGTAATTACCCAAGGGATTTTGCTTGGGTGTTGGAGATCACGATACCATCTGCTCTGTCGGTTGGTTTAGTACTGTCTCCTTGAGGCCCGTGGCTGGGGCCCCTGGTCACAGGGAATCTGTGCACAGCTGTTTTTCACAGTACCTTTTGGTCTCAGGTACAAGGATGATCAAGGGCAAGTTACAGCTGTGGGAAGATGAATGCATTGTAAGGTGTTTGCCTTTTTTATGAATTGAAACAGAAGATACGCAGGACCCGTGTCCCAGGGTTGCTCCTGCTGAGAGTGGGGATGTGTCCAGAGAGCCACAAGGTAAAGGATGCTGAATTCTGGCCTTCTCCTCCCGTAAGCCTGGAGTAGTGTGAGAATATTTAGTCTGGAATGGGGATTTAAGGCAGCTCAGCTTGTTAAAACTAGGTCATAATGTTGAAAATTAAGACACAATAAAAACTCAGGACCAGGAAAAATCCATATTAGAGGAGGAGGGTTGAATATAGATATTCAGATCCTGGGTTTTATTGGGTTTGTTCAAATTTGGTTTTGATCTCTCTTTTGGCCTAAGGTGGGGAAGAGATCATGACTAAGACTGCAGTTTGCCTTGTGAATAAGAAGAAACCTACCATTCCTCAAAGTGGAAGAACTAATTACCGCTATTACCAAATTGGAAGCGATGCCTTCCTGACATCTGTAACCCCCCTTCCAAGTTGTGATTGTTAAGGCCATTTCTCCCCCACAGAGTCAAAAGCTCCTGATGCTGGCATAAAACGTAAGCAGAAAATGCATTCTGGCTTGTTTCCATCTTGTGGAAAGTGCTCAGGTTTTGAATCCTGCATGTCTGTCTTCAAACACTGGCCTTTGAATTCCTGCTAACATGTCGTCGGTAGGCATCCCTGTATGCAG
Organism: Mustela putorius furo; assembly: GCF_011764305.1. Taxonomy (NCBI): domain Eukaryota; kingdom Metazoa; phylum Chordata; class Mammalia; order Carnivora; family Mustelidae; genus Mustela; species Mustela putorius. The sequence goes on from NW_025421485.1 coordinate 1,358,082, forward strand.
GCCTAGGTTTCCTCATCTTCAGAAGGGGTGTTCTCATTCCATTTGGCAAGATGGCTGTGGGATTTAAGAGATTTGTACAAAACACCTGGCATGTAGTAGATCCTCAAAAAAAAAAAAAAATTAGCTACTATTGTCACTTCTGGAAGCAGATCATATGTGCTGAACCTATCCTGTGACTACTGTTAGCCTAACTTTGCACATCTGATTCTTGAACAATTGTTTCTCAAGTCGACATTGACATTAATTATAAGGCAGCTGCTTTGTGAGACATGAGATGATCTGATACTTACTGCCCGAGGGCTCCATACATGGTACCTATGACTCTTTCTGTGCCATGGTGTTTTTAAATATTTTTTGCCAGGTTATAATATGAGAATGCATAAACTAGTCAGAACTCGAGGGGTTGGGATTGTCACTATAGCGGAGATGAAGTCTGTCCTCATGGCTTGCCCCACTGTACTCAGTTCATATAAAACATCCCCCAAAGAGAGTTGCCTCTGTTGGTTCAGCGTCTGACTCTTGGCTTCAGCTCAGGTCATGCTCTCCGTGGTGAGATTGAGCCTCATGTCAGGCTCAGAGTTGGACCTGGAGCCTGCTGAAGAAGCTCTCCCTCTCCCTCTCTTTGTCTGTCTGTCTGTCTGTCTACCTCTCTAAAACAAAACAATACAAAACAAAAAAACTTAAATAAAAATATTCTGCAGAGGATGTCACCAAGTAATTGTCCGACAAGAAATAGACAGAGATACCATTGGTCGTGCCATCAACGCTGTAGGTGAACTTGGAAAGTTAAATTCCATTTTTCAGTTTGCAAAGACACTTGGCCAAAATGGTGGCGAAGCTGCAGAGCGCCAGGATGATTTTGATCTCATCTTTCTTCCGTTGCCATGTTCAGCTGTCAGGCAGCACCGCAGATCAGGTCGGCTCCACTGAATTCATTCTGAGGTGTTTGGGTGGTCAATACCTTGGATGGTTTCCCTCAGATCGGAGGGGGAAACTTAGAGGGTAGAATTGTCTCTTTCCACCTTGTTCACCAGGGATTGTAGTGATTAATTTGGACCCAAATGTCTTTAAACTTGTAGGATTCGTCTTTGGCAGAAATGCCTGTTAGCTGCTACACGTGGATTTGTGCAGCCCTATCCCCACCCCTTCCTCTCTGACTTTCCCAGCCCCTCCTTCTGCCCCACTGTCCATCCTTCCTTTCGCCCTCTCCTCCGTATTCCTCCTCCAGGTGCTGGAGCTGTTACCAGTCACTCTCAGGCTGAGTAAAGAAAAAGCTGTTTAAATAAATTTGTTTTCCCATACAAATATAGGTTCTTTCAATAAATACTGTGCTTGAATCACATTTTTGGGTGATTGACAACTTGAAGCCCTTACAGAACACTAATCAAGGGATTAGTGCTCGTAATTTATTCCTTGTGCATTGGATACAACCAATGCTAGTTTCTTCCTGTAGTTAATCTCTGAAAGTTAAATATGCACTATATTATATAAGCTGCTTTATAGCTTAAACTTGGCTCCAGAAGAAGCATTTAATCAGTTTTTAAGAGTAATCATTAATTTGATTATTGAAAAGTCCATAGTGGTTTCATGGTATTTCTTCCTACTCTCCTGAATATGGGGTCTTTGAAATTGTTTTCGAAGCAGAGGTGTCATATCTTGTTCTAAAGGGAAGATAACGGCTTTTTTCAATGGAAACTATTGCAATGGGTTATTGATTACTGGCATCTATAAAAGATCTTAGCACATTGCAATTTGCTTTAGAGGGAGGTTTTGGTATTTATCATGTGTCAGTAAAGGTATTCGAGTGTCTGTCTTGACAAGATAATTAGGTAAAATTGTACATCGGGCAAACTGAATTTAGGCACAGAAGAATAAATGGGTGGGCAAGAGGGGAGGTAATGCTGATTGAGAGACACTATATTCCAAATGAAGCCAAACTCCGTGAACTCAAACTTGGATGGTTTAGTCACTGTCCATATTGTAGATGAGACTGTCTTGAGTATTCTGTTTTATTGGGATGTTAGGAATGAAGTATGACAGGAGAACTCTTTTAGAGTAATGCTGCTGGGAGAGAGAACTCCTGCCTGTGTTACAGAAGAAAGTCCTGTTCTTAGATGGTTGGTAAGACAGGCTCTTGACCTTTGTCAGTCAATGGTCGCTTTGTGACAAGGTAAGCAGAACACGCACTGGGTCCAAAGAGACGTGGTCCCTTGGTCTTAGGCGAGCTGCTTCACCTCTCTGATGGCAGTTTCTCATCTGTAGGTTGCTAATTACTTAGGTTTAGCTTGCCTTGCATAGTAATCAGCAGCATAAGTGCACGTGTTGTACTCCCCCCTTCCATCAGGCCTGCTGGTCTGCCTGTAAATCTTTGTCAGTACGAACCATCTTAATGGGGTTACCTGGTTTCTTATTTACTTTTTCAGACTTCATTTTGCAAATGATGCAGAGACATAATACATACTGTGGATCACTTTCACATACCACTGTGTGCACAGTATCTTTTGGAGATGACAGCGCATACTTCGAACAGTGATAGTGTCCAGAATACGTTCCGACGAGCCATTCATTTATACTCTGTGTTTGTTGCACAGAACTCACGCCTTCTTGTCTCCATACCTCTATGGTATTATTTCGCTTCATCCCTTTTTATAGTGACAAGCTCAGGTACTTCCTTCATTAAGCCTTTTGTTACCATTGACAGCCACCTCCTCTGAAGTTACAGTGTTAGTGATCCTCCTCTTAATGGGAACACCATTGTGTGTTCTCTGTCTACCCATAGCATAATTTTGCATTGTTGTTGAACTCTAAGTATTACAGCTCCACTAGACTTTCAGACCGCTGCATGAGAGCTCTGTGTTGTGAACCTTCATGCCCTCCCCAGTGCTGAGTGCAGTGCCTGGTCCGTAGAGGACACTTAAAGTTTTTGCTCATCCATCCATCTACTTGGCACTTATAAGACACATGTTGAATGTTTCCTTTTTACCCACACGAGTGCTCAGAACTGAGAAACTAAAGATAAGGAAGATATGCTGTCATCTTTGCCATCAAGTGATCTGTAGTCTAGTAGGGGAGACATACACGGAAATGAAAAGCTAAAGCATGTTTTAAGTACCAGAGTAGAAGGATGCCTAGAGGAGGCAGCCATGGAAGTTTTTATAGAGCTGGGACATTTTTATAGATAGGGATATTTTTGTAGATGCTCAAATTGTGTCTTAGCAGAAGAAGAGGATTTCTCTTGAAGTGACAGGTTAAAAGAGCATTTTTTGAAAAAAATGACTTCATATTTTCACTTTGTGGATTGCTGCTGTTATGCCCAGTATTATCACACACTTATAAAAACCTAAAAACATAATTTGTGTTAACTTTATCTCCATAAACCAAAAACATGTCCTGGCATTTTCTAAAAATGGGAGTTCTAATAAATAGGATGCCATATTCCAGAGGAGCTGCTTTTCAACTGTAAGTAATCTAACTGATACTGCAGCAGTCTCACTGGCTGCCTCCACATCTCCTGTTCACCAGAGCTCTGGAGACTGGGCATTTCTGGGAGTGCTGAGGGCTGCCTGAAGGACTCTGAAAATTAGAGCTTGAAACTTACTCTGCATGGGCCGTTGGGGTTACACTGGACTGGAGGCATTATGTTCTGTCCAGGGTGAAGCCAAGACTGAAATTAAGTCTCCCCCCCCTCAAATAAAAACTGATCAACCAAACCAAACTCCTTAAAATTTTTTTTCAATAGTTTAAACTGAAGTGACCTTTGTATGTATGTATGTATGTATGTATGTATGTATGTATTTAATTTTTTATTACAGCATAAAGACATCTAAGTCAGGATGAGAAGATCAAGATATGTGTTTTATTCAAACAGCATTCATTAATTCAAGTGAAAGCACGCATATCTGTTCTTTGCTGTCTTAATTGTGTTTGAACACTGCCAAATTTGGGTCTATGGAACAGCAATTCAAGGCTCTTGGAGGTAAAACTTCTGTGCCTCAAAGTTGGAGCTGTTTCTTCCCTCACCATTTCCTAAATTCTGAAATGATAAGGTTGTTTACGTTTCTGTAATGAAGCTCAGATTTTAAATGGTTCTTGTGATATGCATAAACAGTGCATTGTGGAGGTGGACAAGTGTGGGTTCATGTCTTGGCTGGTGTGCACTGGGGATTCTCCCATCTGAAGGAGTGTGGCGTCATGCCTACTTCACAGGGTTGCCGTGACCCACATGAGATAACATGAAAGTGGTCTAATAATAGGCACCTAACAGCATCCCTTTCTCTTTATGTAAACTGCCTGAATCCTGGTGTTTTACTGAACTTGATTTGCAGGAAGAAGGAACTTTGTAAGATGCAACCTTTCTCGTTTGGTATTAAAAAAAAATCATTTAATAAGAGAACCAAATCTTAACATAATTTCTTCATCCCTAATTTCAGCTTGTCCACAGTAGAAATTGAAAATCGAGCCCAAGCCCTTCATCTCTTTGAAACTTTGAAGACTGATCCAGAAGGCTTTCATAAGCACATGGTCAAGTATATTTACCCCACGATTGGTGGCTTTGATCACGAAAGGTTGCTGTATTATTTCTCTCTCCTGGAAAGCTGCCACTGTGCGGATTTGGGGAAATATACCATTAAGCCAGAAACCCACATTCGATTGCTGAAGAAATTTAAGGTAGTTGCTTCAGGTAAGATGATCATTTCCCTGCTTGAACTCATTCTTTAAATTAAATCTAGGGATTATTTTTTTTGTACACAGTCATGTTTGTGTGTTGTGGCCGACATAGATCTGAAACCACAGGATTCAATGCTAATTAACTTTTGTTATTATCTTTCCAACTCCTTTACTCGCTGTTGCAGGAATTAAATAGCAAAGAAACTGTAAGAAATCTATTGGAAGCAGCACAGTAATTTAGAGGAGTCCTGGTACTAAAATCCAGAGTTTTTGACTAATCCTCCAGAGGGTTATTCCCTACTCCCCGGGGTTATATTTTACCTTATATGAAGGACAAGACCAAGAAACTTTACAATTGACAATTTGGCATATTTTCACTTCACTGGAGCCTCTCAGTTTAAAAAGTGTGTGGAACCCTTAAAATAAGTGCTTTGACCCTCTGAGACCTTGTGGAAATCTTTAGAATGCCAACTTTGTCTCCTTACGCACGTCACTAAGAATCTAAGCACATTAGTCCGTCTCCCGTCTCTGTGCTTGAGAACTTACAGGGCACTTTGGAATCTGTATCCTTTCGACACCTGTAGCAGTGTGAGAATTTACTTCAGTTTATCTGTGGTTTACTGAGTAACCAAATTACAAATTTGGACCAGACACAGAGGAAAAGGAGTAAGATCCAAACCCTGGCTTCAGGCCATGGGCCCTCAGGCCTTCGGTAGACATTTTGGGCCCTTGGGCCCTCGGGCAGTAGATGGAAGGCCAGAAGAACAGCAGGTAGATAGAGGGGTGCCTGGGTGGCTCAGTGGATTAAGCCTCTGCCTTAGGCTCAGATCATGATCTCAGGGTCCTGGGATCGAGCCCTGCATCAGGCTCTCTGCTCAGCAGGGAGCCTGCTTCCCCCTTTGTCTCTGCTTGCCTCTGTCTACTTGTGGTCTCTGTCTCTGTCAAATAAATAAAATCTTTAAAAAAAAAAAAAAGAAGGAATTTGGTGTGGTGAGTGCTGAGTGCGCTGTTGGAGGAAAATGCGGGTGCCCTGCAGGCCGGCAGCCGGGGGACCACGGTTGTCTCGTGCGCCCCCCTCGAGGTGGTTCGCGGAGGACTGCGCGGCTGATAACCCTGTGGGCCGGGACTGGAGCTCAGGTCTTGGGACCCGTGTCACATACACACTGTCTGCTGTAAAGCGGTGGGTGGACTTTTCCCGCCAGCCACACAGAGGGCTGCGGATGTGTGCGAAAAGTTCTTGGAATGAACCTACTTATTTTTTTTCTTTCCTTTCCATTAGGTCTTAATTACAAAAAGCTGACAGATGAAAACATGAATCCTCTAGAAGCTCTGGAGCCAGTTCTTTCAAGTCAAAATATCTTATCTATTTCCAAACTTGTTCCCAAAATCCCTGCCCAGGATGGACGGATGCTTTCCCCGAGCGCTCTGTACACCATCTGGTTACAGAAGTTGTTCTGGACTGGAGACCCTCACCTCATTAAACAAGTCCCAGAGTCCTCCCCGGAGTGGCTCCGCGCCTATGATGTCTGCGTGAAGTACTTTGATCGCCTCCACCCGGGCGACCTCATCACTGTGGTGGATGCAATCACGTTTTCTCCAAAAGCTGTGACCAAGGTAACCGAAAGGATAGCTCTCAGTGCATTGGCTGCTTTAGAAGAAATGAAAATTGCTCTTAGGTGCGGTAGATGGTTTTTATTTACTTTCTCCAGTTGGGGAATACTTCTGTGTTTGACGTTTTAGTTTTTTTACTAAGCGTTAGGTGTTCTAATTGGGAAATCATTTTCCTCTATCACAGATGTGCAGTTGTCTAAATTAGACTCCGACTGTTCTCATTTACATGTACATTTTATACATGTTACAGTTCTCCTGTGTCATTTGATAGTAAGTATTCCATCCTGTTCTTTTCAGTTCATAAGTGGAAAACACCTCCAGCGCCCGGCCCACGGTACCCGCATTCAGAGGCAGGGAGACAACTTACCTAGGGTTAAATTGAGCACTTAAACAATTTCACACGAATGTCACGTGATAGTTTACGGCTTGGTGATAGAATTGTCCATGGAACTCTGTGTAGACGTTTTCTAACATCTGCTCCATGCTTAGGTCTGAGCCCCTTTAGCTGCACTCCAGATCTTGCTCTGGATCCTTCCAACAATGTAAATTTCACACAGAGTGGATCATGTGGGTCCCTCTCCTCCCCTTCTTGCCCTCTGCTTGGCCACAGGACATCTCTGTCCAGGACAGTCTCCCACCTCTGCTCTCACCTGCTGGGCTCTCTTGCCTTTGGAATTTCCTCTTCATCTGCTGGTGCCCGTCTTTGCTGCTGCTGTCTCCTTCCCCAAGTTGATGGGCAAGTCCACCCAGTATCTTCTCACAAGAATATTTACTGTGGGTAATATTATCTTGAAATTTTACCGTAAAGGCTAAGAATTCAAGTCATTCATTTAGGGATTGGCACAGGTAGAGGTTCAAACATCTGTGGGGATTCCTAGGTCTTTTTAAAATTTTTTTTAAGACTGTATTTGAGAAAGAGAGCACAAGCAGGGGGAGGAGGGAGAAGCAGACTCCCCACTGAGCTGGGAGCCCGATGCAGGACTTGATCCAGGACCCTGGGATCATGACCTAAGCCAAAGGCAGATGCTCAACCCACAGAGCCAACCAGGTGCCCTGGGATTTCTGGTTCTAACTAACTTGTTAGATTGACAGTTGTGGCTAACCAAGGATAACATTTCCTTATTATTAGAACTCAAGTACTTTAGTTAATAACTTGCTTTTAAATTTTATGAGGACTGCTATAAGAAGGAGATGATCATTTTTGTTGTTTTTAAGGAAGAAACTAAAGATTTTAAAGGAAGATAGCATTATACATTTGAAAAGAGTACAACTTTTGAGTCCTGTAAAAGCTGGCTTGAACTTTGAACCTGCCACGGAGTAGGCGTGTGGCTCGGACTGAGGAATCTGCAGACCTTTGCCTCCTCTGGCCGAGTTATGTGTGGTCCAGGTCATATTAATCCTCCCATTCTGACAGGTGAGGAAAGTGCAGTTCCGCAAGGTTAGTTTGGTAATAGAGGAGCCATACCTTGACATCAGGAAGGCTTTTTCCCAGGGTCTTTGCTCTTAACCTCCCAACTATAGTGTGTCTAAGACGTCCCAGAACAAGCAGCTGGATTCAAGAGTCCGGAGCCATTCTAGGAGCTGCATGAGGATGGGGACCCGAGAGCCCCCAGGATGCTCGGTCCCAGTGGAGTGGTCCGTCACGGGATGTGTCCAGAGCAGGACTGAGTCTAAGTGAAGGAGGCCAGGCGGGAACCTGGCAAATGTGGGATAAGACAAGTGTCCAGCAAACACGGGTTTTGAATCTCCCAAGAATGAGAGGAGGGTCACGGTTCTGACGGGATATGTATTAGCAATGGTGGAAGAATGTTCCGAGGGAAGGGAATGAACCAACTGCGGGGTTGAAATCCAAGGAAAAGTCTCTGCGAGTGGGCCTGTGAACCAGCAAACAGATGAGGTGGGTCCAAGGCTCCCCCAAGGCCCTTTCCTTCCCCTTAAGGCTGAAGCAGTTTTTCAATAGTTTATGTGAGGGTAGCAACAAAGACCAGCTCCCTGGCAAGGCCATATGCTAATTGTGAGCCTGAATATGGAAATGGACAGATGGTTCTAGATTTTCCAGCAGCAGTTAGTGACTCATGATTCAACTGAAAAGTTGGCCGTAGAATCCACTCAGGGTGTTCGTTTTTATTGATGATGTTTTCGGTCCGATGGTGGCACTTACAGCACATTCTCATCGCCTTAGTTTCTCACTTCTACCTCCAGCCAGCCCCCCACCCCCTGCGAACGTGTGACACAGTTTGTGTGGGTAGGTGCATTTTTCCCAAGGAAAAGATGCCTGGCTGGCCCAGTAAAGAGTAAGGTAATTACGGCGTTGCTTTCTCCTAGTTCAGGTGCTGTAATGCTTAGCAAGGCGCTCTTGTCTAGTAAACCGTCTCAAGAGGGGGTCTGCTGCTGAGTCCCGTAAACTGCAGAAAAGTGAGGCAGAGGCATTTAAAGTTCATTTTATGTCTCCCCTCATTTTATTTATGCTTTGTGTGTTCCCTTATGTTATTAATTGGCAAGCTTTTAATTTTCCATGGAGAGAGGAAAAATAAAAAAAATTAGATCCAAAGCTTGTTTGGAATCACACAATACTGGGCTAGAGCGAGTGAGAGAGAGAGAAACTCAAGCTGAAATACAACCTTTACGCGGCGGAAGACACAGTTGGAAAAGGAAGTACCGCTGGATTTGCCCAAATTTGCAAAACACCAGATGTTGCCACAGCTCATACATGATGTTCAAAATGTAAAATAAGTGTATACTACTCATGTGTAGTGTGCAGTTTTCAAATGTATACCCACATTTATTCAAAACCGAACTTAACGGAAAGAGCCAGCAAGCTAATTCTAGAGTGCGTACCAAGAGCAGCACTTGTTCCGATTCTGGAATTCAGGCCGGAGTGTCTGCAAAGCCTGCACTTAGTACCCCTCCCTCGACAGAATAAAGCAGAGAAGGCCGTTTACCTTCAGGATAATTGTCATTCAGTTGCCATGTGCATTAGCAGAATTTGTGGAGATTCTGAGGAAGATACTCACGCCATGATACGCTGTCGTGTAGGCAGAGATCGGATTGGCGTGACACTTGTGGTGATGAATATGCGAATGTCTAAAGTTCAGAGCGTTCGGTCCAAATCTCAATTGTTTTGTTTTTGTGGAGGCGGGTAAGAGTTGCTTTTCTATTGCTTTTCCAGTTCAGGAAGTAAAAACAGTTTTTAGAAGGCTCAGAGAGCAAGCTAGGGGCAATTAGAAATCCAGGAAAATGGTCAAAGAAGCCAAAATTGAGGTTGAAACGTGCTGTTCTTGGTTCAGATGTAATGGAGTTCGATCAGGGGGGCTTCTGGGCAATCCCAGCCTTTTACGGTCCCCGCACGCCCGGGATTGCTGGGAGGGCCGCGTCCATGCGCGGGGCCGCGGGAGACACTCCTCTCCCCTGTGAGGTGCTCCCTGGGGGTTTGCTTAGGACCCGACTTCAAAATCTCGAGAGAGTCCTAGAACTAGAAGAGGCCTTCTGGCCTCCTGCCTGGTGCTTCTCAACCCGGAACTGGATGGGCCCTCAGCCCGCCCTACGTGAGCCTTTGATCCAGCTCCCATCACATCCCCCCAGATGTCAGATTGTGTCTGACGGGAACACGCCGTCTCCGTTGGGTTTCAGTGGGGAGAATATTTGGAACCTCTTATCTAGCCTGACCTCTGACCCGGAAGCATCATGTCTGTTGATAATCCAGCTAGTCTGCGGCCAACCAGCTACTACCTCGTGTGTGTGTGTGTGTGTGTGTGTGTGTGTGTGTGTGTGTCTATAAAGGATTTTTCTTTTTCTTTGGGCTTTTTATAGTTTCCACTTTTTGGTTCTGGTTTCTAGAGCTATGGAAACAGCATAAAGGAAATCTCTTTTTCATATTATGACTGTTCTTGAAATACGCTACTGTTTCTTCCCTATCCTATTATCCAGAATATTTGATAAAAAATCTGAAAGAGTAAATTTGTCTTAAAAAAAAAAGACCTAAAAATCAAATGTATTTCCTAAGTTTGTCTCAATCAAAGGCTGCATGATAGCAGTAACTTCAGGGCCTTCATGGTGCTAATATTCTCTCTTAACGAAGGATGGCAGCACGTTTTTCACCATAACGAGCAATCAGTGTCTGAAAGCACTGTAAAAATGTTTAGATAATGCACATTACCTAATTGCATGGCATGATGTATGACTTTCTGAAGCACAGACCCAATGTACATTGTGTAGATTCAGCCTGAGTCACTAAGGATTTAGGCATCAGCTATGTGCCATACACGATATTAGTTGCCACTGACAACATTCAGATGTAAAAGACATTCCTAACAAAGTTTAAAAAAAATCTTTCTTAAAGATTCTATTTTTAAGCTCTACACCCAACACCAGGCTTGGACTCACCACCCCAAGGTCAAGAATCCCATGCTCCACCAACTGAACCAGCCAGGCGCACAAAATGCTTTTTCTTCTTTACAGTAAAATTATTATAACTGAGAACTACAATCTTCATGAAATTAGAAATTCCGTGAGGCAAGTGATGATGCCTTTTATCTAATTCTCCATTTCCTGGCACAGCATGAAGTAGGAACTCTGCAAGTGTTGTTTTAAACAATTATTACGAAAATTGGTGATTGTAAAACCTTTTGATCTCTGGGTGTCTTAACATTCTTAAAAATTATTGAAGACCCAAAAGAACTTTTGTTTATTAAGGTTTTATCTATTGATATTTATCATATTAGAAATTAAAACCAAGATATTTTGGAAATATTTATTTAATTCACTTAAAACTTTAATAACAGACCTGTTACAGGCTGACATGAATAGCATATTTGAATGGAAAATAACTATTTCCAAATAAAAAAGATTAGTGGAACTGACATTCTTTTATATTGACATGTCTTGCTTAATAGAACACAGCTGGATTCTTGTGTTTGTTTCTGTGTTCAATTTTTCTTGTTTGGGTTGAAGTCAATGAAGAAAATCCAGCCTTACTCTGTTGTGAGGTCAGAAAAGGGAGAGGTGCTTTAATTGCCTGTAACTTGGGGTGTTCCCACTGAAACTCACCAAGTGGTAGATTCTTAGAGGCCAGTTGCAACATGGAACCTAAGAGTACATCATTGAACCCTGGTCCTCTGTCCATTGACATCACTGGCCCATATTGCACTTTGAATGGCTCTTTTACCCATGTGTGGTTTGTAATGTAACGCATTAGAGCTTTGGAAAATAGTGATCCACTGAGTTATGCAGATCATCCGGATGTTGGTAAATTGCATTCTACAATATCAGCAAAGTCACGTGCATTAAAATGAGCGCTCATCTCAGCAGATGAGTCTTTAAGTATTGGGAAGCTGTCAGTCTCACAGTGGTAGATACTAGTTTTCCAAAATTCTAATTTTTTGCTTGACAGCTCAAATTTTATCAGTGGCAGCAAGTACTATGAATTGTTTTCCTTGAAGTGACAGGCTCATTTTGTTCACTTTGGAGAAAATGTCTGCCGAGTATCCAAGTCTAAACAACCAGAGTTTCCTATTAGTTGTTCTTTTAAGCAGAAATGGTGATGCATGCAAAAAGTAGCTACTGCAGCTCATAATTCGAGCCATCACACAGATGCTTTCTCCTTATTATGCTTTGGTATACGGTGAAGTGCTTTGTGTGTATATCACAGAAACTGAAAAATAAAAAGTACACTCAGTGGTTGAGATTTAATAAAGTTAATCATTTTTACTCTTCCATGAGGAACATCCTTAAGTGGAAATTTGCTAGGGGAGAACACAGTGGCTCTTAGTCCAGTCTGGTGATCTGTGCGAAGTGCTCATGGTTTTATCCACCATTGCTTTTTTACCAACCTATAAATATCAATATAGTGAAAAAAGATAAACAATGTCTTAGTGTCCTCAAAATCATTTTGACTTAGCAGACTGCTTAAAAGAGTCTTGGACTCTTGTGGTTTATGGCCCACACTCTGAGAACCACCTTTGATACCTATGTGAGAGATCATTTCAGTTCCCTAAATATTTATAATATAGATAAGATAATGAATGTATGTTCTGATAAGTGCATAAAGGATTGCCTTAAATTTTCAGTTCCTTAAAAAAGATTAATGTCTCTCTCTCTCTCTTTTTTTTTTTTTTTGTTAAAGCTGGGGAGAGGGACAGAGTGGGAGAGAATTTGCAGTAGGCTCCATGTTCAACGCAGGGTCTGGCGCAGGGCTCATTCTCAACCTTGCGGTCATGACCTGAGCAGAAATCGCATTAGATGCTTAACCGACTGAGCTACCCAGGTGCCTCAAGGCAGATTAATTTTGTCATCAACTTTCCAGATATGGAAATATTATAAATTGAAAATGCAAGATGGAATGTGTGCCTGGTAATGCCATTACACTACCCTTTGAACTTGTGATATGTATGCTGTATTTGTTTTTCCTTTCCTCAAATTTTAGTTTTTATAATTTTTTTAGCTAGCACATTTATATTGTTAATTATATTGTTAATCAAGCTTAGCAGGGAGTTCTCTGGGAGATGTCTGAGAGACGTATCAGAAAGGAGAAGGGACTTGGAGTAAGGGGGCATCTCCTAAGGGACCCTCAACTCTGTTTGTAGGCCAGGATATCAGATCAGAGAAAAGGTGATTTTTCTGGGGTCTCATTGTCATAGTGTTTGAGGGTGATGCTTGGTCACGTTCCTCTCCTCCGTCACTAACACCCACTTTTACAATTCAGAAAGATGAAAGCAAAAATATCAGTAAGTGTTAATAACTATTGTTGGAACAGCTGGCATTGGAGAGTGTGGCCTAGGTCTATGGGGCCAGTTTACATGGAACTTGACCCATTAGAGCTGCCCCGAGGTCATTCTATAAAGAGGTCAAGAATAAGCACCTACTGTGGACAGGCAGGCTGCAGACAGGAGCAGCCACATTGCCCATGGCTTCTTCAGCCACGGAGAGAGGGAGAGAGATGCCACAGGTGTACCTCCTGTAGTTTCCTGCCTGTTGTTTGGAGTGAACTTTTCTCCCTGTCATGGGAAGATGTGGAATGGGCAGTGGGCTTTTTGCTCAGCTGTTTTACAAAAAATTGTTTTAAGAATTCTTTGTGTATTTTGTGTAACTTTGCAAAGCAGAAGTTTTCAATTTTAATTTAATTCATTTTCTCACAGATTTTTTTTGCCTTTGGTGCTGTATCTAAAAACTCACAGCCAGATCGAAGGTCATCTAGATTTTTTTTCTTTTGTAATCTTTTAGGAGTTTTAGAGTTCTATGTTTTACATTTGGTTCTGTGGTCCATTTTGAGTTAATTTTTGCGTAGGGCCTAAGGTCTGGTACCAGATTAATTTTTTTGCATGTGGCCGTCCAGTTGTTCCAGCACCATTTGTCACAAAGACTGTCATCACCCCACTGTATTTCCTTTACTTCTTTGTCAAAGATCAGTTAACTGTATTTTTGTGGGTTTTTGCTATTTTTTCATCATACTAGCTTCAACTACAAAAGTATTATAAAATGTTTCCTCGGTGTTACAAGAGAGCTAAACGTTAACTTTCTTCCCCCTCCCCCTCCTCCTCTTCCTTCTTCTTCTTCTTTTTTTTAATCTTATGACTGTTTTTCCCATTGATATCTGGTTTTGGTTTAGTCCTCATTTGACTTCTTTGATTCTGAGCCAAATGAGTTTTATTCCTGCCAGCTACACTCAGGAAATACTGATGTGAGCACTTTCTTGTTGCTGTTGTTCTAGGTGCTGTAAACAAAAGACTGCCAAGTTTGCCTTGGAGAAGCTCATGGCTGATTGGCGCAAATGTGTGCGTGTGTAACAGATGAATTATAAGTTAATATAAAAAATTACTATTTGCGGGTTTAGTAAATGCTATGTGTAGGAAGGAAGACCCAACATTCACTGAAGACTTTCTGTTTTATATATTTGTTAATACTGGTAACCCAGCAGCGATTACTTCAGGATTTTCAAATGTGCAGTATATACTACTCTCATCTGACTTTCAGCTAGCCTGTGCATATTATCATAGTCATAAACGTTATCCTTCCATTCCTGCTCTTGAATGCTTTTGCTTTTAAGGAACTATTTTCTTCTATTTCGCAGGGTGAAAGTTTAGTCCGATAAGCATATCCTATCTTGACAAAAATGCAAAAAAATAGGAGCTTAAGAGATAAGCGTAGAAGAGAAAAACCTAAAAAGGATTTTGTTTTCCCATTTTGACTGTCAAAGGCACAGAATAAATGGGAACAGAAAATACTTAAAGTATAGAGAATACAGTTTTTGAAGCTTGATGTAATATAACATGATTTACTCCTATATAAATAAAATATAGATAATCCTGAGAAAAATGACCTCCTATTATAAGATTGTAAAGAAAGGAAAGAGTTTCCTTTCCTTTTTTAAAACGTTTACAGTTTACAATGTGTTTTATTTCCAAAGTTGTTTATTTGTCCTTCCTGTCCTTTTTCCATTTATTAAGAGTAAAAAAAAAATCCATAAATTCCTAGAGAAGTCAATCTGATTTTCCCATTTGGCTTGGGATTTTCTTTTTTTCAAGTATACATCATTGGTTAATTTGTTCATTCATTGAACAAATATTTATTGAGTGCTGGGGAAGACAGCTTGTAAGATGGCCCTTAATGATCCTACCTCCTAGTATTTAATCCCCTGTGTAATCCCCTCTCCTTGAGTGTGGGCTGGATTTATTGATTTTCCTCTAATGAACAGAATACAGCAAAAATGATGGGTTGCCACTAGAAAATTAAGTTACAGAACAACTGTGGCTTCCTTCTTAGGTACTGTTTCTCACTTTCTCTTGCATGATTTACTCTTGGGAAGTGTAGCTGCCCTGTGGTAAAGAGCTCCATATGGCAAGAGACCAAGGCTGCTGATAACCATGTGAGTCAACATGGACACGAATCTCCTCCTGCCACCCAACCAGGCCATCATGTGCACCCACAGTCCTGGCCAGTCGTTTGATTATAACCTCAGGAGAGACCTTGATCCAGAGCTACACCAGATTCATGATTCATAGAGACTGTGAGATAACACACTTTCAAGCTTCTAAAATTGGGTCATTTGTTATACAACGATGGACAAATCTTTGTCAGTGCCTACTACATATCAGGAATAGATCTCAGTGCTGGTCATATAGCACTGAACAGAATAGACAAACTCCTGTGACTGTAGGGAGCTTTGCATTAGGGATAGGTGGAAACTAGACAATAAGTAAGAATGAGGAAGTTCAGACATGTGAAATGGCGATCAGTACAAGTGAAAAATAAACCTAGAAAGACTCAAGATGCAGGATGGCTACAATTTAAAATAAAATTGTCGAAAAAGACCTTACTGAGAAAGTAACATTCAAGCAGCGACCTTAAGGAAGTAAGGTGGCAAGGGGCTTTTGGTTGTTAAAGGTCCCCTGGGTGGGGAAGTGAAAAGTCTTGACAGGGGGCATGCTGGAGGCAGCAAGTTGTAGGTGGAACGTTAGAAAGAAAGGGTATCGCTTAGAAGGCAGTTGTCGTTTCCAAATAAAAGATGAGAGTAGTTTGGATCCAGGTGGTAGCAGTAAAAACGGTTGAGGAGTGGTTGAATTCTGGGTTGATTTGGAAGATCGGACCAAAGGAATTTTCTGATGTATTTGAGGTGAGATGTGAGAAAAAGTTAATCCAGGATGATATCAAGATTGTTGTGACCAACTGCGGAGATGGAGGTGCCATTTTCTAAGATTGGGAACGAACAGCTTTTGGGAGGGGTCGTCAGGAGTTTGTTGTGATATTAGAATTGATGTGACTTTTTAAGATGTCATCACCATTGGAAGAAGCTGGGTCATGGGTACTTGGGATCTCTCTGTACTATTTTGCTCTATGTCTTGTGCGCCCGTAATTATCTCAAAGTCAAGAATTATTTTTGTTTTTTAAATATCGATATATGAATTTTAAATATCCAAGTGGCTGTTTGACAGGCAGTTGTGTAGATGAATCTGGAGGTCAGCAGAGAAGTCTGGACTGCAGAAACACATTTCAGAATTGCCAGTATATAGAGAGGAGTCAAAGCCAGGTGCTGGGTGATATTCCCAAGGGAGCAAGTAGGTGGAGAAGAAAAGCAGAGCATGAAGCCACAGGGCACTCCTTCCGACATTAAGACTGGAGGATAAGGAAGAGCCAACAAAGACTGACAGACTTCTGAGATTTTTTTTTTTTAATATGATAGTATTTTTATTCATTAATGGAAAAGACCTAGTGATGAATGGAAAAAATGCTTTTGGAAGGAGAGGAGAGAATTTCTGTTGTAACTGCTGAGAGTGTACGGGGCCTAGAGCCCAGAGGAGTGACTGACCTTGGACAAGATCGCTGTCAGCCTCCCCCAGTGACAGCAGGAGGGAGGCAGAGCCGAATGGGCGCAGATGTGGTGGTAGGAGATGGAGGCCGTCGGCTTCTCCTGTTTCTGTTTTCTCAGTCAGCAGAGAGACCAAGAAATAAAGCTGAGTGTGAGAAGACACAAAGCAGTAATCCTTTCAGAGAGCGAGGAAAATAGGGAAATGTAGTCACGATGCTGCCGACCTCCAGCGCTTTGAGCACGTCTCCCCGTGTTTACTTCTGAGCTCTCAAAATGTTAAGTCTCTCATTCCTAGAACCTGTATGTTTTGGACAAACCTACCTCCCCTCCAGTGCCTTGGCTTTCTCTATACTTGACCCTGCTGTTTGCCCTCTACTTGCCAGATGCCCATTTTTATCCTTAATAAAATTTTTTCAGTTCAGCCATTTCTCTATGATGAAGTACAAATATTAGGGTTTCTTACCTAATGACCCAGTACCAGTGTAGTGGTTTGAACCATGCTTGGGCAGTAGTACATATTAAAATTGATGTTGACTGTCATTGCTAATGATGTTGCCACTGCTGATACTGAGCCCTGTGCCCAATACTGAGTTCCTTTGGAGGAAACCCAAAGGAACTGTGAGATTTGATCCCTGCCTTCACTGAGGTTACAGTCTAGGAATACAAGGCGAACAGAGCTAAAATTCAAGGTAGCATGAAAGTGATCACAGAGTTTGAGTACCATAACTTCCCCCAAATAGTTCAGGCATTATCCTCTCTAGCACAAAGGTCGGATTCCTGAAGGATAATTGTCCCAAGTTTTAATAAGGAACAAGTGTCCTATTTTCACACCCAGGTCTCCTGGTTTCAGATTTGACATTGATTGCATGACACAGTTCTGCTCTCGGTCACTGTAGCAGAAGTAAGTAAAGTCCAGGACACAATGAAGTATTTTCGTAGGTTCCTGAGCCCATGAGGTCTGTCTTAACCTTTAGGAAGTTGGAGAGTTTGGTCCAAGTGAGCCTATGTTATGAAGAGTCTCCGAAAGGCACACAAATATTTGTGAGTGTGATGCAGAGAAGAAGCAAGAAGCCCGTGGACACTTGTGCACGGCTCATGGGCTGGAGAGGTACAGTCTGGGGAGGGGAGAGAGAAGTGGGCTGGGTGCCTGGGCTGTGCCAGGAGATGCTGCGAACAGTATCTCCCGAGCTCTCCATACCTGCCACGGGGGGTTGATGCCGCCTCCCCCATTCCATGGACCATCAGACAGGCTCAAGGGAGTCGGGGGCTTTGTAGTAAGCCCCCCTAGACTGCTAGCGTTCAGGTGACAGAACCAGGATTTGAACTGAAGTCCGTTGTGCTCTGAAACCCTGTGCTAAACATGATGTTTATACACAAACTGTGGCTCTGTTTTACAAATTTATTTTCACTTGTTACTATGCTTTCAGTAATGTGCCATAAAACCGTTATGTCATAAAACGTTATGTCTGCGCAGGCTAGCGGGGCAGCTGGAGGACGGTCTTTAGAGAGAGGAACCCGGAGTGCCTCTCTGGGGCAGCCACCTAGAAATGGCACCGTGAGTAGAGCATTTGAAAACACAAATTGCCGTGAGGGGATCAGCCTCAGCTTTCCCCAGGCTGTTCCATCTCACCTGTAAAGCCGCACATGGCTCGGAAGGAAGCTGGGTGGCACCTGGGCTTGGGGTGGGCGCCGCCGGCTCAGACACTGCGGAGGGGACAGTCGTATGGAGATTCCGTCCTCAGGCAAGTGTGCGGTGTGCTCTGTGCTTTAGGATTCTGTGATCATTCGTTTCTTTCAGGCTGTAAGGAGCAACCCCCACTCCCCTCCCCCACCGCCGGCACCCCGCTACCCAGTCCAGTGACTGCCGTTCGTGGGGCGTCATAGTAAGAATACCGCGCGCACAGAGAATTGAGTGAAGGGAAGCTGTCTCGGTCGACAACTCACGAGTCAGGACCGGGAGGTGCGAACCTTCTCACTTGTACTTGCCGCCCTCCTCCCCGCACTCTCACACTCATCCCCCCACAGACACACACCGTGCGTACTACAGTTGCCCCACATGTGCACCCGAATGTTTAGAGCAGCAGTGTCCGCAATAGCCAAACTATGGAAAGAACCTAGATGTCCATTAACAGGTGAGTCGATAAAGAAGATGTGGTCTATATACACAACGGAATACTATGCAGCCATCAAAAGTAACGAACTCTTGCCATTTGCAGTGACATGGATGGGACTAGAGGGTGTTATGCTGAGCGAAGTAAGTTAGCCAGAGAAAGACAATTATCATATGATCTCCCTGATATGAGGAATTTGAGAGGCAGGGAGGGGGTCATGGGGAGAGGGAAGGGAAAAAAATGAAACAAGATGGGATTGGGAGGGAGACAAACCATAAGACCCTTAATCTCACGAAAAAACTGCGGGTTGCTGGGGGTTGGGGGAGGAAGGATGGGGTGGCTGGGTGATGGACATTGGAAGGGTATGTGCTATGGTGAGTGCTGCAAAATGTCTAAGCCTGTTGATTCATGGACCTGCACCCCTGGGGCAAATAATATATGTTAATTAAAAAAAAAGATTCTTAATCTAAAAAAAGCAATTGCCCCAGACAGGATCCTTTCTGATTGTGTTACTCTCCAGTGTCGAGCAGCCTTGTGGGCCAGAACTCTCAGACACCCAGCGGGTTATCTGCTAGTCTCTGTGGCTTCACTTGGTTGCAGGGCTGATTCGTGGTCCCACAGCTGAGGTCAGATTATGAAGTTTGTTGCCAAGCAGATACCCTATCTTTGACAGACCCATTTTGGCTGCTTCTTCAAAGGAAGGTTGTGGACATTCATTGTGAATATTGGGATATGCAGAAGTCTAAGCATTGGCTCTTAACTGTCTGTCAGTGTCCCCCCATAAAGATAAGGGGAGCTAATCTTTCCTTCCAGAGTCTACCATTGACCTCCAGGCCATACCCAAGTACTAGTAGGGGTGAACCAGTTGCCTTCACGGACCTGTTCACATCCAGCCTTCCAAACAGAGGCCAAGAGAGAATGATGATGTAAAGCTGCACTGTTAATCGTCCAGGCAGCACTGAGAAGTAAATACTTTATCACCATATTAACTGAAAAGAAAATTAAGGCTTCAGGAAGCTGAAGAACAGCTTCAGTGTCTTGTGAGCTAAAGATAGCAGTCAGGATTTACATAGAGGCCTGCTCCCAAGATCTTGCTTTCTGTTAGCAACCTTGCCTGAAAAATTTGGCTGCAAAAGCCCTTCTGGGGCGATCATGATTATTGGCCTGACAGCAAACTGAAAGCTCATTCTCTGTGGGTGCTTGGAAAATTATTTCAAATTGCCTAAAGTAATAATTAGTAACAGAGATTGAATACTGGCAGGTCTGATCCTGAAGGGAGATGCCCCTGCTCCTGAGGAGGGGTCTGGCGGGACACCCAGCCCACATGTGCTTCTGCAGCCCTCGCAGGCCTTCTGCTTAATCAGTGCGAGGAGTGCACACGCCTTCCCATGAAGCATGCAGGCTCCAGATCCACAGCGGGTGGAAATCGTGAGGAAGACAGAGGAATAAATAAACAATCTCAGAATAATGTGCAGTAAATACCAAAGCGTATTTTAACATGAAAAAAAGCAGCGGGGAAGAGAAGTCTGAAAATAACCTCCCTCCTGAAGAGCTTTCCTCTGGCAGATTTCTCAGCTCTGAGCTTACTGTCCAGCTGTAGCTGTTCAGCGACGTGGGCTCCCTTTACTTCTCCATTCTTCGTGCATCCCGTTCGCTCCATGCTCTCATTTGAGGACCTTTTTAACTTCTGCCTCTGAATTGCTAGTCTATAAATACTTTCTCTAGCCTGTGCAGCAAAGGAACCTGGAAGAAAGAGGAGTGCCCTCTCCTCTTGGCTGGTGCCTCTACTTTCGCGAGCATTGGTACCCGCGGGAAGACCCTGGTCTAACTGCTCTCCCTTCCCCCCGTCCCCCCAGAATGCTGATTGTGTTTGCCTCCTCGCCAGCAGGGGGTTACTCTTCAGAGAGGAAGCTGGCCAACAGATAAATTAGTGAAGGATTTGTAACTGATGATTTGATCTGTGATTGGTGATGTGGAAAAAGTGAGGTAGAAATGGTGAATAGTTGGGTCAGCGGGGCTGGGGTATGGCCAGGAAAGGCCCCAGAGTAGAATAGATACGAGTCCTCCAATTTGTCATGAGTAGCATGGAGGGAAAGCTTAGAAGGGGAGGAAGACTCCAGATAGAGTTAACAGTTTTAATAAAAGCATTAATAAAAAGCCTAGTACCTTCGGTGAACTACAAGAAATTTGGAATAATGAAAGCATGGGAAGGAGGCTCTGGAGATAAGGCAGGGCTGGGTAAGAAAACTGTCGTGTCCAGGCTGAAGAGTCTAGACTTCATCCAGGGCATGGACGAGACACAAATTTTAATAATGTCAGGTACTAACATTGTCAGATTTTCACTTTCAAAAGATCACTTTGGTGATGACGGGAGAAGGAGCAGAAGGTACCAGCCTGGGTACAGGGAAACTACAATGTGAAGACCATCCTAACATCTTTTATTCTTTTTTTTTTTTTGAAATTGAAGTGTAATCAACATGCCATGTTGTGTTAGTTTCAGGCGGTAACATAATGGTTCAGCAGTTCTGTACATAATGGGGTGCTCACTGCCGTACGTGTAGCTATGACCTGTCACCGCACAGTTACTGACTGTACTTCCTGTGCTGCCCTTTTCAACCCCATGACTTGTTTGCTTCATAGCTGGAAGTTTGTAGCTCTTGAACCCCTTCACCTGTTTTGCCCATCTCCCCCATCCTTCCCCCTCTAACAACCACCAGTTCTCTCTGTATTCATGTGTCTCTTCGGTGGTTTTGTTTTATAGATTCCATTTGGTATTTGTTTTTCTCTGATTTTTTTTTTTTTTTTCACTTAGCACAATACCCTCTAGGTGCACCCATGTTGTTGCTAACGGCAAGATCTCATTCTTTTTTCTAGCAGAGTAATAATCCATTGGGCATTTCTACCACAATCTCTTTTTCTGTTCATCCATCAGTGGACACTTGGGTTGCTTCCTTATCTCGGCTACTGTAAATAATGCTGCCGCAAACATAGGGGTTCATATATCTTTCCAAAGTTTTTGTTTCTCTTGGGTAAGTGGAATTGCAGGATCATATGGCATTTCTATTTTTAGTTTTTTGGGCAACCTCCATGCTGTTTTCCACAGTGGCTGTACAACGTTACTTTCCTACCAACTATGCAGGAGGGTTCCCTTTTCTGCACATTTTCTTTAACACTTGTTATTTCTTGTGTCATTGATACCAGCCATTCTGACAGGTATAAGGTGGTAGGATCTCACTATGGTTCTGATTTTCATTTTCCTGAGGATTAGTGATAAATGTCTTTTCCTGTGTCTGTTGGTCA
Organism: Mustela putorius furo; assembly: GCF_011764305.1. Classification (NCBI taxonomy): domain Eukaryota; kingdom Metazoa; phylum Chordata; class Mammalia; order Carnivora; family Mustelidae; genus Mustela; species Mustela putorius. Next base: position 1,380,072 of record NW_025421485.1, read on the forward strand.
TCTATATATCTTCCTTGGAAAAATGTCTATTCAGGTACACTGCCTGTTTTTTAATTTCTTTTTTGGTGTTGGATTGTATTGAGTTCTTCATGTATTTTGGTTATGAACCCCTTATCAGATAACTCATATACCAATATCTTACCCCATTCAGCAGGTTGCCTTTTTGCTTTGTCGATAGTCAAAGTATAGTGTCTTTGCTTTGTCGATAGTCAAAGTCATATTAGTGTCTTCAGGGAGATGATAATGGACCAGGGTACAGCATCAACACCAAAGTCATTTGATTTGTGATAATTATTATAGTATAGGCATGTATACTGTATCTATTTGTTTTCTTTCTTTTTTTTTTAAGATTTTATTTATTTATTTGACAGACAGAGATTACAAGTAGACAGGCAGGCAGAGAGAAGAAGGGAAGCAGACTCCCTGCTGAGCAGAGAGCCTGATGCGGGGCTGGATCCCAGGACCCTGGGATCATGACCTGAGTCGAAGGCAGAGACCTTAACCCACTGAGCCACCCAGGAGTCCCTCTTTTTCTTTTTTTTAAAGATTTTATTTATTAGAGAGAGAGAGAAAGAGCATGAGCATGAGGGGCAGAGGCCGAGGGAGAGAAAGAATCTCAAGCAGACTCCCTGCTGAGCAGGAAGCCCGAGGCAGGACTCAATCCCAAGACTCTGGGATCGTGACCTGAGCCGAAGTCAGACACTTAACTGACTGAGCCACCTAGGTGCTCTGTATGTATATGTTTTTATAGTACGTCTTTATAAACCTCTTTTGAGGAAAATCCACATCCTACTTAACCTTTTTTTTCCCCCCACTGAATCACCTAGCAAAGTTCCTTAGAGTATAACCAGTTTTTGTCCAGTATACCTGGTCGGATGAGGGATTTTTAATGTTACCTGTATGTGTAAAGACTATGAGATATTGATGCCAACGATGATCAGATGTTAAAATTCTCATGAGGAGGGCGCTCGGGTGGCTCAGTTGGCTAAGCCTCTGCCTTCATCTCAGGTCATGGTCTCAGGGTCCTGGGATCAAGCCCTGCGTCGCGTTCTCTGCTCTGCAGGGAGCCTGCTTCCCCCCAACCCTCTGCCTCCCTCTCTGCCTGCTTGTGATCTCTCTCTCTGTCAAATAAATAAATAAATAATCTTTAAAAACAATTCTCATGAGGAGAATAGAGAAAAACAATTTTAAATCACCACTGACCCAGGGAAATATGAGAAGTTTCATACATTAATTTTGTAGCTTCTCAACATGTTGAATTGAAATAAATTGATGGATCTTAGACACAGCTTAAGTTCTTTTAATGGTGGCATGGTGATGGAGAAAGAGACAGGTTTACGTAGTCAGATCTTTTGAGTTCCCATCCAGCTGGATCTGGGGGGGAAAATTACTCTATCTTCTGAGTCTTCCTCACTGTACAATCATCACCACTATGTAAATAAAGATTAATTTTAGAATGTTTTTAGACACAGATAAAAAATCCAATTAAATTGGCTTAATTGACCAGCAAATTTACTGGCTAATGAACTGACAGGTCCAGAGGTGGGGCTGACTTCAGGGATGGCAGACCCGGCAGCCTGTGGTCATCAAGGAGCCAATTTCTCTCCATCTCTGTTCATTGCTGTCTTCCGGTGTTAACTTCATCATAGGGCTCTTTGCTTCAGTGTGATGGCTGGAAGTAATTGGGGCTTCCTTATTCACATCCAGCCAGATAGAGTGAGAAAGCTTCCCCACAGGAACCAAACAGAAATTCCAAGTTTCCTGCTGATAAGATCACCCCCGAACCCATGCCTGGGGCTCTGGTATTCCAGGTGCTGATTGGCATTGATCGGGATTTGCCTGGATTAGTAATCACCATGGGGAGAGGAGTGAGATCCGCTGGGTCCCAGAGCAGCCCTGAGTGGGTCATCTGCGGGTACATAGCCAGCTCTTGGTCCGCGTGGTACTGAGTGGCTATAGGGAGGAGGCCCGTGATGTCTGGAACCTGGACCCTGAGTAACTGTGGTGAGGATTAAATAAAGTAGCATATATAAAGATCTCGGGGCAAGTAGATGCACGAGGATTGTTCAATTCCTCTTCTGCTTTGTGTTGCTCTATTTTATTCTTATGTACAAGGTACAAAAAAAGTTGGAAATTTTTTTAGTCCAACTTCAAAGCTCTAGCAGATGGTTTTGGTTTTGAATGACCTTCTATAGTTTTCATTGTTGGGTTAGGATCTGGATTTTCAAATTCACATTTGGCTTTGATATAAATTGAGTGGCTCTACTTAAAATGATCTTAAGTACAATTTGTATTGTGTAGCCCATGCATGCATAGGGTAGGAAAAGATTTTTAAATGGAAAATGTGAACGAGTGCTTTTAGATCTTGTTAAAACCTGTATATGCACAACAGCAATGATGGTAGTATTCATTACCGCTCACAGTAATATTTTATCTCTTTTTGAACATTCTTCGTGCCTTTCTCTATTAAGATAAAGGTGACCTTCAAGCTATTGAAAAACTTAGGATTGTATTAGCTGATGTCATTGCCAAAAGTGAATAGTAAAAAAGATGGGGCTGTTCACACTTGATGAAAAATAATAATATTTCTATGGTTATACTATGAGGCAAAAGGCAGAGATAAAGTGGCTCTGTCCTGTGGCATTCATTTTTATTATATAAGCAATTGGTAGCGAAAGCAAAAAAGCAAAGTTATAACACTGATTTTCTGTTAAGTATGTAACTGAAGGTGACAAAGCATGCATTCTTATTTTTGTGATTGAATAACTAGTCAATGGTATTAAAGCAAAATTTCTAAGACTTCTCAACTTTCATTTTCTGCTGCATAATAGTTAAGATACTATTTCATAATATTTTATATTTGTAATTTAAAAACAATGCTTAAAAAAGGTGTGCCTGGGTGGTGCCGTTGGTTAAGCATCTGACACTTGGTTTCAGCGCAGGTCGTGATATCAGGGCGTGAGATCAAGCCCCACAGGCCTCTATGCTTAGCAGGGAGTCGGCTTGAGATTCTCTCTCCCTTTCTCTCTCCCCCTCCCTCCTCTCTCTCTCTCTCTCTCTAAGATAAATACATCTTAATAAAAAAAAACAACCAAATTTCTTCTTTAATGGAGTCACTTAAATCTAACTTGGGCAATTTGATACCCCGTTTGTGGCCTCGGCGTTTGCTGGCCCCGCAAGTCATCTGTTACTGTTGGAGCCACTTTGCAGGCGTTTTACAGACGGAGTCACACCCACGAGTGAGTCCTGTAGTTAAGTGTTGTGACCGGCTTTCAAAACAAACCAACCAGAAAGGCTAGACTGTAGATTCACATCAGGAACTCTCAGTAGGCCTCTCACCGCTGTGGGGGTTGTATTGTTTCAGGAAACTTTTGTTTTTACTATATTCATCTATAGATACGGATACTGAGTTTTGCTATGCAGTGAGCTCCTTACTCTGGGTCTTGGACAAAAAGGTTTGGAACCTGATGGGCACCTGGCTTCATATATCGGGCCGGGGGGAGTGCATACCGGGGCAGCTAGCCCAGGACAGCATGTTGATGTCTGAGTTCTGTTCATGTATCATCCAAAATCAGCACTGTTGCCTTCTTTCATTACCCCCTTCCCCAACCCCAATGTCTCTGGGCTCTTGCAGTGACCTCCTGACTGCCCCTCAGTGGCCGTCCCGGGAGCCACTTGCAGCCATAGCCCACAGTCACCGTCAGCCCGTTGATTGGGTCCTTTGGCAGTGTCAAGTCCCCAGAACTTGCGGTCCCGGGTCACATGCTGCCATTGCCCTTAGAATTAACTAAGAGAAGCTTTTGCAAAAGATAGGTTTCTTCCCACCAATGCCAGTGCCTTCCTTAACCCACATGCAGAATCTTAAGTCTAATAAGGGCTCCGGAATTTTCATTTTTGCAGTAGTGCTCAGTTATGTCAGTGTAGGTGGTCTGAAAATCACACTTCGGGCAACAGTGTCCAAGATAAAGGCACCAGCATAGCTGAGTTCTGGTGAGAGCCCTTTCCCTGGTCCATGGTTGGCACCTGCTCCCTGTGTCCTCACAGAGTGAAGGGACAGGGAACTCTCTGGTGTCTCTCTTAGAAGGCACTAATCCTTTCACGAGGGCTCTACCTTCATGACTGAACCACCTTCCAAAGGGCCCGCCTACTAATGCCATCACTTCCAAGGGGGTAGGATTTCAGCATATGAACATTCAGACTGTGGCCCTTGATATCTAAGATTTTTTTAAATCATAATTTTAAATGGGTACAAAGGGTGATGTAATTCTCTGTATTTTAAATATTGACATTAAAGCAGAACTGTTATGTAGCTTTGTATTCAGGGTAATCCACAATAACAGTGATTTGATAACAACCACAGTTTAAAAAGTATAAGAACCTTTAAAAATATAAGAACAAGCACATCTTTAGCAGTTAGACAAGTTGCATCTTTCCTTTCTCTCCAACGATTTGTACTTTTCCTCTTGTCAAAGAGAAATACAGCTGGGCACTAGTTAAAGGCAATAAAGACAGATTTTATTTAGTGATAACTACTGCAGCAGGAAGGACAGGGCTCGCTCCCGGAGTTCAGCTTCTCCAAACAAAAGGCAGGAGACTTTCAGTGCTGGGCTGTGCCAAAGGACAGGCCCAGCCGGAGTGGGGTGGGCTTGGTGCGTCCGTGGACTGGGGCATCCATGTTTGCTGATTGACACTGACCTGGAAGAGAAACCGGCTTCTGAGGTCTTTACGACAGAAGATAGTGGTGCGCATTGGAGCTGGGTGCTCGACTCTCCCACAGGATCCGGAGCAAGGGCAGGTTCTCTGAATGCTTGTGTTTCAAAGAGATACTTCCAGGTGATAAGAATATAAGAAAAAGAGTAAGAACTTATTCTGTATTGAGTTACTGTTTCAGTCATGCATTTGATCAGAACAACACAGATATGTTAACTTTTGATAAACAAGAATCCTAAAATTAAAATTGTGTTTAAAATATACCTCTTAATGAGATGCATAGGGCTTTAAACATTGCTTTTTTAATTAATTTTTGTGCCCTTCGATGGGTGTTACTTATTGCTAGATTGAAATTGCATTCCACATCAGTTCTTTATATTTTTATGGATATGAATATTTAAAAACCTTGTTCACAGTGGTTGGGGAAAGAGTCTGTCGTAGGAGTGCCTCTCAGGTGTCTGCCCTCCGTTATCAGCCAAAAAAATCACATCATGATCTATGGTTAAAAATCATTTTTAATGATTTAGCAACTGACAATTCTATTAGATCTTTCATAAATTTTGTTGAAAGTACAAGAACTGGAAACCTTGTGACATGAAATAAGAAACTCATTATCTAGTTGTTGGAGTCCTGTCACGCACCAGTATTTTCGGTTGTCCCTTGTTTTGTGCTCTGGAACTTTCTAGACTCCAGAACGATGTGGGAGTCAGATTCAGGAAGAGTTGTGATGCATGTCTGTCTTATTTAAGGGGAGCGAGGCCTATGTGAACGGCAAGCTGAGAAAGAGAAAAGGTTTGACATCTTGACCTCCAGAATGTTCTCAAGATCAGTTTTAGGACAGAGGATTTGGGTAAGGTGAAGATTTAGAAATGGATTCCCTTAGAACCATCTGCAGTGCTACACCCTTCAGAAAAGCTTTGTGTTGTGCTGCTGGCACACGTACCCCAGCTGAGAACCACTGGCCTAAAGGAGAACGTGTAAGTTCCTCCCTGTGGCACCCCGGGGACCCCAGCCCCAGCCTGCTTCTGCGTCTCTTCCCCTGAAGGACAGTCTTCTCCCCTAGCACACACAGTTTCCGTTCCGGCCGCCACAGGCTTTTCCTCGCTTCTAGAACAGTGACTGGGTCTGGTGTGGGAGTTAGATTGGAGAAGGAGGCATCTAGCTTTTCGTGGCAAGTGGTTTGACGGTGGGAGCCACGGGGCATCAAACTCCTGGAATTGTTTGCTGTTTTTCCAAAAACCCTTCTTCCTTTTTTCTGCAAATACACCGTTAGCTGCTGCTGTGCACCCGCCCCTCGGCTCCCCTTTCTTTGAGGCAGTGAGCTGCTGGGATAGGGGGAGGGTATTCTGAGGGTATTCTAGAGGCACAGGCACAGAACACTCTCTCTTATAAAAGCCTTTTTAAAGTTCTCGGGCTGCTGTCTCTGCCGTAAATCCACGCCACCCACTTCGTCCACGGGAATTATGCTCAGTTTTCAAGTCCTGGTTCAGCTTTTACCCTCCTTCTAAAGACTTCCTTGCCTTTCTAAGATAAACTTCTTTTTCTCGGTGTGCCCACGTCCTTTGTTTGTACTCGTTGCATTTTATAAGCGCTTTTCTTTGGCTTTGGCTTTTCCCAGGATGATGGATATTCTTCCAGGTGGAGATCGTGTCTTCATTTACCTGTGTACGTCCTGTGCCAAGGCCGGGGCTGACATATGGTAAGTGGGGCAGTGTCCGTGCTTGAAAAGGAGGAGGAGAGATGGAAGGTTCTCTGTCTTCCTCGCCCTCTGCCCCTCCCTCTGCTTGCGAGTGTTCTCTCTCTCTCTCTCTCTCTCAAATAAGTAAAATCTTAAAAAAATTATCTGCTGAGCAAAATTGACCAGCCGAGGGAAGCTGCAGATGAGGAAAGTTGTCTCAGTGAATTTTCAGTCAAGCCGTCCCCTGAAAACAGTAGTACTGATCCTGTCAACTTCTGCTTGAGCTCCTTCTGCTGGCGCCTTCCCAGCCATGGTGGTGAAGCCCCATCCCATCAGCCTGACAGAGAGGCCCTCCGTGTGGTCACCGCTGCTGAGTTCCTCCCTATCCCCTGACGGCCCTTCGCACGCACACTCTGTTCCAGCCAAGCCAGCCGACTCCCAGCTTCCCCTCTTGCTCCTCCGACCTGCGGCTCTTGGAATGCTTCTCCGGTCCTCATGCCTACTCACGGCCGAGCATTCTCCTCAGGAGGGGCCGCTGTTGGCAGGTGTCTCCCTGCCTCCCCGCCTTGCAGCCGCTCACTTCCAGGCAGGACCAGGCTCCCCTTCTGAGGCCTCTACTGTGCCTCCTCCTCACCCTGTGGTGTTTTGTAAGGATCACGCTGCTTTGTCATGTCTTCTCTCTCTTTCTTTCAGCCTAGCCTTTCATTTCCCTGGGGGCAGGGACCTGGTCTAACTCTGTGTCACCAGCCCCCAGCCCAAGGCGACTGTACAGCATGCGTTCACCAGGTGTGAGTCAGAGCAATGCGCGCCACGGGATCGCCAGTTCAATTTCCTTGTGTCTCTCCTGGGCGGCCGCGCTGTGCCGATAGCATACATCGGGTCCCAGTTTGCTCGTTCATTTGTTTCAAGTCCTTTAAAATATCCTTTTGCAGTTTTAGTCTCCCCAGGCCTTCTCACGGGAACAGGTCATTGCCAGGTCTGTGGCGAACTGGAGTCTTGCAGCCCAGTCCGGACCACAGGTTTCTAGGGACGCCCGGAGAGCATGTCACTTCACTGCGCTTCTCAAGGTTCTCTTTCCCCTCCTCTGTTGATCAGAGTTGAGGGATTTAAGAGTTATTTTCTATTTGTCTGCCATTTCTGGACATTGTTTAGCTGCCAGGAATACTGAGATTTTAAAAAACACATTTTCTGGAATGCCTGGGTGGCTCAGTAGGTTTGCCATCTGCCTTTGGCTCAAGTCATGATCCCAGAGTCCTAGAATGGCGTCCCGCATCGGCCCCCTGTGCCTGCTGCTCCTCCTGCTTTATGCTCTGTCTGACAAATAAGTAAAATCTTAAAAAAAAAAAAACAAAACCACACAGTTTCTAGCCTGGAGGACCTCCTTGTTTAGTCAGGGAGACGTACAAGTACCTGGATGATTTGAATGTGGTGTAATTCTTCTTTGATAGAGGTAGGCACAGAGCGCCTTAGGAACACCTTGAGTGTTTATGACCTTGGGGAAGAGATCATGTCAGGGATGCGTACAGACATGTGAGCTCGGAATAGACTCTGAAGGCACAGACGAAGGGAGGCTTGAAAAAGAATGACATTTTTTACTCCGATACCTACAGGTTTATATTTTTCTTCAAAATCAGATTCTTCGACAGTGTGTTTTCAAACAGGAACTGAATAAGGCATTGTTATAGAATTGCAATCCTCAGTGTACGTGTTGCCTTCTGTGGCTTCTGATTCCTGTACCTCAGATTCCGTAACCAGCCTGGCACTCAAGGCCACTTACGGTTTATTCTCAATTCTCCTTTCCAACTAGAACTGTTTAATATTGTAGATCAGGGGGTCAACCAGCCTTGGCCCACAGGTCACATTCAGCCCCCTGGCTGTTCTTGTTATAGCCCTTAGCTCTGATTTGTTTTTACATCTTTTTAAAGGATTGTAAAACCAACCAACCAACCAACCAACCAACCAAAGACTGTATAACAGAGACCATTTGGCCTGTCAAGCTAGCATATTTTCTACTCTTTCCCACTGCACTGCCCCCTAGTGGTTGTACATGTATCGTATACCACGGGTCTCCCCTCCCCCCAACACTGCTTCTGCTCTTCTTCCTTTTAAAAATGGGGTCATTCATCCATTCATTCACTTCCACATTCAACAGATTGGGCAGTTGTTATGAATGAGCCACCATTCTGAGTTTCGGGTTCTGGAATATAACAGCGAGAGACAGCACATGGAAACATAACATGTCAGTTCTGAGGAAAAACTACCACAGGGCAAGAGGAGAGAGAGAGACACTGGTTAAGGGTGCGGGGAGGGCTAGCTTCTCTAGAGTGGTCAGGGGAGGTCTCTCTGGTGAGGTGGCCTTTGTGCTAAGTCCTGAGGAACAACCGTGAGGATACCTGGGGAGCATCTCAAGCAGAGGGACCAGTGTGTGGAAAAGCACAGAGGGACTGCGCGGAAGTCTGTGTGGTGTGGAGCAAGAGTGTCAAAGGAAAGGGAGGAAGAAGGATTAGACAGGGAGGGTGAGGGGAAGAACAAATCTTAGTGGGCTTCACAGGGCTTTGAAGACTGAGTTTTTACTCTTAGTGAATGGGAAAGCTGTTAAATAGATTTGAGCAGAGGAATAACACAGTCAGATTGATGTTTTTTGAAATATCACTTTGCTTCTGCTTAATGCTGGAGTACCCAGTTTGCCCCAGGATCACAGTGGCTTAACACAATGAAGGTTGATGTTCCGTCAGGCTTCTGACCCAGTGAGAGACTGTAAAGGGCTCTACCGCAAAGCAGCTAGGCGTCCAGGCTGATGGAAGCTCTCCCGTCTTGTGTTGGTGCCATCTGGGACCTGCACTGTGCGGGCTGCCGTGACTGGGAGAGAGCGGAGGCTGGTAATGATCTGTGGGAGTTGGATCTTGCCTTGGCTCAGGCTTGCCTCTGCTCAGACTTCCTTGGCTGGAACGTGGCTCATGGTAGTTGCAAGGGGATTGACAGCTGTGGTGGGGCCCGTGGGATGCGTCTGTTGGGTGAGCGCTGTGCTCTCTGTCCTGTCAGGAGACCAGTTAGAACCAGCGCAGGACAAGAGAGGCGCTGTGGCTTAGCCCTGAGGGGTGGCCTTGGACGTGGGGGAGACTGGGTAGAGTCCGGATGTCTTTCCAAGGTGGACTCAGTAAGATTCGTGGCCATCAGGGATAACTCCTCAATTTCTTCCCTTCCCACCATCTTGTTTCTTACACTAAATTTGATTTCTTTGAGCCTGGCTCATGTTTTCTCTCATTTTTCCACAGGGCCTATAAAATAGGTGTTGAATACATACTCACTGAGTACCAGAACAGTTTATCCACTTAAGTCTATTTTACAAAATCTACATTAAAAAAAAATAGTTACTATTTGCTGTCAGGGAATATGTTTTACAAAATCTTTGATTTCTCGTTATAGAAATATGTGTATGAATGATGTGTGAATGCCATGGGCTTCAAAATAGAAGGTTGAAAATAAGAGTACTTTGTGGCTGCTAGAGAGTCAGTGAAGAAATTGCAGTTTTTCACCCTGGTGGTACATTTGTCAGTCTTTTTGTCTTTTACTGTTTGTTTTCTCTATCATGGAAGAGTTTAAGGAAAATAAGTCTATTAGGTTTATTCTGTGTGAAACTTGTATTTTTTTTTTCTTTTTTTAAGTGGGCTGTGTGCCCAGCTGGAGGCCAGTACAGGGCTTGAACTCATGACCCTGAGATCAAGACCTGAGCTGAAATCAAGAGTTGGTTGCTTAACCAACTGAGCCACCCAGGTCCCCAAAACTTGTATTTCTTAATCTGATCTCACCCTATAGTCTTTCAGTGATAAACCTGTTTCTATAAAGAGTGAAAAGCTAAAAAAAAAAAAAAAAAAAGAGTGAATAGCTTAAGTGTCCAATGAAGCAAAAGGCCCAGTCCTTCTATCCTCTGTCATTAACATCACTCTGCCTCTTGTACAGGCCCCAGCTCCCTCAGGAAAAGTAATTTACGGTTGTATTTGCTTACACTCTATATTCTTAGTAACTGTTGGGTTATTTAGTTACTTTGAAAGATTATTAAAAATAAGGGGTGGAAAGACTTTGCTGGTAATGTTGGTGATGAGGTCCAATTATGTAAACTCCCAGGAAATTCACTTGCCTCTAGTGGCCATTCTTGGGCCGTTCCGTAGCCAGTTCCAGGAAAACACAGATGTCAGTGCGAGGCCTAGACTCAGTATTGCTGGGTAGCTGGAGGCTCCATGCGTAGAAGCAGGTGCTGATGCACTTGGCCGTTGGGGCAGATGGCCCGCTGGTGGACGAGCCCGTCTGAAGAAACAGATGAGTCCAGGATGACTTGGATGTGTCTCACTGTTGAAACAGGAATTGGAACATGCCTTGCCAAGAAGAGAGGAGAGAGCATTTTGCTGAGAAAAGATACCTAGTGACGCCAGGAAATGATGAAAAGTTGGGGTATATGGAGCTTAGAGTGGGGCTACAATTACATTTGAGACTAGAGGGGTAGCTAGGAGCCAGCTCGTGCAAGTCCAGAAGTACCGTACCAAGGGATTTCCCAAGCTTCTGAAAAGGTTTTTTTCTAGAAGGGATTACATGGCAAATTGATTAGGAAGAAAAACAAGACTGACCGGTAGAAGGTGGCCTGTGTACTCTATCAGTTGGTCACATTACAAGTCAGCTTCAATTTGTTGAAGCTTATGGCGGGTAGGGCATTTGCTGATTGTCCTACACATGATCTCATTTAAGTTCTGGAGATGACATTGCATGGTGGACGACATTGTTCACCTTTCACACATGTGGTCCGGTTGCCTCGTCCCCCAGCAGTGAACGGGAAGCAGGGGCGAGTGCTCTTCCTCCTTACCGGCGGCTCCGGAGTGGCTGACAATGGCACGGCAAACCTTCGACAGCCACGATCGCGTCTGGACCCGTCCTGGGACACAGAGACCACCCGTTTCTCCCAGGACGCTGCTCCCTGTCGTGTGAATTGCCCGCCCCGTCCCTGCTGTCTTGCCGGTCTGTGGTTGAAAGTCTTCCACACCCCTTGGTCAGCTGGGAGAGAAGACATTTGGGCAGCTGGTGTAGCCAAATCGTCCCCAAACCCGGCTTTCTTGAGGAGACAAACATGAGTGAATAGAAAGGAAGGGTTTGTTCCACCATATTCTTATTTGTCTTTGCTCCTGTGGAGCGTCTAGCCAGTGCGCATCCATCCTCTCTGTCAGAGCCTGTGAGGAGGGGGACACGGTGAAGTCAGAGCTGTGTGATGTGCGGGGAGAAGTCAACCAAGGCACTGGGGCTGGCTTTTACTCTTGTCACTCACTCGAGGACCCCCAGCATATCCCAGAACCTCCCTGGGGCTCAGTCTTTCCATCCACATGATGGGCAAAGTCAGGAGGGCCTTCCAACTATGCAAGTTCTATTATCTTCTATTTCTCCACCACAGAAAAGAGTGCACAGTATCTGTGAGGGAAGAGAAAAATGTGAGGGATGCTTGCCCGTCAGTGGGGGCTTCTGATTTTGTTGTATGTCACGAGAGCTTGGAGGTAGCAATCTGGCTACAGAGCTTACTGGAAGCTGCATTTACAGGGCACACGCTTAGTTACAGGTCAGTGGAAATCGTACTTTCCTAAAGTCACTTTTTACCCATATGAATATGGGATGAAGGAAATGTCAGCCATCTGCGTTATACAACATGAGTTCTGATAGAGTGACTTGGAGCTGGTGGGAAATGCGAGGTTGGGAGGGGCCAGCCTCCTGGCACGGCCACCGACGCCATGCTGTGATGCCCGTGGCACTATTCAGATAACCAGAGACACACAGTAACTGATTTTTAAGAAATAACAGTGAAGATTTTGTCCTGGTACTCTGTTTTTATTTTATTTATTTGAATTAACACAACACCCATTGAAAGCTGAGTGGTGGACACCACCCTAAATGTGCTTGAGTGTGGTGGACACGACCCTAAATCTAGGATCCAAAGCAGCACAAATCAGTGGGGCCTGAAAAGGCCCAACATGGCTCCTGGGTGTGTGGTGCCTCCATCAAGACAGATTACATTTAGTCGTGAAGCCAATATTTTTAATAATATTAGAATATTTTTAATAATATTAGAAAAGTATGTCTCCTGTATCCATAACAAAATGACTGTCACATATCAGAATTCAATAAGTACTTGGTAGGTAAAGAAATGAATACGACATTATTTTAGAAAATTTGGAAAGTTGAGAACAAAATTGCTCATAATCTTAAAACGTCAACATTAAGTCACTAGTATGTATGTGTGTGTGTGTGTGTGTGTGTGTGTATTTCTGTTCAACTGTACACACTGGGTTAGCTTGGACTTTAACATAAGCATGGCATATACCATTTTATGATTTCTGATTCCTAAAATTTAACATTTTATGATAAGCACTTTCCAAATTGCTATACTGGTTTCATAATTCTAATTTTAATGATGGCATTATATTGTATCTAGTAATTTATCGTAAGTTAGTTACCATTTCTTTTATTATCAGGCAATCAGATTGCTTTTGAGTTTTCATTTTATATTCTTCCAGTTAAAATCTTCATGCCTATACTAGTTTTTAAAAAATTATTTCCTTATAATAAATTACCAGCACTGGACATTGTGGTTGTAGAAATGGCTCCTCCTTTATTCACTGTAACCAGTGCTCTGTTTGAACGCTAGTTTCTTCCTATCACCACCTACTTTTGCATATTAGCTTAGGATTAAAAAAAATCTGTATTTACTAATTTAATAGCGCCTCTGGTCCCTCATGTTGTTGTTTTCCTCAGCGAACGAAAGCTAGTATCACATAAGCCTGTTCGCTGGTTCAGGTCGTCTGCTAGCTTTCCACTTGGGTTCTCTCTGCCTCTCTACTGTCTCACGAGATATGCCGTCTCTGCTAGCATGGGGCTGGCTTGTCTCACTGGTCTAGTCCCTTTTTGTGTTGCAGCTGTCTGTGGAAGCACGGAAGGAGATGACCGAGAAGGCTGTTCAGACTATCAAACATTTTATTGAGAAGCCGCGGAAAAGGAATTCGGAAGACGACACGCAGGAAGCCAGTGACTCTAAACTGACCTACGCAGACGCCCTGCATCATCTGGAGAAATCGCTCGCTCACCTGGAAACCCTCACCCACAGCTTCCTTGTTTCTCTGAAGACGAGTGAGCAGGTAGTGAAGTGAAAGCTTGGCCCCCAGGCTCGCTCGCTCAGAGAACATAAGCACACGCTTTCATTTCTCCGTGCAGGCCGGGTTAGTGGTTTTGCTAGGGTTTGCAGTCCTGCAGATGTCTTTGAAGATGGTCCTCAGCCCTTTGTCTTTTAGCTTCTTCGGTCTGTCTTGTTTTGTCTTGTTCTATCAGTTTTCACTTCTTTGGAAAGGATTTGAGGCCACTTACTGGGATTTAGTCTCTGGCAGGGTAGAGGTGTGAGGGTGATGTGGGGGAAAGTCCCTGAGTTGAGGGTAGGTGCCTGGGGGAGGGAGCAGTCACTGAAGCTGAGAAACCATCAGGACAGTGGTTTGCAAGCCCGACACGCTGGTAGGTGTTTTGCTCTCTCAACTGAAAAATGATAGATTTTTTTTCCTCTGTCATTGCTTCAACTGGTTTTTTTTTTTAGTCATATGCACTCATTTTTTTTTTAATTTCTTATTCCCAATGTCATTTTATTATTGATAAGAATTTTTTTGGCTAGTAAAATTTTTCCTACTTGGTTTCCAGTTGCAACCCTCATGGTGTCTCAGAAAATGCTCTCAGGAGAGTGGGGAGCGGACGGGAGGCCCAGTGTGTTAGAACAGCTCAGGGAAGCCCTCTGTAACTTTTGTAGCTTTTCCTCTGTACTGTCGCAGCCAAGAGAGTTTTAGCTCTTCTTCACCCCATAACTGAGAAGTTGACAGATCCATCCATAAGTGGTTTCATATAGGTGAAAACAGTGTTTAGATGTCTAAGTAATTTTGCATTTGCCCCTTTAATGTGGATGGTAAATGAAACCATAAGTGGCCACTAATCTCCCTTTTCTTTTTCTCAAACCATACATATTGACTGAATTGTATTCTTGGCTTGTAAAGAACTATAGCTGATAGAAAGATGGGTCAGTGGAGAGCAGTTCAGATAATGAACAAATGGAAGGCGTCAAAATTTGTATGAGACTCATAAATGCCAAGCCCTCATGGAAAAGATGATGGGGAGAATTCAAAAGTTTGATAGCAGTTTTATTTCATTTTGTGTTTTTCAGTGCTATTAGCCTGTCTAATGAATCACATTAAATGATGTACAAGCAGTAGAAAAGGCTTTGCAGGGAACAGATTGGCTTTACCAACCCGAATTTTATCCTACTGACATGTACGGTGCTATAATCCGTAATTATGAGAACTGTGGTAAAATTGGAATTCTTCAAGTCAATGTGATTATACTTATTAGAATAAAAAATTAAATACTTATCTTATTTTTTTAATTAAATATACTGTGCTCAAATCTGGAGAATTGTCATTCCTCTCCTTGGAACAAGTATTGTCTTTGAGTGACTAGAATAGTGGATATGAGGCCAAGGGGATCATTAACAGAAACAGCCATTTGTTTCACCGGGGCTGTGATTTAAAGCTACCGGTGGCTGCTTGTAAATGCCGTTCAGTCAGACCGCGGATGGGCCGAGACAGCAGACTCCTTGGACCTGTTGTGCTTTTATTCGGGCGCTTCTCATAGCAAACAGTGGAGATCACTTTCAGCCTCATACATTTTGTCCCTTTTACGGTCAGGCCTTAATTTTAACCTCTTTTTTGTTGTATACCAGGGAAAGAAGATTCCCCTGGGCCCTAGGTTTAGCGCAGTCTTAACTAGAGGCCTTTATCCCATGTAGGCTCAGGTCCCACCTGCTCAGGACGGACACAACAGCTGCTCTGTTGCACGCACGGGCACCTTCTTCTGTTAGAAGTTTCACAGCAGAGAGAAGAGTAAAACGAAATGTCCTGTGCCCAGCTCCCAGCTTCAGCAGAGATGAGAACATGACCTCTCTTCACGCACACTCCCACTTTCCCTCACCCCGCCCCCGTGGATAGTTTTAAAGAAAATCCTGCTTATTGTTTTACTTTATCCATAAATACTTGCACATCTCTTTCTAGAGGATACGTGGAAACACACCACGACAACATGATCACGATAAAAAAAATTAATGGCAATTCTTTTTTTTTTTTTTTTTAAAGATTTTATTTATCTGTCAGAGAGAGTCACAGCAAGAGAGGAACACAAGCAGGGAAAGTGGGAGAGGGAGAAGCAGGCCTCCCGCTGAGCTGGGAGCCCAATGCGGGGCTCGATACCAGGATCTTGGGATCAGGACCTGAGCTGAAGGCAGACACCTAATGACTAAGCTACCCAGGCACCCCAACAGCAATTCTTTAATACCATCAGCTATCCAGTTAAATGTTTGGATTTTACACGGTGGGTCTGAAAGACTAGAGAGCGTCTTCAGGATAACTTGAGAAACTACACACACCCTGGAAAGCATTAACACTAAGTGACCATGTTTGCTGTGATGAAAACCAGTAGCTCGTGGCCTGTTTTCACACATTATTGGTTGTCACATTTGTTCTTACAGACATTATCAGAGGAGCGGGTGGTGTGGCCCAGGCGCGGGGAGATGGAGTCTTTCGGATTCTGACCCCCATTCCCCGAATTGCTGGCTGTGTGACTTTGGGCATGTTACTGTACATCTTGGTTTCCAGTTTACTTTTCAGTAAAATGGAGCTAATTAAAAGTCCTCGCAGGGTAATTAGGAGCGTTCAACCAGGTGACACCCATGTACCACCTGGGTTGCACAATAGACGCTCATGGGTCTGAGCTGTTGTGTGGTTGTAGCCTGGTCACAATGACAGAGAAATGAACACTTCACAAGCTTTACTTTGGACCTGACGTTGTGCTGGAGGCCTGACTTCTGTATTTTCTCATTTAATGTTCACGACACTCCTAGTTGCAAGAATCTCTGTCCTCACCCTCATTCTGCAGCCACAGAAGGCCCATAGACTACACACCACACTACAGGCTGAAGCAAGGATCTGTCCTCAAGCCTGGTGTCTCTGAAGCCCAGGTTCTTACTAACCACTGCCTGTTCTTCAGTGCGGGTTGGAGAATCTCCTAAACGTGCTTTTACTGTGTGATGTAGACCCACTGGGTTCCTCTTTGATTCTCAGGCGTCGCATGCTGTGTCTTTACAGGAAGTGCTGCGCAAGTATGGCGACCTCTATGACCTGTCCCGGTCAGAGAGAGGGAAAGTTCATGACCAAGCTGTGGCCATGTGTCTAGACGGCCTGCCTCTCAGAATGATTGAGCAGCTGCTGCAGGTGGCCGTGGGCCCTCTGGACATCTCGCCCAAGGACGTGGTGCAGAGCGCAGTAGGGAAGATAGTCTCCGCGTTGAGGTAAGCTACAGGGGTGATGGTTTGCCAGGAGTAGCGTTCATTTCATAGTAACGAAGAAGAAATTCCATGTGTTTAGAAGCATTTTATAAACAATGAAGTACATTATAAAAGCGAGAGATGATCGTGAGATCTCTCAGACTCTTGGGTCTTAAGAGATCTTGAGAATGGAGAACCATGAAAATGCTTCACCACTGGCGTTGCATGTTCCTAAAGCGGACTTCTGTCTTGCCCCACTTCTCCTCCAGCCCCATTTAATTCTTGGAATAGGGAAAGGCCAACATGGCCCGTGCAGGAGTAGCTGAATGTCAGGCCATCTTGGGAACCCAGGTGGATGTTGGCCTCTTGCCTTTTCTACTTCCCCTGCTTTTGTAGAGGCTGCAAAATGGTTCCCAGAAGCTCCCCCTGAGGTACATAAGGCAAGGCTTACCACAGACTGAAGGAGTTGGACATCTGCTAAGTGTCTCCGAGTTTTATTTACCTGCAGTTAATGGCATGAAACCAGCAGTTGCGAAGCTCTGGCTGTGTCAGTGCGCCCGTGACTTTGTGGGAACGCATCCGGGGGTGCTGGGGAAGAGGGAAAAGTTAAACTCGGAAGAGAATGAGGCATGAGATGCTTTCTGTGAATAATGCAATTAGGCTGAAAGATTCGGTTGTGTTTAATGTATTCTCCTTTTAAGCCTTCTTTGTAATTCTGCATTGCTCTTGAGGAACTTTTTGATTAAATGCATGTCAGTTTTCCACAGCCGAACTGAAATCAAATGAGCCTTTATCAGTTTAATTACCCCAGCCTCATACAGTTTTCACCTTAATGATCTGCGCTATCTGGTAATTTGAGAGAGAGAGAGAAAGAGACGAGAAATAAAATATCATAACATTTTTTAAGAAATAAAAAACGTCAAATTAATAAAGTTTGTTCTGTTATTAGAACAATTGTGTTTTGGTGGTGGCGGCGACTGTGAGAGGCCCCAGCTCGCCTCCCTCGGGCGACCACAGACACTGGGCGGCCGTATTTTGCATCTTTCGATCCATAGCTATCTTCTGATTGTTTCTTAAATCAGGATTTCGATGAACCTCCCCAAAACAAACATTTTGAAAACTTAGTGCTTTGACGAATTTAGTTTATTTCCTAAAAAATTACACATTGTCATGAATAATTAAAATATATGATATTTTTACAGTCATAAAATCCTGACATAAATTATACTTATCTCTCTTTCTTTGCGCCCAGTTCCATTTGTAAAGACAGCTCTTCTCTTATAAATGTTACGCTGAGCACACAGAAGACATTCAATAAATGTGAATTAAATCTTTCTGCAGTGGGAGCCAAGGGAGCTTCAGGACTTCAGCCACCTCCTTTTCAAAGGAGAAGAAATTGCTATTGATGGCATCCATAACATTTACCTTCTAGAAAGTTAGTACAATTGAGTAGGCCTAGAACAACAAAGGCATGTAACGAACTGAATCCAGCAGTTGATTTCAATCCTATTACTTAAATTATTCACTAAAACTTCTTTTCTTCTATTGCTTTTTCAAAATTCAGTGGCATCCTAGACATACACATTTGTAAAATGGGCATGATAGCAGCACCTATCTTGTAAACTGCTGGGCACTAAATGGTAGAATGTATGGAAAGCACTTGCACCTGGTAAGTACCATGTAAATACTAGGTTTTTTTTTTTTTTTTAAGTCCATCTGGAGAATTTAGATGATGATATATTTAACACTTTAAAATAACTTTGAATGTCCATTGAGTGTTTTTTAAATGACAGGAGGCAAGTAGATTTTATTTTCTTGCTAGGAAAGGGAGCATGTATTAGACCAGGAGCTCCTCAAGGGCAGAACATGTTTCATTTCTGTATCTTTAGCACTCGCAGACCGCATACACCCACCGTGGCTAGGAGCCAGCAGTGTCCTCTGCCGGAATCCAGCTGGGAGCCTCTGGGTGTGAACGCCATGTTGCTCCCCGAGGTCGAGCCCTCTTCTGAATTGGTTCTGTTTCTCTCCCTTCACAGTGGATGCAGTGCTGACCTCGGTGGCTCGGGGGACCCCCTCCAGGTCCTGGAAGGTGTCGTGGCAGCCGTCCATACCAGTGTGGACCAGGGGTAAGCCTAGCTCCCCGTGTGTGTGTCGCCTCAGGGCACCCCTCAGACTCTCAGGACACCTTTTAATTTCACTGTTCATGACACCGACAAGACCAAGCAACCTTTCTAGGTGGTTTTGAAGGAAGAACTGAGGACTTTCTGCCTAACTAAGGAGTCTGCCTCTGGAGTCATGGTTTCTCCAGCTGTCCTCTTACCCCGTCAGCTTTAGGGGGACACCCCCTTCTCCCTAGAGCCTTGCTTGAGGGGGAGAGTATGGTCTCTGCCCACCTCCTACCGCATGCAGCTAGGAGGGGGAACTGCTTTGAGCTTCTTGGGAGAGAAGGGATTCACATCTCTAGGAGGTTAGCGGTACTGATGAAGGTAACTTTCTGGACTGTATTATTTTTTTTTTTAAAGCTTTATATCCGTTAGGTCTGTCTTGCCCCAAGAGTATGAGTATACAGGCTTTCTAAGTCTAGAAAAGTGTGTGTCTCTAATGCCATTTTTAAAAGCTTAAATTCAATAAATTCACATATAATATATTATTTGTTTCAGGAGTCAGTGCAGGTCTGTGATTCATCAGTCTTACACAGTACCCAGCGCTGACCAAAACACATACCCTCCCAGTGCCCATCACCCAGCTGCCCCATATCCCCACCCCCCTCCTCTCCAGCAACCCTCAGTTTGTTTCCCAAGATTAAGAGTCTCTTATGGATTGTCTCCCTCTGGTTTTGTCTTGTTTGATTTCTTCCTCTCTTCCCCTATAATCCTCTGCTTTGTTTCTTAAATTCTGCATATCACTGAGATCATATGATAATTGTCTTCCTCTGATTGGTTCATTTCACTCAGCGTAATACCCTGTTCCATCCACATCTTTGCAAATGGCAGGATTTCATTTTTGATGGCGGCATAATATTCCATTGTATATATTCTACCACATCTTCTTTATCCATTCACCTGTCGATGGACATCTGGGTTCTTTCCATAGTTTGGCTGTTGTAGTCTAATGCCATTTTTAGAAAGAATTTTTTGTTCAGGTGCAGTAATAATGATAAGAAGAACAGCAACTGCAAGTTGTGGTGACATACTTGCCAAAGTTTATGACATCTTTCACGTGTCTGACGTCCATGTCGTCCCTGTAAGGCCTCAACCCAATTTTCTTATTTTACTGTATTTTTTTCAAATAGTCTCTACACCCAATTAGGACTTGAACTCATGAACCCAAGATGAAGAGTCACCTGCTCTACCAACTGAGCCAGCCAGGCACCCCTGTTTTCTTTTTTTTAATAGGAAATATGATATAATAATAATGAAGAAATATTTGGGGAAATGCTTCATAGTTCATTCAGTAATGTATTTGTTTTCACTTCCATATTACCTTTAGTTATGGTGCAGGTACACATGTTTTTATATAGCTTCAACCAAAATTCATATTCTTCTTTTATTCACTTGCTACTGTAATTCTTCCCATTTGTCTTTGTAGATTTCCTCGTGATTATTTCTGATGGCTGCGTGTGTTGTTGCCATTTCCCAGGAGGCCTTGCCCCGGGTCATAGGCCGGGGGAATGGAGCCAGGATCCTGGCCAGGCTCTGAGTCCTAATTGAGCACTCAGATGCCTGTACAGGGCATTTCCGTGTTTTGCTTTATGCCTGAGGCTTGAGTGGAGGAAAAGAGGATGAGCCGTATAGGTGAATCTGGGAAAGCACTGCAGTCAGCCCTCTACGCACTCAGCCTTCTCTTTTGTTCTAAACCCCTTGGCTTTGGGGTCTCAAAGTATAACGAAGCTATTTTACACCTCTTATTTGAAAGTGGAATGAAATGATCTCTGCGTTCACTGTGTGTCATACCCCTGTGCTGCGTCATGAGGAGTTAGATTCGGGGAGGAGACAGCGTGACCCCTGAGATGCTCAGAGGCTTGTAGGGAGATGAGCCTTCCCTGAGCTCTAGTTGCCATAGGACCGCGGCTGAGTGCTGCACAGGGAGCAAGGTGGATGGGGCGGTTTATTCGGTCTGAGGAAGGCAAGGCAGGATACCCAAGGGGCGACATTGGTTCTGGTCCATGAAGTGGGAGTCAGGGAGGAGGAGGAGGAGGAGCCGGGGATGGCACCCCAGGCAGAGGAGGCGGCCTGCGCCCCTGCGCATACAGCAGGGAGGGAGCAGGCGGAGACGCTGCCCGGGAAACCCTCTGCCCCGCTCCGGTGGTGTGTCCTGCGTCTCCCTTCTGGTCCAGCTCTGCCTCGCCCGGTGACTGCTGTCCAGCCACGGGATGATACAATCAGAACTGGCAGTAAGCCCCCTCCAGTGGGGACATGGCTACAAGATTAAAAGGCAGTATTCTTCTTAGTGAATTTCCAGCCGGAAAACATAGGGGAATCCAACTTGGGTTTCTCACATACAGACTCCTTTTTTAAAGCTTTGATTTCCAGGGGCACCTGGGTGGCTCAGTGGGCTAAAGCCTCTGCCTTCAGCTCAGGTCATCACCCCAGGGTCCTGGGATCGAGCCCCACATCGAGCTCTCTGCTCTGCGGGGAGCCTGCTTCCTCCTTTGTCTTTCTCTGCCTGCCTCTCTGCCTACTTGTGATCTCTCTCTGTCAAATAAATAAATAAAATCTTTAAAAAAAAAAAAAAAAAAAGGTTTGATTTCCAAAGAGGAAGACATTGGGAAATGGAGAAACAGAGCAAGATCTTACTTTTTATTCCAGAGACACAGCATAACAAAGTCTTCTTAACAGGAAAACTTCAGTGAACATTTTTTTTTTTTTGCTTAAAAAAAAAATGAGGGAAGAAAAGTGAAGTCATAACTTTCATTTCTGGCAACTGTTTTTTGAATCCATACAGTTAAGCCTAAATCCTTGGCTTTGATTTCTCTTCTTAAAACTCTGCCTGGCAGATCTCCTAGGGGAGACACTTTCCTTTCCGGGTAGCTCCCTCTCGGGGAGGGTTAGGGTGACCGAGTGTAACCCTCTCGGTCATTCATTATGTGGCCTGATATTGCCACCTCACGCCCAGGAGGCCAGCCAGACCTGTGTGTCCCCCTCGCCCTCAGGCCATACCCTGCCTCCCTCAGTCCTCGCCCTGAAACTTGACCGCACTGTCCTCTGTGGCATCTGTTTGCAGAGTGAATCCCCTCTCCTCATGCACGCTCTCTGCTCTCATGCAATCACGTGCTCTGAGGCCAGGCCCACATCAACCCACAGCGTTCCTGGCACGCAGACTACACGGAAAAGTCAGAATTTGCATGTGTGTATTCATGGCTATTGCCGAGTGTTTGGTTTTGTGGCTAATTTTTAGACAATTTATATCATCATCAGCATGCCCTTTTTTGACTTTTTATATTGATACAAGTCTGATTCGCCTTTGAACTATAGTTTCCGCTCCATTCACAAAGCCCCATGTCCCTCCTCTTCCGCCTGTGCTAAATGTTGGCCTCTTGCATCTAAGGCACCCAGACAGGCCGCCTGGGGCGTGTCTGGACAGACAGACTTCCTTTCCAGTGGAACCAATCCTTGCCTCCAGACATCAGGGCTAAGTATTGTAAGGATTTGAAATAGTGTCAAAGATCTTTTGTAGCATCTACAATTAAAGATGAGATTAAGGTAATTAATTATTGAGAGGCTCAGGCACATACATTGAATTTTATAAGTGTACTTTCGTTCCTGTTTTATGTATGTCTCTAACATATTTTAAGAATATAAATTCCTGGTTGGGTTAAGAATTGGTTGATTAGATTGCTTAAGAAAAATGGGCTTAAAAACATTAGTAGCTAAAACAATTTTCTAGAACAAAATATTTGTTAAACCTAGAACTAAGAAAAGATCATCATGCATTTAAAAACAAAAAAGTAATGAACGTCGATGACTCAGTGCTGAGATCTTCCCCAAAGTGGCTTTTCGGGAACCCACTGAATCCTCACAACAGTCCCGTTATAGTGTTATTGCCCCCATTTCAGAGTAGGACATGATGCTCAAACAGGTTTCGTCGTGTGTCCGGGCTCACCCAGGTAAAGTAAGGACATGCTCAGAAGTTCCTCTCACCTCTCATTAAAGAGCCCACAACAGACAGGACTTCTCAGACACCACTGTGTGCAGGGATTGCTTGGGGCTCTTCTGAAGATACAGATTTTACTCGAGTAGGTCTGGGTAGGGCCTGAAATTGTGCCTGTGTAACCAGCCCCCAAGTGTTGCTTCGTCCTCGGACTGAACTTGAAGGAGCAAGGTCTTGGCATCACTTCCGCCACTTTTCCCTGCCTTTTGCCTCTCCTTCCCTCTGCCAGGGCCTCTTCTCCTCTTCTACCCCCGCACCCCCCACTCCTCTAGCTTTAGACAGCTTCTTAACAGGAATGAGCAACCCGTGTGAACCAGGACATTAGTGATTCTCAAAAGGATGTGCAGAAATAAATCCACTCAGAGAACAGACAATTAATGCGGAATTCCTCTGTGCACTATTTAAAAAGGAAGAAAGATTTCCTTCAAAACTATTGAGTATTTTGGAAGTTGTTGTTTGTTTGTGTAAATTACTACTTAATCACAGTCTGGCTTCAGCTGTCCGAGGGCTTCCTGGATATTGAACATCGTCAGATCTTTCAGATTTCATTGAGCTCTTTGGTATTACCTGGGGATTTCACAGTCTTTTTAGAGCTCGGAAAATAAAAGAAAAAAAAAAAAAGGAAAGAAAGCCCACCAAAGCAAATTGAATCTGATTTCTTCTTAGTCTTCATGCTCTGTGGGGCAAAATAAATCATCAGCCGTCGCCTAGGTACCCACAGTGCACGAGCATTGTGTGCTGTCGTCCTGAGCCTTGCTGATAGCCATGGTCGCCAGTGAGGCTGGTGGGTCCACTGTCCTGTGGTATTTCTCAGGGCCACCTCAGGCCATACTGAGGACTTCATAGCTGTCATTTTTGCCTCATTTTAGCAAGATGTGCCCAAGCTTTTACTGATAAACGAACCTCAGGAAGAGATTCTGGGTTGGCATACGTTTGGGAACAGCCACGAAAGGCTGTTATTCGTGTTTGCCAAAAAGTTCAGACTTGAGATTAGAGTTGTGTGTACATCAAAATTATTTCCTTTGTAGGAATTATTCTTATGATAGAATTTGATTATGTTAATTATTTGTAGAAGTCACACTTTCTCCACTACAGCCAGGCTATTAGCATGTTATGAGTTCGTTTATTTGCAGTTCTCTAATTCCTGGCCGAGCGCCAATAATAGAAGCTGTTACACCGGGGAGGTCTCCTCCACGCAGCTCCGAATGCAGTGAGGCAAGTGTGCGTGGCATGTGGATCAGTGAACTGAGTTGTGGGATCTACGTAGAACACGAATATTGGGGTCTCTCACTGCTCACGCACTTCGGTTACTTGCTGCCCCTCCTCACCCCCTTCTTCATCTCACCTGGCCTTTTACACATCAGTGTTTGCACATGTGTTTCCCACGGAGGCCAGGCGGGTGACGGGAATGAGCGAGGTGGGCAGGGCTTACCGAGAAGAAGGAGGGGGTGGAGGGTGAGCGGAACGCGCGCTCACGTGGGCCTTGTCTGTAGGAAATAGCGGCCAGTGGCTGGTGTGTCCTTATCATCCAGCTTTCTAGGGGGAACGGGCGGTTAAGGGAGTAGATGCAAAGAGATTTCATCACAAGGAAAAACATTTATTTTTTAATCTAAATGAGCTGACGGATATTAACTAAAGTTACTGTGGAATCCGTTCACCGTACGTGTAAGTCAAATCATGATGCTCTGCCCCATCAGTTTATACAGTGCCATATGTCAGTTCCATCTCAGTAAAACTGGGGGAGGAGATAGAGGAGCTGGAAAAATCTTGATTTCCTGTAAAAATTTAAATTTTGAAACATTGGCATATACCATACAAACCAACACAAAACTTCGGCTGCCAGTTTGTAACTTCCATATAAAAGATATGACTAAGTGACCTTCTGTTCCCTTCAGGCATTCAAATTCTATGACATTTATGTTTATACGAAATCACAGTGGTCTGTGTTTTTTTTTGTTGTTGTTGTTGGAATGCAGTCTTTTCATTCCCCCATTCCCAAATAAGAATAATAATTTTATTTGTGTAGTGTTTCATGATTATATAAAGTGCTTTTGTATTGACCATCTTTTTTAGTGAACCTTAACAATGTAAGTTCAAGGTTGAGTTATCTTTGTAGGAATATGCCACACAGAATCTGAAAATTCTTTTTACCAAGGATTAGCTTATTAATATTCTCACAATCTGCCTTTTTACTTTGATTCAGTAAGTGCTTTTGTTTGGCTGACATTTCTCTTCTATTCCTTTTGTGAATATCCTCTTGTTCTATAGAACACCACTTTTCTCAAATTAATCATTCAGTGAGCGTATTTTTGTTGTTATTGCTGCTGCCGGTTCTCTGCTAATAGAGCTATTTCAGAGGACTCCTTATCTTTTGGGCCAAAACCGATTGTGTGAATGTGTGTTTCCTTTAGTGGTTAATTTTTTTTTAAAACAGTGTAGTAAGTTATTCTGTGCAGTATAATAACCTCCTCCCCAGAAAAACCTCATTATAGAGAAAAAGGTGGAAAATGGCTATTTGCAGTGAAACTATGAGTGATTTTTTTCTTTTATCTGTTCTATAACTTTATCAGTTTAAAAAATTTATATAACTTTTATAATAAAGTAATAATGTTCTCTTTTTATTCCTAAGCTCATTAAATCTTCTCCTTGCCTTCATAAAATACTATATAAATGGGATCATTTTCCTTCTTGTTCTGTTTTTTCACATTATGAAAGTCATAATTGGTTATCTCTCACCTATTTACTTCAAAAATTTCAAACTGACAGGAAAGTTGCAAGCATAGGAAAAAGAATACCTGTATACTCTCCCACTTGATTTGTCAGTTTGTTGCCATTTTATCAAATTTCTGCTCTTTCTTTGTCTCCGTATATGTGTGTAGGTATATTTGATGAGTCATGAAAGTGACTATGGATTTTATTTTTATTTTTTTTAAAAAAAGGTTTTATTTATTTATTTGACAGAGATCACAAGGAGGCAGAGAGGCATGCATAGAGAGAGAGGGAAGCAGGCTTCCTATTGAGCAGAGAGCCTGATTCGGTGCTCAATTCCAAGACCCTGGGATCATGACCTGAGCCGAAAGCAGAGGCTTTAACCCACTGAGCCACCCAGGCACCCCATGACTATGGATTTTAAAAACTCAGACTGAAATGAAAATTTTAGCCATTTTGCAGTCAAAATCTTTAGGAGATGGTATCTAGGTAATGTCCTTGGGTGACTTTTCCCACAGACCTGCCTTTCACTTCTGTGTGATCTTACTGAACACCAGTATTCACGCAGCTATCAGTGAAGCTTGCCTAGAACACGGTGCTTCCAAAGCACAGCACTTCCGTTCTAGGAATGAGTTTTCCTAATTTTATTATGTGCTTAAAACGATCAACCCAAAGTTATAGCAGATTTCCCCAAAATGTCAAGTATTACCAACCGCACAATAAATTCTAATGTAAATGAAATCTAACTCAATATAATGACTTGGAAAACATAATAATAATTTTCTGTATCTCATCAGTATATGAATAATTGTAATCTTCTGCCACCGTGTTCTGGAACGTGTTCCCATATGGTTTGGTAGTACTGTGTAATAATTGATGAGACATTAAGATCGTCCAAGTTCAAATATTGGCTCCACTCCTTATTTGGTGACCTTGGACATTAAACCTCTCTGTGGTTGTTTCCTCATCTGCAGATTGGAGATGATAACAGAATGCTTGAAAGAGAGTAATGATGAAGTGTAGAATTCATAGCTCCTTGTAACTCCATAAGTCACTGTTTTCATTCTTGTTCACCATAGTCAGGTCTTGGGTAATTGTCATACTTCCAGCTGCAATCTTCGTGACTCCAGCTTCTTCTCGTGGCTCATCCTACCTGCTGCACATTAGGCACTAGGGTGGCAGGGTAAAAAAAATCAGCTTCATAGTATGTGAAATTGCTTCGGACTCCAGGCCAAAAATGTGCTTTAAGCTCCTCTTCAATATACCTAATTGGACCCCTGCAGGCTTCACCCAAAAGGGCCTGAGCCTGCCCCAGCCTATACACTTCTCTGATCACTTAACATGATTATCACTTTTCAGTACTCAGAAATCCCCCATTGTTCTCATTCCATACAAAGTTAAGACCAAAGATCCTCGATGATAATGGTTGCCCCTAATTGAAGCACTTAGTTATCTCTTGATGCATTATGTGCTTTAAATTGATCACTTACGTGTTTGTTTCGTTCTCAAAAGCTTCATGGGTAAGGGAGTGGCATCCATCTCCAATTTACAAATGAGGGACTGGGGCTCAGAACCTTGAAGTGGCTTCTTGGTCAGCGTCACAACGTCAGGGAGAAGTCAGCCTGGGAGCTGAGTCTGGGCCTGACAGCTGCCGAGCCTGAGCTTTCCAAGCGTGAAGCTGCCTTCGCGTGCTCTGGGCCACCCACGCGAGGAGACCTCTCTTCCCTACCTCAGCCCGTCCTCGTACCGCCTGGACGACTGTGCTCTAAGCACCCCCTGAACATACGCTGTCCTTTCGAGTCTTTGGGTTCTTTTCTTGCTCTCCTCTTTGTCTGGATGGTTTTCCCCCACATTTCCATGTACGTCCATGCCATTTTGTCCATTATGGGCCTGTGCAAATGCCACTGCCTCTGTGAAGCCTTCCCTCTTCTACTCACTGCTTCTCCAAAATGATCATTCATATTTACATAATTAGTAATTTGAATAACAGTCACTTTAAAAATCTTCCTGCACTGTTACCAGTTCCTCGAAGGCAGGAATGCTGTGATTTTCATCCCTGTATCAAGCACAAACTGGTGTTTGGGTAATACCAATAAGAACCATAATGATCACTGTGCGACTGATGGTGACTATTTATTAAGAACTTCCCCTGTGCCGTGTATTGTGGTGAAGTACTTCGTGTACGTTATCTTTGTTTCACAGACTCCAAGAGACCCACTTATAGGACCTTTGTCTACTTTACTATAAAATGGGGATGGTGACATCCATGATTTTTATATGGGGCCAGGGTTCACATTTCCAGCCCATTCCCCCAAAACACTTGTCCTCTGCCTGACATTGTCTGGCTACTTGCCGCAGAGATTTCCAGGAGATCCTGGGGGTGCTCTCCTTTTCTGGTACCCCAGGTTTGCCAATTTGGACCCATAGCAAGGACACTAGGTAAAGCTAAGAAACGATGTCGTAGGTTGAGAAAATGCTTGAGCCAGTTAGCCATGGTGTTTAACCATTTCTTTTATTCTGAAATACAAATAATAAATTATCTTTTCTTTTTAAGATTTTATTTATTTGACAAACAGAGATCACAAGTAGGCAGAGAGGCAGGCAGAGAGAGAGGAGGAAGCAGGCCTCCTGCTGAGCAGGGAGCCCAATGGGCTCGATCCCAGGACACTGGGATCATGACCTGAGCCGAAGGCAGAGGCTTTAACCCACCGAGCCACCCAGGCACCCCATGAGTTATCTTTTTAATTGGAATTTCCATGAAGTTGTATTGACAAGTATATTATAGAATGCGTACTAACAGAAACACTCAATGGTAATTGTCGAATCTTTCAGAATTTCCTGTAGTCTTGTTAGGTCATAGAATTTGGGACTTGGTGCAGGTGATTTATTGCCGGAATCCTCATAAGGTTGTGTTTACAGCAAAACCTATGTGATTCAGGGCTTTATCACTGCTCCCCAGAGCCTTGTGCAAGTGAGGTATCTGTATGAGACCTCTTAATAATAATCGGTAGTAATTCATTGACATCATCATCAAACCAGTTGCTCTCCTGAGATGGCCCATTTGGGATTACAAGGGAAGAGATTCTATAACTGGATAGAAAGTTGCACAAATATTTCTTTCTCTGTAGCTTTTTAGACTTCACAGTACTTTTAATAAACATGCATTCATATTTTATCTTTAGGGTAATATAAAGCCAGATGCTCTAACCCCATATGGAAATTCTGTCAGAGTATAGTGGTAGAAGGAACATGCGCTTGGAGCTTGTATTGCACTGTTCTAGATATCTGTGAGCATGCCCTATTCCTTCTTTGAAACCCATGTCCTCATCTATAAAAAGAAATTTACATGTACAGCATAAGGGCTAACAATATTAATAATATTATCTATTTGAAGGTTACGAAGAGAGTAGATCTTAAAAATTCTAATCTCAAGGGAAAAAATGTAATGATGTCAGGCAATGGGTGTTAACTAATCTTATTAGTAACCATTCCACAACATATACGTATATCAGATCATTAAGTTATGCATCTTAAACTTACACAATGTTATATGTTATTTCTACAACTAGAAAAAAATTTTAAAATAAAACAGAATCTGTAATATCTACTTTGCATAGTTACTGTCAACTAGTAATAGTTTATATAAAACTCAGAATGATGCCTGGCTCTCTGTGTATCAGTAACAGAAATAAACCATACTTCTTATTACACTTTGTCTAAGACACAGAGTAACAAAGAATATATTGATTATTTTCCACCTGCTTCATGCAACTCAGTGTGATACTGCTTAAAAATTACATTCATCTTACATAGTTTTAAAAATACCTCGTATGGTTGCTTTGTGCCATTTAAAACCCAAATTTATCGGGGCGCCTGGATGGCTCAGTGGGTTAAAACCTCTGCCTTCGGCTCAGGTCATGATCCCAGGGTCCTGGGATAGAGCCCCGCATCAGGCTTTCTGCTTAGTGGGGAGCCTGCTTCCTACTTTCTCTCTGCCTGCCTCTGCCTACTTGTGATCTCGGTCTGTCAAATAAATAAATAAAATCTTAAAAAAAATTAAAAATAAAACCTAAATTTATCTTAATAGAAAAAAAAAAAAAACACAACAGTGGCACCCAACAAACAAGGCTTTGGGTTAATCACTGCATTTGGTTACTGGGATTTTTCTTTTTTTTAAGACTTAATGAGTTTCTATCTAACCCTTGATTTTGTCCTTCAGAGAAGACTTGGTTTCCTCCGAGGACCTGCTGGAGTGGCTGCGGCCCTTCTGTGCTGACGACGCCTGGCCTGTGAGACCTCGCATTCAGGTGCTGCAGATTTTGGGACAGTCCTTCAACCTGACGGAGGAGGATGGCAAGCTCCTTGTGTTCTTTAGAACAGAAGCCATTCTCAAAGCCACTTGGCCCCAGAGACAGGTAAGGGAGCATCCGACTGGTTATCAAATGTTTTCTCTGTTAAAAATCATCGGAGGTTATTTCTTTATTACTTTGGATGACACGCCAGTGCATAATCAGTTCAGGATGTCACTTGTCCCCTGTGTTCTCAGTCCAGCTGTTTAGGAGTTAAATATGCACAACAAAGCTGGTTTGGAGTTTTCCGTCGGTTTGAAGAGGCGTGCACACCAGAGGTGGTGTCTCGTTCACCCCCCATGTGTGGATCATTTTTCTCTTCATAGGATGTAGTCAGGATTCATCACTGTACGAGTTAATTCCCGCAGCTCTCCCGGTCCCTGCAGAAGTGCGTTTGGAAAGGGAAACGCAGTGTGCGGTTTAGCTCATTCATTTTTTTCATACTCTGCCCAGGCAGGCAGGCAGGTGCCCTTCTCTCTCTTCTGTACCTAGAGCGACAATGCAGCACACACACAAGATCTCAGTTTCTCCATCCCAGCCTTCAAGACGCTTCACTCAGTTCGTCTTCTCTCTGGAACCTCCCCTGACCATTTCACACTTAACTTTGAATTCCACACATTTGAGCTTTAATTACATATTGTGTATCATTATTGTTACTATCATTATCATTACTATTAAAGTCTTGTCTCCCCACTGCTGTGGAAACTCAGAAGCCCTGGATTGTATTACTGTCTTTTGAATTCCCCTAAGTGTGCCGTGCGCATACTCTGAGCTCAGATACTTGTTGATTGAGGAAATGGGAATGCTGATTCCTAAATCAAAGAAATAGGGTGCCCATTGATATTTGGTTGAACTCTGAATGGATGCATCTGAAAAGACATAGGATGTAGGAATCCTCACCTCAGTTGAGTGCCTTAGCCTGAAGGGTAGACCATAAACCAATGCAATAAAACTTCCCATATAATCTACTCTGTGAGAGAATTTCCTGGAAGTCTGACTGTAACTCGATTTACCTTCTAATTTTAAAGTTTTGCCCTTTAATTAATATTTATGTCCTTATTACTGCATTGAAAGAACAATGAATTTTTTCTTTTAACAATGAATCAGATATTGAGAATACCTTGAGACTCATCTCAGAACATCTTCCTAAATAATATTCTTATATATTCTTATTTCCCTATGTGAGAGAAAGAGGTAATTCTCTGTCTTTAGAGTTAGAGAATTGGATATGTGGAAAAGATGGACTTATCAGAGGTTCTGTAATCTTGCCAAATTGCTGAAATGGATTGCAACCTATAGAAGTCACTAGTCTCTGAATAATACTCTTTCTGAAGCCCCATGACCTTACCAGCATATTTAATCTCAACATTGTGCCTTGAATTACATTAAGAGTTCACTAACAGGGGCACCTGGGTGGCTCAGTGGGTTAAAGCCTCTGCCTTCGACTCAGGTCATGATCTCAGGGTCCTGGGATTGAGCCCCGCATCGGGCTCTCTGCTCAGCCGAGAGCCTGCTTCCTCCTCTCTCTCTGCCTTCCTCTCTGCCTACTTGTGATCTCTGCCTGTCAAGTAAATAAATAAAATCTTAAAAAAAAAAAGAGAGAGATTACTAACAGTCTTCTTAAAGAGCAGTCTGTGGACACAAATGCGGTAGACGATGAATTAGAGTCCAGGTCCCTGGTGTGGTCGATGTTAGAGGTTTGCTGGACAGGAAGATTCACGTAGTGTCTCCGAGGTAAGTAAGCTCAGAATTAGGTCATATTATTTTTGCCACATGAGACCTTGGATTATGACTCCTTCTGAGACAAATGAACTCCTACTCTCAGGTGCTTCTCTTTTCTTTTAAGATTTTATTTATTATTATTAAGATTTATTAAGATTTTTACTATTACAATTTTATTTATTATTATTTATTTGACAGACAGAGATCACAAGTAGGCAAAGAGAAAGGAGGAAGCAGGCTCCCTGCTGAGCAAAGAGGCTGATGCGGGGCTCAGTCCCAGGGCCCTGGGAACATGACCTGAGCCGAAGGCAGAGGCTTTAATCCACTGAGCCACCCAGGCGCCCCTCAGAAACGCCTGACAGAAGCGCCAGTTTCCAAGTTCTCAACCATGCTCCGTTTCCTCTTCCTTGAAGGCTGGAGCCGGAGGGGGACAATGAGGCCGTTTTTCCTGGTCGGAGCCTCGCTGCATGTTATGACCAGGCTCTGTCCCAGCAATATTACGGAACACGGTGGGAGCCAGGGAATGGGGAAAACATCTATCTTCTCTGTCATGTTGAAACAGTAGAGCAGACACTTTGATATTTGGGGCAAAATGCTTCAGAAAGAGTCTGAGCATAACCACTATTTCTTCTTTAAGCTTTCCTTCACTTTCCAGTTACCCAAAGAACAATTTCCAACGTTTGTAGGATTCCAGTAACTTCTGGGTATTTCTGAGATTTCAATTTCTTTTATAGAGACACTTTTTCCAAAAACAGGATCTAAGGGAGCTTAGCCTTTGTTAGGATTCCTTTTCCGTATATCTTTCCAAACTGACTGGACTGTTTGAGCACAGCCTGGCTTCTCTTCTTCTGAGTGTAGATCCTCGTGTTACTGCTTTTTTGGGCCCTTAGAAAACACCTCTCCCAACATCTCTGACTCAAGTAAAGTTCACCTCACGCCCCCTTACTCTTCTTACTTTCGCCCCCTTTCCCTTTGTCCTTGGAGAAGAGCAGTTTCTCTGTTCTCGGAAGCCAGCGAGCTGAGTTTCTTCAGGTACATAGTAAAGGGAATACAGCAACGACCCTCGTGGCTGAGTTATGCCGTTCATCTGTAGTCTTCCTCCCCAAATACATTAAGTCAGTGAGTGTCTCCTCCTCCTCCCGTAAAAATGAAGTATTCTGTGTCAGCCTGGCGTGGCCGATCTTAATCTGTTTTGGAAGGCGTGTGAATTTGGTCAGGAAACTCTGCCTATAGCTGTAAATAACCATTCGCCACATGGAAAATGAACGCAGAAAACTTGTGTCTTCCCAATGGAAATAGGTTCTAGAATGTTACAGAACTGTGCCCAGAGTTTACGTTGGAGGTCATCTCCACTATTGTTCTTACCTTTCGCTAGAGCAGTAGAAAGATCAGGGCCTGGTGGACAAATCCTTTGTAAGCATAGGTCTTGGCCACCCTCCCTCCTCTTTTGCTTTACTGCCTAAGAGAAGATTCCAGAACTGTGAGCCTTGTCTACTTGGTGTGCAAAGTGGAATCTCAGGCTGGAGGAGGGAGAGCACGGTTTGCTCGCTGTCATTGCGTCCACACACACACTAAAGTCTTCCTCGTCTCTCTCTCCCAGACACCTAGAAGACCCCAAAATATTGGCTGCATGGGCTCACATATTCTCTGTTCTCTATCCCTTTCTTCATTCTCAAAGGTAATATTCAGGGTAGAGGCAGATTCTTACCGAGCAAAGATAAGAATAGATAATGATATTGCAATGTTCAATTACCAGAAAATGTAGGACTGCTACCTTTGGTGTGGCTGGTAATCCTCTTAGGCAGACTTTGCATACATCAAAGAGGGACTTAAT
This sequence comes from Mustela putorius furo, assembly GCF_011764305.1. NCBI lineage: Eukaryota > Metazoa > Chordata > Mammalia > Carnivora > Mustelidae > Mustela > Mustela putorius. Next base: position 1,413,602 of record NW_025421485.1, read on the forward strand.
ATTTAATTATCCTCAAGGTGCCCAAAGTAGTGGCCCCACAAATCAATGTGTTGCTGGGAAACCAGCCAGCTCCTGCAAAATTCCACACCGAGTCTGTGGAGCCTGCTCCCTCACTGGTTTGCAGAGAGACAGCGATTTCTAGTTTTCTCATGATTAGTTAACAGAATTAAAAATTCAGAGGCCCTCATTTTTCAACTGCTTGAAAGGCCTTCCTGCCTATTCCCCATTCCGTGCCCTGGCGTGGAGGGAGGGAGAGAACGTGTGGTGGGGAAGGATGAATGTGTGGTGTTCATTCCCTGGGTACCATTTATCTGAGTTTTTCAGGTTTTGTAATTTTCTAGTTAACTGGTGCATGAAAAATATGGCCAAAATACCGATGTTTCCTCAAAAAATTCCATACCCCTTCACCTTATTGTTTTTTCTGTTTGTGTATAAAATAAGACATGTGACTTAGAGTTGCACCCTTTAAATTTCAATCCGTCCAGATCTGTAGTTACAAGTGATCACCAGAAAAAATTAGTTTAAGAATACTTACTATCATTATTTTTAAGCATGGAAATAAGCATTGAGCATGGAGCCCAGCGAGGAGGGCTCAAACTCACAGCCCTGAGATCAAAACCTGAGCTGAGATCAAGAGGTGCCCTAGTTTGAGAAAACTTCTAATCTTATTACAAATTCCTGCATTTTGCTTACTTTGAAACAAGCAAGTACATATTTAACTCTTCTGCTTAGAGGCCAGTTTAGTTTCATTTGCCAAAACATTAACAAAAGACATACTTCTTTATCAGAGCTCAGAAAATGAACTGTAGGACAGGTTCAATATGCAAAGCTAGACTTAATTTCTTACAAGGAATTTACTGTTACCTTAAATGTCTTCAAAGCTAAGACTCACTGCTATAAATGATCTGCTTAATCAAGCATAGGGTAGTAGTTGATGTTAAAAATATACATGCCTACACACATATATCCCCACACATAGAAATTATCCACACACATAATATATCTTTAATAACTGTTGAAACTGATTCCTGGAACCAGAGGAGGCTTTCAAAAGCCTGACAATTCCATAGTCACATTTTCTAGAAGAGGACACGATGTCCAGAAAGAAGTTACTTCCTCTGATTTTAGCTTAAATGTCACCATTTCTAAAGTGGCTGTATCCTAAAGTAGGTCCTTAGTCACAATCTATATCATAATGTCTTTAATTTTCTTATAACCATCACTGTCTGCTAAATTCTCCCTGCCTGTCCTTCTGTCCATTATAAGATGTCTTTCTTCTTCCACTAGAATATAAATAACATGAGAGCAGGGAGCATACAGATATTCTCAGTAAATAGTTGTTGAATAAATGAATATTAAAATTTTTTAAAACTTATCTAAGGTCACCTTTGAAATGCAAGGCCAGGCCCCCTGAGTTTCAATTTGCTGTTCTTCCCACAATGGGGAAGGATTAGACCATGCTGTTTCCTCCTTATATGCAAGCAAAAATGATTTGCTTGGAATAATGAAGAGCTTTCCTTGCAGAGTGGCCTGGTGCTTCTAGGTTGTTGTTGCTGTTTTGTACTAATTTGCTGTCCTCTGCTGACAGTGATTTCTGACCAGCCAGTTGCTTCTCAAATGGAAGCAAATGAGTCACAAGCAAGCATGTTTGTCAGACATAAGCAAGAGGTCTGAAATGTTCTAATAGAGCTTGATGATAATAGAGCTTTTCTCCTAAAATATATTAAAATTGAGAGAGCACTTGTGTTACTGGGTTCTGCAAATATTTGGAAACCTTGGAAGGCCCCTCTTTTAGGAATAAGGGTTTTTTCCCTTTAAAGATATTCGCTCTTGTCCTAGTTATCATGGGGGGAAGAGGGGGACCATGGATTGGGTATGAAGTGCACGTTGACCACATGTAATCTTTAGAACAGCCTTGCCAAGTCATTACCATTCTCTGGTTGAGATGAGGTCACATAACCTGTTGAGGTCGCCCAGCTCGTGAGCGATAGAACTGGAGTTCAAATCCCGTCTGATCCCAAAGACTGTGTTCTTGGCCCTATACTGCACTCCTTCCCACCTGCCAGGGAAAGATACTCAGCACTAATGTTTGGGTAGCCTTGAACTACGTAGAGCGTGCTCTGCTCACCTTCTCCTCTCTCTGCTGTGCCATTGCCTGGATCGACTATGACTGGGCATGAGGAATGAGGAGTTTGATTCAAAAAACAGAAAGCACTGCTTCATCTCTTAGCTTTTTTCACTGTCTCCATATAGAGCACGGTGCGTGTTCAGTGCTGCCCAGAACATTCTGAAGAATGACGGGCCTAGTAAGTCTCCAAGCACAGATTATGCACCATCCCCGTGCCATACTCTGGGACTAGACAAAGAGACCAGGCCATTAGCAGTGAAGTGTTTGGGCTCGTCACACAGAACTGCATTCGGCTCCCACTGTTACTTACCACTTGCTCGCTCCTTGACCTTGGATGTCACTATGGGATAGTGCATGTAAATCTCCAGCTTCAGTCCAGGTAAATGGGCCCTACTGGTGTGGGGACTCCGATCCAGTGGAGCACATAGATACAGAAGCAAAGAAGCAAATTCTCTGCAGATGCTATGGAGATGGCTACACAGTGCGTAGGGTTCAAGGGAGTGCACACAGCCATCTGTGTTCGGAGGCAGTGAGGAAAGCCTGCTCCCAGGAGGTGAGCCTTGATTGAAGGCAAGAGATGAGACTGGAAAGAAGCAGGCTAGACTACTTCCAGTGTCCTGCACGGGTTCACCTTGACAGTGCTAAGCCCCCCCGGGAGAGGGATGCCTGAGAAGCAATGTGATCAGATATGCTTTAGGAAAAGCTCTCTGACCTCTGCATGGACAGTGGGCAGGAGGGGTGCCAGTCAGTGGCAGTGGTCAAGTGGCCTGAATTTGGCCTTGAACTTGGTACCAGCTATGAAGATAGAGGAGGGTAAAGAAAGCTGAAGGGGTTACTGCCAGGGGCCTGGGGGACTGCTTAGACATGGCGGGAACAAGAAACACATTTGGGGTCCCTCTGATGTTTGCCTAAGTTGCTGAGGACGAAGTGGCGCTAGGAAAAAGCAGAGAACAAACCCATTCTGTTGAGAAGGACACTAAGTTCAGGGCTGCGTTTTATACCTAAACAACACTTCTGGGGCTCGGGGTCTTTGTGCTGAGATAAAAGGCTTTGCTTACCCGCTTCACTGGGCAGACTTTCTTCATAGCCTTATAAACGTCGTAGGTCACAGTGACCCCTTCCTGGGACGCACACTTGGGTTTAGTATGTGCCACTGGGTGACTGCTCCATCCCCGGGCTCTTATCCCAGGGTCGGGTCAGCTCAGGACCCACTTGGGCTCTCTCTCAAAGGAGAATCATATCCAGGGCCTTGCGCCCAGAGGTATGAGAACCTCAGCAGCCTCGCCAGTCGTGCTAACCTCTCCCCGAGCAGTGCTGTCTCTGCGTTCCTTTTAAGGAGCAGTGAGAAAAGTCGAAGGACGACAGGAGAAGAGGCAGGAAGCATTTGAGCGTTTGGATGTTGGAGAGTGCTGAGGCTATGTATGATGCAGCTGGAGGTGCCTTTTCTTCTGTGTTTTACTTTTGGCTTTTTGTTTGGAAAGAATTTCAGGTTTACCCCCAAAATTGCATAAATCATAGAGGCAGTGTAACAGCTCATCAACTCCCGTGAAGGTAGGAATATTGTGATGAATATTACCACATCGAGAATGATCCTCTACCTGATGGTAATTATTTCCCATTCATGAAGTGTGTTGATGTGCATTAATATGTGTTTCATACTCACGAATGTCTGAAGGAAAACAAGCCACAGTGTCGGTGCTCTGGGAAGATGGAGATTTCAGGATGAGGCCTCGGTTTAGGGAGGCCACGTTCACGTTCAGCAGCCACAGAGACATTTCAGGGCAAAGCTGTTTTCGCCGGAGAATAGGTGACTCCGTCCACTTTCTCAAGGACAGCGACTCTCCAATAAGGAGGCTGCAGCTACTCGACAAATGGACTTACAGCAAGGGCTAAAGTCACCTAATTCAGTGAGGACAGAAGCATCGTTTCCAGAGACAAAGGGGAAAGAGATATCTTCATGTTTGAGTCACACTTGAATTTTGCCCTTTAAAATCCTATGATGTTTAGTTAGAAGTGTCTGGGATCATCACTAACCGATCCCTCCCACCACCGCCCCCACGGACTGGGCAGGAGACAGCGGCATAGATTACTTTCTCTTTCACAGGAGAAAAGGGTAGAATCACACAAAACTTGAAGATGAACTTGTGCGAAATGGCTGATTATTTTCACTCATCTCTAGCAGGCATACTGTGGAGCCATTCCAAATCCTGTCTTATACAAATAAATATGAGATTTTAACAAGAGATGCACATTAACCCATGCTCCCATTATCCTAAAACAGCCACATTTCTTCATATGCTTTTTTTTTCCTGTCTAATCTAGAGACCCGATTCTTATTAGAACTCACAGCACACACCCAGCTCTCCACTTTTTTATATGTAGCTGTCACTTAAAGAATCCCTGTCACCTATTACATCTTCCCGTCTGCCAGTCACTAGGCTAGCTCCCTTAGCCACATTCTCTTATTTAATAATCACAACTATACTATACTATATATACTATATATAGTATATACTATACTCTTCGTCTTACAGAAGAGGCCGGTAAGCCTCAGAAAGGTCCAGCAATGTCTCCATAGTATATGTCTTTCCCTGTTACTCTGACTTTATCAGCACTGTTTTGAAAGCTGTGTATTTGATCAAAGTGCCCTTTATCATTATTTGACGGTCTCCTTGGGGAGGTATGTTGAAGCCCTTGCTAGCCACCTGCTGTTCAGTTATCCTCAACACTAAACTGTGTTCTATGGTCACTTCCTCTTGTAGCTGTTAAGGCACATGGTTCAGGTCTCTATACGCCTCACCCTTGCCTTGGAGCGTCCTAGCACTCTGTATTTTAATAAGAACTGTGAAACTTTCTGGAAAAGAGAAAATCTGATTTTTTCCTCGGTCTGCATTCGCGTTCAGCCTGCACCTTGTTTTCAGATGTTTTGGGGAATTTAAATTCCCATGGTATTAATATCGATCTGATGCTTCTGCACCTTCTGTAAGCCTTTGAGACCCATGGCTTTCACTTTTATTGACTCAAAATAATACTTCCCTCTTTAATTTCTTTGCAGATAAGTTGCCAGATTTATAACATCCTGATTTTCTTCAATTTAGAATTAATTTTTGTAACCATGAAGGAATAATGTTACTAGTTGTGATATGAAAATATATTGGGCCAAGACCCATGTCCTTTCTGTCTGAAGAAGTTTCTTTAGCCAGTCTTTAAGTTGAAGGCTGTTCGCAACAGATTATCTTTTAGTTTTCTTTACCTGAGACTGCTTTCGTTACCCCTTTTTATCCTAAAGGTTAGTTTTACTATATATAGAATTTATAGTTGACAGTTCTTTTAACACTTGAAAAATATTCTGCCACTTTTTTTCTCACCTCTGTACTTTCGGATAAACAATAACCTGTTACTAAAATCACTCTTCTCTCTATAGGGAATGTATTGTTTTCTTTCTGGCCTCTTTTAAGATTATTTTTCTTTGTCTTGAGATTTCAGGTGTTTAGTTATGATGTGTCTGGGTGCAGATTTCTTTGGGTTTACACTGGTTGGGGTTTTCTCAGCTTTTTGAATCTGTATGTTACTATCGTCCACCAAATTTGGGAAGCTTTAAAATGTTATTTCTTGAAACACTCTTTAAACTCTACCTTTTCTCTCTATTCCTCTGGAACTCTGATGAGAAATGATCTTACCTGGACTATCTTATATTTTTTGGTCAGGAGTCAGAAAATACTGAGTCTAAGTATCCTCCTTCCCTTGGATGAGGGGATATCAGACACTGTGCCGGTGTTGTGCCTCCAGTCCTGTGGTCCCTAAAAGGTTAGCTTTTAGGAGTCCTTTGGTTGTCTTTTTTGTTATTCCAAAGTTTATAATTGTGCTTAGCAGGGAGGAATAGGGAAAAATAGGGTCAGAGGCATTTTGTTTATCAATTTATGTTTATGTTTTTTGTTTGTTTGTTTTAAAGAAATTGGACCCCCTTTTTTTTTTTTTTTAAGATTTTATTTATTTGTCAGAGAGGACAAGCAGGCAGAGTGGAAGGCAGAGGCAGAGGGAAAGCAGCCTCCCCCCTGAGCAAGGTGCCCGACGCAGGACTCAATCCCAGGACCCTGGGATCATGGCCTGTGCCACCCAGGCATCCCGTGTTTGTCTTTCTTTATGCCGAAATTCACTTCGAGTTTTGGTTACCTGAGATTATTTTTAAAACCTTATAGGAAATGATGAACAGGACAAACTTATATTATCTTGGTGAATTTAGATAAATTTAGGTATTTTAACATGTAGACACAAATTCTAGATTAACACTTGTGTATCAAAGTATGTAATGATTATCCAGCAAAGCATATTCTTTCTCAGGCTTTAAAAAACATGTACTCAAGTCCGTTTTCAGGCCCATTTTCTTCTCTCATGGAGGGTGAGGCTTTTGCAGCTACAGTGGTAGAGAATTTAAAATCACTTTCTCAAGAGCTGAACAGTGTAAACATTTGAAACCCTTTATGATGTGAGAGGGAAATGTTCCGCGACAAAAACGCACTTTTCATAACTCTGTGTCCACATGAAGAAGGTGTTATACAAAGAATCTCCTAGCCAAACACATTTTTAAAAATGGAAACTTTTTGGCACACTGATATAAAAACAAACATATGAAGGTTTAATTGATAGTTTTTTTTAAAGATCTTTCTCTCCCTTAGGATACACTTCATGTCCTAAAAATTGACAAGCTGTTAGTTTTTGAAAAGAAAGAAACCCAAATGATACTGAAAACAAGAATCACTTTTTTCTGATCTCTTCTGCTTCCTAGTAGGCATCGAGTAACCCGTGGTGGACTCCACGGTCCACGTAAAGGAGAAATCCCTTGTCTTTCATTCTGCAGGAGTTAATTATAGCAAGTGGAGTATATGGACTCTGCTTACAACATTTCAGACCTACCATTCAGTTGTTTTTAAATACTTTCAAAACACAAAACCTTTTCTTCAAATAAACTGTAAAAACTTGGATTTTAACTCAGAAAAGAGCAGCCATTTACCAACCTCTCTTTCCCACTGCTGTCAGTCACCTCCTCAGAAATCCTGAGACTTTGGTGGATTCTTAGAGTCCGTTTAGCAGATGAGGGAAAAGAGACTGAGAGCCGGACTGTACTGAAATCACGCAACTACCCGTAAAGCATTATTGGTCAAGGCATAATGTCAATAAACGATATCCCCCGCCACCCCGCCCCGGGTCTCTTTTAATGATTTCCTTCTCAGTGGCATCTTCTTTATGAGCCTCACATCCATCTTCAGTAACAAAAGAGCCAAGAATTTGGCTCAGAAATTCATGGAGTTATGGCCACTCCATGAATATTTAATATCACCATTCTGGGCTAAGATATTTTATAAATGATGGAATGTCTTCATTTATTCATTGGTTTATCCATCTGTTCAAACACTCAGTAAGTGCTGGGCATCTGCGGTCCATCAGGCATTATTTTAAGGAGGAGGGAAAAACCAGTGAACAAATGAAAGTCTCTTTTCAAGGCGCGTCCACTGTGATAGAAGGAGAAAGAGAGTAAGCAAAAAGATATGTAATATGTCACACTTCACATACTTTTATGTGCTAAGAAGGGACATAAACAGAGGTGTGAGAGACTGACGGTGGATGGGAATGCAGCCTGAGGGGGGCAGTTACACAGCGCCTTCTCCGATGAGGTGACGTTTGAGAGATTTGAAGGAAATAAGCAAACAAGCCCCACCGATGTCTGCAGAGAGAATGTACCAGGCAGAGAAAACCGACCAGAGTTTCCGAGGTGGAAGCGTGTGTGATGGCCATGGGGCTCCGGAGCTTGGAGAGGAGTTGGCAGTGGGAGGTCGGGTCCAAACAGGTAGACATCTTGAGTTTGAGATTTTTTTTGTTTTAAACGTTTCTTTATAAATAGGCAAGAATATATTGCTAAACTCCCAATTAGACCACCCATTTAAATACTTCAGAGCTCATCTGGCTTGTTGAGTCCTCTCGTTCCAGAACATCCTGATCTGATGATAATTACGTATCAGCTCTACCGCTTGCCAGCCACATTATGCAGACAGAGAAGGCGGTTTCCTCATCTGTAAAGGGAGGTTAATAACACCCGTGCTGTTCTCCAACCAAAGCCATTTTAAGGGTGAACTCTTCCTGGATTCTGAAATGATTTAAAAGACTACAAATGCTCTGGGGCTAGTCCGTGGAGAGTGACATGGGGCTTCAGGCAGGCTTTGAAGGATCTGTTGGGTTGCCGTGTGAGCTCCGGTTGCCATAGTAGTTACCAGTCATTTCATGGTACGTATCAACTCTTGTGGAAATAGGGAATTCATGCTATACCCTGTTCAGGTGGCTATTTTGGATTAGAGCCAAAATGACCACAAAATTAAATGCTTTGGAAACATGCATTTGTATAGGCAAACTAACAAATGTGCAGGTCACCATCCGTTCTCAGTATCCTTTCAAGGTATCTGTCATCATCTGAGTCTCAGGGACCCAAATGTAGAGAGTCTATGTTCAGAGAGACTAGGGAACAGGAAAAGCAGCTGTTGGCTTACTTTTATAATTAAAACTGCTTTCTAATTTAGCATAGCAAAACCGTCAGCCGCAGATGTTGAAGGTGCGATTGGTTTCAGGACTGTCTCGATGTGAAGGGCGTATCATTCAGTTACACAACGAGAGGACGAATTTGTGTTCTTGACTTGGTCAGAACTCCTTCTGCATTAGAAATGGAGATGAGGGGGCGCCTGGGTGGCTCAGTGGGTTAAAGCCTCGGCTCAGGTCATGATCCCAGGGTTCCTGGGATGGAGCCCCGCATCGGGCTCTTTGCTCTGCGGGGAGCCTGCTTCCTCCTCCTCTCTCTCTCTCTGCCTGCCTCTCTGCCTACTTGTGGTCTCTGTCTGTCAAATAAATAAATAAAATCTTTAAAAAAAAAAAATGGAGATGGGAATAAAAGGATATTTTTTTGATTTTGATGTGTCACAAAAATCCTATGACAAATGCACTTTAGTCAAATCTTTAAATTTCAAATTAGACAAATTGTCTAGACAACGTGAAAACTTAGCAATAATCATCCTAAAATGAGAAGTAGAAATGCATTTATGATAACTTAAATGAAAAAAGTTTGACTAATGTTAGGTATGATGAACTATTATAATTTCATATATAATAATTCTGTATTTTAACATAACACTTATTAAATACCAAGAAGCCAGTCCTCTACTTGTTTGAATTTATTTTTGTAAAGAACGTTCAGAACCTTACTGTAATTTGTTCTAAACATTTGTTTAACATAAGGGTAAGGCTTAGAGCTTTTTAAAGATTTTGGGGGGTGGGGGGTGGTTGGGATGGTGGGGTGAATCTCTCCTTTCAACACATGGTAAAAATTTTCAAGAGTGTTTAATCAGAATCATCAAATGTGAATTCCTCTGTAAACCAGTGAAGTAGCCTCTGCCACCAAGGTCAAGTGTGTATTTCCACTTCCAGGTAGACATAGCTGACATTGAGAACGAAGAGAACCGCCGCGCTCTCTTCACGGAGCTCCTGGAGTCCAGCCACCAGGAGGCGGAGTTTCAGCACTTGCTTTTGCTCTTGCAAGCTTGGCCACCTATGAGCCAGGACTCTGTGTAAGTGGTAACATAAAGTTACATCTCTTTTGTCTGCTCTTTAGTTTTAAAAATTCAGTACCTTCAAAAGAAATACATAAAATCAGCCTTTAGCAGAAAGGAGAACTGTTTATTTGAAATATTGCACTTTCTTTCCATTTCTCCTTGCCCCTACATGCAAATATTTTACTCAAAAATATCAGACTGTGCTTAGTAATAACATCTGACTTAGGGGCGCCTGGGTAGCTCAGTCAGTTAAGCGTCTGACTTCGGTTCGGGTCATGATCTCAGGGTCCTGGGACCAAGCCTGGCCTCTGGCTTCCTGCTCAGCGGGGAGTCTGCCTTTCTCTCTCTCTCTCTCTCTCTCTCTCTCCCTCCCTCCCTCTACCTTACCTCCCCCCAACTTGTTCTCTCTCTTTCTCCCAAATAAAAATATTTTTTAAAAAATCTGATTTATATAGCGACAAAATCATTGTGTTCTAGTATTTTCACCAGGAAATGTTTCGAGTCCCTTTTAACACAGCTTGCAGTGCTAACTTGAGAATCCGTATGGAATAAATTGATAATTCGCATTTATTGAGGACACATAATGTTATGTGCAATTTACATATATTACCAGTTCACTGTATAAGCCTCCCCAGAAGGCAGAAGGAGGAGGGAGTGGAGACACAGAGGTAAATGACTTCAGGGTCCTGCGGCTGGTAAGTGGAGGAGGCGATGCTGTACCCGACGCCCGGCCCCCTTCACACCGAGCCCGCTCTGTGTCCTGCCGAGCTCACAGCTGCCGCTGGTGGCCGCGCTCCGCCGTCCTGCAGTCCTCGAGCTGCCGGCCAGGCTTCCTTCGGAAGAGGTAGCCAGCTTTTCTCTGAGCACACATGCTTCCATCATGAACTGCTGCTCCTCACTGGCCAGAACTAGAAGCCCCCGTGGCCCTGTTTCAGACGCCTGCTTGCCCCTCGCCCAGTCTTTTCCTCCCGCGCTCAGCACCAGGCTGCCTGCACCGGGCTGCCTGCGCCGGGGAACGGCTCCTGGCCTGGGAAGGAGATGTTCCTGGAGATAAATCCACCTGCGAGCAGTTTTTGAAGGACTCCTCCAGAACATCTAGCAAAGACCCTTTCCCTTCACCCTAGGATGAGACTGTTCTAGTATAGAGTGACATCTTTGCTTTGGGTCCAGCCACGTGTCTGTAGAAAGGGGGAAGAACGTTTCTGAGATCTCTGTCATTTGTGGCGTGTGTGCCACCCAGATAAGCAGCTTTCGACGTGACATTCTTACCTTCACTGCTGGAAACCCTGCAGTACAGGATTTCCCATCATAAAACCTTCGGTTCCCCATGGGGTGCTGCACTGAAGCAGCATTGCCATTTGGTCCTGGCTGTCTTGGCAGAGCTGCCCTGGGACTCCCAGGGGCTTGTTAAAAGTGGTCTCCCAGCAACGCCTGCATGGCTTGGTTGGTTAAGCAGCTGCCTTCAGCTAAGATCATGATCCCTGGGTCCTGGGATCGAGTCCCACATCAGGCTCCTTGCTCAGCGGGAAGCCTGGTTCTCCTGCCTATAGCTTTCCCTGCATGTGCACGCTCTCGCTCTCACTCTCATTCCCCCCGCCTCTCTCCCCCAATCTCTCTCTGACAAGTAAATAAATAAAATCTTAAAGGAAAAAAAAAGAGAGAGAGAGAGACAGTCACCCATGCTTGATTTGCTGAGTCTAGCTCTCCCCTGAGAATCTGTTTCTAACCAGCTCCTCTGTGACGATCATGTGCGGTATGATATGGCCCACTAATTAGATTGTCAGTAATGCTTTGCTTTTTTTAGCAGATGATTAGGGTTGCGGTGTAGGTTTCCTCGTGCCCTCAAAATGGATCTCTTGGTCTAAAGAGAATTTCTCAGTATCAAAGTACACTGCCCCCAGTCTATTAGTTTACTGTGGTTTTACGGTTTCTTGTACTTTGAGAACAGTGACCATTTCAAATCACTCACTTACCCACAATAAGTAAAGTCAACCTCACTTAAGACATTTATTGCATTTTAAACATTTATTACATTTATAGATTTAAAAAACTTTAGTTTTTAGAGGTACGTTCTTTGAAAGCCAGTATAAAGTGAAATTTGTAAATTGCTAACCTATGTTTTAAAAACCCCCTTTAAGGGATGCATGGGCGACTCCGTCATTTAAGTGTCTGCCTTCCGCTGAGGTCATGGTCCCAGGGTCCTGGGATCGAGTCCCACTTCAGGCTCCTTACTCAACAGGGAGCCTGCTTCTCCCTCTGCCTGCCATTCCCCCTGCTTGTGTACTCTCTCTCTCCCCCTCTCTCTCTGACAAATAAATAAGATCTTTAAAAATAAATAAATAAAAACCTCCTTTATTAACTCATTAGAATCAAACCATTACTGGTCCTCTTACCCCTCCTACCAGCCATACCTCTCTCCCAGAGGGGACCCGAGGGTAGGTCAGGTAACGTCTGTTTTGGCTTTTTCCTGGGCCAAATTGGTGTTTTATCACAAGAGACTCTATGATGGGACACTTTCAAGATTGTGTTGTTGTTTTTTTTTTTTAAAGATTGTATTTATTCATTTGACAGTGAGAGGAGAACAAACAGGGCAGCCGTGGATTCCCTGGGACCCTGGAATCACCGCCCTAATTGGAGGCAGACGCCCAATCGAGTGAGCTACCAGGCGCCCCCAAATCTGTTCTTAAGAGTACTTTGAGTACCTTTTTTTGGTTGGTGGATGACCCAGTGTATGACTTCAGCACTTCGGAGTAACACCCCTTAAAGGGAGGGAGGGGAGAAAGAGTGGGAAAGACAGGAAGAAGGGAAGTAGAGTGTGACAACGACTGAATGTCGCCAGCTAACACAGTAAACTTGAAAACTAAGAAATTTGCTTGATCCACAATGACTGCTAATTTACTGAGCCAACTTGGGTGTTTTCGTTTTGTGTGCTTTGTTTTATAAAATATAGGTATTTTAATAGTGTGAGTTACGTGACTGTCATACATTATGTTGTTAATGAATTAATATTTAAAATTTTGTTTCAATTTTTAAAGTTTTTTTTATTTAGATTCAATTAATTAACATATAGTGTATTCTTAGTTGCAGAGGTAGAGCTCAGTGATTCGTCAGTCTTACAGACACACGGGGCTCATCACATCACGTGCCCTCGGTGTCCGTCGCTCCTTTACACCCCCACCTGCTCCCCCCCGCAGCCCTCCCTTCATTTCCTATGATTCTCTCTTGTGTTTTGTCTCACTGTCTGATTTCCTCTTATTTTACTTCTTCTTCTCTTCCCCCATGATCCTCTGTTTTGTTTCTTAAATTCCACATATGACTTGAGATCATTTGATAATTGTCTTTCTCTGAGTGACTTATTTCACTTCAAATGGCAAGTTTTTTTTTTTTTTTTTTTTTTTTTGGCTGGCCGAGTATATTCCATTGTGTGTACACCACATCTCCTTTATCCACTCATCTCTCGACAGACATCTAGGCTCTTCTCATAGGTTGGCTGTTGTGGACATTGCTGCTATAAATATTGGGGTACCAGTGCCCCTTTGGATCACTACATTTGTATCTTTAGGGTAAATATCCAGTAGTGCGATTGCTGGGTCCTAGGGTAGCTCTATTTTCAACTTTATGAGGCACCTCCATGCTGTTTTCCAGAGTGGCTGCACCAGCTTGCATTCCCACCAACAGTGTAGGAGGGTTCCCCTTTCTCCGCATCCTTGCCAATATCTGTCATTTCCTGACTTAATTTTAGTCATTCTGACTGGTGTGAGGTGGTATCTCACTGGGGGTTTGATTTGTATTTCCCTGATGCCTCATGATGGGCATTTTTTCATGTGTTTGTTGGCTATGATGTATGTCTTCTTTGGAGAAATGTCTCTTCATATCTTCTCCCCATTTATTGATTGGATTATTTGTTTTTGGGTGTTGAGTTTGGTGAGTTCTTTATAGATTTTGGATACTAACCATTTATCTGATAAGACATCTCAAATGTCTTCTCCCATTTTGTCAGTTGTCTTTTGGTTTTGTCAACTGTTTCCTTTGCTGTGCCAAAGCTTTTGATCTTGATGAAATTCCAATAGTTCATTTGTGTCTTTGTTTCCCTTGTGTTTGGAGACATATCTAGCAACAGGTTGCTTGGCTGAGGTCGAAGAGGTTGCTGCCTGTATTCTCCTCAAGGAACTGGATGGATTCCTGTCTCACATTTAGGTCTTCCCTCCACTTTGAGCCTATTTTTGTGTGTGGTGTAAGGAAGTGGTCCAGTTTCATTATTCTGTACATGGCTGTCCGATTTTCCCAACACTGTTTGTTGAAGACACTGTCTTTTTCCTTTGGGCATTCTTGTGTGCTTTGTTGAATATTACTATAGAGTTGAGTGTCCATTTCTGGGTTCTGGGTTCTGTTCCATTGATCTGTGTGTCTGTTTTTGTGTCAGTGGGTTTTTGGTTGTATTCCCCTGGAAGAAAATACATGGAAAGCATAATAGATCCATCCTTGTGGGAGACTTATAATTCTCATCCAGTGTATCAAAACTGGCTGGTGAAAAATACATTTTGATAATTCATGTCCACGCCACATGGCCCATTGGGGGCGCTGTTTCGCCAGCCACTGGTTCCGCTGCCTTGAGGCGGCCCATTAGAGAAAACCCAGGAGAGTGGAATTCAGCCTGTGCAAGAGAAAAGCAGAGGGTGAGTCCTTGAGTGTAAGAAGACTCCCCAGTCCTCCAGACCCTCTCAGAGCTTTGTTCGTCCCTTGAAATAAGCAGTATTCTTTGTCCTCACACAGTGTTCGTTTGAGCCGAGATACAAAGGCTTTGCCAAAGGCTAGTACTGGCAGTCCCTTTGTCATTGTTACACCTGACATTTTTCTTAGGGGACAAGGAATGAAGTCCTCTGAAGGGAAGAACCACCTTAGGTGTTCAGTGTCTAGAATCTAGAGCTGTGCTAAGACAACAGACTTACAAATAGTAAAATTGTTTTAAATAACACTATAAGCAAAATTGGTAACCTGTTTCTAGGGCCATTGAATGAATGTATCTTTAACGTGTTTTTGGAAATGTAAATTGTGAAGTTTGTATGAAACACGAGGTACTGACATCTAGAGAAGGGAAACAAAAAGCAGACTTGTATGCTTTTATGTTTTAGAAATAAGGAAACTGGGGACTCCTGGGTGGCTCTGTCCATTAAGCTCAGGTCATGATCTCAGGGTCCTGGGATCAAGCCCTGCATCAGGCTTCTCGCTCAACGGGGAGCCTGCTTCCCCCCTCTGCCCCCTCCCTGCTCATGCTCACTCTCTCTCTCTCTGACAAATAAATAAATAAAATCTTAAAAAGAAAGAAAGAAAGAAAGAATGACTGACTGCCTGAAGGACGCAGTGTGATCTCTGTACCGCTTGCCTGTGCTCCCAGGCTGACCTCCACTGTGCACTGCCCTCGCTGTGCCTCACTCTGGCCCTGGCCCTGAAGTTCTTATACTAATCCTAGGCTCAGCGGAATCCAGTATTTAGGTGGTAAAGGCTCAGATGTGCCTGCTATTGAGAAGGCACAGTTACAGACATCATTCACGATAAAGCGATTTTCTTAGGAAAATATTAAATTGCTTTCTCAGAGTGAGGAAACCTGAGGCCCAGAGAGGCTGAGTGGCTTCCCCAGCACTGACTGTCTGGGCTGAGAGACACCCAGGTGGGAAGCCAGGGAGCCGGCCCGTGAGCCCGGTGGGAGCGCCAGCCTCCGGGCCGCTGTGCTCTGAAGGTCTGCCCGCCGCCTCCATACTGCTGGATACTTGGTGATGCCCCAGCAAGCTCTTTTCTCTCCAGGAAATGTTCTCTTTTCTGCAAGAGGGACTTGAAGGAACACATCCTCTAGATTGTGACTGCCATTTGCCAAAAAGCATTTTACTTCACGAGGTGGCAGTTCTTTTCTTTCTTAACATTTCGCGTCCCAGTTGTTACAACATTAATCGTTCATTCCCAGTTTCTTGTGTTTTTCTCCCTCGGAACCAGCATAACCAGCAGTCCGTGGGTGAGGCTGATGACCGGGATGCTGACCAGGTGCGCAGCGGAGAACAAGGACGGACTGGGGAATGAGATCTTGAAAATCTGCCGCTCTTTATACAACACCAAGCAGATGCTCCCTGCAGAGGTGAGTGGAGAATTCCAGTGGTTTTTCTGGGGGGCAGCCCTTCCCTGATCCAAACTCTAGGAGAAGCAGCGTCAGCGACTGGGCTTGACGAACACTGAGCGTAAGTTATCAGGAGGCAAAGGCCCATAATTTGGAAGAGATCAAACGAAGGACAGCCATGCCGAGAGGGTGCTTCGAGGAGGTTTTCTCTCTGTTGGAGGCTCTGAAGCCTATTCCCTTTACAAGCCCCCGAGTGTAACTCAGCCTTTAGTTCCTGTTGGAGGCCCTCTTATGTCGAACTCAAGCTCCCGTGCCTGGGGTCTTGGGAGCCAGCCCGTGTGCCGTCTCTGCCCGAACTGGGCCAGCTGGTAACAGAGCGGTAAACGCCAGTGCCCTCTCGGCAGGTAGCCAGTCTTCTGCCGTCATCGTCGTGAGATTGCATGACCACGATATGTTTTCTCTGTTAACGTGGTCGAAACACAGCCGCCTCCACTTTGACCACCATTCTCTTTGATCCCTAATTTGGCTGTCACTGAGGTGTTTGCCTAATATATATATATATAAATTTGTGTATTCTCAAATAAGCACATATTAATTATAGCTCCCTGCTGTGAGCCCGACCTCAGCAGTGTATTGTTTGAGCAATTTTTACATGTCTTAAATGTAAGCATTTGGATAATGGCACTAAATGGATTAATTGGTTTTCAAGTTTCTACCACGTAGGAGATAAAATAAAATTGTAAATATGATTCTTTGAATCCTCACTGTAATCACTCAAGGAAAATATTCTCATTAGGAATGTACATTTAATGAATTGTTTTCTGAATGAGGGTCTGGGTGTTTTGTGATTGAATTTTAAAATATTTTATCCCTTGAAAGAAGTCTTCCAATGACCAGAACGACAAAATTCTTCTGTAAGATCCTGATCCCTTTATACCCCACCATGTGGTTTGCTTGCATCAGCTACTTCCTTACCTGTGGTGTGTTGGGCTATATTGTGAGCCCCTGAGGGTTGCAACCACGGCCGTGTCACTGCTCTCTCACCCGCGGCGGGGTTTAGCATGCTGCGTGGAGCTGGGGACTCCATGCAGTTTATCGTCCCCCCAAGGGTGAGTAGTAGGTAAACAACAAGGGTTCATCTTGACCTTAACATCAGTTGAGATCAGGCTTTGTTAGATCAGGACCAAATGCCAGAAGGGCCCCGCCAGTTCTGCTGCGTCTTGGTTGGGGAAGCACGATTTAGGGTCTCAAGCTGGGTGACGGTGCTGCCCGGCGCCCGCTAGCACTCTCGGCCTCCCGCTCCCACCATCTGGTTTGACCTTCGCCACCACCGGAAGGAGGTTCCTTGACCTTCGTTTTTCAGCAGATGTAACAGAGGCTCTGAGAGCAAAGGTCCTGTTTCAGGTCACTCAGGGAACGGAGGGCGGACCTGGTCCCTAAACCGAGGCCCTGCTGAATGCGGAGGAGAGAAATACTTCCACGGGAGCCGCTCTTAACACACCTGGGGTGCTCGCGTATTGAAGGTGTTACACGTAGTTCTTTAAGTTTTACTGCCCTTTCCCCCCTCTCCTAGGGTACTTCTTCAAGAATGGCCTGTAGTCTATAAGCCTGGATTATTGGTGTTTTAGGTGGAAGGGTGTTAGGATCTCTATCATTACCTGGAGAAGTTTGTTAGCTTACTTAAATATCCTCCTCGGTTTGGTTTTGCTACAGTTAGTGCTGAGGCAGGGAAGGGAAGTTCGCTGAGAACACGGCTGCAGCATCTCTGACCTTGACCACATAATGAAAGTTAGCAACAGTTACATGTGTGAGCGTTCAGCCCCCAGGCGATGGGTGACTAACACATCCGAATGTCCAAAGCAGTATTGAGTACTCTTAGCGTTGTACTTGAAGTTTAGGGGGCAACCTTCTAGGACATGGAGGAAAAAGTCTGTTCTTTTTTTTTTTTTTTTTAATATTTTATTCATTTATTTGTTTGACAGACAGAGATTACACGAAGGCAGAGAAGCAGGCAGAGAGAGAGGAGGAAGCAGGCTCCCCATGGAGCAGAGAGCCTGATGTGGGGCTCGATCCCAGGACCCTGAGACCATGATCTGAGCCAAAGGCAGAGGCTTTAACCCACTGAGCCACCCAGGCGCCCATGTTGTTCTTTTTTATTGACTAATGAATCATAAGTGATGCTTTGTATTTCCTATTTTTAAAAAAGGAGTCAGTGATTAAATGAGAAACTAAGTAGCTGTGAAGACTCAGCCTCCCCGGCATGCTCCTATGGCCAGCTTGAAGCACTTTGACAAATGGAGTAATATTTTATTTGCTGTGGTCCTGCTTGATCTAAGAATCTCTGGACCAGTGATTCCTGAGTGTTTTAGGGGAATCAGAATGGGTAGCGCAGTGCTGTAAGCCTGCATCTGTTAGAGTCCTCCTCACACATCACAGAGAGGGATCTCCTGGTCTCTCCTCTTCACTGGGACTGGGAGCACCTGAAGGGCGGGGACAGGAGATGCACTATAACAGCCGGAGGCCTGGCGAGGCATGAGATTGTGCTTTTCCTCCTGTTCCACATGGGGCCAGAGATGACCTGTGTTCCTGAGGAAAGCACCAGATGCTCCAGACCTACCATTTCTGGCCTCTGAAACAAGGTTAGATTGTGTCATCTCCGAGGCGACTCTAGTTCTGAGTGTTCTTCAAGGTCTCCAGGCCTTCGAGGAGGACCTGAGACAATCTGTTAGGACCTTTTCCATAGGTCCGCAGTTTTCTTGGAGGTGGCAGAAAGGTACCAGATTGAGCCCCATTTGGAAGGGGGTCCTTATCACTTGTCTGTTCCAGTTTGATGAGACGAGGTGTAATTATCATCAAATGAGTTGCGTTGCCACGGTTTCTTTTGTTTGTTTTTCCTTATGCAGCCTCAGTGCTGTCTTTCAACTGGGTACATGTACAGATTTTTGTCTTAGGATACCATGATTAAAGGAATCTTGTCAAGGTTATGTACTATTTTTATTGATTGTTAACTGTGCTCAAATGTGAGTTAAAATTGTTACAAAGGAAGGAACACTGTAATTAAGAAATGGAAATGTCTTGTTAAGTTTATTTTACAGCATTTGGAAATTACAGTCTAATTTCAGAACTGCATAATGTTGAATATCACCGTGGTGGGAAAATTATCCATGACTCACTTTTTTGTAACCCAGTACCTTTGGTTGCCTTACTCTATGGCTTATAAAGTACATGTGCCTGTCTGGGACAGGGTACTTAAAAGGACATAACCTTTTGATTCATCTGCATTTCCCATCCCCCCACTAAGTTCCCATATTTAGAGATTTTTTTTCGTTCTTCATGACTCTTGAGAACGTCTTCACGTGATCCCAGCTGTTGTTCCTGGTACCTGTTTACTTCCAGTCATGCTGGTTTTGCTGGTGGAAAATATTACCAGAAGGATAAAATCAATGTTGCTCATAGGTCATGTGTCCTACAGTCTGGAAAGGTCTGTATTCTCCTTCTTAGCTTGTATCCATGGCAATATATGAAACATTCTCAGGAACGGGAGATATTCAGAATGAGAAATTGGCACAAAACAGATTCTCGGCATTTAGAGATTTAAAATTCCAAGTTCCAGCTATTTGCGACCGACCCCGAAGGTCCCCGGTTTTTTAAAGGCACAGCCAGAGCCAGCAAGAGTCACAGGGGCATTGAGTCAAGTGGGCGGGAGTTAGACGCCAGCCGGTGAGGGAGCCTAGCTAATGTCCAGCAGCTAAGTGTCAACGTGATTGTTCCCTCTCGCAGTTGAGTTACTTTTGATAATGTCTGGAGTTCGATTGTCCGGTCCGATGACACCCAGCCCTGTACACCTTGCCTCTCGCTCCTGCCACAGGCCCTACCATGTCTTCAGGAGCAGGGTACCCCAGGATGAGCAGGGGGACTGGTCCCGCTTCTCTGACACCCAGCAGCCACAGGAGCCGTGCCCGGGGCCTCACCATAGAGGACAGTCCCCTGGGTTCTGGCCTGGCTTTGGGCCCAGACATACCTGTTCCTCGCATTCGAGGTCTCTTATTCTGTATCTTGATGGCTAGACAGGTTTGAGCTGGGAAGGTACCTGTGGGGTGTTTTCTGGTTCCCTTTGCTATTTTGACCTTTCTTAGAGCTCCCAAAATCCCTCTATAAAACTGATACACTGTCTTCTTGCAACAGAGGGGAAACTACGCAGAGAAAACCTAGTATAGACGTTAAATAGGGAGTATTTAGCCAATCACTGTTAGCTAAGAGATTAAAAATACTCAGCAGCTCAAAAAGGACTCCTCCGTTCTTAGATGTCCTTGATTTTATCCTTCAGGTAATATTTTCCATCAGCAAAACCGTAAAGGCCATAATTCAGCAAGTACCATGAGCAACAGCAGGCATGACCTAAAGGCATTCAAAGAGTCATGAAGGGAAAAAAATCCTCTAAATATGGGAATTTAGGGGTCAAGAAACGGGGATGAAGGAGAAGGTAAGTTCCTTTAAGCACCTGTCTTAGACAGTTAGGCCGACACACTTCCTCACCATCTGTCCAGGTTGTCTGCTCCGAAGGGTATCCAGGTTATTTTGATAAAACTTGTCCTCAAAGCTGTTGTGCTGTGCTTAGTCTAAGTTATCATAAAGTGCTGAGAAATACCTCTTTACCTAGTACTGATAACTCAGTCAACGAGTAGATATGAGATGAGAAGGAATTATATAGGACTATTTGAAGGTATAGTATATACCGAGCAAGTTTGGAATACAGAGAAGGGAAAGTGCGGCAGATGAACAGGCGAATAAATGTTTACGAAGTATGGTGGGAACGGAGGAGTGCTGGGCCTGGGAGATCAGAGGTGTCTTTTTAAGACTTGGGGTTTTCCTGGGCCCTTTTTAGCTGAGACCCTGAGAACCAGTAGGGGTCTCGCAGGCAGAGAAGCAGCAGAGGTTAAGGCTTGTGCACAGACCAGAGGTGTGCGGGAGCTCATTGTGTCTGCTTCACTGCCAGGACGGTAGCCACGGCCATGTGTGGGTACTGAAATTTAAGTGAAGGACAGTTGAATAAAAATTTTAAAACAGTGCCTGGATTACACTTGGCAGATCTCACTAGCCAACATGTGGCTCCTGGCTGCCATGTGAGACAGCAGAGATCCAGAAAATTCCATGGTGGCCGGAAGGTCTCCTGGGCACCGAGGAACGTGCAGGTGGGGGAGCATTGCTGGGACATTCCAGGAGGAGGAGGGAGACCGAAGCATTTATGGGTGACAGCTATGTGAAACTGTCATGTATGGGAGTTTCTGTTTCATCTTCCCAAATATTCTCTGCAGGTTTTGGCATCTCAGATTACAAATCTGCATTTCTCTCTGGCCCAGATGCTCAGTGAGACCATATGACTGTGTAGGTTAGGGCTCACAGAGGATGATTGAAGTACACCCCTTACAAACCTGTTACCCTGCCGGTGTTGATCAGTTTCACACAAGGTCATGTAGCAGGACCTTCCAATCTGAAACCGAAGCCCGTGCTGATCTCCAGTAGACGCACTAAGGGGAAAGGTGAAAACACTATAGTGAATGGAATGCCAGAGAGGCCTTTATCCTGGGCTTTAAATAGAAGCTTCTTGTTTTATCTACACTTTATAATAATGCAAAGAAATTATGAAAATGTCATAAATTTGAGTTTTTCTTCTCTGATATGCCACTCTTGGAGGAGTGCAAGAGAAAGATCAGTCCCATGGCACTGGTGGTGGGTAGTGATTTCTCAGTTCTTTCAAAAACAGCCCTTGCTTTGTGTAATAAGTTGCACTCATTGTCTGGTTCTTGGTCCAGATGTTCTGTTCTTTCTGTTACAGCTAGTTAGGACACCGGGGAGCACACAGCTCAGCAGGGAGGAAGAGCTTGCAAATTTATTGTCTATTCTCTTATACTTTCGCTGTGAAGGATTATCATTTGTTATCTTATATAAAAGTCTGCTCTCTGATGACAGGTTCAGCTAGGATAATAAAACACTGAGGATAAAATTCAAATGTCTATGTGGAGATCCAAATGCATTTTCATTTTTCTGGACCACAGATAGTTTTCATGAAACATTCAGTTCACCTTGACATTAGAATTATAAACAGGTTTTTAAATGTTTAAGTTGCTGGCTTTTCTTGTTGCAGAGGACAACTCGATATTGTTGATAATAACAACCGGTAATAATTTTTACCATTTGTTAAGTGTCTAGGAGAGGCCGAGCATTGTGTGTTATTATTCATTAACACTTATTCTCACACACACACAAAACTGCAAAGCAGATATAATTACCTCCATTTTGCTGGTGGGGAAACTAGAGCTCTGGAGCGATTAGAAGAATAGACCACAGTCCTCTATCCATGCAGGGGGACCCTGGGCAGCCGTGAAATGCAGTGTCTGGTGAGTATCAGGTGAATATCTGAGAGCTCAGGAAGGTATTTACTATCTGTTGTGAAATGAAGGAAGCAGGTACCAAATGCTAAATCAGCGTGGCCCTATCTGTGCTCCATACATGCAGAGACACACAACACTCCTACGAAAAGGTGCGGAAAGAGACCCCACCCAGAGTAGTGCCTGAGATACGGAGTGCCTCCTGCCTCCTCGCTCACCTGATTGTACCTGTGGTTGCAGGGCGTGAAGGAGCTGTGCTCACGGCTGCTCAGCCGGTCCCTGCTGCTCCCAGCCCTGAAACTCCTCCTCGAGAGCCGGGATGAGCGCCTTCATGCCGTGGCGCTGGAGCACGTCACCGCCGTCGGCCAGGTATTCCAGGGGGGCTGACTCTCGTGTGTGTTTCCGAGAAATGAATTTGCATTGTCATTCTCATAAGTAATATCCATGATTCATCTCGGACCATTTTCTCTGCAATGTCCTCTGACCACATTAACTCTTTCTGTTTTGTCTAAGAAGTAAATGTGTATTTTATAAACATGTACTGAACTCCTCCCATGAACCAGACTTCGTGTTTATGTGCTGAGAATACAAATCCGAATAAGGAAGCAGTTTCTCTAGAGAAGCAGCCTATTAGTCCCTTTAGGGAAATGTCACAGCCGTCCAGGACCAGTGGATTTGTCCTCGCCACTTGAAATCTGGATCGAGGGAATTTGTTGCGGCGGGCAGGCTTCTGTGCCTGGACGTAGGTGTTTGGTTACGTACTAATTAAAGGTGAGACGGTGGCTACAAGTTACGTTTACTGGAGCCATCTGAAGTCTCAAGCTCTTATTTCCTCTGGCAAACTAAAGTGCCACTGAAGCAGTGTCTTGGCTTGAGGAATGACGTACTAAAGTCAAGGCCTGAGATTTCTCCCTCAAGGCTGGTTGTCTTGTTACCGTGATTAAGGAAGAAACTTGTTCTTGCCTTTTAAAATTTTACACTTTGGGAATAGATTGATCAGGGTTGTGTTTTAATGAATTTGTGTTGTGTGAATGTGTTGTATGTATTACTGAAACCCTTCTGTAGGGAGACCATTCTTTCATTTGAAGTTTTGTGAGCGTGTACACACACCACACACACACAATTTCAGTTGTGTGGGTATACTCACGCAGGTGAGTTTTTCACAGAAATGTAAGGCGATGTTTTCCAGGGACCAGAGAGGGGAGGAGAATTCTACCGCGGAAGATACAGACTGGCCAAACGAGACAGTGAGGAGATTTAATAACAGTGGGCACAGGAAGTTAGGTATATGGTTACAGAGCACGGACCATAATTGCATTTGGAAATGGTCATAATGAACAAAATGAGAAAAGTCTAATGCGTTTATTCATTGAGATGTATTTCTGAATTCTGTAAAGATTTTGGGACTAGCCTTCCTTATCCCTGAAGCCTGGTCAGAGCAGGGCTTCTCCGGAGACTGACAGAAATAGAGAGAGCCGGAGACCTGTGTGCTGGTAGCCCGCCCATCCATCTGTGCCAACATAAACATTGCATTTTGTGGGGAATTTACAAGAAGCTAAGAATTACGGTGGATTCTTTTCTCCTTAGCCTGTTTTTTTTTTTTTTTTTTAATTGTAAATCCAAGAAATCAGGAAGAAGGGACACACGTGGAGGAAAAGCAGACTGCATATTTTCAGTGCTTTTCCTCCTCATCACCACCGCACCCTGTGTTAGTGTCGCTGCTTAAGTATTCTAAATTTGCCATGGGTCTCTTCGAGAATAAAACAGTGATTTATTATACGTTGCCTTTCCGTATCCGTCGTGCACAGAGCTCGCAATGCAGTTCAAAATTGCATAGGCAAGTGTATCAGTTTTCATTTTAAAGATTCTTCATCTCCAGTGCATCTCATAGAACTGCAGCCAGCGCTGGGACTCCCTAACGGCTGCCCGCCACCCCTCCAGACACGCCCCCATTCCCTCTGCCCTGCCCCACCCCCCTACACACACACACACACACACACACACACACACACACACTTTCAGAATAAGAAACCAAATGGGAACCTTGCAGCACCCAAGTCATTTTGAAGTGGTGCTGATGTATCTCTGTAGCACCTTGATCCGACGCGCAGCACGCAGCCTTGTGCTAAAACTCTGTGGTTTTGAAATAGGCCCGCGGCCTGAGGCTGGTTTGCCTGAGGTCGTGATGACCACAGGGACACCTCTGTGGCCTCTGGATGCAAAGTTCCAAAGCAGAGAAGTCAGTTGCTAAGCTGAGTCACTTACCCGCCCCCAAGCCCCTCACCCGCGGGCACTGGGTGGTGAGACTTAATAGTAACCTCTCCAGCTGGGGCTGGGGGTTCCCATCAGGTAACCCGTCTGTGACCCTGAAATGTGTTCATAAAAATGCCTCGTATCGTCAGACCCGGTGCTAAAGTTTGGCAGAGTTTTCCAGTTCGTATGTATTTTTAACTTTATTTTGAGATGATTTTAACTTCGCTTTCAACTGTCGGAAACACTGCGGCGAGATCCGTTACACCCTTCGTCCAGTTGCCAACAGTGGTGATGTCTGGTGCAGCCGCAGTGTGGCATTTAGCCAGGACGGGAGCAGTGGCATTTGTCCAGTCCTCTGACACGCCCTCATTTGGGGGGGGAGTCTGTGTGCGGTATCGTCGCGCGGAGATTTGTGTCACCCCCACTCTGGTCAAGATACGGTTCCATCCCAGGGATCCCTCGGGCGCCCCTTCAGAGCCACGGCCACCCCCCCGCACCGCCGCGACACCTCCCACCGGCAGCCTGTGGCAGCTCCTCACCTCTTCTCCACCTGTCACTTTGTCATCTCGACAATGCTAGCTGTCCTTCGTCACTCTCTCCCGGCACCGTTCAAAGGTCTTCTCTAAGGGAAGAGTTGCAGTGAGCCTTTGTGCAGGAATCCTCACCCGCCATTTTTATTTTATTTTATTACGTTTTTTTTTCTGACTAGCTGTTTTTAAATCCTATGTGGTATTGCAGTGGAAGATATAATACATTTACTTTCTTTTTCTTTCTTTCTTTTTTTTTTTTTTTGCTTTCTTCTTTTGTGTTTATTTTGCTATTCACTCCATCCGTTAGGAGAGGGCCTGAGGTCACCGGTGACTTCAGTTTCCCCCCTAACGATTATGGACGCTAGTTCCTGTTGACATTAAAAGAAAAAGTGTCCAGCACAGAGACTCTGAGAGGCAATTGCTCCTGCAAACTTGTGGGCCGAGGTGGAAAAGCGCCCCCCTTGCTTACTGATCACATGTGTTATTCCACTGTAAGCTGTGAGATGCTGACAGCTTCGTCAGTGTTTACAGCTGCACGGATGGCGCGTGAGTGCTGGTGCCCGAGACTGTACCCGCTTCACCTCCGATAGCGGCGCCTGCTTCCTTCTCAAAGCTCTTCTGAAATTTGCAGATCTCTAGTGTTGAGTGTGTAACGTCTTACAGCTCGCTGTCTCTTTCCCGAAGAAATAGAAAGTCTGTCTTAGAGATTAGGTTGTTGATGAGTAATTAAAACCCTGGTGTGGTAGAGATCTTCTTCAGCTAACAATGGGGTTACGTCCCAATAAATCTATCATAAGTTGAGAATATCATAAGTCAAAAATGCATTTAATTCACCTAGCCTACAGAACATCGGAGCTTAGCCTCACCTACCCCACACACGCTCCAAACGTTTCCGTTAATCTACGGCAAAATCAGCTAACACCAAAAGCCTATCTTATAATAAAGTATGGAATGTCTCACGTAGTTTGTTGACTACTGTGCTGAAGGTGAGAAACAGAACAGCTGTATGGGTACGGAAGAGGGTGGTCTGCGTATCAGATGTTCACCCTCATGGTCGCATGACTGGTGGGCAGCTGTGGCTTTGCCCAGCCTCATAAGAGAGATCGCACTGCATGTTGCTAGTCCAGGAAAAGAGCCAAAATCCAAACGCAGTGATGCTTACTGAATGTGTGTTGCTTGTGCTCCTTCGTAAAGTCAAAAAATCGTAAGTCGAAGTTAAGTCGGGCTGTCTGTCCATCAGCCTTGGTGAGATGTGAACTCGCCTCCAAAACCTTACTCTGTCCAAGAAGGATTTTCCTGCTGCCATGTTCAGATCTCTGGAGGATATTCCGCAGGGTGAAACTCATCACTCATTTGATCAGAGGAAGCAGCTGTTGATCCCTAACAGTTGTGTAGACTGAAGAACAGTTCCAGATTTGCGCTGGCTTCTGCTTTTCACAGCCTTCTCCTTAGTACTGCTCAGTGCCTCGACCTGCACCCTTTCGCCCGGGATCGGTCCTGGACTACGATGCTTAGTGAGAGCGTCATTCAGGGGTTTCAGAGGAAGGGTATACGGCCTAATCACACCCAATTAAGCATTTCTCTCTGAAGCTAATAACCACCATCTTTCTGGCACCAGCTCTTTGCCAGGCATTGTAGTAGGCACAGCCTCACTTTCTCTTCTTAATAACCTTGTAAGAAGATTGCATTCTAGTTTTGCAGATGAAAACACAGAGACTCAGATGAGGTCACCTGGCTAGTAGAGCCAGCGTTGAAATTGAAACGCTGGACCCAACATTCAGAGCCTGTCCTCAGCCATGCCGCGACGGGACAGGCTGTCTTACGGTACACGTGGGTTCTCTCTGCAGGGAAATGAAATTGCTGGAAGCATCTCTCATCATATTAGCTCTGAAAGAGACTCGGGCAGAACTGGTCTAACAGCCTGGCCACCACAGGGCTTCCTTTTTCAAACCCGCTCAGACTCCGAGGTCAAGCGCTCTTGGGGGCTGGGAGGGCCGGGAGCTCCCCACGTCCCGGGGTGCCCCCACCGGTTTCTGATAACCCTCGTGGTACGAGAGCACCTGCAGATTGAAAGCTGCTCCTTTGTCTTGATCGTCGCCCTGCCCGATGGAGCTGTTCAGAATAGTTGCTTCTGGGGACCGTCCTTTGCGTGTTGTAGTATTGGGGAGTCTTAGCCCCTTTCATCTTGCCCAGAAGGCACAGGAACGTACCGGCAGTACTGACAGTGCACTCGTGTCTGGGTTGGAGGGAGAGCCTCCAAGATTCCCAGAAGCGCATCTTTACATGACAGATGTTCTACAGAACCAAGAAGTTCTCCTTTCTTTGTCTCCTCTTTAACTCTATCCAGGTTTCCGACTACTTCCTTCTTAGTGAGAGTCTCTTCCATTCTGGAGGGCTTCCTCAAAACCGCTGTCTCACACAGTTCTTAGCTGGGTACCTCTGGGGACGGGCAACTCACTCCCTGTAGGTCAATCTATTCGGTTTCTAGGCTGCACGGATAGTGAACAGCCTGGTACTGGGTGTAGGGGTGAGGATTTTTGTGAAGGTCAAGTAAAATAACATCTTATGTTCAAAGGCATTATGGGGAGAGTCACATGTGACACAATTAATTGCACAGGAAATGAAAGTGGGAAGGAGGTAGGTACAGAGTGTGGAACCAGCCAAACTCAGGGCCCTCGGTGCAGCATTTGCTGTGGTCACAGAGGTGAGCAAGCTCGGCATTGCAAGATTCTCTCCTGTTGCTAGAGCCTAAGTTAGGTGATTTGTCCTCGTTTTGGTTTCAGAAGAAGCGTACTGTGACATTTCATGCCGGGAGGGGGGCTAGAGTGCTTCTGCGGAAGTGGAGTCCGCATATCATTCAGACAGAGAGACAGAAGATACCCTGTGGGCGCTTTTCTTATCCAAGTATACAATTGTGCTGCCCTTTTATTTCTCTGCCCTTGTAGTTGGTATTTAATAACTTTTATTAGTAGCAGTATGTGTAAAACTGAGACAAATATCCTGTCCTCAAGTAAACAGTGAAATAATATTAAATAATCTTCTTTAAAATAATTGGAATGAGGCCCTGCATACATTATGCTAGTGGAATTTCAGCTTACCTCATTATTGTAATTACTCTGCATTTGGTATAGATCCATAAAAATCAAAGATTTTAATTCAGAGAACGTTCATTACCTGTTGTGGAAACCGGAATTAAGCAGATAACATTTTCATGACTTGGAAGACGGTAGCACTTTGTGCTTTAATAGATTTCTTTCCCGAGATCTTCAAAGTTTCATTTATTCTCAAAAATTAATTCCAGAAAAAATAATCAGTAATTGAGATGGCAAGCATTACCCATTTTATGATATGTGTACGCCTTCCCCTTCTAGAACATGCTTCATGCCTTGTTTGTTTCACTGTAGTAACTTTGTCCCTCTACTGAACTTGAACTCTGCACCAGGCATTGTGCTGGGCACTTAAAAGCATAGGCTATCACAGCCCTTAGACACTGTCTGTTTTTCAGATGTGGAATCTGAGAGATTGTCCTTAACAAGGTCACACAGCTGTTCAGCAAAGAAACCAAGACTGGAAATTGGTCTCTAGCCCAACGTCTGTCTACTCTTCCCAAGACCAGACTGCCTGTCACTCGAATTCAAAAGTTATTCGATCAGAGGAATTAAATCAACTAATCCTCCTGGACTTGTTTCATATTTATTTCCAACATCCAACTGAGTCCAGAAATGACAGAACATATTTTTTTCCTCAAGCTGGGAAAGCACCAGTCAAGCAGATGTCAGGCACGAGTTGTTTTCCACAGACTATATACTGAAGTAAGTCTTGGTCCATTAAAAAGTTACATATTTTTAAAAATCAGGAAAAAAATGTGTATATATATATATATCAGATCCTTTGAGGAATTGTAACTTCTAAGCTTTAAAGCAATAGAAAAAAAAAATCATAAAGGAACAGTTCTTTTCCTGACAATGTAAAAATGTAAAACTTCTATAAAACAACAAATAATCCGAACAGAATTGCAAACAGTTTAGAATGTTCATTATAACTAAAATCAGGGTTAACATTATCCAGAGGACCCTTCCACGTGGGAAGGAGTGATGTCACGACTCTGGTAAAGGAGCGAAGGGTTTGATGCTTCCCACAATAAGAAACAAAAATGGTAGGAACGAGTGGGGAGGAAAACAGTCCTTGCAAATAAACATTCAAATTAAAGCATCCTTGAGGTATCATTATGCATCTCCCAAATTAGCAAAATAATTTTGTTTTCAAAATAATAACTGCCAAAGCGGAGACGTTTACAGTGAGACCGACACACTCCTCCTTGGGTGCTCCCCGCGTAAACTGGACAGTTGGCTTTACTATGGCTGCACTCCCGTTCATGTCCCTGCCAAGAAAGGTTTCAGGTCCTCTTTCCTGTGTGTTAGTGTGTGTGGGCTGCGGTAACAAAGCACCACAGACTGGGCAACTCGAGTCCCAGAAGTGTGTTGTCGTACAGTTCTGGAGTCCAGAGTCCAAGGTCAGGATGTCAGCAGGATTGAATTCTCCTGAGGCCTCTCGCCTTGGTTTGCAGATGGCCACCTTCTCCCTGAGTCTTCACAGGGTTGCCCCTCGGGCGGGTGTGTGTGTGTGTGTCCTCTCCTCTTGATGAAGACACCAGTCAGACTGGATTAGATCTGCCCATGTGACTCATTAAACCCAATTGCCTCTGTAAAGGCTCTTTCTGCAAGTGAAGTCACGGTCTCAGGTCCTGGGGGTTAGGACCCAACATGGCGATGGGGGAGGGGCACAGTTTGTCCCGGAACACCCTGGTTATGCCTCTCTGGTAAGTTATCCTACGGGAATGATTCCTAGAAAACACACACAGAAAAAAATTCACTGATAGTACTTCAGTAATAGCAAACATTTAAAAACAGCTGAAATATTCCAAGCAGGAGAAGTTAAATAAATGTTATCGCTATCAGTAGACAATTTTGTAGCCATTACAATTTTTAATACTAAAAACTATGTAAAAACAATAAAAAAATTTTTAACGTCATTAATAAGCTAGACTACAAATATTGTATGATTGTGAAAACATCTCTGTGCACATGGAGAATTACTGGAGAAGAAAGGAGGAAAAAGTCATTTTCTGGTGGTCCACATATAGACTATTTGTTTTTTAAAACTATTCCTACCTTTTTTGTTTTTGTTTTTGTTTTTTAAATTTATTTGACAGACAGAGAGATCACAAGTAGGCAGAGGCAGGCAGAGAGAGAGGGGGAAGCCGGCTCCCTGCTGACCAGAGAGCCTGACTGGGGCTTGATCCCAGGACCCCGGGATCATGACCTGAGCTGAAGGCAGAGGCTTAACCCACTGCGCCACCCAGGTGCCCCCTAATACTACTATTTTATTTTTAGATTCCAAAAAGGAAAACAGAGTAGGTTAGGGGTAATGGGTGGTAAGACAGCATCAGACTTTTAGGGCCTTAAGTTAGAATTTTGGTCAAAAACAAGAATGGGGAAAAGTTGAGGCTTAACAAATTACTGTGGCAACTCCGCAGTGGGACGGTCATGCCCAGGAAGGCTCGGGGGGGCTCCAGGCACTCTGTGCCGCTGACGACCCAGCTGGCCTTGGCTCCCCCGAGGCAGGAGGCCTGGCAAGTGGAGAGAAGCAATTTGGGCTCTTGGTGTCCTCAGGCCATCCTTCTCTTCTCTGACCCTCAGGCTCCTTTTCTTTAAGATGCAGTTGTTGGAAGGAGTCTTCACAAAAGCCATCTTTCTTTCTGTAGTCTCTCATTCCCTATTTTGTCCCAAATACGCACAGAATAAGTATTTTCCTTGTATGTGACAATTACAAAATATACTCTGGCCATTCTGGATCTTTTGCAAAGAGCTGGAAACCAAGTACAAGGTCAGAGAAAGGAAATAAGGTCAGCCACTTCCATTTTCTCGGCACCTGAAGACAAGACATTACGCCAGAATTTCTACACCCTCAACCTTGGCCTGGCCACTGCCCAGCTCAGTGCAGGTCAGCAGTCTCAGACTCAACCTTTCTTAAGGAGACCTCGGGGTGGGCCAAAGGGGCAATTCTGTATTTGATTTCCATGACTTCTGCCTTAGGCTTCAGGGAGTACCTAGAGAACTTTCAGAGAGTGGACGCCCACCCTGTCCCTGCCCGCCTGCCGCGGACCCTACCCGCCAGCCCACGGCAGCTCTCTGGAAGGCCGGGGGTGCATCCAGCCGGAAACCGATTTTAAGGAAGCCATTGCCCTGGAGAAAAGCGGACAGAGACGGGAGTGAGAGGGCCCGCAGCAGCTGGCATGGACAGAACCCCCGTCTCCTCCTCAAGCTGGAAAAACCCATCTCTCCTTTTCTAGGAGACTTTCAGGCCCCCAAAGGGAGGGATCGTGAGTAAACAGAATAATAAAGGTGTCCTAGCCTTGAAGACTTGTTCAGGGCAGCAGAGAAGGTACTGCCCTGCGGTGTTTGGACGCTGAGCCTTTAATCTGTACATTTTATCAAACATTTGCCAGGAGCATCCTAGCACGCGTTCTGTTCCCGCCTAGAGGGCTAGGTGGAGGGATTCTTTCTTGTGAAGAGTGAGCAGAACAATAACATGCGCAGGGACTCGGGTGCCCCGTGTGTGTGTGTGTGTGTGTGTGTGTGTGTGTGTGTGTGTGTGTAGGCAGCAGCGAACAAAGAAAGGATGAGGAATGATTCATTCACTCATGGATTCATCCCACAGGTCTTGCCGAGCCCCTAGCATGGGGCCAGCACTCTTCTGGCCATCGGGGTTGCGGGGGTAAACAGAGAAAAGATCTTGGCTTGGAAGAGGCCATATTCCGGAGGCGCGCAAACAGTAGGCACGCCCGGGATGAGGGCTGCTGGTGCAGCTCACCGATGAGCAGCCCCGAGACACTGGGCACGTGACTTTGACCTCATCGGATGGGTTTTTTCATCCTTCAACTGCGGTAATGTCTCAAGGGGATGCTTTAAAGTTGAGACCGAGGGCTCGCTGGCACGTGGGCAGCCGTCCGTCAGTGTAGACACGGGGATGGCGGGGGCAGCACCCACATGGGGTCAAGATTCTTGTCCGCTGGGAAGCAGGAGGAGGAGGGAAGCTGGAAGGCGAGAAGGCACATGGAACCCCTCACAGCCCCGGCGGGGAGTGTTGGAAGCACCCGTGTCCCTTGCAGTGGAAAAGCTGGTGTTTCACACCGCCTTCCTCTCCTACCATCCAGTCTCTAAAAACAAAAACAAACAAGAGCTCCTAAACAGAGTTCAGCCGGAGCGTCTTCCTGAGCCAAAGTGGCTGAGACGTGTGTGCTCGGGCTGACAGAGTGAGAGGCCCCGGCTTGGCAGGAGACTGTGCAGTTCCAGAATCCAGCTGGACGCGGATTCTCTGCAGGGATCGTGTTCTTGTCCCGTTCTTGCGCGGTTTACAGACATGTGACCGTGTTCACGAATGCAGGTTCGTGCGGCCATGGAGCGCGTGTTGATTAAACTGGATGCTGGACCGGAAGGAGGATCAAACCTCCGTGCCCTCCAGCAGCCCCCGGTCTGGCGGGGGAGACGGGTGTACGGATGACGATGGAGGGTACAAGAGCCGCGGAGTGTGGAGGAAGGAGGAGTCCGAGGCTTGGGGAGAGACTTAGGGAAAATGTCATCCCGAAGGGGTGAGGGCCTTGGGGCCGACGTTTCTGTTGGTTTTAAAGGATCACCAGGTTGCAGGAAAGATGGATGCTCTCTGACAGTGGGAACAATTCCTGTTCCCAGAGTGGCTTTGGTTTTCATTCTTGAAGCTGGTGGACACAGTTGACCTCCTCGTCATGGAACATTTGGGAAGACCACGCTGTGTTCAATTGTATAACATAGCTGGTCTACATGTTAGGTAATTGGCTGTGAAATGCCACAATAGAGGTTCCTACAACCAAATCTACTAACGGTGCGCAGTGACATTAAGAAGAACCGTCATGAAGCTGGTTTCAATGAGGGGCTTGGGGTTTTGAGTGTGACTAATGTTAACTTCATTTCTTACAAAGAATATGGACAATAATATTAAATAGAAACCTCTAGGCTACGTGTCACAGCCATGGAGAACCATACAGACACCAAGCCGTAAGACGAGGGAGCAAACACAGGATAGCCAAGCTGAAAACAAGCCCCATGACATTGGTCTCCAAAGTGATATAAAAATGTCTTAAAGGGCTGCCTGGTGGCTCAGTCAGTTGAGCTTCCAACTCTTGATTTCAGCTCAGGCCATGATCTCGGGGTCATGAGATCGAGCCCTACAGTGGGCTCAGGCTCAGCGTGGAATCTGCTTGCAGACTCTCCCTCTTCCCACTTGTGGGCTTGCGCACACGAGTGCTCTGTCTCTCTCCACAATACATAAATCTTTTTTTTTTTTTATTTTAAAAAGGTAAGTTAGGTACTAAGCTTTCTAGAGGCTTAAGCAAGAGTAGCCTACGGCCCTCCTGTCCCTTACCCTCTGTACATCAGCGGCGTTGACGGATGTAATTTCTCAGCGGAGTAGAAGAAAGGTCTTCCTGTTCTGGAGGGAAGGTTTTTCATGTGGGTCTACGGACAGGGGAGGTTTGGGGTTCCAGGACCTGGACCGTGGTGGAGCTCCAGGGACACGGTCCATGCCGCGGCGGGGAGCCCGGGCTCTGAAGTCGAGGCTGACCCACACGCAGCTCCTGTGCTGGCCTCCTGACGGCCACGACGTGACATGCAGTCGTCACCCTCACCTCCCTCACCTGGGACGGCTCCGGCCGCGTGGGGAGGAGTCGGGGGAGTGCGGCGGGCACACTCTCGGCGGTTCCTGGCCGCGGAGAGCCGTGCGTGTGAGCCTGCGCGGGGGACGGCAGAGGCTCCGCGGCGCGAGCACCGGTGACCCGGGCCGAGGGGGTGAGGCTGGCGGGTGGCGGAGGGGAGGGCGTGCGTGACGAATCGGCTGGCGAGGACGAAGCGAGGCGTCGCTCATGTTGTGCCTGTCTGCTTTCCTAAAGGTGAACGACTCGAACTGTGACCCAGAGCTCCTGTCCCTGCTCCTGGACGCTGGGCTGCTGGCGAAGTGCGTCTCCACTGCCTTCTACCCGCACATGGTCCAGCACCTCCTGGCCAGCCCGCAGCGAGGGCCCTGGGACGCGGAGGGGCTGGCCGGACACCTGCAGGATGCCGGCCACGTGGCCGAAGCGGGGTCACTCCTTCTGGCCGTGAGGGGGACGCACCGGGCCCTGCGGACCTTCAGCGCGGCGCTGAGCGCGGGCCGGCACTGGGTGTGAGCCCGGCTTGGGCCTGCGTGGCCGCGGCTCCTCAGCCGCCCCGTGGGAAGGAGCCCCCGAGCTGACAGCCGTCCCACAGGCGTTGTGGGAACCTGTGGACCGTCCTCAGCGGTTCCGACAAACCGCAAATAAAGCTATACAGAAGCGACGGGCAGCCTTCTCGCTTGTTCTCTCTCGCGGCCACCGGTTAACCTACTTTCTCGCGGACTCAGGGAGACCTGACCCCTCTTCCTTATTTTGAGCTGCCCTTTCTGGTAGAACCAGGGAATCGGGACGTTTCGGATGTGCTGGTGGCCGGGGCTGCCTTTGAAGGGGAGAGAGTGTGTGGAGCGGGCAGCGGCCGGGGCGGATGTCCTCGGACGGAGGAGGACCTTGTCGGGTTAGGGACGCAGTTCGGGTCCGGGGACTCCGGCGCTCTGAACCGTCGTCAGTCAGTGGGAAATGAGGGTTGCACTGTTTGTGTCACAGTTGTTATGTGAGGCTCTGTGAGATGCATCGTGCGGGCCGAGAAGTGTTGTGTCCCCCCCGCTCACCAGGGTTGCAGCCGGATCCCTGGGAGCACCTGCGGCGCCTACTGAATTGGGGTCCCCGCACGTACCAACGCCACATACTAAGGTTGGCAAAGATGCGCATCTGGAATCTGGATAACCGGGGCTAACATTACCTCTGTGGGCTCTTACGCTCTGGGGGGGTGTCACATGGAAGGAGTGTCCCTGCGTGGGGGCAGAAGGACTGCGGTGCGTGACTCACTGGCAGTTGCTCCCACGGCGGACGTGGGTGACTGAAGCTGGAGGCTCAGAATGGAAGTTCTGGGCTTCGCTCTCGTGAGAGCCTCACCAGATTCAAGCTGCAGCAGCGGTCTGGGCGGCAGCTGGCGGGCCCACCCTCTACAAATAACATTGCTTTACCTCAGAGTCCATGCCATCGTCTTCATCACTGGCTTTGCCTCCTTTCTACTCCTCTGGGTGGAGCTACAGAGTGCCTGAACTAACTAACTAAATAAATAAATAAATAAAGTTTTCTTCATCTTTGGACCAGATTTATCGGCTTCATTGCTCAGCATCTGCCTTCTGACCCATTGTCTACTCCTGGATGAGTTCCTTGTGCAAACCTTTGGTAGCGCCTAGAATTTGGGAATAGCTTACACAAGCCTCCAAAACGTTTTTAGAGGAAGGGGGTCAATATTTTTCCTCCCAGTCAGGTAACACCTGCGTGGAGAGAACTAAAAGGCCAGAAAGGCCTTCCTGGGACTCTGTGGGCACCAGCTGTACCAGATGGCACTGATCGAGCCACTCCCAGGCCTACTGGTCACTTGGGTCTTCTCTAACCTTACAGCTCCCTTCCATCATTTCAGGTGACCGAAAGCATGCAGTGAGCAGTATTCTGAGATAACATAGTCCATTTTAATGGGATCCATCCAGAAATGTTTTTCTTCAAACTGCAGAATTATAGGCCCTAGACAACCAGTATAACACCGTGACTCTCTAGATAAATAAACCGAGGGCCAGAGGGTCGAAGTGACTTGCTCAAGGCCAGCGGTGAGTTGTGGGTCTCCGCTGTGCAGTGCTTCTATGGAAGAGAGTCCTTCATATAAACTACGTTGCTCTGATCGGAACCATGTCCTCACCAGAAATCAAAATTTGCAAAGTTTGAGCAGTTTCTGTAGAGGAAAAAAGAAAACGAAGGAATGCACTCGATTTATACAAAATGCAGAAATACTCGAGATCGAGTTGGTCTTTGTGTTGGCATTTAGAATGTCTTTAACATAAATGTTAAAGAAATGAGATAATCTGATGTCTTTCTTACTCGAAAAAGCTCCTAACAATGATCTCAAACCTGTCTCTTTGAACACCGAGCAGAATAAGAAAGGGCTGCCCTAGCTCTCCAACCTCCTAGCTTGGCTTGCCTGGACAGCAGACCCAAGGCTGGGCACGGTGGGCCTCTTAGATCTGACGGCAGCTCACCTCAACTCTGGAGCCTCGTGTTCTTATGCACAGGGAGGGCCAAGACCGCCTTCCAGATGTTTGCAGTTCAGCCGGGTCACGCCGCATCGTCACTGCTGCCCGGCGTGGTCTGGGCCCTGCTGGATCCCCCTCCCCCACCCGTCCACCCTGGGACTCCTGTCCCTCCTCGGGGCTGGGCCATGTGTCAGCTGAGGGAATTCCCCACCCCAAACACTGACCCCACGCTTGGAATGCGTTAACTCATGTCATCATTGATAACCTTATAAGGCAACGAGGAGCAGCGAGATGGTGTAGCTCGTCCGACACAAAGCAGGAGGTAACAGAACCGCGAGGCAGGGGGAAGCGGTCCAGTTCAGAGCTTGGCCGCGCGCTGTGTGCATTTCTGTTCTCGTGGCCCCCTTGCCGGTGCCAAGGGACCCGGGTGAAGTCCCTGGCGGACGTCTGAATAGCACCACGCTCTATTTTCCGTCTTTTCTTTTCCATTCATGAGCTGATAATATGGCAAAGGGGCTCTAGAATGTTCTTGGAGTCTTTCCAGCTGCCCGCTGATATCCCGGCCTGATCAAGCGCTCGGACACCGAAATGTCCAGATGCCCCCGCTTCCCGCACAGTACCCGGGAGCCTTCGCTCAAACCTTCCCTGGCATTCCACGTCTCCCAAAATGTGCACATGGCTTTGACCCCCGTGAATGTTCTCTGTAGACAATTACGGCATCTAGCTAGCATACCGAGCTTGCTAAATGGAGGACGAGTCAAGCACCCGAAGTGCTAATATCCGTTTGGAAGGTCGTCAGGACCCGTGGTTAATGATCGTGCTGCCTATTAGAATCACCTGAAGAAAATTTAAAACCTAATGATGCTGAGTGCCCCCCACCCCTCAACCCCGACCAGTGAGAATGATCTAGGGGTGATGGCTAGAGTATGGTAAACCACAGCCAGCCGGGGAACCGGACTGATGTCACTGGCTCCTCGTCTTTCAGTGGCCATGTCTGCGGCCACTTGCCTTTCACTCAGAAGCAGACGAGGAATGTGACAGGATCTAACCCGGCCTGTCTGTCTGTCAGCCCCACTCTGGAAGGGTGGACCGGTACTGGAGGGTTTGGGAGGGCTGGCCACGGCCTACCCGTCCGCAGGCCCTCACGTGCCCGGGTGAGCAGGAGCCGCCTGTAAACGGGAGAGATTCACCAAAGGAGTGAAAAGTCCTCTCCCTTACTTAACCTGCGGCTAAATTTAGATCTGGCGTGGTGGCTCCCGAGTCCGCTGGCTTGGGGTCTGAAGGGCCCTGCCTGTGCAATGCTAAGCTTCCCCTTGCAAACTGGGTGTTGTATTTTGGGAACGAAAACTCAGCACAGTAAACGCAGCTGGAGGGCGTCCGGCGCAGCTCTGCCCTGTCGTCGGGGAGAGGCTGCTGCCCCTTGCTCGGGTTCGCTAGGAACGCAGCAGCTCTGTGCTCTCAGTGAGCGCCCACAGTTGGGATGCTGTCTCTCTTCTTAGTAAATTTAAAGTCATTTTCAACTGGAAATGGCTTAGAAAATGAGAAAATAGGAAAACACTCCTGGGTGTCGGGCTTGAAAAGAAGGAAAGGGAGAGTCTTGTATGAGCAGGCGTGCTGTGCGCTCTCTCCCCACTAACCACTGTGGTCCCGATGGTGCTGGAGCCTGACGCTGCTGCTGCCAGTCCCGGAGCTGTGACGTGGGGAGCCCGCTCGGGCTGGGAGCCAGCTGGGAGCACAGCAGACTGGTCAGAGTGTGAGTCTCTCCTCGCCCGTGGGAGCTCTGGAAGGGGGCCTCAGGGCACAAGGGGCCGACCTCAGAGACCAAGGCCTCCACAGCAGTCGGGCAGCAAGGGAAGCCATAGGGGGTGTGACAGATGGCCGTGGAAGGAAGTGATCTAGTGGCAGGCCTCACCCGCCAGTGGGAAGGGCCTGGATCGGCGTTTTCACTGAGCTGGAGGCAGTCCCTTCACCTGATGGAATTCGGGTCCTGAAGAGCCACAGGCCTCAGCCACGCGGAGCCCGGCTCCCGCAGAGCGTATGAGGGAGGAGGCTGGGGGTCAGAGTGGACCACCTGCACAGGCGGGGGCAGGGAGGGGTCTCTGAGACCCCCAGGGCCCTCCCTGAGTTCCTGTGCTGCTCTTGGGCACCTCGAGGGTCATAGACCCCCACCAGGCCTGAGCTGGGCTGAAGGCAGAGCTGTCGGAGGCTCGCAGTGCTGTGATTCTGGGGGGAGCGAGGTGGCCACTTTGTCTACAAAGCAGGACTGTGACCGGGGCGTCCCGGAGTCTGAGGCACGGGGCTGGGGATGAGCCACACAGATCTGTCGCCCCTCAGGCTCCCGCAGCGGGTGGCCCAGGCGCAGGGGTGAGGCCGCCCTGTCCCAGGGACAGAAGCTCAGCACAAATCGCCCCTTTCTCTTAGAAAAGAGATGGACTGCCTCTTCGGGGCCCATCAAGTCCCCCAATGCTGCATCTTCGGTGCTGCCTATGGCTCCTGGCACTCGCCCTCCGATGCCGTTTCCCCCGCCTCCCTTCTTCGGGTGAGCCCTGCTGTTCATGGCTTCTTCCCTGGAGCCGGACAAGGCCTCTCCCGTCCTTTGATGAACTTGCCTGTAGCCCATTCTTGACGACTCCTTCGTTTTCGCTACAGGAGCGTTGCTCTTTGCTACTACAAGCAATAAAGTAACACCAGGAGCAACTCAGCGAGCACCTGTGTGGGTGCCGGGTCTCTGCTATGCCTTAGCGCTCGGCCCTGACCTGCCCCGCCAAGCAAGTAGATGCTGTCCCCTGGGGATGTTCCAGAAGTGCAGTGGGAGGGGTTGCCCTGTCAGGGAGGGTTGGGAGCACCGCGCCGCCCCCCTCCCGCCCCGGTCTGATCCCGAAGCCCAGCGCTGGTGTGAGAATTCCGGCTTCCCGGGCCCTGCGGGTCACGGTCGTATCAGTGGCCACGCGCTCTGATTCGGGGGGCGACCGCAGCCAGAGGGTTTCCTTGTGTGGAAGGGATGACCTGACCCGTTGGGCAGCAGGCAAGTTCTCTGAGCCCGCTCGTGTTCACTTCTTAGCAAAGTGGAAGCTTTTCTCCTCCGGCCCGAGAGAAGGATTTAGAGAAAAGGCCTCGTTCCGGGGGACCCCCACACAGTTGGTAGAAAGGACCTCAGAGTAGATGGGATACGACTGGTTTCTTTGTGGGGGAGCAGGAAATCAGCCTTGTGGAGGGGAGGGATCCCCGGGGGGGTCCTCCAGTGCTGCCTCCCAGCCACCCCCCTGCCCAGACCCCTTGCTCAGGGCCCTTGACAGGTGGTCTGGGCTCTCCCAGGGGGTGTCTCACACAGCGGCTTGTCCCCGGAGCTGCAGTGGCAGCCGTTTGCAAATCCCACTGTTGGTCCCGGGCAGGCGCCTCCTGAGCCCGCTGGGGCATTCCCCAGGGATGCTGAGCATCTCTGTGTCCGGCGTCCCCCGTGGTGAGGCTCGAGGGAGCGCCGCTGAGCCCTGCTGGCCTCCCACATCCTTGTCCGCATGTGGGGGGTCAGGTGCCTGTGTGCTCCCTTACGACTTCCCGAGGGCTCCCTTACGTGGCTGTCAGCTGCAGCAGGTGCGGGGGCTCTGCCCACCTGGGCCCCAGGCTAACCTACCCAGAGCCCTGCCCTCCTCTCTCTCTACTCCAGGGCCCCCCGCAACAACCACCAGAGCCCGCTCCCTAAAAGCCAAGAGCCGGTCTTGTCTTCAGCCCCCAGTCCCCAGGCTCCGCAAGCCAAGCTCCTGAGCACAGTCATCAAAGCCTTTCACTCGGTGGTCTGTGTTGGTGACTGTTTTTTCTGTAACGTGCCTGCAAACGTCTTCACAGCAAAGATGCTGGACATCATCATTCTGAAATCCATTCTAGAGAGTGGTGAGCCTCACGCCCAAACAGTAGCCCCAAATCACAGAGCTGGGGGGGGGGGTGGAACAAAGATGAACCCAGTGTTCTGGGAGGCGCAGACTCCTACTGAGCCCCATGTCCTGAGTAGCAGAAGCAGTGTGTGTGCCTAGATTTGGTAAAAAAACAAAACACATACCCTAAAGTTTACCGTCTTAACCATCTCCAAGTGTACAGTTCAGTAACGTCAAATATAGTCACGTTATTGTGCAACCAATCTCCGGAATGTTCTCCTTTTGCAAAACTGACATTCCGTTTCCATGAAACAAGTCGCCTTCGCCCTGGCCCCAGCCGACAGCCACCATTCCCTTTCTGTCTCGTAGACCGGATTATTCTAGGAACTCCGTGGGAGCAGCTTCATACAGATTTACCTCTTAGCGACCGGCGGCCTTCGCTCAGCGTGATATCCTCAGGGCTCCTCCGCGAGGTAGCACATTTCAGATCGTCCCTCCTTGTTCTGGCCGAGCCCTCTCCCGCTGTGTGTCGGTGCGGACGGTGAGCCCAGCGAGCCCGCCGGAGAGTCGGCAGGGAGGAATGCGCCGTGAGCGGTCAGTGTCCTAACATCTTGTTCACGATCTTCTATTCGAGACTGTAAGGTCGGTCTGTGGCCCATGTCTGTAGGGGGGAAGCATCCTGGGCTCTGGCTGGCGTACACCCCAGGCGATCACGGATTAACCCCAGGAGGAGAGCTCACTGGTGCACGGGCAGAGCCTCAGCGGGGGAGTCCCCGCCGTGGATGGATCCCGGGAGCACAAGCCTACAGGTTGCAGACGTGGGTCTTAAAGCCTCCCTTGAAAAGGTGGCCTCTGACCTGCAGACCCATGCCCAGCGGCAGGGGCAGAGGAGGGAGAGAGGGGGCGGGGCGGGAACCTAGACCCCAGGGTCAACCTCTCTCACGGTAAAAAAGAACCGCTTCTAGAAAAATCCTTTTAAAACATGAAAGGTGGGTTTTGGTCTTGTTTTCAAATCAGAAATGGTGTTATACTGGATTTATACAATATACAATTTCAACATGGAATGATCTTAATAATTCTCTTCTTTGATCCAAATTAAAGAACTGTATTAATAATTCTCCTAATATAAAAGCGTCTTTTACTTGCCTCTTTTTAAATTCTTTGCCTTTCTCCCATAAGATCTAGGGGATGATTGTGAATCATTTGTTTGCTCTACGCCTGGATGCAACCACAGTATTTGAGATGAAAGTCTTACTTTAGTTTTCATAATGAATGAGACTGGCTTGTAATGTTTGTGCACATACATACCCTCTGTATCAAAGGTCTGAGGTTTTAGATGAACTAAATCCAGCTCTTTAAACTGAGAAGTACTGGGACGCCTGGGGGGCTCAGTTGGTTAAGCGGCTGCCTTCGGCTCAGGTCATGATCCCCATATCCTGGGATCGAGGCCCACATAGGGCTCCCTGCATGTCAGGGAGCCTGCTTCTCCCTCTGCCTCTCTGCCTGCCTGTGTGCTCTCTCGCTGACAAATAAATTTAAAAAAAAAAAAATCTTAAAAAAAAATAAATAAACCGAGAAGTACTTTTAATGCTTTAAAATCACTGACCTTGCACAATTATTAACCATATCTTGAAAGTTTGAAAGAACTAACTTGAAACCATTTAGACCTAGTATCTTTTATGGAGTTAATTCTGGCATTTTCAGGTTTGTCTTATGGTAATCTGTCTGGTCAGGCTGTCTACTCCTTGACTCAGTTGGGAAGTAATTAGTATTTTCCTCAGAAGCCCTCCATTTCTTGAGATTAAAGATCAGAGCATAAAGTTTATAAAATGAATTCCTCTTCATGGCTGTATTTTTTATTGCCTACAATTGATCACTTCTAATTTTGTGGGTTAGGACTCCCTCCTCCTCTTCTTTGATTGGGCAAACTGAAGTGTGGCAGGGTGTTTTGGGCGGTTGAAAGGTCACGTCCTCCAAGTTTCGATGATCACTTTCGCGTTCCTATTCATTTCCGACATCTCGCGATTGCTTTGTTGGAGTTGTTTCAGAGTTGTGTCTGTGACTTCGTGGACATCTGTCTTTCCCTTCTAGTTTCTGGCATTTCCCCCACTGTCTGAGAGCGCCTCCCCACCTCTGCGAGCGGCCTCTTCACCTCCAGCGTTGTGCTTGTCTCCCCTTTCAAGGGCCCAGCGAGGTTCTGGAGGATGCGGGGTGGAGAGTCAGTGTTTGCTACGCCCCATCTGCTGTATCTAGCTGCTCGTCCTCTACGTCTGCAGCAGGTG
Source organism: Mustela putorius furo (assembly GCF_011764305.1). Classification (NCBI taxonomy): domain Eukaryota; kingdom Metazoa; phylum Chordata; class Mammalia; order Carnivora; family Mustelidae; genus Mustela; species Mustela putorius. The sequence continues at coordinate 1,455,968 of NW_025421485.1, forward strand.
GATGGTCTTGCCTGGGTGGAGTCCGGGGAGAGGCTCCCCCTGCTTGGTTATCCCTTGTTGAGTGTAGTAAGTGCGTACAGCCTGCCAGAGCTCCCCTTTGCTGGAACTCGACACGTCATCTCCCGTTCCTACAGCTCTGGGAGGAAGGGGTTGTTACAGGTGAGGGAACTGAGGCACGGGAGGTTGAGTCACCTGCTGTGAGTACACCCGCTACGCCTAAATCTAACTCCTCCTTCTCCAGAGGTCGTGATGTGGTCATGTCACCGGTATTGTTTGTGGGATGTGGAAAGTCATCCCCCAGCCTGGTTTCCTCCTTCCTTGTGCCTGATGCCCCTTCTGAGCCTCTTCTGGGAGCAGGGAAGGTCTTCAGGTCCCAAGAGCAGGAGACGAAGGTCTCCTGGCAGATGGGTTACAGTGACAGCCGTTGCTCCAAGTGGAGGTCGCCCCTGCCGTAGAGGGCATGGGGGGAGGGAGAAATGTGGATGCTCTTAACGGAGCACAGCTCAGAGCAGTGGGGCCGGGGGAGTGATTCTTTACTCTCATCACCAGCCGCAGAAGGGTCGGGAGGCGGCGGACCTCAGGGAACACTGGATCTAGGAGCTCAGACACCGACAAGAGTCGCTCTTACTCTTCACCGACCATCGTGAGTTTCCCTGCCTGCTGAACCGTCTGCTCCTTTTCCACACGGCAGGGCTCGCTGGCCCCTGGAGCCCTGGCTGGGCTTCATCTTCATGGCTGGGCCACCCAGAGGAAGGGGGGGCTTCTGTGCCCCCTTCCACCAGCAGGTAGATCCCGGGAACGGTCTCTGCTGGGGTCAGAGCAGCGGTGAGGCAGGAGAGGGGCTGGGGGCTGGTGGTGGCCCTACTTGAAATTTCCTTAGGACGGCAATAGGGAAGGGGCATCTGCGGGCCCAGAGAGGGAGGGTGGGAGGTCCGCACGGCAGAGACGCGATTTCCCCAAGCCCGGAGCTTTGCAGCCTGGCGCAGCGGGAAGGCGGATGCGGGAAGCCGAGAAGTCGTCCTCCCCGTGCCCTTTCCTAGCTGTGCGACCCCAGGCGAGGGCCATTGTGTCTGCTGCGAGCACGAGGAGGCCCCTGTCACCCGGTGACCTCTCTTACTTTTAGACTTTCGGAAAGGGAGAGGAAAGCAACCCGAACCCCTTGGCCTTGTCGTTCCTTGCAGGAACACCTGCAGGAGTTGCCATGGCAACGGGATCCGCAGCCGCGCTCTTCCCGGCCCCCCCAGCTTATTAGCTTCTGCTGTCTGTCAACTGTGGGGCTGCGATTGCCGGGGCCGGGAGAGCTGCCCGGGAGAGGGTAATTGCTGGGTAAGGTCAGCACTCTTGGTCCTGGAAGAAGCTTGGAGATGTTCTGTCCCCAGAAATCGGGGTCCTCGGAATCAACCTGCAGGATGACCTGGGAAAGGTGGGGAGCAGCAAGGTCCCCGGGGTCTCTTGGCCGTTTGTGGGTGCGGGTCCGACTGCCTGGGGTGCAGAGAGGTCAGAGCTCTGGACTCAAGCAGCGTTACTCCCGCCCCTCCTGTCATCCTGTGCAGGTCCCAGGACCACTCCCAGCCTGGGGCCGGCAAAACAGCAGGGCAAGGTAAATCCATTTATCCTCACTTCCCGATCAGAAAACGGAGGTGAGGACAGGGTCACCCTGTGCGTAAGCCCCAAAGGTGGGGAGGAAACTGCCGAGTTCTGCCCCGATCCCTGCTGTTTCCGATCCAGTCCTCAGCCCCGCCCCTCCTGCCCTTCTCATGACCGGCGTGGCTTCTGCAAGTGGCGCCTGCAGACCAGCTGTCATCTCTAGCGTCACAAACTGGGCTTCATGAAGCTTTCTGGGGAATACTTAGATGTTTCGCTTCCGATGGAAAAAATACCTCCGTTTCATGGTCTGCTCAACTGGGTGCCTGGTCGGTATATTAAGACTATGATGAGGGGCACTCTGGGTGGTGACAAGGCAGTTCGGCAAGCAGAGGTCCATGGGCGGGGGGCATGCTGGGAAGATGCTTGGAGCCAGGGGGTGCGGCCCCCAGATCTGTGGGTGAGGCCTTGTCTGCTTCCCAGGGTCAAGAAAGAGGCTTCTGTTGAAGCCGCACCGTTGCTCAACCCTCTGCTCGGGGCAGTATCGTTCTCAGCGCTGGGTGAAGCAGGTCATCAGGTGGGACCTCGTGTCCCTGCTAACCTGGACTTGGAACCCATCTCCCGTTATCCCTCTGGTCTTGGGTTAATGGTGGTGGGAGACATGGAGATGAGCGCAGGTAGGGCACAAATCAGAGCAAAGCTCTTAACCGGGAGATCCACTGCCCCGTGGGTGGCATGGAGGGGCTTCAGGGGGACCCCGGGAATCCCTGAAATCACGTACATTGTACAGTGTGTGGGCACACGTGTGTGGGAGAGAGGAGGAAGGATGCCCATGGCTTTTTCTGGATTCTCAAAAATCCAGAAAGGTGAAGAGACGCTGAGTAAGAACTTTTCTGAGGGAGACACAAGGGGCTGACTGAAGACCTGGGAGCCCCAGGGATGCCCGGAGAGTTTGTGCTCAGTGCGGAGCCCATGTGGAGAAAGACGGCTGCAGTGGTCTATGCACTTCTGGGCCACCTGGCTTTGCCCGCAGACGCCCAGAGAAAAACAGAAACAAGCTTTGCAAAACCAGCTCACACCCTGTGCCTGGGGACCCGCCACTTGCCTGGGGGAGGAGTCCCACCCCCCCCCCACCTCCTGGGGACGTCTGGGCCCTACTCAAACAGTGCTGTCTTTCCTGGCAGCCCTGCAACCCCCCCCCCCCCGCCCCAGCAGCGTGGGAAGCAACCTTCTCTCACCTAGGCTGGCTCTGTTCAAGGGAACAAAAAGAACTCAGAAGGCAACAATTTTTTAGGCAGGAAATGCTTGCTTTTTATGCTCGTCAAGCGTCTAGTGAAATTCCGAATAAAACCCACCACTGTGAAAGAGAATATGGGATAAAAGGAGCTTTTATTACCCTGGGTTCTGCCTCGTTCGAGATGCTTACCTTTCCATTGTGAAACATAAACCTTCTGTGTGTCTTGGCACCAAGACGCGCCCGGTGAGGAGTTGCTGTTGCTTTTCTTCTCACAGACCATCTGGGCAACCGCGCCGGGATCTGGAGGAATGCTTGCGCGGTGGGAAAGGAGCAGAGAACGGCGCTAAAACTTTTCCAACAGTCAGTTTTATGCATGCACGGCAATGGCTTCGGCGGGAAGACGGAGGAAGAGTTACTGCGTCGGAGCTGCCGAGCCTTGTGAATGTCGCGCCATGAAATGCCACGTCCGGAACCAGCCCGGCTTGGGAGTGGGTGGCCGGACTATCAGGAGCCCGGGCAGGGCACCCCCTGCTCCCGGGGCTCAGAAGAGGGGCGTCTGGTTTCCCTCGCAGCCACTGGAAATGGCTCCCCAGGGACTCACATGGAGTATGGGGCCGGAGGGACCCTCCAAGGCAAGGGATGGTGGCCTTGGCATCTCCCCCACCAGGCGGAGGCACCCGGAACCACGGCGTCTCCCACTCTGCCACCTTGTGTCCAGCTCCCCTCGTTCCTGTAAATCACCTGTCAGTCCTCCAGATAAAGGAGTCTTTACGTTCTTAAAAAAAAGAGAGAGATGTTGTCCATCTCTTAGTAGAGATGTAGGGAGAAGGAGGTAACAAATGGGTATTGAGCCCCTACTAGGCGCAAGTCAGGCTTTTACGGGCCTGGCATATGTATTTTTCTCTAGAACTTAGATTGATTCTAGGAGGCAAAGATTTTCCAGTAGAAAATTGGGGGATCAAGTGCTTGCCCAAGGATGTTCAGCGAGTTAAGGGACAGAACCCCAAATGGAGCTTCTTTGCCATATAGTATGATGATATTTTAGGAATTAATTCTTCAGCAACAGATCTGCAATATCTTGGAGCACTGGAAGCGTCCTTAGGAGTTGCTCAATTGGGCTGTCCTTTTTTGGTGGGGATCCCTAAGGCTTGAGGGAGCAACAGACTGGGTCACTGGGGGAAAATTCACCTGTGTCCTCAGGCCTGATTCCCGCACGGTGTCCCCGGGTGAAGTGCTAGAACCGGAAGGAATGGACAGCAGTGATGGGCTGGTGGTGGCTTTTAGGGCTGGAGCGTGCTGTGTTGGGACAGGGCTGGGCTCAAGTCTGATTCCCAAGAGACCCTGACAGAGTAGTTGCTCAACAAATTCTCACAGAACTGACTCACACCAGAAAAGAGAAAGTGCACAATAATGAATTCACGCCTCCAGATGCCAGAAACCGACTTTTCCAGCTGGTGCTCTCTACGGGAATGAAGGCAGGTTGCCGAAAGGCATAGCCGAGAAGCAGACCCTGGCCAGTTGTGCAGCCCCAGTGACGAAGAAAGAGGAAAGCTCGGCGTCCTTCTCCCCACCGAAATCCCAGGAACAGCCCGACAACCTTGCTCCAAGCCCAGCACTGAGCTGGGGATCCAATGTCATGAAACTCATTTCCATCTGTCAACGTCTTTAATTAGGTGGGGGAATTTCAGGGACTGTGTCTGGACCTAGAGAGCATCCAATATATCATTTTTCAAACTTGGAATAGGTCAAAATAAAAATATGCCAACTTGTAAGCTGATAGCCCCGCCCAGCCCTGATGCTTTAAAATAACCATTACAACCGAACGAGGAATGCGAGTAATCATCGGTGCGCGGCGTGCCGGGCTGGCGGGACATGCTTCACGGCGCTTTATTTCTAGCCGGGTTTGGGAGTGCCAGCATCAAATGCTGCCATCTGTACGAAATGCTACTAGCCTCAAGAGTCCTTTATTTCCGAGCTCCTAAAATCTTAATGATAACACACATTAGTACAGCATTTTTTAGTTTATAAAATGCTTTTATGGACATGATCTCGTTTAATTTATGACTTACAACCTCCTGCACCTCGCAACCTCTTTATAAAAAAAATTACCTTCATTTGACATAGAAGTTGGCCAAGAATTAGACGAGTTCAGGCCAGTTTTCCAAGGTCACACAGGTGGTACTGAGCCAAGTAGATCCTTGAGTTTGGGTCTTGTCACTCTACACCCCCAACACTATGCTCACGTCTCGAGCAATTCTAACAGATGTTAACGTGTGAGTTGACTACTCCTTGTGACGGGGAACTCACTCTTGAAGGATATCAGTGTGCTGTTGAACAGCTCTGTTGGACTGTTGAGGCAAAAGCTGCTGCCATGTAAAACCCACTCGTAGCTCTCCCTGTGAGAGCGACTAAAGTGGGTTTGCTCTCCTGCAAATTGGCTTCGAGAGGGACGGCTCCACACGTGGCGAATGGCTACCGGCAAGCACACTGCGCAACTCCTCCTTCCTCATCTTGCTTATCAAGTGTTTGGGTGAAATAAGCTTAACTGTGCCCATAGCACAGTTCTGAGGTGGGATGGGCAACGGTGTCACCGAACAGACTCTTGCATCCGGCGGATCCCCGTTGACAAATTCCTGCCAAGAATGGACATTGAGCTAACTGGGCTGAAACATCTGAATTTCTGTCTGCCCTCGCCTTTGGACATCATTCTCCATATTTCTTGCCCAAAGTGGCTCTGAAAACCCCAACAGGCTCCTCATGGTCTTGTCCATAACATGTGTGTGTGCTAGAAACTGCTTTAAGTGCATTTCACATTCTGTCTCCCCACCGGCTGTGGATCTCAACCGCACCCCCGTTCTCTGGGCCTTTGCTGCCATGAAGACGGTTCGGGGGGCGGAGCTGGAGGTGAAGGGAGACGCTGGAGGGAGTCCCCTCGGTGGCCCACCTGCCCACCTCCAGAGGAAATGCTCTTCTTGCTGCAGATTTTTGGAAGAAAGCTACAGGCCCAACGTGGAGTCGCTTGCTTCCGGGACAGCGAAGCAAGACTTCATTGCGGTGTCTTCCTCTCCAGGCCTGGAATTCCAAGCCAATCCATCTGGAATTTTCTGGTTGGCGCCAGTGAGGTAATCTGTCACATGGGCTCTCCCGGCCTCAAAGGAAGGTGAGGGGACTCCCCAGTGAGATCCTCTTCCCTCCTCCTTAAGGGAAGGGGACTTGGCCTGGATCAGTCTTTCTTTTCTTTTGCTGATAACTTCTTGCCCTACCTTCCTTCGTATAAAAACCTTGGATTCGTACTTGTGAGAGGGAAGGCCGTCTGCTTTGTGACTCACTTAATAAAGCCAATCAGGTCATCGGAGTTACTCGGTTGAATTTTCTTTTCTAACAAAATGTAACGACCAGGACCGTTGGTCAGAGGACTGGTAAGGAGCAGCCCCTCACGCCAGGCTGCTTGGGAAGAGGCCTGTCGAAACCTTCCGTCTGGCGCAGCCCTGCAAGAGCAGGCGGGCCGGCCTCACGCTCTTGCTGTGTGTGTGACACACTCACTTGGCAGGGGGCGGGGGGGGGGATAGGGGGGCATCTCCTCACTCAGACTCTCCTAGCAAGACTCTGGTCAGCTGTGTCCTCTGCAGCCCGTGCTCTGCCTGGGTCCCCCCCCCCCCCGCCCCCTGCCGCCCAAAGCAAAGAGGGCTTTGCTTCTCTTTGCAGGGCCTCGGGCACTGTGGTGCTGACTCCTCTCCGGCGTGGGTCTTTGGTCAAGAACGTCCCCTGGCCTATGAATGCAGCTCACAGCCTTCCAGCCGACCCAGTGCCTTCGTTCCATGAAGTTCTGCATGAGCCCGTCCTGCTCTAGAATCCTGGGAATGGTACAGATTTGGACACTCTCTTCTTGCTGTAATACAAAGCTTTTATTTTTATTATTCTTTAAAAAAAAATGTTTTAAGTAGGCTCCACACCCAGCAGGGAGCCCGTCATAGGGCTTGAACTCAACGACCTTGAGATTAAGACCTGAGCTGAGATCAAGAGTCGGATGCTTCACGGACTGAGCCACCCAAGCGCCCCAAGCTTTTATCTTCTGATAAGAGTTTGGATGTTCTGTGAAAGCGGATCGAAGAGGAAACAGAGGCGCCAAGAGGTCACCTGACTTGCCCCAGGTGAGGAGCTTACAAGCTGGAGAGCTGGACTTTGAACCCAGCCGTCTCTGATTCTTCTTCTTTCCTGTGTACCCCACGCTTGCCCTGTGAGCTCCTGCTCCTTCCCCCCTGCCAGCGTCACCCCTTGGGTGAAGGAAGGAAGGAAGGAGGGTGAACTCCCTCTTCGTCTTCTGCACAATTATGGCAAGTCCTGCCCGAGGCTGTGTGCAGTGAGTTCAGGGCTTTGCTCAGAGAAAGCCGGGCCCCTGCCCGCCTGCAGCAGGACCTGATGAGTCCTCTTGGAAACTTATGGTTGAAATTTGCGGGTCTAACCTTACAGTCTGCCCTGAAGGCACAAGCGGTTTGGTTGTGCCTTCCTGGAGTAGGTGAGGTTTGGGGCAGGCTAGATGTCACTTGTTTACCAGGGACCCTCCAGGCAAACATCCCGGCTACCAACGAGGCTCATCACCAGACTCAGTAAACTGCCCTGATGGGCCACAGAGATTGGGATCTGAGATGGATTTATGTCCTAAAATCAGAAAATTAGCAGCGGAGGGTTGTTCCCTAGTCATTTTGTCTGGTTGCTGTGAACGTCGATAAGGGAACACCATCTCTCTAGGCTCTGGGAATCTTCATTCCTTCCTTTCTGTGTCTTTCTTGCCAGTTGGGATGAGGTCAGCCGTTCAGTGGCCCTTCTGTCCCGTCGAGGCTGGAGCTGGGTATGCAGGAGGCCCCGCCTCTGTCCTCCCACAGGCCCGCGGGCCTTGGCTCGGCTCTCCAGCCAGGAACTTGGTGCGGGGGCGTCCTTCCTCTGGTGCCGTAGTGTCACCTCCCAGACTGATCCTGTCCAGCTTCCCAGGACCGGGTGAGGCCCCATGTCCTGCGAACCACCCACAGCCCATGCGGCCCAGCCCACACTCCCCCGAGTGCCTCTCCAGACCTGGAACGTCTTCCTCTTTGTCTCTGTCTCGTTCTCCAGAACAGATGAGGTTTTGCCTTCTCCTGGGAGCTTGTCTGGGACCCCCCCAGACTGGGCTTAGGGTCCTGCCCCTCACCTTCCCCCAGCCTGTTTGGATGCAGGGACCGTGGCGGTCCCTGGCAGCTGTCTGTCCTCTACTATACAGGGACCCCTGACTGTCCGCTCCTGAGGCTATCTGTCCCCCCTGAGTCCCTGGTCTATGGTCTCTGGTTACTCTCATGAACGAGGGTGCACAGGGAAGTTTCGTTGCTTTCTGGCTGTCTCATGTTCGTCTCCCCCGCTCAGTCTGGCTCCCAGGGCCCCAGCGAGCGGGTTTGAGGGGACTCGCTGTTCCTCCCGCGCTCAGCGCTAGGAGCGGAGGCACACACATTCCCCTCTGCCTTTCTCAGTCTCTCCAAGTTGGTGTTGAGCCTAGCTACAGGCCCCACGTAAGATCTGCCAAATTTCTCCTGGCCTGAGCCTGCTGTCCTCTATTCAAACTCAACAGGAGGCCCAGGAAATGGATTGCTGGCTCCTAATTCACTGACAAATTGATGGGATAATTATGTCTCTCAACATCCCAGTGACTGCCATGTGTTTTTGGGGTGACAGAAACAGGATATGATGGGTAGAGGCGGGGCTCAGAGCTGCCTTCATTGAGCAGAAAGGGAGTAGAGATCGTTGATGTGTTCCGGGTGGAGAAGCTTCTTCACCTTCCAGACTTCCTTCCGTCTCCAGGAGGGTTTCTGGAACACAGCACAGTCAGCCCCAGGACGGTATCTGTGCTGAGGGCAGGTGCAAAGCCTCCATTCAGGGACATGTCCTCCTTTTATGAGTGCAAACCTGCCACCCAGGGACTTCCATTCTGTCCATTCTGACCTGCAGGGTGACACAGGGTAGCTGGTTTCTTTATACTCAGAGTGCTGGTCTTTATTTTATTTTATTTTTTAAGTAGGCTCTGTGCCCAGCATGAAGCCCAGTGTGGGTCTTGAACTCACGACCCTGAGATCAAGACCTGAGCTGAGATCAAGAGTCGGACGCTGAACCGACTGAGCCACCCAGGGGCCTCATCAGAGTCCTGGTCTTCAGATGCTCAAAGCTAGTTCCTGAATGCACACAGCCACGGGGGACAGTACTGACAACCTTGGTAGCCAGGACTAGAGGGACAGACAGGTCCTCTGGCTCAGAGGAGCAGCACTGGCTGGACTGGACAGGCAGCTGGACTACAGTTCAGGAGGGGGCACTGAGCCGTGTCCCCTCCACAGCTGGCCCGCAGCCTTGGTTGCACAGCCCCATGGTGACCCTGGGCACAGTGTTCCTGTGCCCCCCCATCCGGTGGGCTTCCAACACCACGGGGCTGCCTGCAGAGCCAGCCCCTCCCTGCGGGCCACAGGGTTCTGAACTCTGTGCCTGACTTCCCCTTGCCTCCTTGCCCTGGGTTCTCACCACGCCCTGGGCTCTGGCTCATGGTTTGGGTTCTGGCACCTTCTCCCAGTGACGCGTTCCCACCGAGAGGCCAGGTCCTCGCTCCCTGTGAACTCTCACCCCCCACCGCCGCTTCCCAGGCCCCCGAGCGCTCGCTCCCACCTGTCCGCTTTGGACTGGAGATGCAGCGTTCATACTTCCTTCTCTTACGTTACCTGGATCAGGAGCCGGACTTCTGCTGAATGTCACGACGAAGGTGTCCTGGATCCTTTTTTCTGCTTTCTCCTAGGTCTTAGCGGAGATGTGTGTCCCATCTTGTTCTGCGACCTGATTTAACTCAGCTTGACCTCTTGGTTCATTGTGTTCTAGGCTGGGCTTTACACACATTTAATCTGCACCAAATCTTTGAAATGGGCACCGTGATCATGCCAAGTCCCTCGCTCAGTTTCCACAGCTAGTGAGATGCAGACCGGGCAGTCTGGTTCCTGAGTTTGGCTCGGAACCACTGCTTCCTCCCAATCCTCCCAAGATGGGTTAGTTTCTGTGTTTAATTCATTCCTGGTGGTTATGATAGTATCTAGTTCATTATAGATGCTGGATAAAAACGTGCTGAGTGAATAGGTCATGAACAAGTGAATGAGACTTGGCGACTCTCAAAGGAAGGGGTTGCTTTGTGTAGAGATCAGCCGTTCTCAAACTGAAGGGTGCGTCAGAACCCCGTGGGGGCTGCTTCAAAGTCAGAGGGTCCTAGCCCCAGAATTGCCAATTTAGCAAGTCAACACTGAGAATTGCCATTTCTTTTCTTTCTTTTTTTAAGATTTTATTTATTCATTGAACAGACAGAGATCACAAGTAGGCAGAGAGGCAGGCAGAGAGAGAGAGGGAAGCAGGCTCCCCACTGAGAAGAGAGCCCGATGCGGGACTCGATCCCAGGACCCTGAGATCATGACCTGAGCTGAAGGCAGAGGCTTAACCCATTGAGCCATCCAGGCGCCCAGGAATTGCCATTTCTAAAAATTGCCGGGTGCCGCTGGTACTGCTGGTCAGGGCCCCATTTTGAGGAGCATGGGCTTAGAGTATAGTCACATGTCCTCTCTCAGCAGGGACAGGGAGGGGGGCTGACAGCTGCTGCGACTAGACTCCAGCTGTGCCTCTCCCAACAGTGAGACCAGCGGCTCCAGCTGGCCTGTCTCCTTCCAGTATCCTGCCTCAACTGGAATGCCGCATGTGGTGCGGAGATTAATTCGTAACACAAGCTGCCCCTTCTAGATCACCTCCTATACGCTAGGTACAGGCGCATACCCACGAACACCCACACTCACACTTGTATTTTTGCTGTGACATTCTATGTGAAACTCTCAGAATTCATGGGGTCTTCAAAGTTACATCATAAAAATCACAAGGCTTGTAGGCAAATAGGGTCAGAAGCCGACTCAAAATCTACACTGATCGGAAATCTGGCAAAACCATAGAATTAGTGGTGAAAACACCAGCCGAGTACTTAGCTGTGACTTCCTGGACTTGCCACCAGCCACACACGCCATTCATTCTTTGCCACCATAATGGTAAGATTAGGTTCCCGAGACCATTTTTTTTTTACCCAAGTTAAAAATCCACTTGTGGTATAGCCTTCTTCATTAGCCAGCTGTTTTAGTACAGAGGATGGACTTCACTCACAGCTCCGTGGAAACCGTAGTTGCTCTAGAAGCTTCTGAGCTACAATCTGCTATAAAGAAAGGCACGTCCAGCCATTGTCAGTTATTTACCAGGAGCCCTTCGTAAACTGGATTGCTTTCTGTGAACACTCTTGCCTGCATCACTTCAAAGGTCTCATGCTAAGAACAAATCCTGCAAACCACCATGACCTCCTGGGTCATAAAATGGGACTGGTTCTGAGTTAGCAAAATCTGGATTTGAACTCAGAGCCGCTGACAGCAATGTCCCCTACTTTCTCCTGTTCCACCGCCTTTATCAGACAATGAATATGCAATGAGTGAAGCCGCAGCCTTGGGCCCCGTAAGGTGTGTTGTGCGCAAAGTAGCTGACAGCATGCCTGCCCGGTGATCCTCTGCGACGCAGGGGGCTCTCGAGGGCCAGGCTTGTCTGCCTGCAGCACCTGCGTTGTGGCCCATGCAGAGCACTGCTCAATCCAGGGTTTATGAGTGGAATCCTGTTCAAGTCAGTAATAAAAACAAGTCAAAGGTAGAAGTCATTCCTTTAGTAAACAAATCTTACATTTTCTTTAAGGAGATTGGGAGACTGCCTAGGGGTATGGGCGGTGACATTTTTGACACTTCGGCCTGTGATAGGCTTACTTTCCTGGGAGAAGTTCTGGAAACTTCCTTGGTGCATGTGGCTCAGGGAGTTTTATCAGGGCCCCTGGGGCAGAGGGGCCCTCCTGGGACAAAACCATGCTTCCTGGATTGCAGAGTGCATTTGGGGACATTGCAGGTGTCCGTGTGCAGGAGAGTAACTGTGGGCACTCTGGGACCAGGCTGTGAAAGAGACAACAGTCTGACCGAGGGTGGCTGGAGGGATAGATGAAGCCCTGGCCAACCTCTGAAGGGCCACAGAGGAGCAGAGGCCATCCTCGTCGCCCCCAGGGGCAGCTAATGACTCAGCACCCAGCCTTACTCCCGTTCTTCACGTGTTTGGGCTTCTCCTGACTTTCATCCTCCTCCCAAAGTTCAGGTGACTCGCCCATGATACGATGAGGGCCTTGGCATGAAAATGTCACCCCATTAATCAGCCTCGTGTGCTCCTGGCCCTGCGATCCGAACGCAGTGCACAGTCTGGGCACAGGTCTGGGCTGGGTCCCGAGACGCACAAGCACTGGTCTGCATGACCGCCGCTCCCCGAGCTCAGAGTTCCCATTTGTAAAATGAGGCTCTTATGTAACTGACTTCACAGGGCTGCTGTCGCCTAAAATGAGGAATTCCAGAAGGGTGCCAAGCAGATGGCCAAGCCCTGTCGGTGGGGGCACAAAGAAGTAGACCACAGCGGGCTTCCGGAAGCTTCCAACCTATCTGGGGTGACAAGACACGCTCTGAAGGCAGAGAACGCTCACGGGCACAGTTCCGCTTGCCGATGAAGCCGTGGAGAGAGCCGCGATCCATCAGCTGGTTTCCTCCCTGGAACTCGTGCCCCCAAATTCCTTTTTTGAGGGAAGGTGGGATGAATTTCTGGGTATCCTTTTCTCGGCCTCTAGTCATCAAACTGATAGAAAAAACGGAAAAATGATCTTTCTAAAGTTGCAACATTCTCTTTTTCCTCTGAGTGCCAGAGGTAGGCTCAAAAATGTTAAGCAAAGACGCTCTTGCTCTCGGGAGCTCTGGAAAATGGGGTTTTCTTGCTCCCACCCCAGGCGTGTTTCTCACGCCTCTCCTGCCCCATCCTCTGCAGACACCGAGGGACAGAGCTGGACAGCAGAGGGACAGGAAGCGTTCTCAGCCGCCAGTCCTGGGACCAGCCCCCAGACAATGGGGTCAGAGCCGCAGGACGGAACCTGTGTTCAGAGTTCTCGACGGAGCACGGATGCCAGTCAGCAGAACGGGCAGACGTCTCTCTGATGGGCAGGTGGCCGGCAAAGCGTCCCTCCAATGTCTGCCGGTCAGCCTGGCCGTGTGAGCCTCTCCAGCTCTTCAGCCCATCGTCCCTCCGGGGCAGGGGCAGGTAAGTGCTGCTGACGTCGCCTGCAGGAGCCTGCACGTGCCCATCCCAGACGTCACGCTCCTGCTGCTGTGTCCCCACATGGCACTGGTCCTGGGCTCTCCTTCCTGCTGCGGCTCTGTCCCTGGGTTCCCAGGCTTTTAGCACTTTTGCAGTCGTCTAGAGGCAGGCGGCTGAGGGTGGATGCCTCCGTATCGCGCGCCTCGCCCCTTCCCTGAATCTGCTCCTTGCAGGGGCGTCCGTGCCCCAGCACGTGGTTGGGGATGAATGGGTATCCCGTACACCGTGATCGTGCGTGATTCTGGATCTATCCTCGGACGTGAGTGCAGCGATGGGAAATGTCACAGCCTCACACTGCCTTTAAATATGCTCATCACTTCAGAGTCAATGGGAATTTGAATTCCAAGAGCTCGTTCTTTCTCTTTCCAGGAAGATAAAAACAACAACAACAGCAACAACATACAGATGTAGTAACATCTGGTTTTCTGGGATGCCCGGCTCAGTCATGCAGGACACGAACGCTGCTGCTGTACCCACTGTCCCTTTCTTTTTTGGGGAAGAGTGTAATGTAGGAAATGAAACACTGGTTTTGAATTTCTGCCTCTGTGCTGGGCCTGAGTACACAGATGGTCCCTATAATAATAATAATAATAATAATAATAATAATAATAATGAAAAAACGAGGTTTTGCTGATAACAGTATGTCAACATTATACACAAAATATTTTGGTTCTATATCAAAATGAGCCTAGCTTTCATGAAACCAACTCGCAGACACTTTCCCCACTTGAGTTTGAAGGGTTAAGTGAAATTACCCAGAACAGAATGACATCATCTCAAGCCTCTAGAATAGAATATGGAGGGAGAAGCCAAGGGAGGGGGCTGTGCCCTCATCCTGGAATGGAGTGGAAGGAGCCGGGGAAGTCAGAAGCCTGAGGTTCCATCCAAGCTCTGCCGCTCTGATGGCAAATCCTGGATGAGACCACGAGTCTCTCTGAGCCTCACCATTCTCTTCTTTAAAATGGGAGCAGCTGGGACGCCTGGGTGGCTCAGTCGGTTAAGCGGCTGCCTTCGGCTCAGGTCATGATCCCAGAGTCCTGGGATCGAGTCCCACATTGGGCTCCTTGCTCCTCGGGGAGCCGGCATCTCCCTTTGCCTCTGCCTGCCTCTCTGTCTGCTTGTACTCTCTCTGTCTCTCTGACAAATAAATAAAATCTTAAAAAAAGAAAAAAAAAAAATAAAAAAATAAAATGGGAGCAGCCATCACTACATAGCTCATCACCGGAGTTCAGTGCGCCGGCACATGGGAATGTGCCGAGCTCGGAGAAGACTCTCTACAGACAGGTGCTGAGTTTGAAGAGAGAGGCTCACAGTGGCGGGTTGCACCAACTCAAAGCTCCAGAGAGTTACAGAGGAGAGTGAGAGAGAGAGAGAGAGAGAAGGAGAGAGAGAGGGAAAGAAAGAAAGGGAGCAAGTGATCCAGAAAAACCCCAAGAGAGAGATTTCCTCGAAAAGAAATATTTTGCACAGAAATAAGACCACTTCAAATGGCACCAGAAATAATGGTCCACATTTATTGAACTCTTACGAAATGCCAGCCCCGTGCATTTGCCTGGAGAAGAATCCCCGGTCTCCTCCTGGGGTGGGTATACTCCTGGCTGCACGGGAAAACTTGGGAATAAAAGAGAAATCTTTTATTTTCAACCTGAGCACCAATGCATTATACCATTCAATGTTCAAAACGACCCTAGTTAGGTCGACTAACTAACAAAACGACTCCACAATGAAATGCTTCCCATATATATTCTCACTTTTTTCCTGGATTCTCATGATTGTCTTTTAGGTCACAGTTAAAAGTGAAGGGACAGGGACACCTGTCCTGATGACCCCATCTGGCATTGTCCCCTACAGCCATACCGGATTTCTGCTGACCTTGCCACTGGCTCACCGAAGGCATTTCTGAAATTTGAAAACAATGATTCTTCCTATTTGAGTAGGGTTTCCTTCTATTTTATCAAAAGCTTTTCTGTAAAAAGTTTCGTGTATATAACCTTGAACAGTTTTTCCCTTTGCAAATGAGGACCCTGAGCCCCACAGAGGTTAAACGACTTGTTAAAAGTCATCAAGTGGTATCAGTCCAGAATCCTGAGGAACCTGGTGCCCCCACCTCCTTCCATTGGGTTCTAGTCACTACTATTGCATCACAAGCCACCCCAAAAAGAGTCATCAACAAGCCCCCGGTGTTACGGCCAGAGATCCCGTGGGTCCGGAATGTGGGAAAGTCCCATGTTGTCTGGGGCCCCAGCTGGGGAGACTGGAGGGCTGGGGTGATGTGACAGCGGGCGGGTCGAATTATCTGAAAGCTCATCACTTGTCTTGTGGAGTTGGCCAGCAAGGGCTGTTGGTCAGGGCATCTACAGGTGGGCTTCAGCATGTGGCTCCTTGGGCTTCCGCACAGCGTGGTGGCCGGGCTCCAAGAGTGGGTGTCCCAAACATGAGCTGAGCAGAAGTCCTGCCATCTTCATGACCTCGCCTAGGGAGTCCCATAACCATCCCGTCCACCATAGCCACAGTCCTGCCCAGATTCAGGAAGAGAAAAGAGCTCTCTGATCCGTGGGAAGAACGTCCAAGTCCCAGGGGGATGTTACCGAGTCTGTCTTTATAAAACACAGGTGGCCACACGCTCTAAGACCCCCTATTGAGGGAAGTGGGCTTGCTGCCGTCAGCGGGGTGGGGGGTGCTGCTTTGGAAGAGTTATCTAGGAGGAAGAGGGCAGCCGCTGTCCTGGGGGCCTTCCCCACACTTGCTATCTTCAGAGGAAGGACTACTTGGGGGCCAAGGACCCTTGCTCAGTGTCCAGGGCGTGGTTCCTCTTCCGCTTCCTGAATGGGGCTCGTGAGTGGTACTGCAGCAGGCAGCAGGCGTTTCTGGGCTAAAATGTGTCCCTTCTGCCTAATTCCACAGAAGCTATAAGATTGGAGGTGGCTTTCCATAGAGCACGCACACGCATGCCCCCCCCCCCCCACCACAGAAGATCAGAAACCAAATACACATGCAGAGCATAAAATACCGCAGCTCACGTTAAAATCACACTTACTGTCCTAAATTCATGCTTGCGGCTCTCAAACACTGGGTGAAAGCTCTGAGCTCTCCGGTCGTCAGGACAGAAGGGCCGGGCCGGCCGGTGAGGTCGGAGGGGCTCCCCACCCCCCGACCCCATCCTCTCTCCCCTCTTGTCTTTCCAAGCATTGCACTCGGCTGTCCGCCCCAGCTTTCCAGTGGCCTTAAAATCTTCTTACTTTTTAAAAAGATGATCATGGCCTGCGTTCGTGACATTTCAGAAGAAGAAAGTAAATCGGAGAGGCCCAGCTGGAGCCATTGTCATGCTGTGGTTGAAGGCTCCGAAAAACGCAGAACATTCCTCATTGTCTTACGGCTCGCACTGGCCCCCCTCCCAGACTCCAGGCCAGGGCACTTGAGCAAAAACGCTGCCCACCTCCCACCCTCCAAGAACAAGCCGGAAATCAGCAGAAAAATTAAGATGTGAAAAACGAGTCTGACGTCTCAAAGGCAAAGGGGAGAAAACAAAAGATCACCTTCTCTTTCTCTTTTCCCTTCTAGGGAAAGGTGAATTCTTTGAGTGACTTCTTTGTTTCATGCTGAGCTAACTAATGTGTCTTAATTATCCTAGTCTTTTTTCCTTGCAGAATAAATTCTCTTTATGATTTGATGGGGTCCATTTCAGCAAATGCACAAAAGTGATACATTCTGAGTCCGAAGAAATTAGCCATGAAATGAGTATTGTCAGAATATCAGTGGTTGTCTATTGGGTGTTTTGCGGGGGAGGGAGGACCTATTTATTTATTAATTATTGATTTGAAGACGGAAGTCCTATGGGTTCAGTTCTGAGGTCTGAGTTTAGGGGAGTTTAGGGGAGAACCAGGAGCCTGGGGTTCCCTTGCAGGTGCGTGGCCTCAGACACAGGTGCTTCTAGACCCTGTGTTCCTTGTCTTTACGCCAGGCCGTTCCCAAGGGTAAACAGGGTAGTGTTCAAAAAGCAGAGCACAGGTCCTGGTGCAGAGTGGAATGCTCCATGAATTCTAATCACTATTCTGTCCATAGACAAATCTGATTACATCACCCTTCTGCTTAAAATGCTTCGCGGACCCCCTTTCCCAACATTGTAACTTGACCTTCACCGCACTGCCGGAACCTGAATTACCTCTCCAGAACCATCCTTGAGTTCCTTCCTCAAGCCTCGGTGAATGTCTTCCAAATTCTAGAATGTTCTGGGCCCGTTTTCTCTTTAAGGACAGAACAGCCTCTGCTGTTTCCCCTAAGCTTCTCTTCCCTCCTCTCTCGCTCCATCTCAGGTGTGTGATTCCTCCAGCCCCAAATCTGGGTGAGTCTGTGGCCAGTGCTCTCTGCCCCAGGGTCTTGTCCGTCCCTTGTAACCGCACCAGTCAGACAACTTCGTGACCCTGTCTGTTGTGTGTCGGTGGTGGTGGTGGACAGAGTCCTCAGACTGACTTTGGAATCTGGTAAGTAACTGTGAGAACGCGTCTCCCTCTCTGGGGTAGAAAAGTGAATTGCCCTGGACAAAGATGGTGCTTTTATTCTGAAGAGAAATTGCTCAAGAGGCTTGTTCCTTACATAAACATAAAGTTAAGACCCTCTTCCCATTTGCTCTTGGCGAAAACTGAACGAGCCATTAACCCGAATGCAGATGTTTTATTTGGAAAAGTTCTTCTGCTTGGAATTGTAAACGGCAGGGTATGTTTCAGCTAGAGCTGTGTTTTAAGAAGCCGGTGCATTATCCTTTCATCCGTTGATGGGCATCTTGGTTCTTTCCACAGTTTGGCGACCGTGGCCATTGCTGCTATAAACATTGGGGTACAGATGGCCCTTCTTTTCATGACATCTGTATCTTTGGGGTAAATAATATACACTATGGAGTATTATGCCTCCATCAGAAAGGACGAATACCCAACTTTTGTAGCAACATGGACGGGACTGGAAGAGATTATGCCGAGTGAAATAAGTCAACAGAAAGAGTCAATTACCAAATGGTTTCACTTATTTGTGGAGCATAAGAAATAGCATGGAGGACATGGGGAGTTAGAGAGGAGAAGGGAGTTGAGGGAAATTGGAAGGGGAGGTGAACCATGAGAGACTGTGGACTCTGAAAAACAATCTGAGGGGTTTGAAGGGGGTGGGAGGTCGGGGTACCAGGTGGTGGGATTATAGAGGGCACGGATTGCATGGAGCACTGGGTGTGGTGCAAAAATAATGAATACTGTTATGCTGAAAATAAAAAATAAATTTAGAAAAAAAAAAAGAAGCTGGTGCATTTTTCTCACATCACATCTCATGGTGTTTCTTGCCTCTGTTTGAGTGTGGGATGGACATTGGTGCAAGACTTTCTTGACCTGGGGGACGTGAATGTTCTTATTCACAGTAGTTTTTGGCAGACCATCAAGGCTGAGATACTAAGGGTCACAGAGAGACAGGCAGGCATTACCCCGTCTGCTGCTGGGGAAGAGGCCATGAACAGCTTGACTAGATCCTGATGTACTATTTACTAGATCATGATGTACTATTTACCTCAAGACGTGTGAAATGGCTAGACCAGGGCTTGGCAAATTATGACTTCATAGACCAAATCTGGCCCGCCACCTCTGTTTATAAATAAAGTTTTATTGGAACACAGCCACACTGAGTCATTTACGTATGATCTAGGGCTGCGTTCATGCTGCACTGGTGTACTTCAGCAGCGCCACAGAGACCATAAGGCCTACAAAGCCAAAGATATTGACTCTGTGGCCCTTTCCGAAGACCGTATGCCTCCCCCTGGCCAATACCCACTGTGTTCTCTGACGGTCTGGTTGGGGATCTTGTCTGTGGGTGGCTATGGGGTCCTTCCTGAAGGAGAAGACATTCCCACTGGAAGCTGCCCTTACAAGAGGGCTTGCCCAGATTGTAAATGAGGCCAGGACGAGCAGGGGCTGCTCGCAGAAGGGGGCATCTTCTTCCTCCCTCCACTCAGGGCCCTAACCCACTGCCTTCAGACCGTCTGCTTCTCCCTTCAGGCTCCCGTCACAGGCCCTGCAAAGGATCGACTTGCTAGTCTTTCACTGTAAGAACAGCAATTGGTTCTGGTGCTTTCTCTCTTGAACCCACCCGACCTGTGTGTGCTGTCCCTTTCCAGGGTGTTTCTATAGTCTGTGGCAAGGGAGGGAATTTTTGTTTTTAAAGATATATTTATTTATTGGGGAGGAGCGTGAGTGTGAGGGGGAGGGAATGGGCAGACGGAGAGAGAGAAACCCAAACAGACTCCAAGCTGAGTGCAGAGCCCAAAGCGGGGCTCGATCTCACAACCCGGAGATCAGACCAGAGCCAAAACCAAGAGACAAATGCTTAACCAACTCTCCCACTCATGCACCTCAAAGGGGAGGGAATTTCAAAGTCTCTGAAAGAAGAGCATCTTCCTGTTTGGGGTGAGAGAAGGAAGTGACCCCACGGCCCAGGATCATGAGGCTGCAGTCCTTTCTGGGCACTTACAGACTTCCCTCCGCCCACCCGCTCACACCGCTCCACACCCTCCACCCTAACCCACCGTACTTCTCATCTTGTAAAGAAGGGTGGGGAAGGCCACTGCAATCTGCCCCCCGTCCTGGTTCCCCTCACATGGGTGCTCCGTCCCTGCTGAACGACCCACACGCCACCAATGAACCCCCTCATGCCCAAGACAGCATCGCCAAGACGGCTAGCTGGTCTACCGGGCGTGTTGTCAGCGTTGGAGAAAGGGGAAGCAATTATTACTAATTTCAGACTTCCTCTGCTTCCCAAGGAGCCGGCAAGCAAAATGTAGACCAGCTTTAAATCAATCGCCCTTATTTAGCGAAATCCAAGTCCCACTCCAGACTCCCTGAGGCCACCCGAAGGAGCAAAACTCACAGTCCCCTCCTTAACTTCAAAATGTCACCTTAGGATCTCGAGTGCGTAAGAGCTCCTGATGGGGAAATCTTTTATGATTATCCTTTATGCTGACAACAGCTCTAAATTAGAGGGTGCAGCTGACTGAAATGAGCTTAATTTTCCATACAAATGTGGGCTCTTGGAAAGAAATCACTTTTTCAGGTCTAAAATCTATTTTATCTCCCCTAATTAGGAGAATATGTAAAGCAAGAGGGGGGAGTAGTGTTCAATTTGCCATAAAAAGCAAACCCAGTAGTTTATAAGATCACACATTCCAAACAAGCTCTGGCCCATTAAAGGGATCATACATAATTCAGGACCCACTTGTTACTGTGTGTATCATGCAAATTCGCTCAAATTACATTTAGAAAAAATGAGGTTCATTTTCCAGCTTTAAATAGACTATTAGAAAAAGGGGTAGATATACAAGCCATAAAGAAGCAAATGATTTAAGTAGCATCATCAGTGTGATTTGGGGCTGGAGAACTTGAACGGGCGGGTCAGATGGAATCTGGTAGGCAGCGTGTTGTTCGTGCCGCCATCTGTCTGCTTCGCCAAGAGGTCAGCCTCCAGCCGACGTGAGGATCACTCCATTCTGTCACTGCTTGTTTTTGAGGTGGTCCCAATACTGACCTTCTAGAAGGTTCTCTCCTTGGGCCTTAGAGATTTGTGCGTGTGTGCGTGGTGTGTGCATATGAGGAGGGCAGTGAGAGTCCTGGCCCTTTCGGGTTGCTCTGATAAAGTCCTCTCCTAGGGGGGCTGATAACAGCAGAAAGTTATTTCAGTCCTGGAGGCTGGAAGTTGGAGATCAGGGTGCCGGTGAGAACCCTCTTACAGGTTGCAGACTGCCCACCCTTTGTGGCGTCGTCATGCGGCAGAAAGAAGGCAAAAGAGCTCTTTGGGGTCCCGTGTTAAAGGACCCTGACCCCATTCCCGAGGGCTCGTGGCCTAATCACGTCCCAAAGACCCCGCGTCCTACTACCCTCACATCTGAGGGCTCAGATTTCAACCATTCAATCCAGAGAGAGAGAGAGAGAGAGAGAGAGAGAGGAGTGTGTGCATGTGTGCATGAGGAAGAGAGAGTAGAGGGGGAGGGTGTGGAGGTGGTTTTCTCGCTATCCCCTGGGAGATTTGCTCAAATCACACACAGAGCTTGTGGGAGAGTCTGAAGGTTTCTCTCTCCTCTAGCCTGGCCGCTGTGTTCTTAAAGCCTGATCATTCAAACACGAACATAAACCCCCTCAAAAGGGAAGTAACTGTATTTTTTCACCCTCGGTTGTGAAAGTTACATGTGCTGATTTTTAGAATTTACTCAGCACGTGCACACGCGTGTGAGCACACACACACACACACACACACACACACATTATTTCTTCTCCCCAAACCAGGATTGTCCCAGCCATAGTGTTTCCTAACCTGCTGCACGCAGATCAGCCTGTCCTGTCTCCAAAGCCTCCTTTTCTAAGATGACTGTCCCAAGGGGCGCCTGCGTGGCTCAGTAGGTTAAGCGTCTGCCTTCGGCTCGGAAGGTCATGATCTTGGGGTCCTGGGACCCAGCCTCGAGTCTGGCTCTCCGCTCTGCGGTGAGTCTGCTTCTTTCTCTGGGATCCCTCCCTCTCTCTCTCTGTCTTGCTTGCTCTCTCAAGTAAATAAATAAAAATCTAAAAAAAAAAAAAAAAAAGAAGACTGTCTCGAGCCCCATCCTCTACTGGGGTTCGGCCCGGGCAGTCACGGGAGGAGCCCAGCGCTCCTGGGATTTGCTGCTGAAGAATGTTCTTTGAGCTGCTCCGCCGCCAGTTCTGGGGAGAAGCGTGGAGGCTGAGGGATCAATAAACCGAACAAGGTCACGTGCAACAGGGGTGGAGGAGGAAATTAAACGAACTTCTCATGCAAGCACCCTTACGGAGATTAATTGAGATTTAGATAATTAAGCCTCACTGGGTAAGTTAGGAGAGAAACACAAGTGAGGAAGAGCTTTGCTAATGGTGCTGAGCCTGTCCCTAGAGTCGCACCAGGCTGTGAGTCGGAGTCGAGAGGAGTCGAGGGCACCCGTGGGTGCTCTGGAGCCCCCCCAGCTCCTGCACACAGGCCCGGCTCCCAGGGTTCTCCACGTGTCCCAGGCCCCTTCCTTCTGTGGTCTTTCCAGCACGTGCCCCTCCTGACTCCAGCAGCCAGCCGCACCCCAGGCCAGCACTCTGTCCTCATCCCAACCAGAAATGACGTGTCCTACTTTGTATAATGATTCTTTATGCATATGTGCAGGTGGAGGTCATCGAGGGGACAGAACGAGACCACGGCTTGACCTGCACGATGGCCCCAGGGCCACTGGAGGCTCCTGCTCCCTTCCCTGTACATTCTGTCCACCAGTCCCGCAGCAGACCCGTTTCAAGGATGCAGCCTTGAGAAAGCCGGGGGCCACCTGGACAGGGTGCACAGCTGCCCCCAGTAAAGGCCTCTACATACACGTGTAAGGCTCAGGCGGGCGGGGCCGGGGGCGGAGATCTGGCCCGCCCGGTGCCCCAGACAAGCCTCAGATGGAACTTTCGTGCCCCAGCGGAGGGCGGCCTGCCTCTTTCTCCCACGGTCCCTGCTCTTTGGGTCCCTGCCCTCCGGCTCCGATTCCGGGGCCAGTCCCGGATTCCGCCGGGGAATTCCACACCAGCCGAGTGTCTCCACCGCCCTTGGACGAGAGAGCGCCTGACGGGAGGCCTGAGCTGTGAGTGCCCTATCCTTGCTGCGTTGAGGGTTTAGCCAAAACCCCAGGGAGCGAATGTGCTGAGCAATTTAGAATTCTCAGATTCGGAAAGCTCTGTGGCGCCTGAGTTCTGTATCGGGCAGGAGCCCTGTGAGTCTGCGGCAGTCCTGTGTAGTCAGACCATCAATGCTTCCGCTGCGAAGCGGGGCTTTTCCTTGTAAAGAGACCTTTAAAGACAGTATCAGCTTCAGTTATGTTCAGTATAGGTTTTGATCAAATAAATTGATAAAAACTCAGTTTTCTGAGCTTTTCTGAACCTGGAACTGAGGATGAGAGACTGTGGGTCTGTCTCCCTGCGGCCAGGCTTCCTGTTCCCCAGGGTCCGGCTGGCGGTGGAAAGAGCCGGTTTATTCAGTCTCCCAGGCAGACGAGAGGGAGACATCCAGATCTGGGTTGTCTGACATGGTCAGTGTCTAAGTGCAGACGGCTTCGCTGGTTGGGGGATTGCGATCACGAGTGTGGACACGAAGCCTTCTCGGCCTCGGCAAGTCCTCTGGAGTCACACAGCGCTGTGCACGCCAGTGTCCATGTGCCACAGACGATTGCTGCGGCCCCAGAATGTGAGCTGAACACGGGGCACCTCATCCCCAGGCTCTGTGACGGTTCCCGTCGATGCCACACTCATGGTCCCCTGTGTCCCATCATCCGGCCACCACGCTTTGGAGAGCGAGGCGGCTGGAAAGGTTAGCTGGAAGGGGAGGTGCGGGTGATTAAAAGAAAAAAACACAAGTCCCTGGCTGAGATAGTAGTCGTGTCGAGGTGGGGCTTAAAAGAAGAACAGCCTTAATATCGAGGAATCCTTGCTGGGCCCAGGTAACCTAGATACCACCTCGGAGAGAAAATATAGATCTGTATTTCAGCTGGGCCTCAGCTCCTAGCTTGCAAGTCACAGCTTCTTGGATTTATCGCGGGTCATTAACTGCTGTGCCCCGACACAGCGAAGAAGTGAGAAGATTAAAGTAACAGCCAGATCCTTTGAGAAATAATTTGGCCTGTCTTTGTTGCTGGGAGTGTACTGTTAGGCCATTATCACCTGTTAATTCTCGGTGTAACTTTGGGGAGGAAAATTATTATCCAAGTGTTGGGGATTTTTCAATTAGTTCTGTGGGGGCTGTCGGATTTTAAGTGGCTGAGAGTCGGAGATGCGTTTCTGAGGGAAATCGGAACTTGGGTGGACAAGGTCCTGAGTCCTTTGTAGTCGATGCAAAATGAAAATGCAGGGCCCCTGGTTCAGAAGTTGGTGCGTCTGAAAGATGGTGAAATTGCAGAGCAGGGAACCAAGTGGGGGACCCCCGCGGAACCCAGAGCCCTGTGAACAGGGCTGGCACATCCCGGAAGCTGGCCGGACCCCAGGGCCTTCTGATGCTTGGAGGGGTTACAGTAGTGCAAACATCAAGGAGCTGAATTCCAGCCAGACAAGCCTGTGATCAGTTCTCAGTTTTGCATTTTACAGGTTGGTTGACCTTGGACAGAGGCCGGGGCGGGGGGGGGGGTGGGCAGGCGTGAGGCGATGGGGCTGGTCTTTTTCCACTCTGTAAAATGCAGCTAGCAGAACGAGTCCTCTGGGTGAGGTTGTACCGATGGAAATTGTGTAGAGCGCTCAGCAGAGCACGTATCTAATAAGAGCCCAGGAAGTCTTAGTCCCTCTGTCTTGCTGCTGGGGTCCCCCCAGCTCTGCTTCTGGGCCCACCAGCTGGCTTCCAGGTGCCAGCACCTCCCTCTCCAGGCTGATAGCTGAGCTCCTGCCGCTGCCTGAGGATGAATCACCTCCCGCCGCTGCCACCCTTTGTCATCCCTCAGCCAGACACAGAAGACTGGGGCGCATGGGTGCCCTACCTCCCTAGCTACTTGGGTCACAACTGAGTTGTGGGTCTTTTAAAGGCCCCCGGAATTCCCCCAGTAGGATCAAGCACCACTCACCCCCAGAGGGGGCTGGCCTGATGGTATAGTCACCTGCCCACCTGCCCTTGTCTGTTGTCCCCCTCCCCCCACTGCCCTTCACCTGATGTCAGGGTCCATGTCTGGGGGAGCGCGGCCTCTGACAAGGTCCCTCACCATCTCCTTCCTTAATAAAAGATGGAAGATGCTCGAAAGCAAGGAATGGGGGTGTGGCCCCACTCGCCCCCTCAGTGAGATCCGTGTTTGCAGGCTGTGTTTGATCTGACATAGAACCGAAGGGGAAACAGAGAGGACATGGCACTGGTCCAACCGTCACTCTGATGGGACCCTCAGGACTGGGACTACAGCCTGCCCCGCCCCACCCCTAGCCGCCTCAATGGGGTGCCCGCTCTGGGCCATCCCCATGGGAAGTCACAGGGGACTCCTTTTCTGCCTGGAGCTCTGAGCTCAGGGTCAGCAGGTGTCTCACTGGCCAGATTGCATCTTCTACTGTTTGCGGCCAGAGAGGGGGCATCTGGGTGCTGTCATTCCACAGCAGGACCCCATGACAAATACAGACCTTCTCTCCTTCTGGCCTTGGCCTCAGCAGGCTCAGGCTGAAGGTGTTCTTCTGCACGAGCCCGGATCAGGAGTGGGGCGCTCTGGGTGTTTGGCGCGAGGCCGTTCTTCATTTCAGTGTCTACCTTGCAGGAGATATTTGAGCATAGAGTTTCAAGATTGGCTTTCAGATTCTTTATTTTAAATCTCTGCGTTGTTCACTGAGTCTTATTTGCTACACTCCTGGAAGAGTTTTGGAAAACTCCATTTTTTTTTCCAGTCTTTCTTTCTTGGCCCTCTGGGTTCCTTTGCTAACACCTCCAGCCCTCTTCCCCTTCCAACCCTCCTCCTCGGCCTCCTCCTCCTGCTCTTTTCTCTCCTCCTTTTTCCCCTCCCCCTCCTGTTGGTCTAAGAGCCTCAGCCTTCCCTTCAAGCAGATCTTAACCACTGTCGTGCATGGGCCCCGTTGGTGTTCTGATGAACCTGTGCACCCCTTCTCAGCGTAATCTTTCCTAATGCACAAAATAAAACACCTGCTGTTACAAAGAGTGAAACATAAATAATGTTTTCTTATATTGTTATATTAGGGGGAAAAAAACCCTTTTAAATCCTCAACTTTTGATCTACTCCCAGTACTACTCGTGCTTTCCATGAACAAACTTCGTAACGCGACTGGTGTAGGTATGATACCTTCCACCAGTCGGAGGCAGCCGTGTGCATAAGCCAGATGTCGCTCTGCGGGCTGTCTCCACAGTAAGATAAAAAAGTGCGTGTCTCCTGCCGACAAAGTCGCACCGCGGGTTAGACTACTCCCATTTGTTGCTCGCTTTCCTAGATGGAAGATGTACTGCCTTTCAGTGAAAGGTGAATGCCCCCACCCCCCGCCCAACGCGGGTCTGTATTCTGTCCTCGGATCCCCGTTAAAGATGTTTGCACTAGAGTTCCAAGAGCACCTGGAACATTCCTGTCTTTGCCAGCTTTGCTAGCCGTGATGAGAGGAGCCCCCTCTCTGCCTCCCGCCTCCGCGGCAGAGCTGTGGCTCACGTGTGCACCGACTGTCCTCGAGGTCCTGGCACCAGTGGGGGTGGGGCGGGGGGCTCTGACTCTGGCTACAGCGAGGATTTAAGCATTGTGGCTGACGTTGTAGCTGAAGTGCACCAAGGGATAGGAGAGGGATTCCACCTGTCCTTTAGGATGTCAAACCAGGCTGCTCTCTCAGAATGCAATTCCGCTAAAAACAAAGATTGCCCATGAGGAAAACCCAGCTCTCACCCCGGTAGACATAGGGGCTGGCTGGAAATCGACGCATAATTGTATCTTGTCCCCGTTTGGCTTTCTATCAAGACAGAAGATGAATTAGATATTGAGCAAAATTATTGGCCGAGTGAAACATAGATGTTCTGGAAGCCAAAAAAGAATAAAAAAGGTTGACAGAAGCTGGGACTAGGCCATCGGAGAGGGACCCAAGGCATCTTATCAGGGGAAAGGTTATAGGCAGAAAGAAAGGCTCTGTCCCAGAGATACCTTTTGTGGAAGCAAGACAAAGCTCGGGGTGCCTTGGCGGCCCCCTGTGTGCTGGGGCGGGAGGGGGGCTGTGGGCTGCGTGACATGCCTCACACAATTTGTTTACTGTGTCCCACACATTCCTGCCCAGGGCCCCTTCTTCCTGGTCCTTCGTGGGTCCCTGCCCTCGAAGAGGAGAATGCTAAGGACCCATGTTAGGGTCAGATCCTATATCCTTCCCTTCACAGCCAGGGGCTTTCAACGAGCCTGAGACCTCACTGAGCCTCAGTTTCTTTACCTGCGCAGTAAGAACGCAACTGTCGTCTACTTCAGACAGGTGTGCAAGCTTAGCCCAGGCCCCGCTGGCCCTCTGACTCACCTGATGCGTGCGTCACTGGCATCTCCAAACATCGGTTTCCTTGGTAAAATGGGAATAAAAATATCCGCGCTGTAGGTGTGTCGTGGGGATTAAATGTGACCAAGAATGTTAGCCAGCCCCCAGCGTGGAACAGGCACTCACTGGTTAAAATGAGAGAAGCAATGTGTCCTCTGTTAGCCTGTGTTACAGCCTCTGGTCTCCCCAGGGGGACCCAGTACCTTCTGATTTTCCGAGGCACAGGTTGGAGGTCGGTGGGTTGACCGCCTGCCTCTCTGCTTTCCCACATTTGGTTCTAAACATTTTTGGTCATCAGAACCCCTAGAAACAGTTGTGCCCTGGCCTCCCTCCCCACGGGGAGCTGGCAGAGCAGAGAGGACAGTGGGCTGGGCTGGGGCGTCTGTGGGGGGAGGTGCAGACCCCCTGCATTCCCGCCCCACCCCCACGGCTCCCTGCCTTTGACCTTGTTAGTTTTCTCTTCTGCCCTAGGGGCCGTGGTGATTTCTCTGTGCAGAGGTGTGTGGGTGAATGGTGTCGGGGGATAAAGCACCCGGGACCCCGTAGGGACTCGGTTCTGCAGCCAACGGCCCCACACAGGGCCTTTGTAGGGGCTACCTATGTCTTCATTCAAGGTCCCTTTGTTTCCTGGGCCCCAGCCCTCTCCACAGCCAAAGGCACTTAATGTGCAGAATGACCAGCCGCTCTGCCAAACCGTGTAGAAACGGCTTCCTAAAATCTCAGTAGTTTTTACTGTTGATATTATTATTGTGATTCCTAATAATAATGGAGCAGAGTGGTTGGGAGTGCCAGCTTCAGACGGGATTTGAGGAACAGCCCTGATCTGGCTTCAAGAGCTCGGGCTGCTTACTTAGCCGCAGCTGTAGGTCCCTCATCTGTAAACTCGGGATATGACCGTCTCTACCCCACAGGACTGTAGCGGAGAAGAAAGGCGTTAACACACGTGAACTACAGAAACGGGCTCTCCTATGAAGTGCACACGTGAGCTCGGTCAGGCTGGTCACCCGGGAGCGTGCGCCGTGCTTTTTGTGGTGGAAATGCATGAAAATATATTCCGGCTGCCCCCGCCTCCCACAGGGAGTGGGGCTGGAGGCTGGTCCTGGGCTCTCAAAGCTCCTTCACTGGGAAGGCCACTGAGGCCAACTGTGTCCTTGCTCCGCATGGCCGATGAAGCCCGCGCTTCCTCTCCCCTGTAAATAAGCAGGCCAGAGAAGACCCTCACAGGGCACGGCTCCCCACCTTGGCTCCTTTCCCCCTGAGCCTCTGCCTTGGGTTTGGGGCACCCCACATCTGGTGCAGGTGGAGCCTGGACCCCAGGGGTCCACGCCGCTCCCTTCAGACTCTGCCTGTAGGGGTTCGCTGGTTAGAGGTAAAGGCTCCCAGGGTGGGCTGGGGGAGGGGGGAAGTGTCCAGAGAAAAGAGGGCCCACCTGGAGGGGAGGCAGGTAGAATCCCAGCCACCGGAGAGCTCCCCACTGTGACTGTGTGACCCCGTACAGAACAGAAGCCAACAGGACAGAACCGTTGCTATGCCTGGGGCTTGAGTAGTTCACACATATTAAGTCAGTTAATCGCTGAAACCACCTTATAAGGTAAACACTATTGTCCTCAAGAAGGACTCAGGAGGAAACAAAGGGCCAGAAAGACCAGGTAAGTGGGCCGTGGGCCAAGGTTCCAGGCGGGTCAGGGCTGAGCTGGGACTCAGAGCCCCACGGCCTGCGGGTGTTCGTGCGTCCACTGTTTCCACAAGGGGAAGGTCACGCTTCCTCCCGAGTGCCCCGTGGTGGAAGCACGTTCAGGGCCACATCCAGGGGAAGAAGTGACACCTGGTGGCCGCACCTCCTCTCCCAGCAGGGACGGGGCACAGGCCGCAGGTCCCGCCCCCAGGACTCCAGTGGGGTTTCCTGCCAGCGCCCTGCGCTGTCCTGCGTCCCATGTTGTCCCTGCTCTGGGGGCTGAGGGCAGGATTCGGGGACACTGGGCGTACAGTCCCTGCTACCCACAGAGACACAAAACACCTCCATTCGCAGTGTCACATTCCATTTGGAGCACAAAGCTCCGGGATACACATGCTCTCCCAGATCCTCACCCCAATCCCTTGTGGCAGGCAAGGCCATCCCCCATTTTCTTACTTAGGAAAGAGCCCCCAGAGCCCGGCTCTGCCTGCTGCAGGCCCCAGGCTTGGCCGGAGACACAGAGCACTTTCCTTGGTGGGGTCTGGGTCCTTCTGAGATGAGTTGTTTTCTGGGCTGTAGGGTCTTCATACTTCCTCTCTGTCAGACCACCCCCTCCGGCTGGCTGTCCTTTTGTCTCTGGAACCCCCCTGCAAGTCTGCGTACCCCCACTTCCTCTGGGCTTCTGTCATTTACTGCTGCTTTACAAGCTGCGTCCGGGTCCGGTGGCCGAAATCACGTTGATTACTTCTCAGGAGTCTGTGGGGCAGGAACGTGAGGGGCAGGATGGGGACAGCTCAGCTCTGTCCCCTGTGCTGTCTGCTGGGACCAGGGCAATGCTGGTGGCTTCTTTGATCATCTGGTGCCTTGGCTGGGAAGTCTGGGAGGCCGGGCGCAGCGGGACGCAGTGTCCCTCTCCATAGTCTCTATGTAGACCCTCCGTGCTGTCCCTCGGGCAGGCAGGCAGATTTCCCCCGTGGTGGTACCGGACCCCCAGCCCCCGTCATCAATGGAGCAGAGCTGCCAGGCCTTCCTGACATTTAGGCCTGGATCCGGCCCAACATCTGTTCCACTGCCTTCAATCCTTTATGATGGGGCGACCAGGCCATGAACATGGGGAGCAGTGGCTCCTGGGGCACCTCTGGAAACCGGCCTGCAGCTCTCTGTGTCCCTTAAAGATGACAGTGGCTGAGCCCACGCCTGCATTCCCGCATCCAGTCTATTGGGAAACTTTCTCGAGAGTTTCCACCGTGCACTTCACTGATAAAGTCGCGCTAGTCCAGCTGTCCCGAAATTCCTGATTAATGACTGTTTCCGGGCCCAGAGCCAGCGGTCGCGAAGGACTGGGTGATCAATAGGGCCGGCCTTGTCTGCTCGGGCCTGGAAGGCTTTTCCTGCTCCAGGTCAGCGTCCAGATGGCCTTTCTCGGAGCAGAGCAAGGGGCAGCAAGTGACGAGGACCAGTCAATAGCTAACGGTTTCTTTTTACCTGTTACTCCAGCCCGTTCCTGATAAACCCAGAAGAGAGAGTTGGCGGAGCTCCGGCCCCCTGCTCCCTCCTGCACAGCCAAGGCCCAGATTCTCGAAGGCTCCCTGGGAGCACTGCAGAATGGTGACAGCCACCAGTGAGAGGCCTGTGTGGGCTGGAGCAGCCTGTCTTTTGAAAGGATGGGCTTGGGGGAGGGGTGTGAATTTGGGCCTGGCCAAGAGCGGGAGTCCAGAGAAGAAAAGCCCAGGAGGCAATGCCTCCCCCCATCCACGGTGTTCTGGTAACCGCAGATAGCGCTCCGGTGACCCCAGCCCCGAGCACAGGCAGAAGTGCTGCTCTCCCCGAAAAGCGATCTCCATCGCTGGACGCAGGAGAAGCGCTCGTTCTCACGCTTTTCCTACAGTAGATCAGTGCATTGGTATAGCAAAGGCTCTGGGAAGGCCAGTGGTGCGGGGGTGTGTCTAACTGTGCTCAGACAAGTACTTGCAGACTTCTTAATAAATCTTTCTTTTCTTCTTCTGGATAAGTTTTAAGACTAGCCTTCCGAGGGCGTACTCTGCAAGGGCTTCCTCGGGGAGGCCAGGGAGAGGCAGCCATCGGATGCAAAGGGAGGCGGTGGGCCCTGGACAGGAGGAAGGTCTGTACAATGTGGGTCCTAGAGTGGATGGGTCAGGGAGGAGCGGGCATATGGTCCAAACGTTGAGCTGGAAGAGCCTATAACCTCATTTCCTGCCTGCTGGGGTGTCCAGCCGGGTGTGGAGTGCAGAGCGATTTCGAGCAGGCTCTGTTACCCCCGTGAGTGTGGTCTTGGGTGGGGCGACACACTTGACCCAGACCTCCACACTGTGGCCCTGCACGGCTCTGGATGGCCACACTTGCCAGGTGTAGACTGATCGATATAGCAGAGAGGCAGGGCTTCCTGTATTATGTCTAATTTATGGAGCATTGCACTGGAAAGTGGGTCTTGTTAGCATCTGATGGGGGAAAAAAAGTAAGAGG
This sequence comes from Mustela putorius furo, assembly GCF_011764305.1. Taxonomy (NCBI): domain Eukaryota; kingdom Metazoa; phylum Chordata; class Mammalia; order Carnivora; family Mustelidae; genus Mustela; species Mustela putorius. The sequence goes on from NW_025421485.1 coordinate 1,487,196, forward strand.
ATTCATGAGAGGGAAAATTATTATTCAACTTTTCCAAATCCTCTCTGCTAGAATGGGAAAATGAGCTTAACATACATATTTAATGCGATTTTTTTTCTTATAAAAACACCTAACCTATATATGTATTAAATCAAGAAGTTCTTGAAAGGTAGCTGGTTTAATTACATCTTTTAAAAAAATCCCAAGACTTTTTTATCTTGCAAATGTGATCTAATAACCCTTTCCGTGCCTACCTTCTGCTGAGAGGTTCAGATGAAAATAAGATGTGTGAGGGTTCTGTGAACTGTCAAATGCCACATGTCAAATGTCAAATGTCACATGTATGTGATCAGAAAACTATTGTTACCGGTGATGCCCTTTGTCAGAGACTGAACTTTTTTTTTTTTTTTTTAAAGATTTTATTTGTTTATTTGACAGACAGAGAGAGACTGAACTTTTGACACCTCCCAGAATCCACTGTTGAAGCCCACTCCCCGGTGAGCCTGTATTTGTAGACAGGGCCCATGATAAGATGATAAAGGTTAAATGGTGTCATAAGGGGAGGACCCTAATCTGAGAGGGCTGGTGCCCTTATAAGAAGAAGAAACACCAGAGATCACCTTCTCCCCATGCACACACAGCAAGACTATGTGAGGACATGGTGAGAAAGTAACCGTCTACAAGCCAGGAAGAGTGCTTTTACCAGTAGCCAAATTGGCCAGTTCCTTGACCTTGGATTTCCTGGCCTCCAAAACTGTGGAACAGAAATTTCTGTTGCTCTGGTCATGAAGTCTGTGGTATCGTGTTTTGGCAGCCTGAGCTGACTGCCATCCTTTCAATAGAAAATTACCTTGTGAGCCTTTGCTAGGGCTGTCAGCACCTGTCAATGAAGGGAACCATCATGCCGGTGGGGTCTGGAAACCCAAAGGCGGTTGAGTATGACTTACTCAAAGACTCACAGAATTGAACTGATCACACACCAGCCCGTCTGTGCACCTCTGTGTGGCCAGTACCCTCTCAGCTTCTGGTCGTGAAAGCTTGTTTTGTTTTCCGGATGCAGGATGTTACATGCGAGAAGATGTTAGTGGACCTGCTTTTCAAACATCACAGAGGAGTGAAGATTAGAAGTTGGCCCGGAAGTGTCTAGAAGTGGATTGGGACTTAGCAAAAAAATGTTTGGCCTAAGTTCATTGGCTATGTTTAGTGTCACTTGTGGAGGCCCTGGGTTGGTAGCTCTATTCGTAATTACTGAAAGTTTTTTGCACATCTGCTATGAGATGGACAGTGTCGGCACGTTTATATACCCTAAGTATAATCAAATATTCCCCCACAAGACCATTTATGAAGGGAATTTGCCTAAATAATCAAATCTAATGATCCAACTGTTAGGGTCCGTGATCAAAGGAACGAGACCGACACAAAGCGAAAGTCAAGCAAAGTTTTATTTCATGTCAAGCATCAAAAATCAAACCAACCGGTTGGGGCCATCTCTTACAAAGAGGTGATGACGACCAGGACACTGACCCTGACGACTCTGCTACCTGACGTTCCCGACGACTACCCTACCTGACGACCATGGCGCTCCCAACAACTACACTTCCCAGCCTTACAGACTAACCTTTATAGAGGTGGTTGAGTCCAGCCCACACCCAGGTGGCTAATGAGATTGCAACACACAGGGAAAACTGCACAGTCATGCTAGGTCGGCAATAAGGGTGACCAACTGAATTTCAATTTACCATAGAAAATACATGCGCACCCCACTGATTGGATGTCTCCATCCGGCCTGGCCCGCCCTTATATCCGGGTTTTGCAAGTAAGTTCCTCAGGCTAACCAGGCCCTTATACAACGACTGTATATTTGAGTGTCTAACTTCCCACATGGATGTGCCCATGTTCCTGGCACAGATTAAAACCATTTTCAAAGGTATACAAGGCAGAACTGGGTTTAGATACTGGTTGCCTCTGATTCTGGAATGAAATCAAACATCCCTGGGTGAGACGCCTACTTATGGGGTATGTGTATGAAGTTCCTGGCAGTGGGCTGGTCACGGGAGTATCCACTTTGCCAAGACAGACCCAAATGGGAATATATGCTTTTTAATTTATAATTTTTTACTTTTCATAGCAGTATACTATGGATAAATGGAAATTCTTTGGCATTGACGGTGCTTCCGTTCTAGGCCTTAAAGCATACATGTGCAGTTCCTGACTCTTCCCTTCTAAAGGCAACAACCTCCAACCCTTTCAACTACTTCTGGTATTTATCATCCTGTTTCTAAAGACCAACATATTTATTTTTATTTATTTTTGTTGAGCATCACACAGGTACAGAAAACTATAGAAAACAAATGTACGGCATGATGGCCTCTAAGAAGAGGAACCCTAGGGGCACCTGGCTGGCTCGGTTGGTATACCATGCAACTCTTGGATCTTGGGGTCATGAGTTTCAGCCCTCTGGTGGGTGTGGAGGTTACTTAAAAAGAAAAATCTAGAAGAGGAGCTCCCTTGTAACCACCTCCCTTCTCAGGGGATAAGGAAGTCTCCCTCCATGCACTCCATATGGCCATGGCCAGACTAGTCACTAGCCTTCCACCAAACTAGTCGCTATCCTAACTGTTGTGGTGTTCACGTCTTTATTTTTCTTAATGGTTTTATCACCCAAATGTTTACTTCGTGAAGGTGCCGTATATACATTTCTTTCTTTCTTTCTTTTTTTTTTTTTGAAAGAGGGAGAGAACATGTATGAGCAAGGGAGGGGCAGAGGGAGAGAGAGAATCTTAAGCAGATGGCATGCCCAGCATAGAGCACAAGGCGGGCTCGATCTCACGACCCTGGGATCATGACCTGAGCTGAAGTCAAGAGTTGGATACTTAACCAACTGAGCCACTCCAGGTGCCCCAGAGGTGTGCTATATTTTTAAGTCTCTTTCAATCTGTAGGCCTTGGAATTATGTCCACCCTTGCCCTCTAATTCGCATGTTGGAGTCATAATCTCCAGTGCTTCGGAAGGTGGCTGTGTTTGGAGCTGGGCTCTTTAAAGCTGGGGTTCACTTGAAATGAAGTCATGGCGGAGAGGGCGGTGGGGGCGGTGATGATCCAATACAGCCGGTGGCCTTATCAGAAGAGAGGAAGACACAAATATAGGCAGAATGGACCGGCCCCTGCAAGCCAAGGAGACACGCCGCAGAAGAGACCGACACTCCATCTTCGCATTTTTCTGATTTTGTGATTTGAGAGTTCCCTCCTCTATTTCGGTCGAAGTAGACTCCGAACTTTCTAAGCATTCCTGCCTCTGCTCCCCTCCCCCCAGTATTATCTAGACCTTGTTTTTTTTAAACCTTTCCCTTTACTGACCTGCTCACCCTGAGCTGTGTTCACTGCAGGAAGCCTCGGCTGATGGGTTCTGGGAACTCCCGGGGGGGGGGGAGCAGGCCCCATCCCCTTACCAGTGCCCCCCCCAACCGGCTGCTGGGGTGTGCAAGCTCCTTATGGTTTGGCTTGGGCGCGTGCTTTCTCCTGAGTCCTTGAGGTCATGGTCTAGGTGTTGCATCTACCACGGGCCACACCGCTTCCTTCCACGCAGGTGCCGACAGCCTGCGAGTCTGCAAGAGGCCTATGCTTGGTTCTCACCCACCCATCACCTGGGAAGTCATGGGCGCCTCTTGCCGCCTGGTTTTGTAGAGGTTGTAGAGGTCGTACCTGGGCATTTATTTTTGCCACCTTGATGACTCCCAAGGGGCGGTTTAGAGAGACTGGAAAAACATGGATCTTCCTGGCATCCTGGGCTATATTCCATGGTTTTCCATTCTAAGGCATTCCCTGTTGACTTGGGTGACTGGTAGGACTTCAGCTTCTTGGAGCCCAGTGCTCACTCCCACCTCCCTCCCCTCCCCCTCCCCTTGTAGTTACTTTCAGATCCAAACACTGTTGATTACTCTTTCTAGGCTCTACTCATACATTATGTTCACAGTTCTCTTCCTACACATATTTTTGTTTTGCTTTGTCTAACCCCGGAAATTATTCTGCGATTCTGGGATTCTGAACTGTATTGTGTTTTTGTTTCCGTTTCCTTCAAGTTCTTTTGTCGTTCCATTTGTTTTTGTTTGTTTGGGGCCCTTGTCTTTCATGGGTGGGGCTTTCCTCAAATTTCTGTTTATTTGGGGCTGTGCGTATTTAAGAGTGATCTTGAAAGGGAAATGGAGTTTTCTCCATGTATTTGTGACCGGGAGAGGGTTTATCTACAGATGGGGCTGTTGGAAGCTCACCTTTTCATGGGGGTACGCTCTCTCTCAGTAAAATTTGGTTTTCCCTCCAGCTGACCACATTTCCCAGAAAGGAACCTTCCAGTCTCCTGCCGGAGAAGTATTTCCTTGGACAGAGAGAGGGGTGAGGCGGCCCTGCTGTCTGGTGTGTAGACTCACAAAATGCTACTGTATCTGGCCTGTCTCCCTTTCTCTGGCAAACGGGCGGTAACGTGTCTGGTTCGGTTTCTCTTGAACTAGCATGGTCTTTGTTTTTGCTGGCCATCTTTGTGCATGTACTGATTGATTTATTTATTTATTGAAGATTTTATTTAATCGTTTGAGAGAGAGTGAGCGAGAAAAAGAGCATGAACCGGGGAAAGGAGCCAAAGGAGAGGGAGAAGCAGACATGGGGAGCGATCCCAGGACCCTGACAACATGACCTGAGCTGTAGGCAGGTGCCTAACCGACTGAGCCACCAGGCGGCCCTATCTTTGTGCATTTCTATGTGAATGCCTTACGTGCATGACTCCCAATTGGGGTGCTAAGTGTTAGTACAGCCTAATTTTATTTCTGCTTTAAGAACAATTAGAAATAGCAGATCTGATATTTTCTTCCCATACCCCAGTGAATGATCTTGCATTCCGCTCCTCTGGGGCTTGGGCATCTGATCAAAGGACAAATGTCTGGAAGGGAAGCGTTACAGAGTGAGGCATGGCAACTGCCCTGTCGTGTAGGACTTCCAGGCTTCCTTCCTTGTCCTGTGCCTTAGGCCATTCACCTGCCTTCAGGGGAAGGTGACTCCCTGTAGAGATAGTCCGTGGGTGAAGCTTCCTTTAGCTTTTCTTCCAGCTTCCAAAATTAATTGGCTTCTCTTATTTCCAGCGCTTTCCTGTCCTAGTCCCTTTGTCTCTGTGGATTCACACTTTTAAAATCATTTCACTGTCATTCTAGTGACCCTTTGAGGGGAAAGGGATTAACACTTGTGCTCCCTCTGCCAGAAATTCATCTCACCAATTACCATAAACAGAGAAGCATTTAATATTTAAAGAGCTTAAGTGTCTAAAAACCTGACGTTCACAAGGCACCTCATATTTCCAAAGTCCTTTCAGTTCTTCATTAGAGAAGGCCATGAGGTACATACCGGAGAGATGGTCACCCTCAGTTCCAAGGTGCAAGTCTAAGGCCCCCAGTAGTTCTGGGATGCAGCTGGGGGACCAGGTCACACTAACACGTGTGACCCCCAGTTGTCATGGTGTCATGTATATGTCGACTCTTGTATACTGGCCATGCGCTCAGGGAACATTCTGCACTCCTCTAAGAACTGTCATTCTGTGAAACCCAAGCATGTTATCATTGTATTAACCGGTATTAAAGACTGTGATATACAGAGGGGACCCCATTTTACATGAGCTGAGGCTTTCAGTTGACTATAGCAATGAAAACATGACTGTTCTAATGCATTTTTAATAGTCCATTTCTGGACATTAGCCAAAGTTTGCATCTTTAGCAGTAACGGATTTGCTGTCCAGGTCAATTTTCCCCTTAAGAATTCTAGAGATCTGAACTTGACCCCAATTGTTTCCTTTATTTCCTCGTTGCAATGAATGGATTCTCCCTTGGTGAGTTCCGAAGCCCATGTGGAGGGGTGTTTACTAGGTTTTAGTTGATTAGACGGCTTTGGTCAGCACTTTGCTGCCTTGACATTGTGAAAAACTCTCTCAGACACTGACCGAGAAGCCATGCTTGCCTTCTTCATGCTCATTGTTCCTTGGTTGTGTTTTCAGCCTGACATGGTGCAGGCAACTGGTGATGGCTTTCAAAATTATGAACTCCACACTGGTAGGGATAAGCTCGTCTTCTGCCTTTCAGTAGCTCCTGGGGAAACTGATCATATCCTACTGCTTATCCTAGGTCAGGCCCAGCCAGGTTCCTGCCTCTGTAAGTCTCTCTTTTCCTCTCTCTCCCTGAGATTGCCCACCCCAGTGGGATCACTCAACCTTTCCTGGACCAGATAGCTGGAGAGATTAGAAGCACATAAGTGAGTCTTCATCCATGATTATCTCGGGATCAACTTCAAGTTCTCCTTGTTGAGCCAATGAAGGAAAGCAGGATGATGTCATGAAAAGAACACAGGATTTTGGGATAAACTTGGGTGTGTATCTCTTATCTAGCTTTACAAACTATACAAGCTTAAATAAGTCCTTTACCTTCTCTGAGACTCAGTGTCCTCAAAAGTGAGAAGAATTATACCCTCACTGCTGAGTCATCAAAAAATTAAATGAGATAAATTAGGAATTCCTAGCATACAATTTCCTATAAAGTTAAACATGCCCTTACTATATGACCCAGCAATTTGACTCCTTGGAAGCCACTCAAGAGAAATAAAAGCACGTGTTACACAAAGACTTATACACAAATATTGTGGGAGTTTTGTTAATAATAGCTTCAACTGGAAACAACCCAAAATGGGAAACAAACCCATCAATGGGCAAAGAAATAAACAAATTATGCTATATTCATACAGTGAAATTATACTTAGTAATAAAATGAATGAACTATTTAGACATGCTATGGGTGATTCTCAAAAGCCATTATGCTGATAGAAGGCACCAGACACAAAAGAATGCATTCTGTGAGATTCTGTATGAAACTCTAGGGAAGACACATTCAATCAATAGTGGTAGAAAGCAGATCAACAGTAACCTGGGGCTGGTGGTTGAGAATGAACTGGAAAGGAGCAGAAGAGTATCTTTGGGTGAGAGAAATGGTCCCATATCTTGATTGTGGGAGGAGTCACATGGGTATACGCCTTAGTCAAAATTAACCAAACTGTACACTTAGAATTTGTGCATTTTATTGTGTGTAAATGATACCTTAATAAAGTAAGTTTTTAAAACCATCTGGCCCCAGGCCTGACACATAGTAAGTGGTCAAGAAGCGTTGCTTCCCTGCTCTCTTTGGTCTGTACTCAAGGAAGACAGCACAGTGTGGTCCATGCTCTTGGACCCATGGTCCTTGCGTGGGACAGAGGAGATACTTTCAGAGCCCATCCCATGGTCCTCTGACCTTTCAGTACACAACTTTCAGTCTACTGGGGCTACTGTAATGGAATACCATAGGCTGGGGGCATTAAACGTGGAAATTTATTTTCTCGCAGTTCTGGAGGCTAGAAAGTTCCTGCCGGTGCATTTTCTGGTGAGTGCCCATGGCTGCCTTTTTGCTGTGTCCTCACCTGGCTTTTCCTTTCTGCATGCACTTGGCGAGCTCTCTCTTCCTCTCCTTTTGAGACTACCAATCCCTAGTGGATTAAGATCCTATCCTTATGACCTCATTTAACCTTAATTATCTCCTAAATACCTCTCCCCATGTACAGTCACATCAGGGGTTAAGGCTTTAACCTATGAATTTGGAGGTGGGGGACCAGGTGGACACAGAGCCTATGTGCCTGAATTTTTCCCCCCTGAGAATTACAGAAGGAGGCTCTCTCTGATTGTGGCAGGCTAAATGTCCTGGGGAGCAGTCTCTGGGAGCCCTCCTCAAATAAGTACTTCTGGAAGTTGGTGTATAAATACCACGGCTGTCTTGCCCCTTAGGTGGATAATTTGGAGAGATGCATTTTACACCATTTCTCTGCGTTTTCTCCTGGGATAGCGCCCCAGTCACCTACTGGTAATTGGCTGGATTACTGACCACCCTTCTTTCCTGTATCCTGGGCTGCTCCCATTCGAGTGCTCCCTCTGTCTGCCAAGTAAACCACTCATACTTAAATCCTTATCTCCGGGCCTGAATCTGGGGCAGTCTGGAAACAGACAGTGGTACGACTTTGTACAGGGGACTGTAACTCAGTGCAGACTGGGAGAAAAAAATGGTTCAAGAAACGCTCAAACATCAAGCCATGAGAGGTGGGATGGATTGGGGAAGAGAGAGTGATTCTCACATAAGGAAGACGTGGGGTTTGAACTGGGATTTGAAGGGTGCATACAGCTTTCACAGGGAATTCTCACAGGACCCAGAGAGAAAAGGGAAAGAGGGAGAAGGAGGAAGAGAGAGGAAGGGCGAGAAGGAATCAGAGGAAGGGGACTGCATTTAACATTTGCTGAGCACCTGCTGCCAAGAGCCAGGTAGAGAGAAGTGAGTGAGACCCAGTTCTTATTCTGAAGGGCGTCGTGCTCTAGTGGGGAAATGAGAAGACTAATAGATAAAGCATTTGTGACATTGCCCTGTGATTTGATGCATTGTTTCCCAAGTGAGGTGGGTTCCAGAAGCTTTCCAGTGTCAGGTATCCTGAAAGAGCCCTCAGTGGGGTGCTCCCTCTCACCAACTCCCTCCATCTCCAACAAGAAGAGAACCTAAGGTTTTGAAAAGCTCTCCTCAGGCACAGCTCCAAAATTCCGGACAGAGTCCACAGTCTTGTTCTAATGGCTTTGGCTAAATTCATGTTCAGTGCTTGATTTAGAGCTTGCAGTGTTAATATTTTGTACATTGGGCCAATTCTCTGGTGATTTTAATATTTCATTTATCGACTGATTTAACTTTTAATAGTATCCAAAGCCATCTCATTAGATTACAGTGCTGAAAGACTGCCGTTGTAATAGCTATCCCGTTGTTCGAGTAAATTCAATTTGGACAGATGTAGCCCAAGGCAAAAGGCAATCGTAATCCGTGAAATATTTTGCTAACTTCTATTCCAAACAAGTTCTTGCCTTTTCTGTGTGCATGACTTGGACACGACAGACAAATCTCTGGATATCTGGGGGGACAAGGGGAGAAATATCATCTGCACATAGCGATGGTCATTGTCACATCACACTGTATATGTGTGCTGTGTCCCTGTCACGCCATATTTGGGGACTTCATATACAATTGTGGTTGTACCTCATTAGTCTCTGACTCCCCAGTACCTTGCAAAGTTTTGATACAGGGTAGAGACTAATTAAATGTTTACATTAAACTAGTCTGAGTTTTTGTCTCCAGGAGCCAGAGAATTCTGTCCTTGGTCCTGAACTGTTGACAGTTCTTTTGGATGTCTTTAAAGGAGCCGTACCTCTGACCTCTCATGATAGAAAGCGGGGAGGAACCACAAAAACACTCAGTGGCTGAGTCAGTACAGTGTCAGAAAGATTTTGCTGTCCTGACACATCCTCAGTGGAATTAAAAAGTGTAGCAGATAAATGGTCCTGTAACATGTTTGTTCCTGAAAGTGAAGACTGTCTTTTATTTCTGTATGTCAGAGTGTAGCAGAGGACCGTGTGCAGGTGAGATGGACAATAAATGATTTTGGACTTAATCCATAATTACAGGTTCTACATTCCAACCCAAAGGTAGTTTCTTACAAGTACACAATGGGAGAGATAGGAAGGCATGACATAGCTGCTGCATGAAAGAAAACCATTACGTTCTGGAGTTGCTAATCAGGTTAATGATAATAAGCTGATATGGTCCTCAAAATGGCTACTTTTTCTTTTGGGTGTGTGATGTATGTAAGTGAGGTGCACCCTGGCGGGGACAGCTCTGCTCTGATCAGATGCGACTGTCCCTCTTCCTTCAGTTCTGGGACCTGGGCCAGGCTTCCTGAATGAAACTCTTGAAAGAAAACGCTCAGGTGAAAACCTACAGCTTCTCTGGAGATATCGAAACATTATTTTGATTAATCATTTAATCGAAAAACATTTATTTAGCAGCTTTTCTGTGCTAGACAACCCAGTGACACCAAGGAATGTAAAGACATGGTCCTTCTTCCCAAGGAGCTTGTCATAGAACCGTGGAGTATGATAAAGGAGCACCTGCCAGGGAATCAGTAGGTTTAGGAATCTGGGTTTTAAGATGTTCCTCAGGAGCTAATGATGATGTTGAACGTAGACCTTACTTTAAGGGTGAGGCATCAATCGAGTTTTTCAGAAAGAAGCTTGACCTGTGTGTAAGTCAGGGCTCCCCAAGAAGCAGAACTGATAGGATATTCATACATACGTTTATTGTTAGGAATTGGCTCATGAAATTGGGGGGTGCTGAGAAGTCTCACCACCTGCTGTCCGCGAGCTGGAGACCTGGGGAAGCCGATAGTGTAATTCCAGTCCAAAGGCCGGGGAACCAGGGGAGCTGATGGTGTAAGTCCCAGTCCCGGAGCAGGAGAAGACTAACGGCCCAGCTCAAGCAGACAAACGGGAAGGGAAGGCGTGCTGCCTTCCTCTGCCTTTATTTCTCTTCTGGCCCTCCGTGGACTGACTGATGCCCACTCACACGGGGAAGGCCGTCGCTATCCTGAGCCCACTGACTCGAGTGCTCGTCTCGTCGGCGAACGTCGCACAGACACACCCAGGAATCCTGTGTAATCTGGACACCCCGTGGCCCAGTCAGGTTGACACATAAAATTAACCGTCACAGCACGTGAAAGGGGACGGGGGGGTGGGGTGGGGGGGACACTGACAGCAGGACTGAAGGTTCAGAGGAGGTTTAAAAGCACGGCTGTGTCGGGAGCAGAGCTGCGAGAGACGGAGATTCTTCCTCCTTACTCACGATCGGGGTGATTCTCTTGACTGGCTGGGGGGGCTGGGGGGGCTGGGGAGGCAAGCTGTTCCTCCCTCCGCCCTTCCCTCCCTTCTTCCTTCCTTTATTCCTTCTGCCTTTCCTTTCCTGCCCTCCTCTTCCCTCCCCTCCCCTTCCTTCCTTCCTTCCTTCCTTCCTTCCCTCCTTCTCAGTGCTCCACAGGCAACCCTCCAAGAACTATCGACCCTCCACTAGGACCCTTTTCCCAAATAGTCGGATTGACTTTTGGTTCAAGGCCTACGGATTATCTGTCTAGAGCAGAGGTCCAGACAAGAGTAGAGAACAAGAAAGACACTTTGGAGCATGTCACTGCATTATTCTTTTGCTCTTTCCAGCTATCCCAGATTTGTCTGACGTGAAGATAAAAATTAGCCTTGGTGGAGGGAGGGAACACAGAGCTATCATAGGGTAGCTGCAACCCATAATCAAGTCAACGTATTCTCGAATGTTGGAGAGAACTGTGGTAAGAGCCGTGGAAGACCATTTCAAGTCTCTTGGCTTCACAGTGCGCTCACTGGTCCTCTCCGTCTTCATCAAGCCTATGAGAGCCCATAGTGTAGACACCGTGGAGTTACAAATCTGAGTAAGAGAGCTGTGCTACAGGAGCTCACTGTTGGGTACGGGAAATCACTGTAGGGGATTTCAGGTAAGAGCAGAAATAACTGTATCCTCACGTGGAAAGTGCCCAGGATGGCCCAGCCTTTTAACCAACTGAGCCACCCAGGCGTCCCTGGCCCAGCCTTTTAAATACTGTTAAAAGGCTATATGGATACAACTTGATTCCCCATCCCCCACATGCTGAGTAGTATGGATGGGAGCATAGTGGCATGTGTGGAGAGTGTCTTTTGTTCATGGATACTGCCCTGGACCACTTGCCTGGGCCAACCCACTACCTTGATGCTTATCATGGCCTTCTTGATTTTGAACTTGTCTCTTCACTCATGATTTTGAATTTTTATTTCATGTCATCTTCAGTAATTTCCCTTAGGATACCTAGGATCCTCTTCTCTCAGAAGTGCTCTACCTAACAGGACATGCTTGTGCTGCTGAACAAGGTGGTGGAAGGAAGCAGAACTCACCACCAGCTCATGGTTTAGAGAAAACATCTTGGAAGGGACGTTTGAAATGGGTCTTGAAGGGCAGGTCCCTTCACCTTGTAAGAGCGTGAGATGTGGCTCCCAAAGCCATGTAGAGACATACCCTGGGAAGTCAGGGGAACAGCCCCAACAATCTCTATGCTCAGAGATGGATGGTGTACTAGGATTAGTCACTGACGATTGAGGTCCCCCTTTCCCAAACCTGGTTCATCTTCCACCCCCTCTCATCTTGCAGGGAAGTGAGTTCCTACTACAAGGATTCTGCCTTACAAAATCCTTATTTTTCCTGCTATCTTTTTTTCTTTTGCTGCACTGGAATTAACGGTGATATTTCAAAGTAAGGATGAATGTTGGATATGCTTCATTACTTTTTGAAATTTTAACATTAGATTATATAGCAAAGTAACCAAGTTCTAAGTTCACTTAAAAAAAAAAAAAAAAAAGGCTTGGCTTTAATGGCTGTCAGAGTCAAAAAAGATTTTTCACAAAGAGGCATCTGTCCACACGGAAGGAGGGCATTGGTGGCTGTGTTTACTAAATCATGATTCTCATTTTTCAGTGCCATCCCCCAATTATGCAAAGGTTTTTGTTGAAATTGGGCTAGTAAATTTCCATCTTCCTGATGTCAGACAGTTATTCTTGCAAACTAATTGGAAGATATTTCATTTTTACATTTTTAAACAAATGTGTCCAAAACCCATTGAAACTTCATTTGGAAGATTCTAAGCAGGCTACAGACTTCTGTTTAAGTGTGCATATGTGAATGTTATTATAGTTGATAATCAAGTATATTGGCAAGAAAATTCCATGGGATTGGAAATGTTTTTAAAAATGCTCTTGTACATCTGACTTTCCTTAGAGAAGCTGCTACTTCATCACTCACCCTTTACCCTGAAGGGCAAGATTAGATGCATTTATTTTTTAAAAAATATCTACCTGTGGCCCACTGCTGAGAGCCACTTAATCATCCCAGAAAAGGTCACCAAATTTGAAACCCTGTCTCTTGATAAAGGAAAAATGCATAACCCATCTTCTAGTTCGAGTACATGGTGTGTTCCAGAGAAGTTCATGGTTCTATCTTTCATTGTTAGGAAGATTGGTGAAAATTCAACTATTCAAATATCCTTTCCGCCTTTCACGTAATCACATCAATGGTGTTCTGTGACACTATGTGCACCTCTTGCCCTTATATTTCTTTGCTTCAGTAGCCTGCTGACAAATGATGCTGTGGGTGAATTCCATGTGAGATGCTATCTCTGTCACCTCACTCTGGAATTCTTTTCAATTCTTCTGCTTATATTATTATAGTGTTCCTGTAAAACACAGTTACTATTACAGAATTGATTGTTGAGATTATATCTTCTCCAGTATGACTTCCTGTTCATGGCTTAAATAAAGCAGTTCTTCACATGTGTCTTTCCATGTCACTACTTCAGGGCCCCAGAATGGGCACTGTATAATGTCAGGGGCACACATCACAGAGACTACAGCGTGCATGATGTCTTCTGGATTATGCAGTGTACAACCTGCACAACTGTATGAGGCCCTGGAATAAAACACTTCAAAGCCAAACCCATAAAACAGGACATGTTGGGGACATCTGCACTTCAATTCCACTGCCTGGAAAGACAATGATACTCCATAATGTGTTCTAATGTCTTTTCCCCCAAGTTTTCCTACACAAAAAATTTTGCGTTACCTTCCAAAACTATTTCTGACAAAGAATGCGATTTAATTTACCAGCATATTGCCATATTGTAGCTATGTGTAATTTTGGCCATGTTATTGTGGCAGAAAGATTTTTAAAAATTCCACATTCTGAATGTTTTGTACTTTGAAAGTCAAATGTATGTACATTAAGAGTATATGGCAAATCTTCACAATAATGGCCACATATTCACGTCTTATCCTTATCCTCATTTCATGCTCTACTTCAGTACATTCCTTCTTCTTTCCTCCCACATCATTCTCCCAGGCTCACCCTCCATGAAGATAATTATCTTGGTTTGCTCCGTGTTGGCCTGGTACTAAAGAGATTCCAGGAAGGTCATAAACAGCAAGTTTTTGTGGTGGGTGAAGTGGCTGATGACCTACACAAGTCAGGGCAGAGAGCCAGGGACACACCCTCAGACTGAGCCACAGACCCACTGTTGCAAACACAGCCCTTCTCTGCACCTTCCCTGCTCACCGCTCCTGAGTGGCGCAGGTGTTTGCTGGCCTGACATCTTCCAGTCTGTCAGAATTTTGGTCCTGTGTCTTGGAGACTGTGGGTCACACAAGGGGGAGTTGGAGATGTCTCAGAGGAAGGGTCCCTGTGAGGAAAGACTGTTTCTGACCATCTAGCAACACCAAAGCTCTTGCTGGGCTATCTATCTATCTATCATCATATATCATTTATGTTTTTTAAAAAATTAACATATAATGTATTATTTGTTTCAGGTCTGTGAATCATCAGTCTTACACAATTCACAGCCCTCACCATAGCATGTACCCTCCCCAGTGTCCATCACCCAGCCTCCCCATCCCTTCCACCCCTCTCCACTCCAGCAACCCTCAGTTTCCTGAGATTCAGAGTCTCTTATGGTCTGTTTCCCTCTTTGGTTTTGTCTTGTTTCCTTTCCCCTCCCTTCTCCTGTGATCTTCTGTCTTATTTCTCAAATTTCTCATACCAGGGAGATAATATGATACTTGTCTTTCTCTGATTGACTTATTTTGCTTAACATAATATCCTCTCATTCCATTCACTTCATTGCAAATGGCAAGATTTCATTTTTTGATGGCTGCATAATATTCAATTATATATATACACACACCACATCTTCTTTACCTATTCATCCGTTGATGGATATCTAGATTCTTTACATAGTTTGGCTGTTGTGGACATTGCTGCTATAAACATTCAGGTACACATGCACCTTCGGATCACTACATTTGTATCTTTGTGGTGAATTGCTGGGTCATAGGGTAGCTCTATTTTCAACTTTTTGAGGAACCTCTGTATTGTTTTCCAGAGTGGTTGCACCAGCTTGCATTCCCACTGACAGTGTAGGAGGGGTCCCCTTTCTCTGCATCCTTGCCAAAACCTGTCATTTCTGGACTTGTTAATTTTAGCCATTCTGACTGGTGTGAGGTGGTATCTCATTGTGGCTTTGATTTGTATTTCCCTGATGGTGAATGATGTTGAGCACTATTTCATGTTTCTGTTGTCTATTTGGATGTCTTCTTTGCAGAAATGTCTGTTCATGTCTTCTGCCCATTTCTTGATTGGATTATTTGTTCTTTGGGTGTTGAGTTTGATAAAT
The DNA here is from genome assembly GCF_011764305.1 of Mustela putorius furo. Classification (NCBI taxonomy): domain Eukaryota; kingdom Metazoa; phylum Chordata; class Mammalia; order Carnivora; family Mustelidae; genus Mustela; species Mustela putorius. The sequence goes on from NW_025421485.1 coordinate 1,502,363, forward strand.
TTCCTTATATATTTTGGATACTAGACCTTTATCTGATTTGTCATTTGCAAATATCTTCTCCTATTCTGTAGGTTGTCTTTTGGTTTTGTTGTCTGTTTCCTGTGCTGTATAAAAGCTTTTGATCCTGATGAAATCCCAATAGTTCACTTTTGCCCTTGCTTCCCTTGCCTTTGGTGAAGTTCCTAGGAAGAAGTTGCTGTGGCTGAGGTTGAAGAGGTTGCTGCCTGTGTTCTCCTCAAGGGTTTTGATGGATTCCTTTCTCACATTGAGGTCCTTCGTCCATTTTGAGTCTATTTTTGTGTGTGGTATAAGGAAATGGTCCAGTTTCATTCTTCTGCATGTGGCTGTCCAATTTTCCCAATACAATTTGTTGAAGAGACTGTCTTTTTTCCACTGGACATTCTTTCCTGTTTTGCTGAATATTAGTTGACCATAAAGTTAAGGGTCCACTTCTGGGTTCTTTATTTTATTCCATTGATCTATGTGTCTGTTTTTGTGCCTGTACCATACTGTATTGATGATTACAGCTTTGTAATAGAGCTTGAAGTATGGACTTGTGATGCCACCAGCTTTGCTTTTCTTTTTAAACATTCCTCTGACTTCTCAGGGTCTTTTCTGGTTTCATACAAATTTTAGAATTCTTTGTTCCATTTCTTTAAAAAAAGTTGATGGTATTTTAATAGGGATTGCATTAAATGTATAGATTGCTCTAGGTAGTATAGACATTTTCACAATATTTGTTCTTCTAATCCATGAGCATGGAACGTTTTTCCATTTCTTTTTGTCTTCCTCAATTTCTTCCTTGAGTAGTCTGTTGTTTTCTGAGTACAGAGTCTTTGCCTCTTTGGTTAGGTTTTTTCCTAGGTAACTTATGATGGCTTTGGGAGCAATTGTATATGAGTTTGGTTCCTTAATTTCTCTTTCTTCTGTCTTGTTTTTGGTGTATAGAAATGCAACTGATTTCTGTGCATTGATTTTATATCCTGCCACTTTACTGAATTCCTGTATGAGTTATAGCAGTTTTAGGGTGGAGTCTTTTGAGTTTTCCCCATAAAGAATCCTGTCATCTGCAAAGAGTGAGAGTTTGACTTTTTCTTTGCTGATTTGGATACATTTTTTTCCTTTTTTTTTTTTTTTTTTTGTCTAATTGCCAAGGTCAGGACTTCTAGTACTGTGTTGAATAGCAGTGGTGAGTGGACATCCCTGCCATGTTCTTTACCTTTGGGGAAAAGCTCTCAGGTTTTCCCCATTGAGAATGATATTCATTGTGGGTTTTTCATAGATGACTTTTATGATATTGATGTATGTATGGCCCCTCTATCCCTATGCTGTGAAGAGTTTTGATCAAGAAAGAAGTACTTTGTCAAATGCTTTTTCTGAATCTATTGGAAGTATCATATAGTTCTTGTTCTTTCTTTTATTAATGTATTGTATCACATCAATTAATTTGCAGATGTTGAGCTGATCTTGTAGCCCAGGAATAATTTCCACTTGGTTGTGGTGAGAAATCTTTTTAATGTATTGTTGGATCCTGTTGGCTAGTATTTTGGTGAGAATTTTTGCAACCATGTTAATCAGGGATATTGGTCTGTAATTCTCTTTTTTGATGGGGTCTTTGTCTGGTTTGGGGATCAAGGTAATGCTGGCCTCATGAAATGAATTTGGAAGTTTTCCTTCCATTTCTATTTTTTGAAACAGTTTCAGGAGAATAGATATTTATTCTTCTTTAAATGTTTGGTAGAATTCCCCTGGGAACCATCTGGCCCTGGGCTCTTTATTGGGAGATTTTTGATGACTCTTTCAATTTCCTTACTGGTAATGGGTCTGCTCAGATTTTCTATTTCTTCCTGGTTCAGTTTTGGTAGTTTACATATCACTAGGAATGCATCCATTTCTTCCAGATTATCTAATTTGCTGGCATATAGTTGCTCATAATATGTTCTTACAGTTGTATTTATTTGGTGTTAATTGTGGTCTCTCCTCTTTCATTCATGATTTTATTATTTGGGTCCTTTCTGTTTTGTTTTTGATAAGGCTGGCTAGGAGTTTATCAATCTTATTAATTCTTTCAAAGAACAAGTCCCTTTCATTGATCCGTTCCACTGTTCTTTTGGTTTCTATTTCATGGATTTCTGCTCTGACCTTTATTATTTCTCTTCTCCTGCTGGGTTTAGGCTTTATTTGCTGTTCTTTCTCCAGCTCCTTTAGGTGTAGGGTTAGGTTGTGTATTTGAGACCTTTCTTGTTTCTTGAAAAAGACTTGTATTTCTATATATTTTCCTCTCAGGACAGCCTTTGCTACATCCCAAGATTTTGAACAGTTGTGTTTTCATTTTCATTCGTTTCCATGAATTTTTTCAATTCTTTTATTTCCTGGTTGACCCATTCATTCTTTAGTAAGATGCTCTTTAGCCTCCATGTATTTGAGTTCTTTCCAAATTTCCTCTTGTGATTGAGTTCTAGTTTCAGAGCCTTGTAATCTGAAAATATGCAGGGAATGATCCCAGTCTTTTGGTACCTTTTGAGACCTGATGGTGACCCAGGATATGATCTATTTTGGAGAATGTTCCATGTGCACTACAGAAGTATGTGTATTCTGTTGCTTTGGGATAGAATGTTCTGTATATATCTGTGATGTCCTTCTGGTCCAGTGTGTCATTTAAAGCCTTTATTCCCTGGTTGATCTTTTGCTTAGATGATCTGTCCATTTCAGTGAGGGAAGTGTTCAAGTCCCCTACTATTATCATATAATTGTCAAAGTGTTTCTTTGATTTTGTTCTTAACTGACTTATATAATTGGATGCTCCCATATTAGGGGTATAGATATTTAAAATTGTTAGATCATCTTGTTGGACAGACCCTTTAAGTATGATATAGTGTCCTTCCTCCTCTTTTATTATAGTCTTTAGTTTAAAATCTATTTTGTATGATATAAGAATTGCCACCCCAGCTTTCTTTTGGTGTCCATTAGCATGGTAAATGGTTTTCCAGCCCCTCACTTTAAGTCTGTAGGTGACTTGAGTCTATAATGAGTTTCTTGGAGACAGCATTTCAATGGGTCTTTTTAAAAATTTATTTTTATTTTTTAAATCCATTCTGATACCCTGTGTCTTTTGATTGGTTCTTTTAGTCCATTTACTTTCAAGGTAACTATTGAAATATATGAATTTAATGCCATTGTATTGCTTGTAAGGTGACAGTTACTGTATATTGTCTCTGTTCCTTTCTGGTCTATGTTACTTTTAGGCTGTCTTTTTGCTTAGAAGACCCCTTTCAATATTTCCTGTAGGGCTGGTTTGGTGTTTGCAAATCTTTTAGTTCTTGTTTGTCCTGGAAGCTTTTTATTTCTTCATCTATTTTCAATGACAAGCTAGTTGTATATAGTATTCTTGGATGCATACTTTTCTTGTTTAATGCTCTGAGTATATCATGCTAGTCCTTTCTGGCCTGTCAGGTCTCTGTAGATAGGTCTACTGCCAGTCTAATGTTTCTACTATTGTAGGTTACAGACCTCTTGTTCCAAGCTGCTTTCAGGATTTTCTCTTTGTCTCTGAGACTTGTAAGCTTTGCTATTAGAAGACAGGGTGTTATCCTATTTTTATTGATTTTGAGGGGGATTCTCTATGCCTCTTAGATTTTGATGCCTGTTTCTTTCCCCACATTAGCGAAGTTCTATAATTTGCTCTAACATACCTTCTGCCCTTACCTCTTTCTTCTTCTGGGATCCCAATTATTCTAATACTGTTTCATCTTATATTATCACTTATCTCTTGAATTCTCCCCTCCTGATCCTATAGTTGTTTATCTCTCTTTTTCTCAGCTTTGTTTTTTTCCACCACTTGGTATTCTATATCACTGATTCTCTATTCTCATTCAATTATCTTAGCAGTAAGAGACTCCATTTTTTATTGCACCTCATTAATAGCCTTTTTGATTTCAACCTGGTCAGATTTTTGTTCTTTTATTTCTCCAGAAAGGGATTCCCTAGTATCTTCTATGCTTTTTCAAGCACAGCTGGTATCTTTACAATCATCATTCTGAACTCTAGTTCCAACATCTTATTAATGTCCATATTGATTACGTCCTTTGCAGTCAGTACTGCCTCTTCTTTCTTTAGAGGTGAGTTTTTACATTTTGTTATTTTGCCCAGAGAAGAACAGTTGAATGAGAGAACAAAATGCTAAAAGGGAAACAACGACCCCAGAAAAGTATACATTACACACAAATTGGAAGAGACTTGGAATGGGGGTGGGGAGAGAGGGAAGAAAGTGAAAAAAAAAATATGATCAGCCTGGTGAATAGAACAGAGTCATGCAGTAGGAGCTGAGAGCTCTGGGCCCCACTTCTCTGTGTGCCATCAGAGAGAAGCAGTCAATCCCTCCCATCTCCCTGGTCTCTGGTGGCACTCCATGTTCACCCAGCCTCTAACGGAGCAATTCTATCTCTGGCACAAAGCCCAGTTTGGAGTCTCCAAACCCAACAAATTCCTGCCGTGTGCTCCCATGCCGGTCCTCCCGGAGGAGGAAGGAGGGGTTCTCTTCGGATCTGCCACTTGTGGGGTCCCTGCTCGAAGAGCCATGGTCTGACTGTGCCTTGGATCATGGTTTAAGGTAACCCTGATCTGAGAGCCCCCACCTCAGCTCCCTCTTTGCAGCCGGCTTCCTGACTCTGATACCTGGGAGCTCTGCCACACTCAGTCACCCCTGGTCTTTCTGTGAACCTGTGGGTCCTGAGACCTCACTGTCCCCATGAGGGCTCCACCCCTGCTTAGCCTCTGGAACAATGTCCCTCAGTGGGGAAGACTAAAAGTTCTGTTTTTGGGCTCTACTGCTCTACCATTTGCTGGGAGCTGGCTCCTCCCCCCCACAGTCTATCTTCCCAAATACTGCCTCGGATTCACTTCTCCACACATCCTGCCTTCCAGAAAGTGGTCAGTTTTTTGTTTGTAGAATTTCTGCTATTCTTCCCTTCGATATCCTCTTGAGTTTGTAGGTGTTCAGAATGGTTTGATAATTATCTAGCGGAATTCCTGGGACCCATTGATATTTAGGTCTCCTAATCTTCCACTGTCTTCCTCTTCTCCCACTTTTTAAAATTTGTTTTTCAGAGAATTTTTCTGTGGCCGCAGAGTGACCTCCATGAGAGCCACTGCTGATTGTACCGGGAGCCCAAGAGGCTGGGTCTGGATGTCAGCTGTGTCTTTGACTCATGGCAGGAAGGCAGGAAGGGCTGATAATGACCTAATTTGTCTTTGTCTCAGCTGGTGAATGGGGGAGCCACATTGCATCTTGTGTTAAAGGGCCCGTTGATCTGGAAAAAGCAATGTCATGAACATGGAGCTTGGAAATCCTTTGGGTTGAGGGCAACTGTTCATAGTGTATGTCTGAGCCAAGCTCTTGTTGTGGGTTGGAACAAGGCATCTCAGGAGAGGCCAGTTGGACAGAACTGATAGGTGTAAGGAAGCGGTCACACATGCTGGGTCTTGATAAGCCTCTTGGCAACTGGCCCAGGTACCTTAAGTCCAGACCAGATATCCTTCTAGCGGGAGGTAGGTGTGCTGCTCTCTCTCGCGTCTCACGGGTCATGTGCCTGTGCTTGGCCAGGATGACTCCAGGGCCTGAGGAGCCTGGCCAGTCCTCCTCTGCTCTTCTCCTAGGACAGACTGCTGGGGGGTCTCAAAGTGCCAGACACTGTGATCTTTCTGCCCTTAGATGGTGGTGGGGATGGAGCACCAAGCACGCAGTACTGTCGATCTTTTGGGGAAGTTTATGCTCCCATGTTGGGGCCCGGGGGAGGTGACCATAGCCTTGGACTGAACATTGGGGCATGGTCATGGGGGGGTGAGGGGTATTAATGTGCACAAGGAAGTTCCTCCTGACTCCATGCCTCCAGGTCGGGGGGATGGAGGATGGAGTGGGGAGTGGGGGCAGTCAGGAGGGAGGCCGTGGGAGAGAGCACTGGCTGAGAGAGCAGACAGGAGCGTGGCTCCCTCCAGCGTGGTCACGCGTAGCTGGAGAAGCCAGTGGTCGGGGGCTGCATGCCTGGAGCCTAGTCAGACTCTGTCCAGGAGATGAAAGCTTTAAAAAAAAAAAGAAATTTTAGGGCAAATATTCATTTACCTTTGCTGAATCTTCTAAATCCCTTTCTCTAAATCTTGTGCCATTTGATAGTTTCCGGGTCAACTTTTCCAAAAACCTATCTAAAAACGATTGGAGAAACATAAGGAACAAATTTTGGTTTTAACTTTAAGGCATTTGTTTACAAAAGAAAAAAAAAATACCCTGTCTACTTTTATCTTGAGTGAAAATACTCAAATACTTTTTCAGAGAAAGAAAAAAAAACTTTGAAATATGTTCATTGTTGAAAATTATGAACATATGGAAAAGTTAAAAGAAGAAAAAAATAATTCTACTTTCTAAAACAGAGATAACTAGAAACACTTTAACATTGCCTTTGTGGTCTTTTAAAAAAAATCTCATTTGAAAAACATAGTTGAAATGATACTGTAGACAGTTTTGCATTTTACAATTTTTTTCATATTATAGCATAAATGTCTTTTCACTTTACTAAAACCCTTTGTAAAACAAATTTAATGGCCTCATAATATCCTGACAAAAAGGAAGTAATGTGTATCTGTCAGGGTCTGGCAGAAAATAGAAACCACTCTAAGTATTTTAATGCAAGGAATTTTTAGCCTGGAATTGGTTACCCGGGTGAAGGAAGAAGGCGGAAGCCAAAGCCCAGCAGAAGATCCAGGGGGTGACCCAGAGATTGGCAACAGCAGGAATCCCCTTCCAGATCCAGAGCTGGGAGAACGGGGTGGGGGGTGGGAGAGGCTATTACCAGTTATCTAGAAGTGGAGACTGGAGGGCGGGAGCTAGAGCAGGTCCAGAAGAGCCATGTGGGCGTTGAGACCTAGAGATGAGTCATACTCAGATATGTCACAGGAAGCAGAGATAAGACAGGATGATACCCAGATCCTCCCTCCTCTGGCCTTCTACCCTCGCACAGGTGTCTCTCACTCGCTAATCTGGACAATGGTTAGATCTTCAGTGGCTCCCCATTACCTACAGAATAAAAAGTGAATTCCTTGGTCTGATACAAAAAGCCCTTCCTACTCCGACTCTCCCTTAAATATCCGCTGTCATTTCTTCTTCTTTTTTTTTTAAATCTATTTAAATATTTAGAGAGAGAGAGAGAGTATGCATGTGTTGTTATGAGAGGGGTAGAGGCAGAGAGAGAGAGAGAGAGAAGCAGATCCCCTGATGCGTGGAGCACGGTGCAGGGCTCCATCTCATGATCCTGAGATCATGACCTTAGCCAAAACCAAGAGTAGGTCGCTCGACTGACTGAGCCACCCAGGTGTCCACTCTTATCCTTTCTTATCATTGGCCCCAATACTTCCAGCCCTAGACATACCCAACTTCTCACTGTTTCTTTTAATGCTGCTCTGATTCCGGGCGTGCTGCTCCTACATCCTAGAATGTCCTTTCTATCTTCGTCCACTGGGTGAGATCTGTTCATCCTTCTGGGACCCTGCTCATTATCTGGGGAGGGCCCCTCACCCCTTCTCTTGGGGCAGAGGTGGTTGGATCCCCCTTGGCACTGATGTCTGAGGCATTCTTGGAAGCATGGGTCTGCTTGTCCCCCTATGAAGGAACACACGGGTGGGGACCCAAGTTCCTATCTGCAGTTTCCTACCTGCTGGCGAGAGCTTAGATCAGAGCTGAATGGTTGAAAGTGCTGTTTTCCTAGATCTATAGCTATTGACCTGGAGGACTAAGCAAGAAAAACAAGCTGCAGAAGAATGGGTATGAGATGTCCTTTTTTGAATAAAGCAAACACCTGTATAAGTTTTATGAGCGTGGACGAGAGTGTGGAATGCTACACTCTAGGCTATCCCTGTTGGTTACCTAAGGGTAACCTAAGGAGGTGAACTACAAAGTCTGTAGGGAAGATTAGTTTTTACTGCACACTTCAGTAATATTTTAAAATCATAGGGCACACATGTCACTTTTATAATTTTTGAGAAGGAATTTAAATAAAAAGATTAAATAGCATGAAAAGAAAGTTATGGTTACTCTTTAGAATATGGCTGGGTCCATCACTGCCTCATTCCACTCTTCTGGAAACTTCCTAAAACCAGGAGCCCCTAGTGGGGGTCCTTCAGCTCTCATGCCCTCTCTCTGCTTAGATGAGGGTTCATTCTGGAATGAACCGCCTAGAGAGCTGATGGGGGGGACACCCCGGGTTTCAGCCCCCTGAGGGGAGCTTGGCACAGTTTTGGGGGACTGTCAGTCCCCAGATTGGAAGCTCAAAGGCCTCTCAGTTCTTGACTGCCAGGCTGAACAGAAAGTGAGAGGCTTGGCTTAGCTTCCGTTAAAAACGTCCTGAGCCATGCAGGCTCTTAATAAGAAAATTGATTCAGCCCCAAGCTTAATCCCTGAGGTGCATTTTTTTTTTTCCAAGACAGCAAGTTCATGGCTCTGTAATAACTGATTGAGATGTTTTGAAATGTGTTCTTTGACAAGGCTTAATTAAAGTGGATCGCACCTATATGGGAACATTTTACAGTTTCCATAACAAACACTATTATTACCAGGAGCCATGTATTTTTTTTTTTTTTTGTTCTATTGATGTCTTTTATGGTGATGTCATAAAAAGAAGATTATGACTTCTCATTATGAGGCAGATGGAGGGAAAGATGCATTTTGACTACCAGAGAGGGCAATATGCTCTTTCCAAACAGTTACCTTAATAGCTAGCAAGGGCTGGGCTGGACGGGAATGGGAGGTCTAGGCAAATGACTTTTTACAGGCTTTACTTTATAGCAGCTTCCCCTTTTGTATGTTTTAAAATGAGATTCATCAAATGTGAAGCTGATTTTCCAGTCTGGCTAGGAATGAAGTTTCCATAGATTATCTGTCTTTCTAGAACTATTATTAAAATGAATAAAACTCACTTTTTATGTCTCTTAATTTAGTAGCTAGAAACTGGCTTGCTTATAAAATCTATTATAATTAAATGACAGTTTACATTTACAAAGTAGTATAAAGTTTGTGAGGAATCCTTTTTTATTTTTAAAAGCCATTTTGTATTTTAAGAGCAATACACTTGTACTATAATAAATTGGAAAAATACAGCCTTTCCCTATATTAAAAAAAAGCCAGGTTCAACTACTCATATGATAAGCATTTCCTCCATGTCCTCAATGATTTTTTAAAAAAATTTTATTTATTTATTTGACAGAGAGAGAGATCACAAGTAGGCAGAGAGGCAGGCGGGGGTTGGGGGGAAGCAGGCTCCCCGCCGAGCAGAGAGCCCAGTGCGGGACTCGATCCCAGGAACCGGGGATCATGACCTGGGCAGAAAGCAGAGGCTTTAACCCACTGAGCCACCCAGGCGCCCCTCAATGATTGTTTTAAACACCTCTTTATTTGTTTTTATTTTTTTCTGGCTTTATGGAGGTATAGTAGACAAGTAAAAATCGTATATATTTAAGGTATCCAACGTGATATCCGGTTATATGTATATGTAATGAAATGATTACTACAAATGATTTACATGTCCAGCACCTCACATCCTGTAATAACTGTGTGTGTGTGTTAAGAAGATTGAAGATCTATCCTCCTAGCAGATTTCAGATATACAAAACACTATCATTAACTGTCACCACTGTGTGGTACATTAGATCACCAGGGCCTACCCATCATGCGTAACTGAAACTTTATACCTTTAGCAAACACCTTCCTGTTTCCCTAGCCTCCTGGCCCCTGGTAAACACCATTTTAAATGGCTTCATAACATTTAACCATTGATTGTCACATAATTTATTTACCTAATTCCCCAATGTCGGACACTTACATTTTTTCAAGTTTTCATCTGTGTAAATAACACTGTGATAAACTTCTTTATAGAAAATATTGGTCAGTATTGTCAATTACTCTCCTAGACTTATCTCTGGAAGTGAAATTGGGGGTCAGAGCGTTGAAACATATGGCCAGCTAGCTTTCCAGGACGTTTGTACCAATTTATATTTCCTGGAGGAACATATGGAGTATCCCTTGAACGTGTCTACGGACATTTGCTCAGCAGAAATACAAGAGTACCTTCTTAATTTCAGTTTGTTTCTCTGATTACTCTCAGTCATTGAGGTGGTGGAGGGGGCTAGGCCAGCTCATGGTGGGCCGTCCCCAAGTCTGGTGCCAGGCATAAACACTTGGCTATGCCTGAGTAACTACAGCCCCCAAGAACATTTTAGAATAATTCCGCTTGAGTTCTGAGCTTTGGGTAAAGATACAGTCCCATGCTTTTAGGGCGCATCTTGCTTCTTCCTCCTCCATCAGAATTACCAGCAGTGACCCAGCAGATCTAAAAGGGGAGGAGACCTTCTATGATTTCAATTTGACTTAGGAAATAATCATGCCATATGCAAATCCTTGAAGCCCAAAGTAGACATTTTTCCTTTTTTTTTTTTTTTTAAAGCCGACTTCATATAGAGTCAATTATCCTGAGCAGATTAGGTTTTTAGTTCAGACTAATTATCCGTGAATTGGACACATTGGAGGAAGTTCCGAGAGCATCCAAGCTGGACAGCACTGAACCTGGGGAGGGGGGTTCATCCCTGCAGGAACAGGGAACATCAAAGAATGAAAGGCTGAAAAGAAAACAAAGACTTGTAACATATTTGCAGAACAAAAATGGTGTGTGTGTGTGGGGGGGGTGGGGGTTGATGTAAAAAGCAGAAGCAATGAATTCATCTCTTCCAAAGCATATTTATGAGTCTTTCCCCTGAACTCCCTTTCTCTTCCTTTGTTTCAGGTCCCACACTCACCGTGTTTTGCATACCTAATTAATTGGAGCATGCAATTCCTTACTTTGCCAAGGGTGCATAATTTATCATGCTGGGCTCCTGAAACCAGAGCAGGTAAGTTTTTTTTTTGAAACATATGCAAATTGACTCGCCACCAGCTATGCAATTTAAGGGTGGATTCCAGGAGTTCCTATGGGAAGCACGGAAAGCAGACTTTACCTGGCAGTCTTTAAATCACCGGTTGGGTGGGCATTTTCTTGACAGGCTCAACAGATAGCCAGGACCTTTTCAGACACCAAAAAGCAGGGCGCGCGCGCACACACACACACACACAGGAAAAAAAAATTAAAGAAAGTTCCAATTGCATGGACTTACCCAGAATTTTTCAACCATTTTGACTTTATCTATTTTGACTTTATCATAGCTTCAGTTTTGTTTGTGTTAGGGTTTAGTGTGAATAACAGGTATAGGTAAAGATTGGAAGCAGGGTTCCATAATCTTTTCAGAGCTCAGGGTTTCTAAAGAACTCATCTGCACAGCCAGAGGACGCTGCGTAGTATGTGACAGCCAAGAAGGACCCCCCCCCCCACCCCAGTACAGGCTACGGAGGGTAGAGGCAGTGTATAGTATAGGCTATGGGCTACAGGCAGAAAACCATCTGAAATGCCTTTGATTCATGTTACAGAGCTCCCAGAGGAAAGCCACCTCGCTTGCCATGGCTTTTCCAAATAAGGACTGGGGCTTTTGTTAGCAGGAACGCAACGTGAATCAGCTTCTGGGCACCAGGCCCGTCAGCTTGCTACCCACCCGGAGGGACTTGACGGCCTCAGGTGGCTTCTCTCCAATGAGGGAAACAGAACGCGAGGAGGCCGTGTTTTCCTGTTTTAATTCCTTTACTATTTGGAGCACAATTTCAAAGCCGTCTTGTTAATTTTCAACAGCGGGGCTTGGGAGTCCGTGTCCAGGGATGGTCTCTCTGTTTCTCTTTGGGGTTTGGGGGTTGGCTCCAGCCCGGTCCTGCAGCGGTTCCCCTGACAACACCTGGCTCCCACCTCGACGCCAGAGTGTCAGTGCTGGGACCAGCCCGTCACATTCTGCTATGCTCCCCGGGCAAGTGTCTTTTGTCAAGGTCACTTCATACTTTACATGGCTGGAAGCCAGGCTGACCTAGGGAGAACTTTCTGAAGCCAAAGCGACTGGCCTGCAGAGGTCTGAGTTGCCTGTGTTGTGGGGGGCGGAGTTGGGGGGTCAGCTTCAGTGGAGAAGGTTGACATTAGAAACTCACAGCCTCGGGGTGCCTGGGTGGCTCAGTCAGGGGAGTGTCTGCCTTCCGCTCGGGGTCCTGGCTCCCTGCTCTGTGGGGAGCCTGTTTCTCCCTTCCTCTCGGCTCGTGTGCACGCTCTCTGTGTCAAATAAATAAAATCTTTAAAAAAGAAAGAAAGAAAGAAACTCACAGCCTCTACATTCCCAGTGACTGAAAAGATGAAACATCACCCCTCAACCGGGCCTAAAAAGACCTGTGCTCAGGCAACAGAGACCACCAGACGTGCCGGCCACCCGTGGCCCACAGACACATGCTTTTGGGCTGCAGACTGCTTAAAAATCTTGACTCAGTTGACAATCTTTTATTGTATTTATTTACTTATTTTTATTATTATTTTTAGAGAGAGAAAAAGAAAGGAGGGCAGTTGGGGGAGGGGCAGACGGAGAGGGAGAGAGAGCATCTCGAGCAGACCCCGAGCTGAGCACAGAGCCCATTGCTTGGTTCCATCCTAGGACCCTGAGATCATGACCTGACCCGAAATCAAGAGTCGGATGTGTAAGTGACTGAGCCCCCTAAGTTCTGCTCGATTGACAACCTTTTACATAGTAAAAATTTCATAAGGAAATCTGATTTTCAGCTGTTTTGGGGAAAGCATTCTGGCAACACGGCCTGCGGTTCTCCATAGCATCAGTTTCCAGATCTGAGTGAGGGCGGCTCCCCGAACTCCCCCTGCAGCCCTTCCCACTCTGTAGCGCACCCCCTCCTCTGCTCACCCCACTGCTGCCTGTCTGTGGGTCTCTGAGCCGTGGCCGTGGCTCTCAGTCAGTTCCCGGACCACCACTCTGGCCTCCCCAGGGCTTGTTTTCCCAAATGTAAACTAAGGAATTGGATTAGAGAGGGTCCAGAATCTTCCTCAACCCCCATATTTTGTGACTCTGGGATGGTCAGGAATTTTATTTTATTTTATTTTTTGATTGATTGATTGATTTGACAGAGAGGGAGAGAGCACAAGTAGGTGAAGTGGCAAGCAGTGGAGAGGGTCAGGAATTTTTAAGTATTTATTTTTGCTATATACTAAAAGGCAACTTTATTTCCTTGACCTTGAAGAATTCTAACATTCACAAAGCACAGCAAAGCCATTTGTAATTTGACATAGTGGACCAAGCCTTCCAGAGTTTAGAATGTTCTGGGGAGAACAAAGAGAGAGCTTTTGTGGTGGGGACGGGGGTTTGGGGAGGTGGACGCCCTTGCTCTGTGCTTGTCCGACGCTAGCGGTGTAGACCCAGCCCAGGCCTGCCAATCGTCCCGCATCCCCATCAGGTTCTGGGGGGAGACACTGGCCCGGAAGTTGGCGGGTCTAGCTTCTTGTCTTGGATCCTTCATGGACTCCTTGCTCGGCGCTGTTTATGTCCAGGCTCGGCTTCCACCTCTGCAAGATTGGAAGAAAAGTTTTCAAGATCTAACATCCTGTGGTCCTAGGGTTCATCCTGTGCTTACATGGGAAACATCAAGAGAAAACCCACAGAAGCTGCCAGGCCCCCCCTGCTGAGGGCTTTGCAGCTCCTGGCGGGGGTGGGGGGTGGGGAGGGGCACATGGACTCTGCAGGGGCCGGAGCCAGCCCTGGCCCCTGGTCTCAAGAAACCTTCCACCTAGTGGGGAAGATGAAACAGTCCTCGACCCTAGGAGGGGAAAGACCTGCCTTTTGCCACTTTTTTCTCCACTTTTAAAGGTTTTTCATGTTCAGCATCAGGGTCTTTGTAAAGAAACAGAAAGAAATAATTTAAAAAGTAGTCTGGAAAAATAGGAAGTTGGGTAAAAATTTGTTCCTTGTCAATTTTTTTTTTTTTTTTTTTTTAAGAAACACAACTCTTAGGACACAAAAATGCATCAAGTTCACATTCTTTGACTGGCCCTTCGGTTCTGAACAGGAGCATGGCTGCCTTCTGCTGCTCGCGCCTGCCGGAGATCCTATCCCGGATGGACCCGCCTACCCCCCCTCTCCTTGGGTCCAGATGCAGGACACCCTCCAGCACCGCACTTAGGAGGTGTGGCCCTCCCTCCCGACGTCTTCCCTGGGCACGTCCTCCGTCTTGTCCGGTCCCTGTGCTTGACTCCCCCACGCTGCCTCCTGTCTTTAAGGATTCCCCTCCCTTGTGAATCCTTGTTGTGTGGACACAGGAAGGGGTGAGGGAGTGGGGGGAGCTGGTGGAGGAAGTCTGGGGACATGGTCGCTCAGGACGGTGCGTGCCAGCTCGATGAGATACGGCTTCTGTCCTTGCTCTCGTCAGTGTCACACCATCTGACATGTCCTTTACTTTGCCGTCATTGGCTGGTGGCAGTCCTTAAACCAAGGCATGCAGGACTGGCCAGTGTCCTTCCCAAGCTGAAAAGGATATGATTTTCCTCTCCTCTCCTCCCTTTTCTTTTCTTTTCTTTCTTTTCTTTCTTCCTTTCTTTCTTTCTTTCTTTCTTTCTTTCTTTCTTTCTTTTTCTTCAAGATTTTTATTTATTTGAGAGAGAGGGAGCATGAGCAGGAGGAGGGGCAGAGGGAGGGAGAGGCAGACTCCCTGCTGAGCAGGGAGACCAGGACCCTGGGATCATGACCCGAGCAGAAGGCAGATGCTTAACCGACTGAGCCACCCAGGTGCCCTGGATCTGATGTTTAAGGTTGTCCTTTTTGGGTGCCTCCTAGCCAGCTGCTGAGTTCTTTGAGGACATTTGAACTATTTTCCTTCCTCTAGGTGCACTGCTGTAGGGGAAGCTAGCTGGTCACTTTGTCTTCCTTATCTGTAATAACTTCAGCCAAACACCATTAGTCAGACCAATTAGGGATGAAGGGCAGACTAAGGAAAAAGGAAGCCTGACTACACACATCATGTTCAAAAAACCTGCAGTTTATCTTCTTTAACTACCTCTTAGCATGTGACCAATACTGCTTAGGAGTTACTCAAATACATATTTTAATGCATAGACAAGATCAACACCTAGTGATGCATTAGAATTCTCTGGAGAGGGCGCCTGGGTGGCTCAGTTGGTTAAGTGTCTTTCTTCAGCTCAGGTCATGATCTCAGGATCCTGGGTTCAAACCTCATGTCCGCTTCTCCCTCTGCCCTTCCCCCTACTCATTCTTTCAATCTCTCTGTTACTCTCTCTCTCAAAGAAATAAATAAAATCTAACCTACTTGTGATCTCTGTCTGTCAAGTAAATAAATAAAATCTTAAAAAAAAAAAACTAAAAAAAAAAAAAAAGAAGGATTCTTTGGAGAAACAGAACCAACAGGAAAGCTAATGGTTTATCTCCGTCTGGACACTGGTAGGCTTGAAACCTAAGGGGAGCCAAGCTTTAGTTCTGTTCAAGTGCAACGACGGGGGCAAAACAAAATCACAGTTTGAAAGCCATGAGGCTGGAGTTCCCTCTTATTCAGCCTTTCTGTTCTATAGAAACCCCCCTTCAACTGATTGGACGAGGCCCACCTACATTAGGGAGGCCCTTGTACTTTACTCAGTTTTCTGGTGTAAATGTTGACCTCATCTAAAAACACCCTCACAGAAACAGAATAACATGTGACCACATATCTGGGCACCCCATAGCCCAGTCAAGTTGGCATATAAAACTGATCTTCCCAGTAAACCAATCAATAGATATTTATATAGTGAACGCATTCAGAGTGGTCCGTAGTACCTGAACACAGTTTGTTCTGTTTTGTACTACGTGTTTTACAATTTTCTCTTTACTAAGAATGAGCCAATGTCTCAGACTTTTAAAAAGGGGGGAGAGGAAGGGAGGGAAGGAGGGGTGGCGAGGGGGTGAGGGGCCCAAACCCCTCTGTGAGAAATTCCTCCCCTGTGTGTTTGTGGGTGTGTGTGAGAGAGAGACAGAACGAGCCAGCTTTTCCTGAGGCCGGTGTTTGAAGGCAGACGATACACTGCTTTAGTTTCGCGAGCCCTGGAATCTGTCTTGCCCTAAGGAACCAGAGCTGAAGAAGCGTGGGGACTTCCAGGGGATAATTTGGAGCCAGCTCTGAAGAGTTCATGTCAGGCACTGGGCTCTTTCTGATTCTGCTTCCGCACAGAATAAGCCGCTTGAATGATGGATTCGTTAAGTCATGATAGCTGTAATTTATTGACCATTCCTTCTGGGATAAAAATAAAAGCAGTCATTGAGTGCTTTCCATGGTACTATTTATGACGGTAGGTATGTTCTAGGTTTTCGTATTCAACCTGACCAGCAAACCTACTGTCTGCATCTTTGTCCCTGCACAGAGGCCGCTCGTGCAGGGCTGCAGAGCTGCTAAGTGCAGAGCCGAGGCCCACATCTTCCCACTTTCGTAGTCTCACCTTGGTTTTTTACAAACTGATCAGCCATTCCTGAGGCCCCCGAATGGAGCCGCCCCCCTCCCCAGATGCATCCGTACCAATCTGGAAAGACGGCGCTTTCGTTGTGATGGCTGAAAGTGGTTTGATGCCTCCGTGCGTTATGTTGGGGAAAGCAGCCTCTACCTGCTTCAAACATCTGTTCTTTCTTCATCACAGCATTATTCTGAGGCAGAATAAAAAATGCAGGAGAGGGCAGACAATCTTAGCCCACAACAATTTTCAATTTTAGAACACTTTTGCAAATGGTGCTGAAGGAGGTACATATTTTATGTGGAAGAGACGAGGACATTTTGTTCTTTCCAGACACACCGGGGGCGGGCGAGAACAAAAACGCAGCTTTTATTTAAAAAACGTTAAAAGGCTGCTGCTGTGTAGTCGGGGATCGGCTTTGGGGGCCCACACTGTGCCCTCCCAGGGCCCACGCTGGGGAAATGAAGAGGAGCGAGGCAGGCCCGGACCTTGTGGGCGACGACCTGCGGGAGCTCGATGGCAAGAGACAGAAACCCATTCCGAGGCTCTGGGACATTGGGGATGCTTGCTTCCCAGGTGGGGGCACTGGGAAGTTGCTGTTCCCTGCACCTCAGGTGGCCTCCCCGCCCCCCCCCCCCCCCCGCCACTCTACCCCCACTCACACCTGCTCAGGCTTCCCAGATCTGCTCCCTATTCCTCTGTTGCCGTGCCCACCACAGGGAGACGTGTGTGACAGAAATATTTCAGAGGAAGAGGAGCTCCTCCAGTGGGGGGAATGTTGTCCATGACCTTTCCGTGTAACCTCAGTCAGGTGCAGGGTCGCATCCTGAAATCTCACCCAGCCCCGGCTGGGAGCCCCCCCCCGCCCACT
This sequence comes from Mustela putorius furo, assembly GCF_011764305.1. NCBI lineage: Eukaryota > Metazoa > Chordata > Mammalia > Carnivora > Mustelidae > Mustela > Mustela putorius. The sequence continues at coordinate 1,519,658 of NW_025421485.1, forward strand.
TCCTGACTGAGTGGGGCAAGGGCCTGTCACCCCTTGAGCCTGTCCCTGTGGCTGTAGGGTGGAGACAAAGTCTTCTGACATGGGTGGATACAGTTGCTCCGGGAGCAACGCGGGTGTGAACTGCGCAGGTCTACCGAGATGTGGATTTTTTCATTGCACATGGTATTTTTAATGTACTCTCTCTTCCTTATGACATTCTTAGTAACTCTGGTTTTCTCGAACTTATTTTGTTGTAAGAATACAGTGTATAACACAAATCACATGAAGTGTGTGTTCATTGACTGCTTATGTCATCAGTGAGGCTTCTGGTCAACAGGAGACTCGTGGTAAAGTTGGGGGAGTCGAAAGTGACGTGCGGATTTTCTACTTGAGGGGGATCAGCACTCCTGACCCCCGTGTTGTTCTAAGGTCAGCTGTACCTCTTGGGAGGAGTGAGCCAAAGAACATATGCCAAGTGCTTAGGAGGAACCTGAAAAAGAGGAGATGTCAGCGTTTTTAGAGTTCTCTCCAAGTTTGGGGAAGGGAGCAGTTGGGTGCCAGGTACGGCTGGGTGGGCTGATGCGAAGCCTAGTCTCTGGGGTCCTGGGCTTGATTTATGGTGTCTCTGCTCAGGAAAGCTGGCAGAGGAGCGAGTGCGAGAGAGCATGACCAAGAGGGGGGCGCCAGGAGCCACACTGGGGCAGGAGCTGGGGATGCCGGCAGCAGTGAGGCTAACTGAGGCGGACTGAGAGGTGCAGGGAGTGTGGAAGTGACCTGGAAGCCGCCATATTTCTGACTTGAGGTGGTCAACCATCACCTGGCTCGGAACACCAACGAGGTGGGAGATGTTAGGAGGCCTCTTAGGGCACAGACCCCATGACCGTGGTATCCCTGGACCGGATCACGGTGCTCTCAGCTCATCCCTGTGCCACGTGAATGAGTTAGTAGACAGGTAGCAGAGGCCTGAAGGCTGGCGCACAGAGCCTTGGGAGAGCGTGTGGAGCTGAGTAGGGCATAAGTGCGGCCCAGAATCACACTGCCCTTTACGAGCTCTTTCAAAAGCCAGATTCTATTAAATTGTCTTGTTTTATTTAATGATTGCAATCCCGATGGTCTTTGTCCGACAGATATGGGAACCAAGGCTGAGAGGAGAGAAACTTTTCTGAGAGTTCCATGTCTCATGTGTTGTGACTGTTGACTCTGTGGTGTTAGTGGCCTTGTTGGGGTCCACTGGCTGGTCCCCAAAACATCACAGGAGATAAGTGAACATGGCATGTGAGGTCTCTCTCTGTCTCTCTCTCTCTCTGTCTAGGCTGAGGAGCTCCATGACGAGTGAGGGACCCACCAATGACCCGAGAGGACTTATTTCTGAGTAAACCATCTTGGATGCGCCTCCGTTGGAGAAGCCTCTTGGAACTCCCAGAAGCAGCTTGTGGAGAGTGAGCAGTGAAGACTGAACAGCCAGAGAGGTAGGGAGGGCATGCGCGGCAAAATCCTAAATGAAAGTTCACGTGACCCCATGGCCACTCACAGGCCACTGAGCCATGGGGTTGTTGGTTTCACAAGGAAAATGGATTTTGCCTTACTGGGCTGAAGCGTGGATGAGCTATGTGCTTGGTGCCTGGCCTTGGGAGCTAGAGACCAGCTCTGCAGAGTTGACTGTGGGTGTAGATATGAAAACGTCACGGAGGGACAGGGATAATCAGGGGGAAGAAGTGAGCCACCCCTGCAGGACAGTCCTTTTCTATGTGAAGGATTAAAGGTGTCTGTGAATTCTTTGGCAGCCTTCCCACCAACCGGTGGGGTTTTTACCTCAACCCTTTGAATCCGACTGGGCTTTGTGACCCATAGAGCAGGACAGAGGGGATGCTCTGACACACCTTAAGAAATGGGAAGATTATACTTGCCGGCTCTTTGAATTCTCTTTTTAAGAGCTCCAAGCCGCTGTGTAAGAAGTGGGACTACCCTGAGACCATTGTTACGGAAAGGTCACGTGATGCCCCAGCTGTGCCCCGTGCTCCAGCCATCCCCACCAGGGCGCCAGACAGGGGAGGGAAGCCATCTGCTCCTCCAGCCCAGCCCAGCCGCCGGCGGATGCCGCTGAGTGGTTTCCGCTGATGCCATATGGAGCGGAAGACTTACCCCGCTGAGCCTCGCTCAGGTTCTTGACCCATAAAATCATGAGCTGTAATCAATCGTTGCATTTTTTTTTTTTAAAGGCACTGAGTTTTGGAGTAATTCATTATGCAGTAATAGATAACTGGAATAATCATCCTTTAGATCTTTCTTTTCTTTCTTTTTTTTTTTTTTTTTGGTCCAAACTGGGGAGAGTTTCAAGTGTTAGTCAAGAGAGCAGCATTGGTGGGAGGCGTAAGAGGTGTACTTGGCACATGAGAGCACTTAGCGGTGGCGTGGCCCTGAGGTTGAATCCTTATTCCCAGCAGCTCACACCTGATAAAACATGCCTAGGTGTATGTGAGCTCTTCGGGCTTGAAAAAGTTGGGAGCAACCATGATGGTGCAGGTCTTCTGGAGGGCGATGTGCTGTCCTCTTGTAGCTCAGAGCCCACTCCTCTCAGAGCCCTCGTCCGCTAGTACCGACGGAAAAGACCTGTTTGCTTGCCTGCCTGGGGCAATGCCAGGGTGTCTGCGGTGTGATGGGACTGGCTTCTGGGGCGGGGATCTGGCTTGGACTTCTTGGCCGCCTTGCCTTCTATGAACCTTTAGGGTAGGCTTGAGGTCTTCTGTCCTCTATTCTCTACCAACGTCAAACCTGGAAAGAAGAGATTTGCTGCTTTGAGGATACAGTTGCTGCTTTGAGGAGTGATAGAGACTCATGCCGTAGAGATGGGATGATTGTCAGTGTCGTTCTTTCTGTGAGCGTGTCCTGGTGACCCCATCTGTGCCTGGCCCGGGGAGCCAGGGGACAGCGCCACAGAGATGACCAAGACTCAAGCTTGCCCTCAAAGTGCTCTCTGTCATCTGTGAGCTGAGCAGGAAGACAATTGTAACAGAGGCAGTGCAGGCCCTCTGGGGGGCCGGGCCAAGGGGGGGATGGCGACGTCTGCCAAGAACTTCTCAGGAAGGGAATGGACACATCAGATGAAGTGAACGTGTCCTAATTCAGGCTCTACTGCTGGAGAGGTGGCGGCAGGGGTGACATCGAGAGAGCCAGATTAGCTGTGGGCACAAGGAGGTCCTGCATCCTTGGGAATGTGTGCAGAAATGAGGAAGAAGGTGGTAGATCCTGATAGACCCTAGCAGAGACCGCAGAAGCAGGGGTGGCTTCTGCTTGATTTCTTCGAGACCTGACAGTGATGGTCAGGAGGAGGGTCTTTATTAAGTGCCTACTGCATGCCTCACTCTTCTCTCTTTTAAATTCCCGAACATGTATGAGGAAGGAAATAGCATCCCTGGTTTACAGATGAGGAAACTGAGGTTTAGAGAGGTTCAGTGCTTTGATTAAGACCATATGATTGGTTAGCAGCTGGACGAGTTCATCCCAGTCTGGGTCAGAATTCCTCATTTCCTCTTTTCTGAAGAATCAGACTTCGTTAGGGTGAAAGCCTCTGAGATTAATTTGGTGCTTTGTCATTTCACGATTTACTGGTGAGATTATCCAGGATTTGGAGCGGTTTTAGAGGTCACCTGGTCAGTCCAACTGCAACTTAAAAGTTCACTGTGCTTTTCCCACTTGAGAGAAGATTAGCAAAGACTGTGGACTTGACCTTCACTTCTGTACGCTTTTTCTTCTGGTCAAGCTGGCTCATCTTCCCCTTGTTACTCCGGGTATGATACACATTTTCTCCTGTCTCCCTCTCCCGTCTATAGGATTGAAATTTATTGGGATTCAATATTATATATTCTCCCTGATCCTGATTTTGTTCTGTGGCCATGAAGACCAGAAGGAAATACATGCAAATGTTCAAAGTCATCATGTCTGGGTTATGGAATAACGACAAATTGTTATTCAATCTGTGCTTAATCATTATATTTTTTGCATGGTCCCAGAGTTTTACAAGGAAAAGCCTGTGGTTTGGAAACGTTTCGGTACAGCCTGGCCCTCTACAATCAGACTTAGAGTCTTCAAGTTCTGTCCCCAACCCCAAAGTCCAGGGATCGGGGCCCTTCCCCAGAGGAAGGTGCTTGGTATAGACAGAGATCCAGCCCTTCTTGTGTGTAACTCACACACACTGGACTCCCAACGCTGAACGGAAGTGTTATTTTCTTCACCCTATCACTCTGAGAAGTTGGATTAAAGAGGCAAAGTCAACAAGTTTCTTTGAACTTCCTAGAAGAAAGAACTGATGTAGGACACAATATTATTTTTTTTCTAGCGGAGAAAGAAGGTGCCCGAGAGAGAATGTGTTAGGCTTGCTTTATTGATATTCCCATTGTTGTTCGTAGTAGAAATACTGTGACACCCCAGCTAGTCCAGCTTCTATCCCAGTCACCATAGGGAAACTGCCCATCTGATCTCATTACTCCCCTGTCTGAAAACTTATCAGGTTCCCTGTTGCCTATAGGAGAAAATTCATTTCTGTTGAATGATCTACTGACACTCTACCCTATGCATTAGGCCTCTGCAGTTCCAACTAGATCTCAGGGCCTTTGCACATGCTTGGCCCATTGTCCAAAATGCCTCTTCTCTTTTTGAACCCCTTGCAACCTTGTACACAACCTTCAATGTCATGATCCAGAGACTTCCCCCATGAAGCTGGCTGTCTCTGCCCTCCTGAATGTGTCACACATTTCAGTCCCATCTCAGCACCTCTTCCATGCTCCCACTAGTGCAGGAAGCACATGTTCCTAACTGGGCTGTGAGTCCTTTGAGGGAAGGGGTGGTGTCCTATTTACCACTGTCTCTCAGGGCCTAGCAAATGAATGGCACAGAGGATTCACATGGAAGGAGTTTGTTGGACTCAATGGTTGAATTGTGTGCTGGAAAAGCATCAGGATCCTTGTGGTGCAAGCCTTGAAATAACACAGAGGAAAGAGAGACATCGTGACTGAAAAATACAGAAATTTCTCCATGTAATTTGTAATTTGAGTTCGCTCTTGGTTGGTTGAATTATGATGGAGCAATCCTACCAGTTCCTCGTAAACTGCTCTGAGTTGTTGTGAACTCTTGCTCTGTCCATCCAAATGGACAACTGGGTCCAGGTATAGGACCATCATGGGTCCTATAAATCAGGACTGATGGGCAGCCAGAAACACTCTGCTAGCCTGGCGAGAGGCTCTTGAAGGCATCCATTGGAGACAACTCAACTGAGAACTTGACCACCAATGACGAAGGTGTCTGAGAACCTGGTATCACACGGCGGTGGAAATGATCTCAGGTGTGGAGGTGACATCAGACGGGCTTACTGCACAGCCAAGAATCGGCCTCGGATGTTACTGGAAAGCACCATGCCTCTCTGTCACCGTCTCCCGTCTCCCATCCTCTTCTTTCCCTTGTTCCTGCAAAGTCTCTGTCTGCGTCTGACACTGGGAGACATTTTCACAAACATTTTACAGAAGCTCATCTTCCTTATATTTTCTAAAGTTCAGCCTCCTCCAAATGAGCGTGGCTAAAATGGCATATCATCAGGAGAGAGAAGGCATATTGGCCTGTATTTTTTGCCTTTGATTTTTTTTTTTTAAAAGATTTTATTTATTTATTTTTTTATTTGACAGAGATCATAAGTAGGCAGAGGCAGGCAGAGAGAGAGGGGGAAGCAGACTCCCTGCGGAGCAGAGAGCCCGATGCGGGGCTCGATCCTAGGGTCCTGGGATCATGACCTGAGCCGAAGGCAGCGGCTTAACCCACTGAGCCACCCAAGCATCCCTAATTGCACTGGTTTCTGGTTTAGTCTTCCTCTATTTCTTTTATCAGAAATAAGCAGCTACATTTATGTAGTTTTATTTCCCAATCCTTTATCACATAGAAGAGTAGCATGCTTTATTTTTAATTTTTTTTTATTTTTTATTTTTTTAAAGATTTTATTTATTTATTTGACAGAGAGAGATCACAAGTAGGCAGAGAGGCAGGCAGAGAGAGAGAGAGAGGAGGAAGCAGACTCCCTGCTGAGCAGAGAGCCCAATGCGGGGCTGGATCCCAGGACCCTGAGGTCATGACCTGAGCCGAAGGCAGCGGCTTAACCCACTGAGCCACCCAGGCACCCTGCTTTATTTTTTATTAAAAAATTTTTGTTATAGAAATATGGTGGACATACAATGTTAGTTTCAGGTGTATGGCGTATTGTTTGGACAATTCTGTACATTATTTAGTACTCACCATAAGGGTAGTCACCATCTGTCAACATGCAATGTAATTACTATAATACTGACTATATTCCTTATGTTGTATTTTCATTTCTGTGACGTACTTACTTTATAACTGGAAGTTTGTACCTCTTAATCCCCTTCGCCTATTTTGCTCACCTTCCCCACATCCCTCCTGTCTGGCAACTACTATTGTTGTGTTTATGACTCTGTTTCCATTTGTTTATTTATTTTGGTTTTTAGATTCCATATGTAAGTGAAATCATATGGTATCTGTCTTTTTTTTTAATATTTTCAGGCAGAATTAGTTTTTTTAAATTTTTAAAATTTTTAAATTTTTGAATAAACATATAATGTATTATTAGCCCCAGGGGTACAGGTCTGTGAATCGCCAGGTTTACACACTTCACAGCACTCACCATATCACTTACCCCCCACAATGTCCGTAACCCCATCACCCTCTTCCTATGTCCCTCCCCCGGTCACCCTCAGTTCGTTTTGTGACAGTAAGAGTCTCTTATGGTTTGTCTCCCTCCTGGTTCTAAGAAAATCTAGACCCTATTTTGCTCAGCAGACTTTTCTTGAGGTTGTAAATGTTCCATGAGCAGACTTCTGCGTATTCCACGCTAAGCCTCAAAAGTTGAGGGTGCCTGGGAGGCTCAGTTGGTTAACCGTCTGCCTTTGGCTCAGGTCATATCCCAGGGTGTTGGGATTGAGTCCCACATGTACTCCCTGCTCAGCGGGGAGCCTGCTTCTCCCTCTGCCTGCTGCTCCCCCTCTCTGTCGAATAAATAATAAATAAAATCTTTAAAAACAAAAAAAGTTGAGGCAAACACGCTCATTTTTTCAATTTTTGCTGTTGGTGTGGAATGGAGGGGAGAGACTGTGATGGGCTTTAAGCTCCAAGGGCCCCTGTGTCTAAGAGTGGCACACCTTCTGCCACACTGGGTACCATCCATCCTTTAAATCCTTGCCATTATCATGATAGGTAAAAAGAGATATATTGGATTTCTTTCACTGTGAGTTCTGCGGACCCTCTTTATATATTCATAGATTGTATATGTGTGTATGTGTGTGTGCACACTCCCTGAAATCTGTTACTTGGTTTTTTGTTGTGGGTTTATGGTTTTCCATATTAGTTTGTAAGAGCTTTTTGTTTATTAAGGAAATTTGCCCTGTATCTGTCACTTGAGTTGTAAGCCTTTCCCTCCACAGATCTTTGTCTTTGACTCTATGGCTGTCCTATACCCACGGATATTTTCGAGTTATTTATTTCTACCAAATGTAATTTGCTGGTATTCTTTTTTTTAATGATTTCTTGTTGTCATAGCTTTTTTAGAAAGATTTTCTTGATTCTGAGATGATACATATATGCCTTTCTCTCCTCTATATTTTCTTCCCTTCCCTTTCCCTTCCCTCTTCTTCCCCTCCCCGCCCCTCCCCTTCCCCGCCCCTCCCCGCCCCGCCCCTTCCCCGCCCCTCCCCTTCCCGCCCCTCCCCTTCCTTTCCCTTTCCCTCTTCCTTTCTTCTCGGTGTTTCCTGTATCTCATTCTTTCCTTTTTCTTTCTTCCTTCCTTCCCTTCCTCCCTCCACCCACTTACCCCTCCCTCCCTCTTTCTTTCTTACATTATTGATTCAATTGATATTGATTTTAATATTGGAGTGAGATAGGAATCCAGCCTAAATGTATCAAATCGCTGGCACGTTGTCCCAATGCTGTTGATGAGATCATCATTTTTATCCCTGGTTTAAGATACCTCCTTTGACATGGCACAGATTTTCATAGGAACTTGGATTCATTTCTAAGCTCTGTTGATCTGCCCCTTCCTGAACCAGCACCAAGTTGTTTTGATGGCAGTAGCTTCATAAAATCCTGCAATAGTGGACGTTAATCCTCCCCATTTTCCTCCAGAATTTCTGATTTTCCTTGAATTTTTCAAGTGTTTTCTTTCCAATGAACTATAAAATCATTCTGTCTAATTCTAAAAATATCCCATTGAAATCTTGATGAAGGCTTGCAGATTATTTGAGAGACATAGATGCAAAGACATTAACAGCAGCATAATGTGTGAAGGGGTGAAAAACTAGAAACTTGAATGCCTATGAACAAGATGCATTACATAGAAAAGGCATCAGTAAAAAAGAATGTCCGGGTGTCGTCTGCCTCAGTATGGATGACTCACCCAAGCATGATATTAAGTAAAAAAGAGCAAGTCAGGGAGGAAAACAATATTAAACAATATATATATGTGTCTACCCCTGTGTGTATATATGGGTGTATGTAACACAAAGGAGTAGATGTTGCCTAGCAATACAGGGTTATGCAGGGGCGCCTGGGTGGCTCAGTGGGTTAAAGCCTCTGTCTTCAGCTCAGGTCATGATCTCAGGGTCTTGGGATTGAGCCCTGTATCGGGCTCTCTGCTCAGCAGGAAGCCTGCTTCCCGCCCCCTACCCCCCCCCCGCCTCTGCCTGCCTCTCTGACTTGTGATCTTTGTCTGTCAAATAAATAAATAAAATATTTTTTTAAAAAATACATGTTTATGCAGTAAAAGTGAAAAGAAATGCATGGAAATGATAAATTCAAATTCAGGATGGGGGTTTCTTTAAGTCGGGGCCGGGAGGGGACCCAGCCAAGGGCTAGACTCAGGTGTCTTTGCCTCTCTATTGATGTTTCTATTTCCTAAACCTAAGATATAAGAGTTTGTTGTATTATTTTGTGTATATTTTTCATGTCTTAGATGCTTATAATTCTTCTTTAATTAAAAAGGTCTACTGAGTACATAAAATTAGTCATAAATAGATGACTCCGTTTAGATGAGAAGGTGTCAACATTGTATTTTCAGATCTCTGACTTCTGCTTAGGCAATAAGCTTTTCATTTCCCTTCCTGCTTTGTACAGAGACTTTAAAATATTTATAATTATATGTATATCAACCTATAAATACAGCACCAGGGTTGAAATAGGAAAATATTGACCTGATTGTGACCTGACTGTTAAGAGAGGAATTCCCTCTCCCTAGATCATAAAGATCATTCAATCATAAAGAATTGAATGGTTTGATGAGATTAAAAAAAATTTTTTTTGAGAGAAAGAGACCAGTTGGCAGGCAGGGCAGTGGGGGCTGGGGAGAGAGAGAGAGAGAGAGAGAGAGAGAGAGAGAGAATCTTAAGCAGTCTTCATGCCCAACACAGAGCCCCATGCAGGGCAAGAGTCAGATGCTTAATTGAGTGTACCAGCCAATTCCCCTCCAGATAAAAATTTTTAAGAATCTTCATTACTATTAAAACATCACAAACAATTCAAAAGGCAAATGAAAACTATTTTAAAAATATGAAAAATATTTCTGGTAATAAGGTAAAGGACTCATCCATTAGAAATATTTATCTATTTTAGAAATATATATAGAAATATATTTATTTCTATATAGAAATATTTATACTGATCAATAAGAAAATGCTAAAACTCTAATGAACACAATGAACTGGAAATACACTGAAAATTAATGCAAATGGCTAATAAACGAATAATGCAAGCTTAGCCTTACCAAGGTTAATTAAAACCACAAGGCGACTGTTTAGCCTGTTGAATAAACAAAGACTAAGGATAAGACAAAAAAAAAACTGGCAAGGGCTGTGAGGGGCTAGTCTCATACGTGGAGAGTGGGGGTTTCATGTGGTACAACTTTCGGAAAGTCAAAGAAAATATTGTCAGGGCCTTAGAAACAGGGCTCCCTTCTAGAGATCCGTCTGATAAAGGAGGCAGAAAAATTGTGATATTCATTTGGGTGGATATCCGTCCTTATCTGCATGTTTATTTATTCCGTGCACTCCGAGGTGACAGATTTAATCGATACCCTTCACTTTTTCCTTGATAAGATTTTCATTAGATCTTCGTTGCTCTGTTCCTCGCCTGCAGGCCACAAAGGCACTTTGTAGATGTGGAGCCTTGTGCTGTCCTCTCAGACCATTGGGACGACATGTCTTCCCTCTAGCGGGACTTGAAGGCATGAGTCTTGTGCCTTCCTGCTTCTGTCTGGCGTTTTCCTGTGATGGTTTGCCACATTTGGGCTTGGCTGATTCTTTGTCGCAGGGGGCTGTCTTGTCCCTTGCAGGGTGGGAAGCAGTATCCCAGGCCTCTACCCACAAAATGCCAGTGGAGAATAGTCATGCCAAGAATGTCTCTAGACATTTGTCCCCGGGGAAGGGGCAAACTCCCTCTGCTGGTTTAAAGAGTCAGTCTTACTAGGGATGTATGTCACGTGCTCCTCTGGGCTGGGAACAGAAACCCTTCTCTCCGGAAAAGTGCTGATGTCATATCATTAGAAGGACATGCAGGAGGCATTTACATCCGAGTGGCAGGAACCTGGGCTACTGACCCCCTCTGTCTTCCCATGCCAGGCATTTTCTTTCCTGGGAGTACGACTTACCTTCACCAAAGGTGTCCCACCTGGGTCGGGACTGCTTTTCCTCACTGACGTCACACAAGGAGTCCCAAGTATGTCTGGGCCAAGAATCAGGTAATTCCAACTTTCTCTCCATGCTTCTCTATCATCATGCTTCTCCACTCTCAGTTTTTACGGATGGTCACAAGCAAGGTCTAGCCTCTTTGTGCTTTGATCCCTGTTTTCACATAGGTGCTGTCACAGAGGAACAACAGTGTTAAAAAATGATAATTTTGGGGGGCGCCTGGGTGGCTCAGTGGGTTAAGCTGTTGCCTTTGGCTCGGGTCATGATCCCAGGGTCCTGGGATCGAGTCTCGCGTCAGGCTCTCTGCTCAGCAGGGAGCCTGCTCTCCATCTACTTGTGATTTCTCTCTGTCAAATAAATAAATAAATAATCTAAAAAAAAAAAAAAGATAATTTTTTCTCCCATAACATGCCTGAAGATTTTACAGGGTTGTGGTGAGAAAAAACTCCTGGCTTTTAGAATCCTTTGAAATTCGGAAAGTAGTTTTAACGTTTCATTTGCCACCTTGGCTAGCTCTATTCCAGATCTGCTTATTTTCTGAGCCCGACGGAAACCAGGCTAAGATTTGTAGTCTCCACCGTGAGCATGAATTCAGAGCTCAGTGGTCTGCAAGATGGAGATCATTCAGAAAAAGAGCTCATTAGCATGATGCAGGAGGCTCTGAAGGTAATCATTTCAAGACGGAGTGTCGAGGACAACACAGGCTTTTGTCGTGACTGATGGAATCTCTTCTCCGGGCAACCTGACAATTTCCACAGCAGCTTCTCTGCTGGGCACGGCAATCAGGAACTATTTTAGGGAGGCCTGGGCATCCAGCTGCAACTGTTTTGACAAATCAGACATACAGAGGTGAACTATGTGTGTCCTCATGCTCTCTTCTCATTGGGAGATGCGGAGACGTGTCCAGAATGGACAGGAGTCAGGGACAGGCACCCTTCCTCAGGCATGGTCTCTGGACGGGGCTGCCAGAGCAATTCAGCACATTGTTCAGAAAAGCAAGTCCCAGTAGGAATTACTCTCCTTCCTCCTCCTATCAGCTGCTGTGATGGTATGAGTATGGTTGGTTTATCAGAAATGCCATGTGATGGATCCTGGGGTTCCGAAGATGAACAGGACATTCTTTCTGCCCCCCAAAGGAGACTCTATTCAAGCCCACTTGGTGAGCTTTGGATGGTTAGAAAATATTATTCTGACCCTTGTTAAAGACAGTGAGGCAGGACTTTATTTGTGAATAAAGGACAGCTGCCATGGGGTTTTGCAGTAGGGGAGACAGCTAGGACTCCACTCTGAATGCAAGGAAAAGCAGAGATTCAGAGCCAAGGAACAGATTTGGGGGTTCTGTGGGTAGAAAATTACCACGAGGGTAGGAGGATCCTTTTTGTTTTTGTTTTTTAAGATTTTTAAAAATTAATTAATTAATTAATTAATTAATTTAGAGAGTGTGAGCAAGCGGAGGGGCAGAGGGTGAGGGAAAGGGAGACTTTCAAGCGGACTCCATGCTGAGCATGGGGACTGATGCAGGGCTTGATCTCATGACCCTGAGATCATGACCTGGGCTGAAATCAAGAGTTGGATGATTAACTGAGCCACTCAGGCATCACCCCCCTTTTTAAAAATTGATTTTATTTATTTATTTGAGAGAGAGAAAGAGAGAGTGTGAGCAGGGGGAGCAGCAGAGAAGGAGGGAGAGTGACAAGCAGACTCTGCACTGAGCAAGGAGCCCAACACAGGGCTCGGTCCCAGGACGCTGAGAGCATGACCTGAGCCAAAACCAAGAGTCAGACACTTAACTAACTGAAACACCCAGGCATTCCGAGGCTAGGGGGATTCTTGCTACACTGACCACATAGGATCGTGGCTAAAGGCAGGCCACAGTGATCTGATATCACTGAGAGAGGATAAAGAGAGATGAGGGATTTGGTCAAATATCCAGGGTGACCAGACATTGAGGGTAGGAGAGTCTCACTACATTGAGGTAGCAGGATTTTCGCTCTTGAGGACAAGGTCCCAGAATGGGGCCTAGTAAATCAAGGGCCTAAGGGAGCCTAGCTAAAGTTTGGCCAAGGAGAATCCTTGTCAGTCTCACCATTTCTGCCTCTCATCCCAACATGGATGAAGGCCCTCAGTAGAGATGCAGGCCCAGAACCTTGCAAGGAAGCATATATTGAGCACTCATCTTCCTCTGTGTCTCCAGAATTTATGGTTTCCCTCCTGCCTTCTTAACTGTGGCTGCCATTTAATTCAGCCTCTAGGAATGGGCCAATCATGGTAGACGTTCTATCCACATTAATGCAGTAATGCTCACAGCAGTCTGGGCCAACACTAGACAAGTGGAAGTTTAAAATCTGAGGGAAAAAGATCAGAAAACAAAGGTCCAGGGAGTTGAAGTGACACATAGTCCATCAAGGGCAGAGCTACACTTCAACCCCAGGGCCATTCCTTCCAAAGTCCCTCAACATGAGGTCAACCTGCCTCATTCTAAATTGGTTCACTTATGCATATCTTTGATTCTAGGAGTTTCTAGAAATTATCAATGTTCTTATCAAATTCAGAACTTGAATGCTGAATCTACTCCCTCTTCCTTCTACCTCCTTTCCTTAAGCAACAGAAGCTTATTTTCTCATACTTTTAGAGGCTGGAGGTCCAAGATCAAGGTGTCAGTAGGGTTGGTTTCTTTGGAGGCCCCTCTCCTTGGCTTGCACGCAGCCATCTCTTTGCTGTGGCCTCTCCTCTGTGCACACACTCCTGTCTCTCTCCCTTTCAGGACATAGTCATGTTGGATTGGGCTCCACCCTTATGACTTCACTTCAAGATCCTTATTTAATTATCTCTTTAAAGACTCTGCCATTCAATACACACTCTGAGATGTACAGGGGTTAGCCCTTCCATCTGAATTGGGGACTGACAAAAGCCAGTCCATAACATCTAATATATTCTAAAAAATCAGTTGTGAAAGATGCAACGATGAAAAAGACTCTTTCTTCATCCTCCAGGAACTTACAGGTTAGATAGAGCTCTGTAAAGAAATCAAGGGATGATGAGTGAACTGGGGGCTCAGAGGAGGGTCAGGTTACCGTGGGCTCTAGTGGTTCAGGAAGGCTTCTGGGAGGAGGCAGGTGCTATAAAGGAGGCCCGGGAAGATGCATATACATTTCTGGAAACTCAAAGGGGAGATCCTGCCTAAAAATTAAGTAGACGTAAGAGGTGAGCACTCAACCTGATTGACTTCATAAACCTTTCTTGGGCATCTGTTCTCTGCCAGGCATTGAGCTGAGGAATGGAATATAAGGACAGGCATCTGCTCTTGAGCTGGCCAGAGGCCAGGAGAAGGGTGATTTTCGAGCTACGTGAACATCAGTAATATCCCAGGCAGGAAATTCTGTAGCACAGCTCGGCCATCTGAAGTTGGCTGGTGGGCACAACAGAGGTGTGTGGCTCAGGGAACCCATGTTGGCAACAGGGCATTGTTTATGCTGATAACCTTGGCTCTTTCCTGAAGCTCCCCAGGAAAGGGAGCCTAGGCCTCGTGTCCATTCCCTGTCCACACCGTTTTGATTGAACACTGAGTTTCCATCTGCTGTTTAGTTGACATGTTGTTCGGATTTTGAGTTCCACATGGCAAGACCTTGTCTTTTGTATTTTATTCTTTGCACCGTTTACCTTGCTGGTGCCATGTCCTCTGTAAGCCACAGACGTTAATCAGAGTTTTGGGTTCCAGCCACGACAAATTTTGACAGTGTCTAAATCCTGAACATGTTTCAAATCAGGATGCAAACCCATTGTCCTCCCAACTCTGTATAATTTCCATTAATTGCTCTAATATGCTGGCTCCTCTTTTTGATCGTGTGCCCTTTAGAAAAAAATCATTGATACATTAATTATAGCTTTCATCCAGAGGTTCGAGCATTTCTAAACATTTATTTGAATTTCATGCCAAACTGGGGGATAATTGCATAGAAAAGGATCATGCTGGGTTAGATTCTGAGATGGGTTTTCAAATATCCTTCCTCCAGTATAAACAGCCCAGCCAGCAGCTCCGGCATCTCACTGCTCTGTGTGGTTTGACTGAGCCCATTTTCTGTGTAGTGATAACATGGGATAATGGTTGATGGTCTGAGGGGTAGGCTTCAAGCGCAATGGCCTAGACACCCTTTCTGATCCAAAGCTGTGGCAGGTGATATTGTGAAGCCTAGGTCTTGGAGAAATGCTAAAGGTGCCAACAGCTGGGGCGTATTCTACAGTGAGTCCCAGGGGGACCCATTCTGTCCATACCGGTGACAGTGGTGTTGACCAGAACAGTGGAGGGCCCAGCAACAGATGGTGCATTTTGCTCTCAACAAAGGTCTGGAGGGTGCTTCCTGGGGTCTCTACTGTCCCTCACAGTGGGGCTGATGGGCACAGTCTCCCTTCCTGCTGGGCCCCTGGATTTCTTCCTCCTCCCTGCCAGGCCTTCCAGACCCCTGTATATTTTTGCAGGTTTAATCATGTGATGGTTTTCTTTAAAGGTTCCTGAAGGTTTGCTTGTCAGAAGCCACAGATGGAGAATTACAAATGAAGAATTTCAGTGATGTTGACAAAAAGGAATTTTGCAAACAAATGGTTTCCATAAACAAACATTGAGATCAGCTTCCTGCTGGAGCATCACCACACACATAACTGGGAAGGAGCTGGAACACAGCCTTCCAGAGCACTGTGACTGAGCTCCTGGCTGGAGCTGGGTTCTCTCTCCTGGTGAATTGCCCTGGTGGGGGGTGGGCGTGGGCGCACTCACCAAGCAGGTGAATGCAACTGTAGGATGTAGAGCAGGAACTCTGCTTTTTGTTGTTGTTGTTGTTGTTTTGTTTTTTCTTTCAGGTGTGAAATTTATTTATTTTTTTTTCTGTGTGTCATGTTAGTCACCATACAGTACATCATTAGTTTTTGATGCAGTGTTCCACGATTCATTGTTTGCGTATAACACCCAGGCTCCATGCAAAATATGCCCTCCTTAATACTCATCACTGGGCTCACCTGTCCCCCCACTCTCCTCTCCTCTAAAACCCTCACTTTGTTTCTAGGAGTTCATAGTCTTTCATGGTTCATCACTCCTCTGATTCCCACCCCCCCTTCATTTTCTCCTTTCTTCTCCTAATGTCCTCCATGCTATTCCTTATGTTCCACAAATAGGTAAAACCATGTGATAATTGCATTTCTCTGCTTGACTTATTTCACTCACCATGATCTCCTCCAGTTCCATCCATGTTGACGTAAAAGTTGGGCATTCATCCTTTCTGATGGCTGAGTCCTATTCCACTGTATATATGGACCACATTTTCTTTATCCATTCATCTTTTGAAGGGCATCTTGGCTCCTTCCACAGATGGGCTATTGTGGACATTGCTGCTGTGAACATTGGGATGAATGTGGCCCTTATTTTCACTATATCTGTATCTTTGGGGTAAATACCTAGTAGTGCAATAGTCGGGTCATAGGGTCACTCTATTCTTAACTTTTTTTAAAAAAATATTTTATTTATTTATTTGACAGACAGAGATCACATGTAGACACAGAGGCAGGCAGAGGGAGAGGGAGAAGCAGGCCCCCACTGAGCAGAGAGCCTGATGTGGGGCTCAATCCTAGGACCCTAAGATCATGACCTGAGCCGAAGGCAGAAGCCCAACCCACTGAGCCACCCAGGTGCCCCTATTTTTAACTTTTTGAGGAACATCCATACCATTGCCCAAAGTGGCTGGAAATCAGGAAAGCATCCTTTCCCGATTAAAACTCTTCAGAGTGCAGAGATAGAGGGAACATTCCTCAATTTCATAAAAGCCATCTATGAAAAGACCACAGTGAATATCATTCCTCAAGATCAGGAACACGAGGATGCCCACTCTCATCACTATTATTCAACATAGTACTAGAAGTCCTGGCATCAGCAATCAGACAACAAAAAGGAATACAAGGTATTCAAACCAGCAAAGAAGAAGTCAAACTCTTTTTCTTTGCAGGTGACATGATACTTTATGTAGAAAACCCAAAAGACTCCATCCCCGAAGTACTAGAACTCATACAGCAATTTTATAATGTGACAGGATACAAAATCAATGAGCAGAAATCAGTTTCTTTCCTATACACTAACAACATAACTGTAGAAAGAGAAATTAGGGAATCGATTCT
The DNA here is from genome assembly GCF_011764305.1 of Mustela putorius furo. Taxonomy (NCBI): domain Eukaryota; kingdom Metazoa; phylum Chordata; class Mammalia; order Carnivora; family Mustelidae; genus Mustela; species Mustela putorius. The sequence continues at coordinate 1,536,526 of NW_025421485.1, forward strand.
ATTTACAATAGCACCAAAAACCATAAGATACCTTGGAATAAACCTAACCAAAGAGGTGAAGGATATATACTCTAGAAACTACAGAAAGAATGTATAAAAGAACTACCAATGAAATTGAAGAAGTCACAAAAAGATGGAAAAACATTTCATGCTCGTGGATCAGAAGAATAAACATTGTTAAAATATCTATGCTGCCCAGAGAAATCTATACTTTCAACGCCATCCTGATCAAAATACCAATGGCAATTTTCAATTTGCTGGAATAAACAATCCTAAAATTTGTATGGAACCAGAAAAGACCCAAATAGTTGAGGAAATGGTGAAAAAGAAAAACAAAGCTGGGGGCATCATGTTGCCTGATTTCAAGCTATATTACAAGGCTGTGATCACCAAGACAGCATGGTAGTGGCACAAAAACAGACATATAGACCAGTGGAACAGAGTAGAGAATCCAGACATAGACCCTCAACTCCATGGTCAACTAATCTTCAACAAAGCAGGAAGAAATATCCAATGGAAAAAAAGACAGTCTCTTTAATACATGGTGCTGGGAAAATTGGACAGCCACATGCAGAAGAATGGAACTTAACCATTCTCTTACACCATACACAAAAATAGACTAAATGGATGAAGGTCCTCAATGTGAGGCAGGAATCCATCAGAATCCTAGAGGAGAACATAGGCAGTAACCTCTTCGACTTCAGCCACAGCAACTTCTTCCAAGACACATCTCCAGAGGCAAGGGAAAAGAAAAGTGAAAATGAACTTTGGGGACTTCCTCAAGATCAAAAGCTTCTGTAGAGCAAAGGAAAAAGTCAACAAAACAAAGAGGCAACCCACAGAATGGGAGAAGATATTCGCAAATGACACTACAGACAAAGGGCTGATATCCAACATCTATAAAGAACTCCTCCAACTTAACACACACAAAACAGATAATCATGCCAAAAAATGGGCAGAGGATATAAACAGACACTTCCCCAAAGAAGGCATACAAATGACTAACAGACACATGAAAAAATGTTCATCACCATTAGCCATCAGGGAGACTCAAATCAAAACCACATTGAGATACCACCTTACATGAGTTAGAATGGCCAAAATCAACAGGACAATAAACAACAATTGTTGGAGAGGATGTGGAGAAAGGGGAAACCTCTTACACTGTTGGTGGAAAGGAACTCTGGGTCTTTACTTCACTGTGTCCCCATGTGACCTTGGGGATGTCATTCCAAGTGGGACCTCATCTCTGTCAACATACAGTACATTTTCATGCAATGACATGCACTAATACAGGGCTACCATTTATAGAATACTTATAAATCACATAGTAAGCTGGGCAATTTACCTGTATGATTTAATTTAATCTCCACAACTTGGAAAATTAGTGATTATGAAGACTGGGGAAGTAGCTTGCCCAACGTCGTAAAACCAATAATAAGAAAATCCCCAACCCAGGATATAGTTTGGATTCCAAAGCTTTTGCTTTTTCTCTGTACCAGGCTGCCAGTGAACATTTTCGACTCAGCTGGGTTCAAGTATGTGACTGTCTGTGTGCATACATGCGTATGCAAGTTCATGCTCTTAGGTGGGCTTTTTTTTTTTTTTTAAGATTTTATTTGTTTATTTTAGAAAGAGAGAAGGAGAAAGCTGTAGGTGGGCTTGCAGGAGCCAGGGGAGGGGCAGAAGCAGACTCCCTGCTGTGCGTGGAGCTTGGGATAGGGTGGGGGGCTGACTTGGGGGCTGGATCCCCAGACCCCAAGATCATAACCTGAGCCTAAGTCAGATGCTTAAGCAGCTTGAGCCACCCAGGCGCCCCTCGTAAGTGGGGTTTTATACCAGGGAAGCGAGCTCTGTGTTTCTGGTTCCAGATCCCCCAGGACAGTTTTATCACCATATCCCCAGCTCTAGCTCTCCTTTTCAGCCTCTCCCAGAAGCACGTACTCATGGTTTTACTCTGTTTTTATTTTCTGGATAGATGAAAACATTATGTTTTGCTGTTTTGTTTTGTTTTACACATGTATAATGACTCATCGAACCTGATTTACATGACATAAACAACGTAGCTCATGCCTTATACTTTGGAGACATCCATACCACGTTGCAGAATTATGCTATTTCTGTTTTCTGGGGAGTCAGGGGAGTGGGCACATGCCTCCCTGTCTGCACTAGCTCTCACAACCCTCCTGAATCCTCAGAGAAGAGGGTTATGGTAATCTCCCAAGGGTGACAGCTGAAGAAACACTGAGGCTCAGAGAGGGTCCCCCATTGGTCTCAAATCACCCATGGAGAAAGCAGCAGCCCTGCCCCCCTATTCCCCCCCCTGCCCCCGATTAGGAGTGTTGTGTGTTCCTCTCACCGCCCCAGCTGGCTGGATGTGCTCGCTTACCCGTGGCCGGCCCTGGAAGCCTGGGATGCCACGGGGCCCCCTGAGCCAGAAGGAAGCAGCCTGCCCTGTGAACGCCAGCTTCAGAGCAGACCCAGGGGCTCAATGGCCCTGTGCTCTGTCCCCCTTTTCAACAAAATATGATCCTCATACAGACGGCCTGATGTAGTTCATTAAATCCGGCACTTTCTCTGTGCTGTCTCCCCGTCAGATAATTTCAATTCTGCTCAGATGGTGGCCCGAGACACCCCGGGGCCCTGGTGGGGCAGAGCCATCTCATGGGGGAGGGAGCCATGCAACCCACGCCCATGCCCTTTGCACCGCACTCAGCGCTTTTGCAAGGCGACCTTGCCCATCTTCCTTCTCCCTGATGCTCCCGGTATGATTATCCTTCCTTTATGGATGATGGAACAGAGGCCCAGGGAGACGAGGTGACTCATTCAGCATCACACAGCAAGCCTGGGGACTTATTCTTGATCAGGCGTTCCTTTGATGTGTTAAGTGAACAGCCTCCCTGGGGGCACCTGGGTTGCTGGGTCTTTAAGTGTCTGCCTTCAGCTCAGGTCCTGATCCCAAGGGCCTGGGACCCAGTCCCTGCTGAGCAAGAAGCCTGCTTCTCCCTATCTCTCTCCCTCTGTCTTTGTTCCCTCTCTCACTGTCTTTCTGTCTCTGTCTCTGTCAAATAAATAAATAAATTCTTTAAAAAAAAAAAAAAGTGGCCAGCCTTCCGCGGGACTCGCGGAGCGGCCCCACCACCCTTGCCTGTCAGCGTGGCCCCCGTTTAAGAGGACACTTTTCCCCCGCAGCTTAGCCTTCTTGCTGTCCACGGACTCTAATTACTGGAAAGGTCTTGACGTTGAGCTGAAGTCCTCCTGTCATCCCCATACAGGCGCCAGGGGTTTGTGGAAGGTTCCCGTCCATCTCTCTCTTCTCTAGAGCCACGGTCCCTGATTGCTTAGTCTGTCCTTCCAGGAAGAAGTTCAGGAGTGTCTCAGCCTTGCTGGTCTTTTCTGGATGATTTCCAAATGTGTGTATCAAGGGAAGTGAAAATCCAGTTCCCTGGGGCAGATCTAAGCGGGCTGGAGCACAGAGCAGACTCGCCAGCTGTGTCGCATCTCTTCCCCCCTTCTCAGAGACAGTCGCTGAAGAGGACATGTCCACCCATCCCATGTGGGCCCATTTCCAGTTGGGGGTCTTGCTGGTTCTAGAGGCTTCTGTCATCCTTCCTCACTATGTGTAAGCCCTGTGGAGGTGGGCATTGGGTTTCAAGGTCTCTCCTCTTCCCGTGAGCTCCAGCAACAGGGCGCGTTTGCTGAACATCAGTGGGCACCAGTTGGGTGGTGGGGTGTGAGGGTGTGATGCGTAGTAGGGTGTTGTCTTAATGGGAACAGCTTCCCCACAGCTGTGGGGGTGCATTCAAGTCTACCCTTCATTTCCGTCTCTGTCATGTGGCAATGACACTTGAACCTCAGCACGGTGTATAGTGAAACCAGCACCAACCCGTGTCTGGTGACAGATCAGGAGAGGGCCAAGGATCAGAAAGAGAAGGGGAGGCTCCAGAACATGGCCAAACAGAGAGCGTGTGAGACACGGGCCAGGGGCCAGTGGGGAGGGCAGGACACAGCTCAAGCACACGGGCCGGCAGCAGACACGTCTCCCGGTGTTTGAGGCTAGGACTCTGGCAATGGGAGTTGTTAAGAGCAAGAGTGACGGGGTTGGGAGGAATCTGAAGGGATCTGAGCTGCTGCTTAACACAGATGCTGGCCTTCCAGACCTGCTCTTATGTGTCCCCTGAGTGGGGCATGTGGGTCCAGAGTCCAGGGTTCCCTGAATGATGATGTGAGGCTATTAGCCACCTTTCATAGATGGGGAAAGTTGGAAGTTCTTGGCTTGGAGTGAAAGCAGAGATCAACAGAACCAAAATGAAGTTTTGGCCTCTGACCCCATAACCCCAGCCGCTCTCTTTCACCCCAGGCTACTGCTGGCTCAGGGACTTCGTCTTCTGTCCCAGCCACCATGGCCTGGGTTAGAATAAGCTGCTGAGTCTATACAAAAGGCTCTACTGAGTCCTGCTGGCCTTGAGACTAGGACCTTCCATCCTCTGTCCTAGACACAGCTCAGCCCGTTGAAATCTCACCTGCTGTCTGCCCAGTGATCTGCGGTCTGTTTATTTTTATTCAAAGCAACAGCCAAAGATTTTATTATTATTATTTTTAAAATTTGTGTTTATTTCTAGGGTTTTTCAACCTTCATGCTATTGTCACTCTAGACCAGATAATCTTTCATGGGGGGAAGGTCTGTCTTGTACATCGCAGACTGCTTGGCAGCTGACCTCTACTCTAGTAACAACCGTGTCCTCCCCCACTTCTGCGCCCCCGCCATGACTGTCCAAGTGAATCGAGATTGCCAAATGTTCCATAGGGGGCAACACCGCCTCCATCCCCCTCCATGGAGGACCATTGATCTACTCACATGATTTTCCATTTAAAAGATAACAAAGACTATAAGAACAATCTCTCTTCCTCTTCCGCCCAACCACTCAGCTCCCCCTCGCCACCTTTTTTTTTTTTTTTTTTTTTACTTTTTGGGTTTTACGATAAAGCCACACCGCTCATCGCCGAGTGCTCAGAAACCTTGCACGTGGAAAGCTGATGGGAACGAAGGAGGCAGAAACATGGATGGTTTCTCCGGGGCTGCCCAAGGGGCCTTCCATCACAGTGAGGACCGGCCAGCCTCTGCTGACCTTGCAAATGTTGGCAAGTGTCAGCCAAAGGGGAAAGTGAGAGTGCGGTCTTTATAAAGTCCCTTGTCTTCAAACTCGGTGAGGTCTTCCCTGTCCCAGATCAGGGTTACTGTTTCTTCCTTCTTCCCCTTGGCTCATCCACCCTGCCCAGTGGCTGAGCTCTTCTCCTCTGTCCTCCAGCCGTTCTGTACTTCGTATCCTTAGTATCTCCTGGCTGCAGGCTGTTCTCCGAGGTAGCAAAGAAAGACGAGTGTGCATCACGGGTCTCTCAATAAGCCTCGACAGCCACCAACACTCGGTGTGGCAGAGGAAGACACGGAGCCTCTTCAGAGTCAATATCTCCTTTTCGTTTTAACGGGAAAGCCCTTCAATCAGTCTTGAACTTAGGGAAAAGCTGGAAGTGCTGTGCAGAACTCTTCAGTTTTCCTGAACCATCTGAGGCAGGTTGCCCCCAGGTGCCCCAGCACACCCAATTGCTTTAGCATGTGTTTCCTACACACAAGAACAGTTTTCCACATTAACTCAATAAACACACAAAACCTTGTAATTAACGTGGATGTTTTCCTGTCCCCAACCCTTGATCCCTGTAGCTCCATGGAGGTCTTCTAGAACAGATGCATTTCATTTAGAGTTTCTTGATGTAGCTAGTGCCCTGTCTCCCAAGTCTGTCCTTCGGAACGGGACACTCCCTTACTTTTTCTTGACTTTTGTGACTGTGACACTTTTCGAAGATTTCAGGCCACTTATCTTGTTGACTGGCCCCCAGTTGAGGTTTGTCTGATGTTTCCTGGTGATTTGGTTCAGGAATCTTTGCATCTTTGGCAGGAATATGGCAGATGTGAAGCTATGTTCTTCCAAGACCAATGTCTTCAAGCATCTTATGCATATGTGGTGTTCTTTTTAATGGAGACTGGTATTTACAAACCAAGATTGTGGTGTTAGCGATGCTCGTTGTTCCCATGTAGAACACTGATATCTATAGATAAAAAATGTAGCCATAAATGAGTGAGGGACACCTGGGTGGCTAGTTGATCAAGCATCTCCCTTTGATTCAGGTCATGATCTCTGGGTCCTGGGACTGAGTCCCATATCCAGCTCCCTGCTCGGGGGAAATCTGCTTCTCTTCTGCCTCTCCCTACCTCCTGATCATGCGCTCTTTCTCTGTCTCAGATAAATAAATAAAATTGTTAAAAAAAAACCCCAAATGTGTATAATATACATGTGTTCCTGTATACACACATATATGCAAACACACATTTCTTTGCTCGGTGACCCTCCAATAGTGTTTGTGTATAGGGTGCTATGATTTTAGTAGCATTTTAAGATTTAATAATGTCAGAAGCATAAATACTATAAACACACACAAAAAATCACTTGGAAGTTGAATTCTTTAAATCTCCATCACGCTTATTTAATTTTGATAAATTTTTGAGTACGTTTTAAAGTTTTTGTTCAGCGTTTTCCATCTTCAGAAGGACCGAGAGAATGAAAACCTTGTAGTTCAAAATTCACACACTGAATGCAAAAGAAATGTGAATAATTAATCTTTCGAATGGTGTGTCTGTCCCGTGAGTTTGCAGTATTTATACTCTGACGTTATTAAAGCTTAAAACTGTACCTACATTTCAGGACATGCTGGGTATTGAAAACCATAAATTCACCTAATGGGTATACTTCCAACTGAAGACAAAAAGTTCATTCTCCTTTTCTTCCTTTCCCTATTTGTACCTCCCTTCTCTAAAAGTGAGAAATCTGCCTCCTACCCTGGTAGTGTGTTTCTTTCCTCCATCTCCGCCCTGTGTGTAAGGAGCCTCCCACCCCCGCCATCTCCCACACACGGGATCTCCCCGCCGGCTTGGGCTCCAGCTCCCCGGGCCGTGCTGCAGCCCCAGGTTCAGGCTCTGACTTCCTGCCCTGGGCGTCCCTCACCATCCCCACCCCGTCCCGGGTGCACGGAAGCTCCGTCCTCCTTCTCCGGCTCCTCGGCCCCTCACCGCGCACTGTGGCTTCCCCACCACCCCAGCAGCACCTTGCTCAGCTGCCTCCAGTGGCTTTAAGACTGAATTGTTCAGGGAGCGGAGGAGAGGAGAGGCGGACACCAGGAGAAGGCAGCGGAAGGGCTCACGAGGTTGCATCTCAGCCTCGGTGTTCTCCATCAGTCCGGGTTCTCCATCCGTCCGACTCTCTCCATCCTTCAGTGCCAGATAACCCGCTGATGCGTCTTTCCTGAAAGTCTCCTTTTTTTGGCTTCTACATCTCACCCCTCTCTTGGTATTTCTTCCATCATATCTCCAGTGGGTTCTTAAACTTTTGACCAGTTTTTCTCTGCTCTCGCCTAGAATATTGCTGCTTGCTTGTGACCCATCCCTCGTTTCTTTCTCTTCTCCTACACCAGTGCTCCCAGCGATCTTGCCCCAAGATCACATAGGTAGCCGTGGACCAATGTCATTGACCGGATGCCAGATGTCATGAGTGACAGCTCAAAACCAGAATCTGTATGTAGTTAAACAACTCCTTTTGCTGCCGGCCCCTGAACTTCTTAATGGACACTCTGAATCTCCAAGGGTGATAATCCCAGTCCCAAATTTAGTTGCCCTCCCCCAAATTTTCTTTTGTTGTTCCTTTTGGAGTCTCTTTTCACCTTTTGTACAAACATTGGTGTTCAGCGGAGCACAGCATGGAAATTGCTGCTTTAAAGTGTGTAAGGGGTGCCCTGGAAGGCGTATCCAGGAGGCACTCGGCAGGTCACACTCAGCTGGACCCATCTGGAGGCTTCTCAGAAGAGTCAGAAGCGTGGGTCCGTTACGCTGAATGATGCAGAGATGCTAATGGTGAACGTTGTCAGCATCTGCTCGCTTAGACTGGATGCGGCGCCCACATACCATCACAGCTGTGCAGGATCCGAGGTCATGCCCTGTGCTACGCATGTGTGAATTACTTCTGCGCCCTGAGCCTCAGTTTCTTACCTGGAAATGCACAGGAGCAAATTACTACTCTAAAGGCAGGCATGAGACACGAGCTCCTTTATGTGTGGTAACCTCTCATTCACGGATAAGAACAACCCTTGGACGCTGGCCTGTGTGGCGGCCTTCCCTACCTTCCAAGGAGACGGAGCTCTGGGAGCGTCCATGCGTCCCCCACTGGACAATCACGGAACTGCCCCTTTTTAAAGATTTTATTTACTTATTTGAGAGAAAGTGAGAGAGAAGGGACAGAGAGAGAAAGAGAGATATTGGGGGGAGGGGCAAATGGAGAGGGAGAAGCAGGCTCCTGGCTGATCAGCGAGCCCAATTCGGGGCTCAGTCCCAGGACCCTGAGATCCTGAACAGAGCCAAAGGCAGTTGCTTAACCAACTGAGCCACCCAGGTGCCCCAGTTGTGGAACTGCACTTGAGCTCAAGTTTTAGAGACCAGCTGATGTGGCCTCAATACGGCCTATCACAGCAGCTGATGCCCTCGGGCATCTGACAGAACATCTCTGAGCAAACGTTTCCTCACGTATGAAATGGAGTCATAATACCTAAAAAAGCTCTGCTGAAAAGAAGGTGTGCAAAGAGCTCAGTGCAGGGGCTACCACCCGTCTATAAATCCAGCAGACATCTAGCAGAATGCTTCCAAAGAATTTGTGCATTGAGTCGAAGAGTCTGGCATCCAGGAGGTTGACCTCCATGGCACAGTGATTATCTTGGCTGGTTTGGGGACCCCACTGTCCCACCCACCAAAACGCCTCCAACATCCAGCAGCAGGCTTTTTTTTTTTTTTAAATTGTGAGGAGACAAGTAAATCAGCCTCATTTGTTGCTTTGGGTTGGAAGTTGGACTCAGAAAGAAGAGATGTCTGCTCTCTCTGCTCCTTCTCCCCCTTTCGTTCTTGAGCTGGTCCTGAGACAAATGTGTGGCCTGGGAAGACTCGGAGGACATCACAAGCACCCTACTTTCCTTCGTCTTGATAACTAGACCCCGAGCTGGTCCCAGGGCAGGGGACAGGAAGGACAGCAGGTCTCCATCAGAGGACCCCTGCCTGGGGAGAGTTCTTTCTGAGGCGTTGAATTCAGACGAAGTCTTCCAAGGGTTTATTTTACCTGAGTTGGGTCTGCTTTCCAGAAAATTGGGTGATAAAGTATTATAAACCTACAAAGAGCTTTGTGGAACTTCCTGTCCACTTCTCCCACGTTGTGGGTGAACCGAGGCTCAGAGAAAGGGAAGCTTTGTTCAAGGTCACGTGGTGACTTGGAGAGAGAGCCAGGACAAGAACCTGGGGCATGGCCCTACACACGCTGTATGAACTTTCTATGTCATAGTTACTATGTGAGTCCATTCAGGCTCCTATAAACGGATCTTATAGAATGAGGGGCTTCAACAACTGATATTTATTTCTCACAGTCTAGAGGCTGGAAGTTTAAGATCAAGGTGCCAGCAGGTTGGTGTCTAGTAAGGATCTGCTTCCTGGCTCACAGACAGTCAGCTCCCTTCTCACTATGTCCTCGGGGCCACAGTGGAGGAGATGAGGTCGGAGGGAGGCAGAAAGTGGAAGGCGTGAGGGAGCTTCCTGGGTCTCTTCTCTAAAGGTGCTAATCCCATTCATAGGGGCTCCACCATGATGACCTGGTCACCTGCCAAAGGGCCCGCTTCCCAAATACCATCTCTTTGGGGGTTAGGTGTTGACATAGAAGTTTGGAGAGGGGGGCATAGTCTGTAGCAGGATTTTCGTTACTTTGCCTTTCCATTATCAGATTTCAATAGATTTATTTATTAAATGGTAGACATCCAGATGAGAGAACCTTAAAAATAATTTACCCCTAAAAATAATTTTAAAATCAATGTACATGTCTAAACATTTTAATTATACTTATAAAGAGCTACTAAATGATGTGATTTCTGGCTTCCTCTAAACTATTGACATTTTATAATAAAAATGTCCCATCTCTTCTTTTAATGTATTTAAGGGAATTAAAAAAAAACAGCATAGTGAGTCCATACTCACCATTATTCATCTTTAAAACTACCATCCATGAATAAACTATTATTTAACAGTTGCAAATTTATACTCTTCCTTTTTCTCCTTGACGTTGTATTTCCATTCCTCTCCCCCTTCAGAGTTTTAAATTAACATCGTATATATCTTTACCCTTAAAAGTCTTTTATCAATCGCCCTACTGTTCATCTCTGCAACAAAAATATGTACCTCATTCAAAATATAATTTGCAAATTCTCTTTATTATGAAGGCTCTTACGTGGTACCATTTTTTTTCTGCATTGGAGTACTGTTACAATAATTTTAATTGGCAATTTAAAGGTATTACAAACTTTCCTACTTATTAAGTAAATGCAAAAGTAAATTGTCTTGGATGTTATGTCTTTGTGAGATGGAGCAAGTGGTTTTAATGCCATGATCCGAGGAGGCTCTGGACACTGATAATTGCCATGCCTCCTCGTTCTGTGCTCCGAGGCAGCACAATATGGGAAGATTTGGGGTGAGAAGGGGCGTGTCCTTCTCTTGTATGGCGGGAGAAGGGTGCCCGTGAACGGGGACCTGAGATGAGAGGCACCCTGAGGCTAGTCTCTACCACGGCTCTGCTCTTGTGTAGGATCGGAGGAAAGAGTATTTAGAAGCCCATGATTGAGAACTTGACCCTGTCAACATTCTCCATGCCCTGGCGTTCTGGGGAAAGTTCCTAGCAACTGCAGAGGCCGCACACCTCTCTGGGAAGGTATGATGGTCAAGGTGAACACGTGGGCACAGTCTCCGTCTGAACGTGTCCCACCGAAAAGAGAGACGATGTGTTTCGTGTTTAGTGTTTGCTTTCCCAGCTCAGGATCTAGCAGTCTTCTTACTTCTCACAGCTTTATATAATGGGGTGGCTCAGTTGCTGGGCTCATTTTCAGAGCCAATTTCGGTGTCGAGTAGCAGAGGGACAAAGAGGAGTCAGACCTGGCCTTTGCCCTCCAGATGCCCCAGGTCAAGAAGGGGGATGAGAGGGGGCACCTGGGCAGCTCAGTCGGTTAAGTGACTGATGCTGATGCTTGTTTCCACCTCAGGTCATGATCTCGGGGTTGTGAGACGGAGTCCTGCATCAGGCTCTGAGCTGGGCATGGAGCCTGCTTAAGATCCTCTCTCTCTCTCCCTCGGCATGCCCTCCACCCCGCACCCCTGCTTGTGCGTGTGCGCTCTCTCTTCTCTCAGAAAAATCTAGAAGGGGCCCGAGAGAAGTCCACGTGCATTGTGATTCCGTGATGGGGTCTTACAGAGGCACAGTGGGACGAGAACATCTACAGCTGGGGACAAGAAAGAACGTGTTCCTAGGGAATGTCTCATTTTAACCGGCTCTTCAAAGAGTGGGTAGGGTTTCAACAGTCTGAGAGGGTTGGAAGAGCACATTCCTAGGAAGAGGCCAGGAGGAAAAACTAATCTGGTTGCTCCTTAATTGGTGTCTGCCATCTGTCAATCACAGGCTTGATCAAAGTCCCAGAGTGTCATTCAGGACGGTATCAAGCGATATGTGATAAGATGCCCGAGACAAATATAGGTGCTTTAATTGCGATAGATATTAAAGCAATTAACCTAATTATGGTGACAGTGTAAGGTGGCATCTTGCTCTAAGGAGCTGTTGTCTGCAGAGTAAAGTAATAACGGCGTCTTTCTGTTGCTTACTTCGGGTTTTTAATATGCACGACAACTCTGGGAGGCACGTTTCATGATTCTCTTCTCTCAAAAGAGCAAACAAAGATCCTGGGAGGGTCAAGGCTCCTGCCCCAGGACCCCGGCTGGTCAGCGGCTCTGCTAGGATTGACGACCAGATGAGTCCAACTGAGAATCCCGTGATCCTGGGCAATCCATCACTGATCTTGCTCTCTTCTCTCATGCGTCCGTGACATCCCACTGTGGGCGTCAGTCCTGTTGTCGTTTCCCGGTGGCCTGCCCGTCGGGCAGCTCCGTTGAGGTCGCGGACGGATGCGTGGCTGGGGCCGCAGACCTTGACACAGTGGTTGTGACTGGCTGAAGCTGGCTGCTTGGAGGACAGTAGAACACGAGGCCACTCTCCTGGGGACAGGAGGACGTGGGATGTGCTCACTGTTCTGCCACTAAGTCACCACACCATTGAGTACATCCCAAATAATTAATTCCATCATTCATTCACTCAGCAGACGTGTAGTGAGTCCTCGTTATTTGCAAAGCACTCTTCTAGCTACTGGAAATATGGAGAGAAAAATCCCAACACCTGCCCTGAGGGGCTCACCTGGGAGGGGAGATTTCAGACAAGGAGACCCTCCTTCAGGACGGCCCAGTGGAGGAGAGCCTGGGCTGGGCGGGCCCAGAGACCCTCCCACCATTGGCTAGATCTCCGTCACGCCCTCCCTCCTCATTCCCATCATTTGCATTTTATGAGCCTGTGGTCAGTATCACGGTCTCCGTTTACAGACCCATGGACCGGGCTTGGGCTACAGAACTCACTCACATCCTCTCGGAACCGGTGAAAAGCCTAACAGAGCTCAATCCAGATGCCCCGGCAGGGTCTGGCCAGCAACCACAGGGGCACAAACCCTCTGTGCCTGTGGCCTGGAACAACTGCAGGGCTCTAGGCACCTGTGTGACCCCCTCCATGCCGCTGAGACCAGCCCCGTCTGCAGCAGCCTCAAATCGGGAGCAGCGGGGCCGACGTTCTTTCTGATCTGAGCCGAGTCGCCTCGACCCCATCTCACATGCATCGGCCTGTTCGCCCGCTTTGCTGGGAGGCTAATGCCCGGTGGCAGGGAGCTGCTGAGAACGTAGCCGGTGCTACAGGATAGACGTGACGGGCACGCTGTCCCTTTCTGAAGTCCTGGGGACTTTGAATTTTGGAGCCTGTGAGGTTTTGGAGAAAGGACTGAAGACCTGGGGTCAGTCTGGTCATAAAAAAAAGAGAAAAAAAAATTTTTTTTCAAAAACGTTTCTATAAAATGCAGCAGACATGAGGGACCGCAGCCTGGTGGTGGTGGGGGGGTCGGTTGTTTTGGGCAGGTAAAGGGACAGCACCTACGGGAGAGCAGCTCCTTGCGTGGAATGGGAAGCCCGTCCCAGAGACCCCGTGCTGTGGGAGAGAGCCGGAGTCGGGGAGCGGCTGAGGCGCAGAGGGAGGGAACGTCCTGAGACCACACACTGATTGGAGACCCAGTTGCAGTAACATCCAGGTTAGGGGCTCCAGGCCAGGGCACCGAAAGCGCCCCGCCATGCAGCCCGGAGCTAGGAGAGAAAAGATGGGGCTGCTTCTCCGGAGGGCCCGGGCTGGTGCCCTGCTGCCCCAGGGGCTTCGAGGACAGGGAGCGCGTCAGGTAGGGAGGAAGGGGACATGTGGCCGCACTCCCTGCTTTGCTTCCTGGCCTCCCCTCCCCCTCTCCCCCCAGAGGGCTGGTATTATTCTGCGGGCCAGCTCCTCCCCTCGCAGTCCAAGGGCTCTTCCTGCACCAGCAGTTGGGTGCGTTAGAGCCCCAGAGGGCAGGGACAGTGACTGTCCTCCTCCCTGCCATGTCCCCCTGCTGGGCGGAGTAGGTGGCACACAGGAGATCTCAGGAGCCGTCGGCAGGGGCCCAGGTCTGCTATTGACTGCCTACCATGAGCGAGGCAGCATGCGAAGCCTCTTCTAGAAGGTTCTGATTTCGACTGTACAAAATCTTCGACACCAGGATCTGCAATATGTAGCCAAGGAAACCGAACAGAGAGGTGAGGTAGCTTGCCTGAGGTCACACAGCTGGGAAGGTGCGGGCTGAGGCGCAGACAGGTCTCTCGCTGGCAGAGCTCGAGTTCCCTCCTAGGGCGCGTCATAGGCCTGGCTGGCCCCTGCTCAGCGCTCTCGCCTGTAGCTCGGCCTGCCTCAGGCCCGGGTCCCCCTGTTCCCCCATCACACCACATCTGTGCTAAGGCCGGCCGAGGCCTAGCCCCTGAGCCGCTGTCGACTCTGACCCGCCTTCCTCGCTCACTGGGTTCGGGCAGCCAGCGTCGTGCTCCAACGCCTGCGTCATGTCTCTCCAATCGCTCCCTCATCCTGCCCGCACCTGAGGCGAGACCCTGACTGCCTCCCCTCTGGGCTCCACGAGTCCCCACACCCATCCGTCCCGCTCACCTGATCCGTCCCCTGGAAGCCCTCGCCTGCCCAGCAGCCCGGAGTGCACGCGCCCCAAACCTCCTGCTGGAGTCCGAGCCCTTGGCTTTGCCTTCTTCCCCGCTTCACACCCCCCTGATGGGTCCCTGGGTCGTTCTGGAGCCCCTCACTGTGCTCCGGGGCCTGCCTTCAACACATGGCCTCTCTGAACCCAGCCCTTCGGGGCGCAGTCACCTCCTTGGGGACCCTTCGAGAACAGCCCGCTGCTGAGTGAGTCGGGAGTTAGACCTCTTCGCTCGGGGCGTCCCCGGTTACAGTGAGCGCGGAGTCGCGCAGAAGAACTCTTTTTTTCTCCACCTTGGACTGACTCCAGCTCCCTTCTGCTGCATGGCTAATTAAAAGTGAACTAAAAATAAAACTACTGTCAGTATTAAACTGGCAAAAAATAAGATAAATAAAGTAAAAATAGAATGGTTTCTCCATTTCCACACTGGAGCAGCAGCTTCCTGTAATTCCAGAAGGGAAACTTTCTTTCTGTCGGCCTTCAAGTCATTCTCACTTTAATTGCTCCAGGAGCCTGAAGAAGACAGAATGTTCAGAGTTTGTGTTTGTTGGGTCTAAGCGATAATCCCCCCCCCCCCCCAGTTCTATAATTATGTGAGTACTGTGGTTAAAAGATATTTCTGAGTCAGATATCTGGTGATAGTTTTCAAAGTTTTTTTTTTTTTAAAGTTTTATGATTTATGTGAATTGGAATAAGACATCAGAGAAGATAAGTTTTTAGCTCATTCAAATTAAACCTTAGGAATGAAAATAAAAATTAGCCATAAAAAGATACTGAAGCCAGGGGCACCTGGGTGGCTCAGTCAGTGGAGTGTCTGAGTCTTGATTTGGCTCAGGTCATGATCTTGGGGTCATGAGATTGAGCCCCGCAGCCGGGTTCTGCACTCCGCAGGGAGTCGGCTTCTCCCTTTCCCTCTGCCCCTCTCCTTGCTTGTGCTTGAGCTCTCTCGATCTCTCTCTGGAATAAATAAATCTTAAAAAACAGATCCTGAATCTGGCCTCCACTCTGGGCTGGAGAGAGAAGGCAGGAGTATCACTACCAACCTTGCAATGAAAAAGGGCTGGGCTTCTTTCGAATTCATGGCTGATATGGCTGATTTTGAGCCCACCGGAGAGTGAGGTTGCAGGGAAGCAACTTGTGGGACATGGAAGGAGACGGTGCCTCCAGGGAGGGGAGGTGCCCCGGCGCGGCCCGTCCCCTGGGACAGGCACTGCACGAGCAGGAGAAGCCCGGCTGGAGCGGCTGGCTAACTGGGGAAGGTTGCTGCGCACTGGAGGGACAGCGTGAAGCCACCAGGGCCACCGACACTGGGGGCCTGGACTCTCTTGCAGGCTTTTCCCACAGCCCTGTGAACCCCATCCACTGTGTGAGGGACTCACACACAAGATCTGAGGGAGAGAGAAGCAGCAGCCCTGTGGGAGGCACGAGGAGCTCTGCCCCATCCCTCCCTCCATGTCCACGGCAGAGCGACAGCTCTAACCTGGGGTCTGCGGGAGGGTCATTCCATTCCTCCTCAGGGACAGGAAGGACCCAGTGCCTAGACACAAGCTGTCTCCACAGGAGTTCTGAAGACTATGGTATGCTGAGGTTCCCAGAGTAATAAGAAAGCCAAACCCAGCCCAATACCTGACTAGATGAGCACGAACCCTCACACTAGGGTCCCAGCCAAGGGGGAGGTGTGTCCTTTTCTAGAAGCAAAAGTGATTTACCCCAGTCTCTCCTGTCCTGCATGCATGTCTTTCTTTCAACAAAAGGTCATGAGGTGTATGAAAAGATAAGAAAAAGCAACAATTCTCAGGAAATGGAGCACTCGTCAGAACCCAACACAGATGTGACATAGAAATGACACAGATGTAGGGATTACCTGAGGGAATTGTAGGTAGCTACGACGAATACACTGAAGGCCCAGACGGTGTGGCTAGTGAAAGACACCAAACATTTAAGGAAGGAATAGTATCAGTTCTATACAAATTCTTCCAGAAAATAGGTAAGACTCTGTGAGGCTAACGTCACCCTACAACTAAAGCCAGAGGCAGCACAGGAAAATAGAACTACATATCAATATTCCTCATGGACATAGATGCAACAGTCCTCAAGAAAACGTTACTAAATCAAAATCCTCAGTACATAAAAGGGTGATACATCATGATCAAGTAGAAATCATTTCAGGAATGCAACAGTGGTTTAAAATTTGGAATTTGACTGGCATAATTTGCTTACTAAGAGACTAAAGAAGAAAAATCATATGATCATATAAATAGAGACATAAAAAGCATTTGGCAAAACTTAACACCTATTCCTGATATAATTCCTGATATAAACTTCAGCAGTTTAGGAATGGAAGGGTACTTCTCTCCCTGAACAAAGAGTGTGGGAGCATCCCAAGAGCAAATGGAATCCATGATGCTTGAGCTGTGCAGTGTTTGAAAAGACTCAGGAGAGGAGGGTCCAGGGTTTGTAGGCTGTGCCATGCTGGGAAAGCTGCTTACCCTTTCTGAGCTTCAGGGCCTTCCTCTATAACTGATTAATGTGGTTTATTAGACTGTAGTGCAATGGGGATTAACTGAGGTAATGCTCACGGTATGCCTTACCCCATTCCTCTACCACTGCCTCCCTCCGGTAACCCTCAGTTTGTTTCCTATGGTTAAGGGTCTATTATGCTTTGTCTCCCTCTCTGATTTTATCTTGTTTTATTTTTCCCTCCTTGCCCCCATGATCCTCGGTTTGTTTCTTAAATTTCACATGTGAGTGGGGTCATATAATAATTGTCTTTCTCTGATTGAATAATTATGCTTAGCATAAAACCCTTTAGTTTCGTCCACATCATTGCAAATGGCAAGATTTCATTTTTGAATGGATGAGTAGTATTTTTTGTATGTGCATATATATATGTGTATATATATACACACACATATATATACACACACATATGTGTGTGTGTGTATGTGTGGGTGTGGGGTGTGTGTGAGTGTATGACATCTTCTTTTTCCATTCATCTGTTGATAGGCATCTGAGCTCTTTCCATAGTTAGGCTATTGTGGACATTGTTGCTATAAACATTAGGATGTAGGTGTCCCTTCAGATCACTAAGTTGATATCTTTGGGGTATATACCTAGTAGTGCAATTGCTGGGGCATAGGGTAGCTCTATTTTTAACTTTTTGAGGAACCGCCATACTGTTTTCTAGAGTGGCTGTACCAGCTTGCATTCCCATCAACAGTGTGGTGTTTCATTGTGGGTTTGATTTGTATTTCCCTGATGACAAATGACATTGAGCAATTTTTCACATGTCTGTTGGCCATTTGTAGGTCTTCTTTGCAGAAATGTCTGTTCATGTCTTCTGCCCATTTCTTGATTGGATTATTTGTTCTTTGGGTGTTAATCTTGATAAGTTCTTTATAGATTTTGGATATTAGCACTTTATCTGATAAGACATTTCAAATATCTTCTCCCATTCTGTAGGTTGTTTTTTGGTTTTGTCAACTATTTACTTTGCTGTGCCAAAAGTTGTTATCTTGATGAGGTCCCAGTAGTTCATTTTTGTCTTTGTTTCCCTTGCCTTTGGAGGGGTCTCTAGTAAGAAGTTGCTCAGCTAAGGTCATAGAGGTTGCTGCCTGTGTTCTCCTCTAGGATTTTGAAGGATTCCTGTCTCATATTCACATCTGTTTTTGTATATAATGTAAGGATATGGTACAGTTTCATTCTTATGCTTATGGCTGTCCAGTTTCCCCAACACCATTTGTTGAATAGACTGTCTTTTTTCCATTGCATATTCTTTCCTGCTTTGTTGAAGACTAGTTGATCATAAAGTTGAGGGTCCATTTCTGGGCTCTCTATTCTGTTCCTTTGATCTCTCTGTCTGTCCTTGTGCCAGTACCATGCTGTCTTGATGATGACAGCTTTGTAATAGAGCTTGAAGTCTGGAATTGTGATGCCACCAGTTTTGGTTTTGCTTTTTCAATATTCCTTTGGCTATTTGGGGTCTTTTATGGTCCCATACAAATTTTAGGATTATTTGTTCCAGCTCTGTGAAAAAAATTGATGGCATTTTGGTAGGGATTGCATTGAATGTGTAGATTGCTCTAGGTAGCATAGACATTTTAACAACATTTGTTCTTCTAATCCAATGAGCATGGAATATTTTTCAATTTCTTTGTGTCTTCCTCAATTTCTTTCATGAGTGTTCTATAGTTTTCTGAGTATGGACCCTTGTCTCTTTGGTTAGGTTTATTCCTATGTATCTTATGGGGTTTGGTGCAATTGTAAATGGAATTGACTCCTTAATTTCTCCTTCTTCTGTCTCATTGTTAGTGTATATTAATGCAACCAATTTCTGTGCATTGATTTGCATTGATTTAATATCCTACCACTTTGCTGAATTCCTGTATGAGTTCTAACAATTTTGGGATGGAGTCTTTTGGGTTTTCCACATAAAGTATCATATCATCTGAGAAGAGTGAGAGTTTGACTTCTTCTTTGCCAATTTAGGTGCCTTTTATTTCTTTTTAATGTCTGATTGCTGAGGCTAGGTCTTCTAATACTTTGTTGAACAACAGTGGTGAGAGCAGACATCCCTGTTGTGTTCCTGACCGTAAGGGACAAGCTTTCAGTTAACTGAAATAATGCACTTGGTATGGACCATCATGAAATAGTCCTTTTCTTTTTGCCAGCCCAGACTAGCAGGGATTTGAAAACATTAGAAATAACACTAATGGCTTTCAGACCCTTGCATCTGATGTCAGGGAAGGCAATTTTTTTTTTAAAGATTATATTTATTTATTTGACAGACAGAGATCACAAGTAGGCAGAGAGGCAGGCAGAGAGAGAGGAGGAAGCAGGCTCCCCGCTGAGCAGAGAGCCCGATGTGGGACTCGATCCCAGGACCCTGAGATCATGACCCGAGCCGAAGGCAGTGGCTTAACCCACTGAGCCACCCAGGTGCCCCAGGGAAGGCATTTTTGAGAGGAGGTGTGGGAAGCATCTTTTCATGCTCTCAGATAACAAAATGAAACACAGTAGGGACACTCTAGTGGACTGCCTCTGGGTGGTCAGGATGATGACTGCCCATAAATGTGCAGAAAATGGTTTCCTCTCTGTGCTTCCTCAGCACTAGCTCTTCTCACACTGTTCCAGAATACTTCCTCTTCCTGACTGGTTTGCTCTTAGCCTGTGAGCTCAAGAGTGGATTATATTGTATTCTTGGCTTTCAGCACAGGGACCTGACCCAGTGTGGCTGGTCAATTCATGCTGTCTGAATCCACTGGTCTAATTGGAATGCTTCCAGAAAGTTGGAAAATACATGACTGAGATTTTGATATTTATTTGGGGAGAAGACCATATTTGGAAATTGATCAGTCTTTGCTAATTGAGCAGAATGGCCTCTTTCTTTTGCGATCTGCTGTCAATACGTCACCCTTCAGGGAGCTCCTGTTAGCATCTGACATTTCACTGTTGCGTGCTAGCCTTCCCCCAGTTATGTTTTGGTGCTAGCCAACATATTTATGTTTTCATTTCCAATGGAAGGTTCAATGTCAAAAGCAAAACATGGGTCAGATTCATCTTGTAGGGGAAGCATCCTGCTGTCCTTCAGTGAAAATAATTTTTAGATTGTATTGAGAAGCATGCATGGGCCACCAGGTAAGCCTTGACTCT
The DNA here is from genome assembly GCF_011764305.1 of Mustela putorius furo. NCBI lineage: Eukaryota > Metazoa > Chordata > Mammalia > Carnivora > Mustelidae > Mustela > Mustela putorius. Next base: position 1,556,446 of record NW_025421485.1, read on the forward strand.
TTATACTTATCTGTAGTTTAGAAAATGAGGTCACCTTATTAAAACCTCACCACCACTCTCTGAAATGGGCAGGGCATAGATTACCACCCTCATTGTGCAGATGAGGGAGCCGAGTCTTCGATAAAGTCTTTTGCTGGACTTGGGCCTCAGGACAATGTCTTCTGTTCTGACTCCTTAGGTTAGCTTATTTTTCTCCCTGCTCTGCATGGCTCTAGCAAAAATGAATCCTGCCTTTCTAGTTCTGTTATGAAATCTTAATTCTATACTTGGCTGAGCCCCTTGTTGGTATGTTTTTTTCTGCAGATTGCATTTATTTTTCTATCTTATGAGGAACCTCATTAATACAGCTCTGCTGTTCATTCTTCTGCGTGTGTAGCATCTACAGATTTGAACGGAGCTGAAATAATGGGCCTGTAGGGGTTCTGAGCTGGGAGGTTATTGTCAAGTCAGGTGTCACTGATTCTTCATCAATGTGGGGAACTCAACCGTGCTCAGAGCTTTTCCTTCCTTACCTACGAATCATGCAGCATCAGCGTAGTAACAGGTAGTCTCGCAGAATGCTCCTTTGTCATTTGGAATGTAAATAATCAGAAACACAGCGGGGGAATTGTCTACATTGCACAGAGTAGTGAAGAAGTTTTAATTTCTCTCTCTGTTCGGCCTGACACTTTCTTAGAAAAAGTCTATGTGAGAATTTCTCTGTTTCCTCATCTGTGAACCTCATCGTCTGGCCCATTCCTGTGTCCATCTGGTCAACCACTGTTCTTTGTGGTTGGCTTTATGTCAGGCTCTCAGCCTCATGCTGGCAATACATGGGCTGTCATGCCCCACATTTGCTGATGGTGGATGGAGTAAGATTTCACATTTATGAGGGGTATGGGAGAGGCTTTGATCACAACACAGATGTAAGTAGGATCCCTGGAGTCCACATCAGGTAAGGTCAGTGACATCCTCTGGTGGAGACCTTGAGCTGAGTGTTGGAGGGCTGGCCCACCAGTCCCCGTTCAGAGCTAGACTGAGAAGCCAGATTTTCTCATTTTTGGGGAATTCTTGAATCCTCTATACCACCTTTGCCTTGCAAAGAACATCTGGTATAAGACGTGGAGCATGGGGCTGGGCTTTCATGTGTTGAGTGGGGTGTGCAAAGGCCTGGGGCCCACCACCAGGAGAGGACTTGTGGGCACACTGTGCTATTTGAAATTGCTGGGGTTTAGGAGATCTCAGCAAAGGGTGAGGAGGGAGAGGCAGAGGCCAAAGCCTGGGTAGCCCTGTGGCCTGAGTCAAGAAGTGGGGGACTTAGCCTGTAGGTCATAGGGAGATTTTTAAAGGGCTCCTGGCAGAGTGTGCCATGCTGACATCTGACCTTGAGAAAGCTCACTCATGCAAGTGGGCCGGGAGGTGGAGGGAGGGAGAAGATGCTTCATGTGAATGACCGAGTGGCCAGGATAGACACAGGGCTTCTGTAGGAGGCACTGCTCAGCCAGAGGTCCCTGGAAGGCACAGGCAGCAGGACTTGGAGTGGGACCAAATGTGCAGGGGCCCAAGACACACAGGGAGATAATGCCCCGATTTTGCCTCCTATAGACCATGTGACCTTGGGCACTTATTTTTTGCGAACTCGCAACTCTTCATTGGTCTAATGGGTCTGGCAGTCCCTCCTCTGTGTCCTCATGGACTCCCGAGATGGCAAGCAAGGGTAGCGTCTAGACAGCGAAGTGCTGTCAAGTAGGGTTTGATATGATCACTGAACTCAGGGGTTGGCAAACGGGGCCTGTGGACCACATCTGGCTTGCCGCCTGTTTCTGTCAGTAAGTTTTCCTGGGACACAGTTGCACCTGTTTCTGTATGTCCCGTCTTGGCTGCTTTCTTGCCTTGACGGCAGAGTTGAGTCATTGACCCAGAAACTGTATGGCCTTGAAATATTCACTCTCTGGCCCTTTACTGAGAAAGGCTGCTGGCTGCTGGGTTCAGTCACTAGTTATACTTTTGCCAAATTTAATTATTGATTGACATAGGGGCATTCCAGAGTCCATTGTTTTTTCTGATTTGATGGCTCTCAGGCAGGAGGCCGGAGTTTCTGTGGGTATGCAGCTTCTCTTGGACCTGGCTTCTTGTAAGGAAGGAGTGGGGCAATGGTCAAGGTCACAGAGCTGCCAAGCTCCTCTCCTGTGGAGAGCAGGGACCATGTTCATAAGAGTCATTCCATTGGTTTCCATTATTTTAGTCTGACTGCTATTCATTTCATGTATTTTCCAATTTTCTGGCATAATTCTTTCTTTGCTCCCCCTCTCCGCCCCAGCATTATGCTTTCTTCCATGCTAACTAACCCGTGGAATCAAAAAGTAGAAACCAAACCCCATTATGGTCAGTCTTCACTGCACTTCGTACTAACCAGCACACGACATCGTCACTTCTTTGGTTCAAACCCCTTTGCCTTTTCTGGCCCTGAGGATGGCACTTACATGTTTTGAGACAGACAGGAACCAAGGGCAAAGGCCACCAGCCCTGTCGATCTGCCTCCCTCCTTGTTATTCCTTTTCTTACCAAAGAAACCAATTTGGACTAAGTTTTTATGCAGGCCTCCGGCAGTTCTTGGCTCCAGAAATACCGGGAGCATTTAGAAGCTGCTTGTGCTATTAAATATTGTCCGTGTTTAAAGCAAATAGAGAAACATGTGAAGCACAAACACGAATCACCTTCATTTCTCACATCACTTTCCCTCGCTGAAATAGAGTCTGTTGCAAAGCCTACTTTGCAACGTGTGCTCTCAACCCTGAAAATGGTCCCACCTTCCCAGGCCGTGTTTCCATTTCGTAGAGAGGAAGGAAAAAAAGAAAGAAAGAAAGGAAGAAAGAAATAGAACATCGGTGCTGGCAGAAACCTTGGAAGCAATGGAGCCAACGCTCTTCGCGGTACAGATGGTGCAGGGCCGCAGCCTGCCGCACCCATTTATTTATGCCGCGTACCAGGGGGCAGGTGCTGGGGCAGGTGCATGGGGCTGGGCAGGGGCTAGGCAGCAGAGCCTTTCTTCCCCTGGTTGGGATGAACTTGTTCCTTCATCTGGTGTACAGTCAAAGGCTACTGATCGCTGCCATCCGGAGCAAATGTCTGGGTCTGCACACGCCTCCTGCGTCTCAGCCCCTAGGACGTCCCTTTGTCCCCGACCCTTTCCCTTCTGGCTCCCCCCAGCCGATCAGCTCAGCGCATCCCCCTTGTAAACGCCACTTCTTTCTTCTCAAGGCGCTCTGGAACTTCCCTGGTGTCACCTGAAATTGGCCCCTGGGTGCCGAGGGCAGGGAGGGGCCCCAGGAAGAGGCGGCCACTCCACATGGGTGGGGGGCAGATTTCAGAAGCAAGGGGACTTACGTGTGAGGCGTGGCTTGGACACAGCAAGGTGAGTCGGGCTCGGCACCTGCCCCCCCAGTCTTTAGAGTTTCTATAGAGGCCTTACCTGGGTTCAGTTTGCAGACCACCCAGATGGTCTCAGCAGCCCATCACTAGCGCAAGGCTATGCTCCGGGGGCAGCCTCTGGAGCAGGGAGGGCAGTGGGACCTGAATTCCAAGGACAGGGGAGAGGACGAGGAGACCCCCATCGCCCGGGGCCACCTCCGGGCTCCACCAGCGGGCGGGTCTTCCTGATGCCCGGCCCTAACACCCAACCTCCCCTGGGACGTCTCCCTCTCCTGCAGGGAGACACCTGTCACATCATCTCTCGGGACCTCCGGCCCTGTCTCTGCTTTTGTGGTAAGGGTTTTTTTAGGGGAAAAGAACACAGATGTAGAGAAAAAATGTGGGGGAGCAAAAAATACACTTGAATCCCAGTATTTGCCATGTATGTGGCTTCCCATGCCCTCTGGAGACAGAGCAGATGTCTCCACGGACACCCGCCGACTTCCTTGATTCTGGAGGATTTCCTTGAATCTCCCACCATGGAGATTCAGCTCTGTCTTCCTCCAGAAAGGCCTCTCTCTGTTCACCCGAGCCGGGAGCGCCATTACGGCGAGAGCCTGGGTGTGGACCAGCATCCCGACAACGAGATGTGTGCTCTCTGCTCAGGGAAGCCGGGCCGTTCAGCCTTGCTCGAGCAGGGTCGTGTGAACACTGATATGAGGAGTCCGACCTCATCCAAACGGGACTCCCGTGCAAGGGTCCTGGGGAGAGGCTGACAGCATCAAAGCTAAACTTCGGTCAACTTAATCTGCCAGGGATTGGAGAGGATTAAGCCTGGAGAAGAAAGCTTCATTAGGCAGGACTTCAAGGAAAACCCACGCATGAAAGAGAAACAGAATGTGAGATGTGAGACCTGTGGGCATTAAGCCAAATTTACCTCCAGGCAAAGCAGACCAACCTCGGCCTCAGCGGGGTTAGGCACCGTCGGACGAGGCCTTTGGATTCATTTTCAAGGAATGACAGGGACCGTTGCAAGCCTTAGGGCTGATTAGTACAGACGGGGGTCTGAGGGGGACTGGCCCTCATGCAGAGTCTCCCAGGCCAAAGGCAAAGGTGGGCTCAGAAAGACAGAAACTCAGTTTGTCGAGGAAGCATGATGGTGGGTTTAAAGAAGCCCTAAGGTGACGGTTCAGGTTGGGCTGGTTGGTGTGGGTGCGGGTCTGCTCGCTGAGTCTGCCCAGCTCACGTTCACCAGCGGGCTGACTTTGGCTGGTTCTGACCAGTTTTCCAGGAAGTGTTTGCTCTTCGGGCACCCGGGTGGCTCAGTGGGTTAGGCATCTGCCTTTGGCTGGGGTCATGATCTCAGGGGCCCGGCACTGAGTCCAGAGATGGTCTCCCCACTCAGCGGGGAGTCTGCTTCTCCCTCTGCTACTCCCCCTGCTCATGCTCTCTCTCTCTCTCTCTCAAATAAATAAATTAATAAATATATATATATTTTTTAAAGAAACTTTTGCTCTGATTTCTTCCTCAGAGCCCTGAATCTTGCTGTCTTTCTCTCTTAGGGTTCAAGTCACACGTAGGCACACATTTAAGACTCGGCAAAGATTTCCTTAATCAAACCAACCCTCCAACCCGCCACCTCGGACTAATCAGAGATCCCCAGCTGATTGTGAATGTGGGTTCTGTGTGATCCTGGACAAGTCTCTGTATCTTCTCTGAGCCTCAGTTTCCCTGCCTGTGTTCATACTCACCTTGTTGGGCTGTGGCAGGAACGAAAGGACATGAGAACTGTATCTGGCACATAGCGCGGCCCACAGGAAATGCTGGCGATGAGGTCTTGCCCTATGGGACTGTACGGTTTGCAGGCACTTCAAGCTCCAGGGAGCCTTCCAAAGGCCCTGAGCTGGGTCAGCCCGAAGGGACAAGTGAGCGATGCCCACCCCGGGTTACTCCCTCCCCGAGGGCTCACCCACACTCACCGCGCGCTCCCCTCCCCTCAGATCTCACGCTCTCCCCAGAGACAGAGGAGATGGATCACCTTCTTGGAGAGGCATTGCTCCTATCACCGCCTGCCTGACCTGTGACAAGACTTAAACTGTCATTTAATTTGTTCCCCGTTATGAGTAGATACAGCCTCACCTTTGGCAGCACTTGGAGGAGGAGCCATGGAGGAAGTGACGGCGTGGGGATGTGGTTGGCTTCCAGGGTGGCCCCTTCTGGATTCTCCAGGCCCTCAGGGGCTGCGGGGAGAGATTGGTTTTCAGCAGCTGGGGCGTCGGAGCTGGGGTTGGGACCTGGCCGCGGGCTGGGAGAGGGGACGGGGGGGGGGGTGTGACGTGAGGGCTGTAGCAGGTCTCAGCTCGCTGCGTCCGTAGATTTTTTTTTTTTTTTTTTAAAGTCACAGCTTTCTGGAAACCCTTCACCTTATGTTAGCTTCTCTGATATGCTTCTTTTAAGGATTCCGGCTTGTGCACAGAATACTGAGCTGGGCTGTATCCCCTTGACTCTTGGGAAGGAATTTGAAGTAATCAGCCTTTGAATTTCCGGGAGCCCTTAATCTTCTCTGACCTGCACGGAGCTGCAGATTAGCCTGTGAAAAATCATATGTAACCATTTCTTTAAATCCTTCCCTGGCTTATTTCTATGGGGAATTTGAATCGTAGAATGCTTCTGAGCTGAAGTCACGTATGAGGTTGTTAGCCTAGGAAGCCGGGACTTGCCTTCCGATGGTCGGCTTTCAGCTGGTTTGTGCAGTGCGCACCCCGGCAGGCGAGTGTGCCCCAGGCGAGTGTGCCCGCTGCGTGCTGGGCGCTGTCATTGCGGAATGGAGGCTCACCCTCGGGGAGCCCCTTGGACTGGTACGATTGTTCCCATTCTACAGATTAGGAAACTTATTTTCAGCAAAGGAAAGTCACTCGTCCAAAGACACCTGGCCACTCAGAGTCAGGGTCTGTCTTCAAATTTACAGTTTCTACTATTTCTACTTTCACAAGAGGTCAGTTTCTGCTACAAATGTCTGTTCATGTATTTTTCATGGAACCAGGCGCCAGAGCAGAGGTGGATGGACCAAGAGGCCAATGAAAATGAAGCATCGGGTCCCCACACCCTACGTTCACACGATCGGGCCGTTCTGTCAAGTTTGCAAAAGTAAGCTATTATTCTGTAATTGGTTCAGACCCTTGTTTCATTTCACTCTGGTTTCCACTTAATCACGCCTCCCCTCAGGTCGGGGGGCTCGGAGTGGCGATAGGCTTTACTGGGTCTGGCCAGGGTGGACTGATTGGGGTGATGCCTTTGCTCGGGCTCAGTGGGCTGTATTCACGTGGTCCCTGTCACTCTCAGGGACAGTGAAGTTACTGTGGCTTGTCCTGGGGCACAGGGCTTCCAGCGACCTTCCTGGTATCAGGATACAAAGGTGTGGGGTCAGAGGTCCTATTTCAGGATGAACATGTCCTAGGGCAACAGGCCTCCGAACTCTGTGGTCTGTGGGTGGCACGGGAAAAACAAGGCATGACGTGTGAAGAGCCAGAGCTATGGAAATTCCTTCCAGTCATGAGATGCATCAGTCTCTTAAGTGGAATGTCCTGTTTTCATTCAATGTTCAAATGGAAGTTTTCCTGTTGAGAATAGAGTTGATAATATATATGATTATAAATTCACTACACTTTTGCTATTTGAGGAGAATCATGTGAAAAAGAATTTCTCAGAATAACTTTTTTTTTTTTTTTAGGATTTTATTTATTTATTTGACACAGACAGAGATCACAAGTAGGCAGAGCAGCAGGCAGAGAGAGAGAGGGAAGCAGGCTTATCACTGAGCAGAGAGCCTGATGTGGGGGCTCGATCCCAGGACCCTGAGATCATGACCAGAGCTGAAGGCAGAGGCTTAACCCACTGAGCCACCCAGGCGCCCCTCAGAATAACTGTTTGTAGACTACAAACCTGCAGGAGGAACAAATCAACAAGTGTGTCTCTGTGTATCAAGTCATGTGTTTTATGTGCCCCGGCTGCTACCAAAAAAAAAAAAAAAAAAAAAAAAATTAATTCTGCTGGAGGAAAGATCGAATTAGCTTTTCACTGACTTATATAAAGCAATAGGTATGGCAAATCATTGCCAAAAGAAAAGAAAATCAAAGAGGGAACAACCACAAAAAGCAGAAGAAATGATTATCCAGGTTTATCAGGCAGACAGTCGTGTTGTTTTCTAGGCCTTGAGATATTTATCATATTTGTCTGTTTTGAAAACTTTGCAGTTTGGAATAATTTCTTTCCAATTCATTTTGACTTCATTTTTATTTGCTATTTTGCATTTTTTTTTCTTTTTAAGCAGGGGACCCCTGACGTTGTAGAAATTCTAGGTTTCAGAGAGACAAATCCACTGTTGGCCAGGGAGTGAGGCTGCAAAGTGTGCAGTGCTGAGCGTGCGTTGTTGCTGTGGAGCTGGGTCCTGTAGGTGGAGAGAGGCAGGATAGGATGGGAGACGCAAAGAAGAACAAGATTTGGTCCCTGCTCTCACGGGATTTACAGATGGGGGTGACAGGCCACGGTGGGGACGCCACCATGATTGGTCCCATCATAGAAGGAGACCCAAAGCCATGCAGGACCAGCGCCCAAGCAAGGGGTCTCAGCTCCCGTGTTACTCTCCTACAGCTCAAATACCAGCCTGTTAAAATGAGGGCTCCTGAGGGCAAGATCTCAGGAGGGGTCCAGACACTTTAGTGGCAGTGGAGGAGAGACCGAGATCTGTAGGGAAGACCAAAGCACCTTCACGAATCTGAACTAACGTTCCTGCAGTTTTGGTGTTGACATTTGGAGGGCATCAGCCTGCCTCTTTGTGTCCCCCTCACCTCATGAGCCTGCCTGTACTCTAGGCCCCTGTCAAGTTCTTCCAGAACCTTCCCTGCTTACGGGGATCTCCCTCAGCTACACCAAATCTGTTTCCTACCTAAGTCCCTCCTCAGACACATGGTACTTCCTACCACCCGCCAGCTGTGTGTTCTTGGACAACTGGCAACCTCTCTGGGCCTCGGGTGTCAGAAAGATGGGGATGGAGAGTCTTCAACCAGGCCCTGCCTTCACGTCTTCAAGAGCTGCCGTGAGTACCAAGCGTGCAGTGGGGGGAGAGCATCTGGTGAGCTATGAGCTCTACCTGCCATGGGAATATTCACTGAGGGCCCATGCTCCGTACTTAGATCAGATCCCTCTACTTACGCCGGAGTGGGCACAGCAGTCATGAGCAGGGACCCCCCTGCAGCTTCTTGCAGACAGTAGGTGGTCCACCAAGGTTTGGGGGTGACGAGGTAGAGGGTGACTCAGTTTCCGGAGTCCCACCAGGGCTGGAATGTGTATTGCTTACTATCTTGACCTGGAGGGATGTACTTAATCCTGTAGGCTTCAATTTCTTCTGAAACTTCCTATTTTCATTAAATAGGAAGGGAAAATAATGACGTCACAGAACAGTTGAGGGAATTAATGAGGAAAGGCGTATCAAGTGCCTAGTACCCTCCTAGCGTATCGTGGAGTAAGCGGTGTTTGTCGTTGCTCTTGCCTTGGGAAAAACCTTATAAAAATACTTATTGGTATTGATTTCCTACCAGGGACTGTTAGGCATTAGGGATGCAAACATGAATAGGACTGTGGTCACTGGAAGTTAAGAACATGCAAATTAAAACAAAAATGAGGTTATCATTAAAAAAGTAGGGCATATAGGTACTTCAAATATTAAAAATATAGGTACTTCAAATATTAGAAAGGGCACAGGAGAGCAACTCCTTTCATTTCGTGTTGATGGGAGTATGAACTGAATTCTTGGAAAGCAGTTTCACAATTTCTACCTAAATTTAAAATATGTATGCACGTTGAATGTAGCAATCCAACCTCTCGGTATTTGCTCTGAGGAAACATTTAAACATGTAAATTATCTATAAGCTCTCGTAAACATTTGCAAGAGTTTTCACCGCAGCATTGTTTATGAGTGAAAACCTGGCAGAAAACAAACACAACTTGGAATACTCATCAGTGGGGGAAGGCAATCTGTGTTCCAACCATACTCTGACATACTACAGATCAATGTTATAAGAAGGAGAATGAATTACGTCTACACATGCCCATGTGGGAAGAACTTGGACTAACGTTATTAAGTACAAAAGTAAAATACAGAATAATGTGTCATTTATGCTAAGAAAACAACAACAACCAGAAAACTGAATGAAAACAACCAAATGGGTTATAGCATTTTCCCTGAGGAAGGGCTGGTTTTACCGGGCCCTACAGTATTTTCCTTAATCGGCTTTATCTGAATTTTTAATAAGCAAATTTTTCATGCATTACTTATGTAAAGAAAAGTGGAAGAAAAAAGTTGACCAGGCACTAATGAGTTAAGAGTGCAATTATTTGAGATGAGCAGGGTATAGGCTAGATTGTGGAAGCTGCTTTTTTTCTTTATTTTTAACTTTTTTCTAAAAAAAATTAAAATTTATTTCTAAATTTTTATTTAATTAATTAATTTAATGTATTCAAATTTTTATTTAAATTCTGGTTAATGAACGTACGGTGCAATATTCATTTGAGGAGTAGAATGCAGGGATTCGTCACTTGCATACAAGACCCAGTGCTCCGTGTAACAAGTGTGGCCCCGTATTACCCATCCCCCATCTCGCCCATCCCCCACCCACCTCCCTCCATCACCCCTCGGTTTGTTCTCTATCAGTAAGATACACACCACTTCTGCTTTATCCATTTATCAATCCATGGACATCAGGGCTCTCTCCATAGTTCGGCTATTTGTAGATAATGCTACTGGGAACATCGGGGTGCGTGTGCCCCTTCGAATCTGTATTTTTGTGTCCTTTCAGGTAAATACCTAGTAGTGCGACTGCTGGATTGTAGGGTAGTTCTATTTTCATCTTTTTGGGGCACCTCTGTACTGTTGACCCGAGTGGGGGCACCAGCGTGCGTTCCCACCAACGGTGAGAGAAGGAGCAAGCTGCTTTGAGTGCAGAGGACATGCGCTGTCGTGGGTGTTTCCTTGCTGGTTGTTAAGGCTGTGGTCCAGGAGGGGAGTAACGGCTGGGTCTGCGGGGCCAGTTTAACCCCTGGGACATATGCAGTGTGGTAGGAAGGAAGCCAACGCATCCTTCAAGGCCCGTTCACAGCCGTGCTGTGCAGCCACCCTGCCCTCTGGGCCCCTTCCCTGGCTGGCCACTTGGGACTGGTGCAGCAGACCTCAGCCACTGAAGGAGACATGTCTAGATTTTTCTGGCTGAGGTCATTTGGGGTTTTTAAGAGGCCTTCCTGGGATGGCTATAGGAAAACCCTTGGCCAGTTTTCTCTCAGTGTCTGCATTTAGTGACCATCTTTTGTCATGGGGGTCTCTGCTGGCTCTCCGCAGCAGCCTCCCCTGCCTCCCCTACCGTGTCTTCTGGGCAGTTGTCAGGCTCGGATTTCTCAGGCATGAGTGAGTTGTGTCCCACAAACTCTGGGGGGATGGGACAAGCTCTCCCAGGAGTCTTGAAGCTCCTCTTACAGACTTGGAAGCTGGGAGGAGGTAGAACTACGGAGCACTGAGAGCCTGTCCCAAATCCTTTCTCCAGCATTCCCTGTCCTTCATCTAATGCCAGGTAGAGCATGGCCGGGATGGGAGTTAGCCCAGTCTTCTACCTCCTGGGACCCCTGGGGGTCATTGGCATTCGCACTCTGGGGGCCTTAGCTGCTATGGAGATTGGAGGAATTACAGGGAACCCTCACTGAGAATGTGCTGCTTCACTATGACTTGCAGAAAGTTCAAGATTAGGGTCCTTCAACAATTCAGGTAAAAAATGAGAGCATCGAGGCTCAGAGATGCTAACAGTGTGTCCAAACCCACACAGCTCCTTAGGGACAGAGCCGGCAGTTACTTAGAGGAGCCCCCTCGTTGGTAATAAACTCTGTAGCTTGCAATGCCTCATCAATTCTCATAAATGCTAAGCCCAAGGTTCTTCATGCTTTTTTTTGATCCTTCATACTTTTTGACTATCAGTGATTGGTATATTAGTATAGAATCTATCATCTCTATATAAATAGATATATACGTACAATCATATATACTCTATATACGGAAACATTTTGAAATATAATTCTTCTTGTATATTTGTAGTCAGATGATGGAGTGGAGACTTAGTGGGAGATCTGAGGCTCAAAGCAAAGGATGCTGGGGGGACCCAGGAGGTAGAGTAGGTAGAGAGATGCTGCTAGACTCCCTACAGTGAACAGAACAGCTCCACGACAAAAAGTCATCTGACCCAAAATGTCAATAACACTGAGCTTGAGAAGCCCTTCTACAGCACGAAGGCTAAATGTTGTATCAATGGCCATACACAAGAAATCCAGAGGTGGAAAGGTCAGGGCATGAGCTGGAGTCCTGTCTCTACCTCCCTCCGCCCCCCGCCACAGAGCCTACCTCTTCCCTCCCTCCCATCCTGGCAGAGAGAGCGATTCCCACACCTGCTCCATCTGCCTTCTTGGCAGTGGCATCGGGAAAGCTATGTACCACCAAGGCCAGGGTGGGTAGAGGAGCTTATGTGTCTGGACAATTTGTCAGTATTCAGAGTAGGCGCCTCTGACTTCCTTATTTGGATTCACCCTGCTCAACTGTCTGCTGGTCATTCCCTTTCTTAGAAAGCTCCACTGCCTTGACTTTGTACACGACAATGGCCCACGGAGTTTGGACTCTGATCTTCTCTTACCCCTTCCTTCCTTCTGCTCTCCCCTAACCATCCTATGCCCCACTCCCCTGAACAAGCTGTCCCAGAATATGGCCTGCTCTGTTTTCTTGTTAAGACTTTCCATGTGATTTTGGGGGGTGGGGAAATTTGGGCTTAAAATATCAACTTGCCCACTTTCCCAGAAGACGATCTTCTGAAGACAGCAGACAGATGCTTAAATTAATTAAGAACAGAAAGAGCATGATGAAGACTTTCCTTCCCTGTGAGCTGTGGAGGCTATGAGATTGCATTTTTTTTATGCTAAAAAGATTGTCTTTCAGAAGACTAAATGACCAACATTTTTTGAAGAATGGATCCTTTTTAGGCAATATCCTTCTTGAATTCTCAGCTCTGTTTGAGAGAATACTGCAAATATTTGACTTGAGAGTATGAGCTGAGAGCAGCTAGCAGCTCCCCTCCCCCTCCCACTTCTCCCCTCCCAATTCTCTCTGTCTCCCCTCCCCCTCCACTCTCTCCCCTCCTAGTAACCCCCCCCCCCCACACACACCCCGACTTCCTTCTCTCTCCACTCCCTCTCCCTTCCTTCTCCTCTTCCACTGGTCTCTCTCTTCCCTATGCTGGCCCTTGCCCTTTATTTAACAGGTAACACTAGGATGGGCCCTGGTAAAAGCCTCTCAGACAGACGGTGGCAGAAGACAGGTCTGTACTCTGCCTGCTTCCTCTCCATCCTTCTCTCTTTTCTTTATTTTTTTTTTTAAAATAAAACTTGTTTATCTTTAAGATTTAAACATGATGATTTGATATACATATAAATAGTGAAGTGATTACTACAGTCAAGCTAATTAACATACCATCTCCTCCTATAGTCCCCCCTCCCTTTTTCTGATGGTGTTGAGAGCACCTGAAGTCTAGTGTCTTGGCAAATCTTCAGTATTTTGCGTAGTATTTTTCACTGCCGTCATCATCCACCTTTCTGAATGACTCCGCTCTCCCCACTCCTGCCTGCTCTGTGCTTAGGGCCTCTAAGAACACCAGCACATCAGCAGATCTCGACCAGACACCGTCAGCCCTTCCTGTGTTATTTCTCATCGTAACACGCTCAGGAGTTCATTCCATGGCCCCAGGATAGGTTTCCTCAAATTCCTTTATCTCTCCCAAGAGTTTGCTGAAATTACTCTAGTTCAGCCTCTGTGTTTTACTTCTTTTTGCCTCCTTTCTAATCCCAAGGTCTCTATTTTCTTTTGTTACTAACAAGCTCTATCTAGAAAGTGCAGATAATGATGGTGAACCTGAAGGCAGGCAGTGTGTCCCGCATGACCATTTGCAGGTTATTTTGCTACAAGAGTTACAGCTCAGGTATGGTTCTAAGGGCAGTCACCCTTTGGGGGAAGATACTTTGATGAGAAATTGTAGCTGAACCTTCCTGGAGGGACCTTCTACCTAAGGCCAGTCTTACCTCCTGTTTCTTCAAGAGTTTTCAGTTAAAGTTGAAGCCTTAAAAGAAGTATTTTAAAATCAACAGCCCTCTATTGTAAGTCCTTTTGGAGCTGAGTAAAAATCAACAAGCATCATTTGCTCGCCTAGCTGATGCTTCCTGAGCCCCTGTGTTGTACATAGGCTCTGGGGTTATAGACACAAGCCAGACGAAACCGGGTCTTCCTAAAGCCTATGGACTAATGAAGGAATAAATTAATTCACTCAATGAGTCAGGTATTACTTTAAGTGTTGGAAGTTTAGTGGTAAGTAAGACAGAGGAGCTCCTTGCTGTTATGAAAGTTATAGTGTACCTGGGGGAAGAGAGAAAGAGAGAAGGAATTAACAAATGGGCAGATATATCAAAAGAGAAAACATCATATAGTGATAAGGACGTACTTTAGGACTGCAGTTAGGGACAGACTCACTTGTCCTTGCTGATACTGATGCTGCCAACAAGGGCTGAGCATGTCAACATCTGGGGGACGTGGTCCAGGCAGAGGAAACCATGAAGGCCCTAACGAGGACCAAGCTGGTTGGGTTTGAGGGTAGAAAAGCTGTGGCATGGAGAGCAGGGGGTGTTGAAAGGCTATGGCCTGCCAAAGGATACAGGGCATCATAGGCCAGCATATGGAATTTGGGCTTTATTCCAGGGCAATGGAAAACCATTTGAAAGTTTTAATCAGGAAATTGACACAATCTGATTTACATTTTAAAAAGATAAAATGCCCTGCCTTTATTTGATTTTGGTATTCAAGTTTTTTGGGCTTCAGAACATGAATTGGGAACTTTCTACATGGTTTAGAACAGCAGTTCTCAAATACTGGTATGTCTCAAAATTCCCTGGAAAGCTAAGCCAAAGTTGGGAGGCCTACACTTATTAAAGGATGCCAGGGTCTGGGCCTCTGGGTGTTGTTTTTTGTTTTTTATTATTTTTGTTTTTTTTTTTTTTTCCACCTTATTTCCTGGGTGATTCTTATTCATACCAAAGTTTGAAAATCACTGGATTAGAAAACAATGCAATTATCTGTTATTTAGAGGTTAGATAAAATTCAGCTGTGCGTGCCTAAGTACCGATGAGCTTTCCAACGGCAGTCCTTTAATCATCCCTTGGTTTCTTCCGTAGTAACTGATCTCTCAACAGAACCATGAAACAACGGCACATGTTACCATAAAGGCTAGCATCCCAAGCAGTAGTCACACACCCCAGCAACATATCAAAGGAAAAATGTGTGATGATGGGGCAGAGTTGTTTTCCAGCAAAGTAAGTTTCAAAGTCCATGAAATACGTCAGCCGTCTCTATGACACGCACAAACTGCAGGAGAAAACCTGCATGGTTGTAATAATAAATGCTGAGAAGCTACTTGGCCAGATTCAGCAACAATTCCTAATAAAGGTTCAAATAATGGGAACGAAGTAAAACTAGGTAAATATAAGAAAGATAAAATACAGCAACAATGGCATTATTAACAACAAAGTTGGTAGCAAACATCATTCTAAAGGTTTTTAAAAAAATATTATTATTATTTACTTGAGAGAGAGAGGGAGAGAGAGAGCCCATTAGGGCGGAGGGTCAGAGGGAGAAGCAGACTCCCTGCTCAGCGGGGAGCCTGATGCAGGACTTAGACCTGGGACTCTGGAATCATGACCTGAATCAGAAGCAGTTGCTTAACTGACTGAGCCATCCAGGCACCTGGTAAACATCATTCTAAATGGAAAAATTATTTCAATCAAAATTAGGAACTGTCAAGCTTGGCTGCTGTTCCCTTCTTTACTTAACATGGTCAAGGAGGTTTTAGTGAATACACAAACATAAGGAAACCCACCACAGAAATGCAAAGGATTATAAGAGAATATTATAAAAGACTATATGCCAATAAATTGCACATCCTGGAAGCAATGGATAAATTCCTAGCAACTTATAACCTCCCAAAACTGAAGCAGGAAGAAATAGAAAATTTGAACAGACTGATCACCAGCCATGAAATTGAATTGGGGATCAAACAACTTCCAAGAAACAGAAGTCCAGGACCAGATGGCCTCATGGGTGAATTCTACCAAACTTTTAAAGAAGAGCTAATACCTAGACTTCTCAAACTATTCCAAAAAATAAAAGAGGAGGGAAAGCTTCCAAATTCATTCTTCAAGGTCAGCATTACACTGATTACAAAACCAGATAAAGACCCTACAAAAAATTACAGGCCAACATCTCTGGTGATTAACGTAGATGCAAAAATCCTCCACCAAATTCTAGCAAACTGAATCCAACAATATATTTTATAAAATCATTTAGCATGATCAAGTGGGATTTATCCCTGGGATGCAAGCGTGGTTCATTATTCACAAGTTGATCAGCATGATACATCACATCACCAAGAGACAGGATAAAAACATGCGATCATCTCAATAGATGCAGAAAAAGCCTTTGACAAAGTAGAACATCCATTCATGATAAAAACTCTCAACAAAGCAGGTACAGAGGGAACATACCTCAGCATAAAACCAACCCAAACAGGGGCACCTGGGTGGCTCAGTGGGTTAAGCCACTGCCTTCGGCTCAGGTCATGATCCCGGGGTCCTGGGATCAAGTCCCGCATGGGGCTCTCTGCTCAGCAGGGGGCCTGCTTCCCTTCATCTCTCTCTGCCTGCCTCTCTGCCTGCTTGTGATCTCTCTCTGTCATAAATTAAATAAAATCTTAAAAAAAAAAAAAACCAACCCAAACAAAACCAGACAAAACAAAACAGGAGAAAGGAAAATGACTGCTACAACATGTGGAAAGAAGAAACAAAACTACATTGTCCAGCTTATGATACATTTTGTTTGAGAACCCAAGGGACTCTGGTAAAATTATTGCAGTTATTAAAAGAATATAGCCAGGTGGCTGGATATAGGAGCTACTTAATAAAAATGTGATGCCTTTCTCAGTCATATAAAAAAATTAATTTATAATACTCAAAAATATAAAGCACTTAAGAGCAATAAAATAAAAAATGAAATAAAAAACAGGATTGAAGAAAACCATAGTAGTTTTATTTAAAGATGTAAAATCAGCCTAAACTCAAGTTATACATTATTCTTGGATAGGAAGACTTCCTATCACAAAGTTGGTCATGACCCCAAGTCAGTATTAAAAGTTAATGTCATGTCAATTAGAGTTCCCCATTTGGGGGTGGGGGGATTTTAGAAAAATGGTCATAAGTTTATCTGTAGGAAAGGAGCCTGTGAGAAATTATGTGAGAGAAGTATGAGATAGAACAGGGAGTAGAGATCTGGCTTGCTAGATGTTCTCAGATGATGAAGTTACAGTGATCAAGTCAGTATGAGGTTATTTTATGAGTGGACAAGTAGATTAATGGGACAAAAAATAGAGAACTCATGAATAAGCCTATTTGACACGTGGGACTTTACTATTTAATAGATGTTGCTGAGCAACCAGCTGTTCATCTGAAAGAAAAAACACCCTCAGCCCTTTTTTTATCCTACATATATAAAAATACATTCTAGATGAATTAAAGAGTTTAATACAGACAAACCTAGAAAACGACATGTATGATATAGGAGTTGGGAATACCCTCTTAATTAAAACTATAAACCCCAAATCTGTATAAGAATGCAAAGACATATTTGAATATATGATAATTAAAATTTTGTATATGCAAAGAAATTCCACAAGGGAAGTCCAAAGATATAATTTTTTTTAATTTTTAATTTTTTATAAACATATATTTTTATCCCAGGGGTACAGGTCTGTGAATCGCCAGGTTTACACACTTCACAGCACTCACCAAAGCACATACCCTCCCCAATGTCCATAATCCCACCCCCCTTATCCCAACCCCCCTCCCTCCAGCAACCCTCAGTTTGTTTTGTGAGATTAAGAGGTTTGTCTCCCTCCCAATCCCATCTTGTTTCATTTATTCTTCTCCTACGCCCTTAACCCCCCATGTTGCATCTCCACTTCCTCATATCAGGGAGATCATATGATAGTTGTCCTTCTCCGCTTGACTTATTTCACTAAGCATTATACGCTCTAGTTCCATCCACGTTGTCGCAAATGGCAAGATTTCATTTCTTTTGTTGGCTGCATAGTATTCCATTGTGTATCTATACCACCTCTTCTTTATCCATTCATCTGTTGATGGACATCTAGGTTCTTTCCATAGTTTGGCTATTGTGGACATTGCTGCTCTAAACATTCGGGTGCATGTGCCCCTTCGGATCACTATGTTTGTATCTTTAGGGTAAATACCCAGTAGTTCTATTTTCAACATTTTGAGGAACCTCCATGCTGTTTTCCAGAGGGGTTGCACCAGCTTGCATTCCCACCAACAGTGTAGGAGGGTTCCCCTTTCTCCACATCCTCGCCAGCATCTGTCATTTCCTGACTTGTTGATTTTAGCCATTCTGACTGGTATGAGGTGATATCTCATTGTGGTTTTGATTTGTATTTCCCTGATGCCGAGTGATATGGAGCACTTTTTCATGTGTCTTTGGCCATCTGGATGTCTTCTTTGCAGAAATGTCTGTTCATGTCCTCTGCCCATTTCTTGATTGGATTATTTGTTCTTTGGGTGTAGAGTTTGCTAAGTTCTTTGTAGATTTTGGACACTAGCCCTTTATCTGATATGTCATTTGCAAATATCTTCTCCCATTCTTTCAGTTGTCTTTTGGTTTTGTTAACTGTTTCCTTTGCTGTGCAAAAGCTTTTGATCTTGATAAAATCCCAATAGTTTATTTTTGCCCTTGCTTCCCTTGCCTTTGGCGATGTTCCTAGGAAGATGTTGCTGCGGTTGAGGTCGAAGAGGTTGCTGGCTGTGTTCTCCGCAAGGATTTTGATGGATTCCTTTCTCACATTGAGGTCCTTTATCCATTTTGAGTCTATTTTCGTGTGTGGTGTAAGGAAATGGTCCAATTTCTTTTTTCTGCATGTGGCTGTCCAATTTTCCCAACACCATTTGTTGAGGAGGCTGTCTTTTTTCCATTGGACATTCTTTCCTGCTTTGTCAAAGATTAGTTGACCAAAGAGTTGAGGGTCTATTTCTGGGCTTTCTATTCTGTTCCATTGATCTATGTGTCTGTTTTTGTGCCAGTACTATGCTGTCTTGGTGATGACAGCTTTGTAATAGAGCTTGAAGTCCGGAAATGTGAAGCCACCAACTTTAGCTTTCTTTTTCAATAACCCTTTGGCTATTCGAGGTCTTTTCTGGTTCCATATAAATTTTAGGATTATTTGTTCCATTTCTTTGAAAAAGATGGATGGTACTTTGATAAGAATTGCATTAAATGTGTAGATTGCTTTAGGTAGCATAGACATTTTCACAATATTTATTCTTCCAATCCAGGAGCATGGGACATTTTTCCATTTCTTTGTGTCTTCCTCTATTTCTTTCATGAGTACTTTATAGTTTTCTGAGTATAGATTCTTAGCCTCTTTGGTTAGGTTTATTCCTAGTATCTTATGGTTTTGGGTGCAATTGTAAATGGGATTGACTCCTTCATTTCTCTTTCTTCTGTCTTGTTGTTGGTGTAGAGAAATGCAACTGATTTCTGTGCATTGATTTTATATCCTAACACTTTACTGAATTCCTGTACAAGTTCTAGCAGTTTTGGAATGGAGTTTTTTGGGTTATCCACATATAGTATCATATTATCTGCAAAGAGTGATAGTTTGACTTCTTCTTTGCCGATTTGGATGCCTTTAATTTCCTTTTGTTGTCTGATTGCTGAGGCTAGGACTTCTAGTACTATGTTGAATAGCAGTGGTGATAATGGACATCCCTGCCGTGTTCCTGACCTTAGCGGAAAAGCTTTCAGTTTTTCTCCATTGAGAATGATATTCGCGGTGGGTTTTTCATAAATGGCTTTGATGATATTGAGATATGTGCCCTCTATCCCTACACTTTGAAGAGTTTTGATCAGGAAGGGATGGTGTACTTTGTCAAATGTTTTTTCAGCATCTATTGAGAGTATCATATGGTTCTTGTTCTTTCTTTTATTGATGTGTTGTATCATGTTGACTGATTTGTGGATGTTGAATCAACCTTGAAGCCCTGGAATAAATCCCACTTGGTTGTGGTGAATAATCCTTTTAATGTACTGTTGAATCCTATTGGCTAGTATTTTGGTGAGAATTTTCACATCTGTGTTCATCAAGGATATTGGTCTATAGCTCTCATTTTTGATGGGATCCTTGTCTGGTTTTGGGATCAAGGTGATGCTGGCCTCATAAAATGAGTTTGGAAGTTTTCCTTCCATTTCTATTTTTTGGAACAGTTTCAGGAGAATGGGAATTAGTTCTTCTTTAAATGTTTGGTAGAATTCCCCCGGAAGCTGTCTGGCCTCATAAAATGAGTTTGGAAGTTTTCCTTCCATTTCTATTTTTTGGAACAGTTTCAGGAGAATGGGAATTAGTTCTTCTTTAAATGTTTGGTAGAATTCCCCCGGAAGCTGTCTGGCCCTGGGCTTTTGTTTGTTTGGAGATTTTTGATGACTGTTTTAATCTCCTTACTGGTTATGGGTCTGTTCAGGCTTTCTATTTATTCCTGGTTCAGTTGTGGTAGTTTATATGTTTCTAGGAATGCATCCATTTCTTCCAGATTGTCAAATTTGTTGGCATAGAGTTGCTCATAGTATTTTCTTATAATAGTTTGTATTTCTTTGGTGTTAGTTGTGATCTCTCCTCTTTCATTCATGATTTTATTTATTTGGGTCCTTTCTCTTTTCTTTTTGATAAGTCTGGCCAGGGGTTTATCAATTTTATTAATTCTTTCAAAGAACCAGCTCCTAGTTTCACTTATTTGTTCTATTGCTTTTTTGGTTTCTATTTCATTGATTTCTGCTCTGATCTTTATGATTTCTCTTCTCCTGCTGGGTTTAGGGTTTCTTTCTTGCTCTTTCTCCAGCTCCTTTAGGTGTAGGGTTAGGTTGTGTACCTGAGACCTTTCTTGTTTCTTGAGAAAGGCTTGTACTGCTATTTTTTTTCTTCTCAGGACTGCCTTTGTTGTGTCCCACAAATTTTCAACTGTTGTGTTTTCATTATCATTTGTTTCCATGATTTTTTTCCATTCTTCTTTAATTTCCTGGTTGACCCATTCATTCTTTAGAAGGATGCTGTTTAGTCTCCATGTATTTGGTTTCTTTCCAAACTTCCTCTTGTGGTTGAGTTCTAGCTTCAGAACATTGTGGTCTGAAAATATGCAGGGAATGATCCCAATCTTTTGATACCTGTTGAGTCCTGATTTAGGACCGAGGATGTGATCTATTCTGGAGAATGTTCCATGTGCACTAGAAAAGAATGTATATTCTGTTGCTTTGAGATGAAATGTTCTGAATGTATCTTTGATGTCCATCTGGTCCAGTGTGTCATTTAAGGCCTTTATTTCCTTGTTTATCTTTTGCTTGGATGATCTGTCCATTTCAGTGAGGGGAGTGTTAAAGTCCCCTACTATTATTGTATTATTGTTGATGTGTTTCTTTGATTTTGTTATTAATTGGTTTATATAGTTGGCTGCTCCCACGTTGGGGGCATAGACATTTAAAATTGTTAGATCTTCTTGTTGGACAGACCCTTTGAGAATGATATAGTGTCCTTCCTCATCTCTTATTATAGTCTTTGACTTAAAATCTAATAGATCTGATATAAGGATTGCCACTCCTGCTTTCTTCTGATGTCCATTAGCATGGTAAACTCTTTTCCACCCCCCTCACTTTAAATCTGGAGGTGTCTTTGGGCTTAAAATGTGTTTTTTGTAGGCAACATATAGATGGGTTTTTTTTTTTAATCCATTCTGATACCCTGTGTCTTTTGATTGGGGCATTTGATTATGTCATTTGATTAGGGTAACTATGAGAGATATGAATTTAGTGCCATTGTATTGCCTGTAAGGTGACTGTTACT
The DNA here is from genome assembly GCF_011764305.1 of Mustela putorius furo. Taxonomy (NCBI): domain Eukaryota; kingdom Metazoa; phylum Chordata; class Mammalia; order Carnivora; family Mustelidae; genus Mustela; species Mustela putorius. Next base: position 1,577,910 of record NW_025421485.1, read on the forward strand.
GTATGTTGTCTCTGTTCCTTTCTGATCTACCAATTGTAGGCTTTTTCTTTGCTAAGAGGACCCCTTTCAATATTTCCTATAGAGCTGGTTTTGTGTTTGCAAATTCTTTCAGTTTTTGTTTGTCCTGGAAGCTTTTAATCTCTCCTTGTATTTTCAATGATAGCCTAGCTGGATATAGTACTCTTGACTGCATGTTTTTCTCATTTAGTGCTCTGAATATATCATATCAGCTCTTCCTGGCCTGCCAGGTCTCTGTGGATAAGTCTTCTGCCAATCTAATATTTTTACCATTGTATGTTACAGACTTCTTTTCCCGGGCTGCTTTTAGGATTTTCTCTTTGTCACTACGACTTGTAAATTTTACTATTAAGTGACGGGGCCTATTCTTATTGATTTTGAGGGGCGTTCTCTGAACGTCCTGAATTTTGATGCTTGTTCCCTTTGCCATATTGGGGAAATTCTCCCCAATAATTCTCTCCAGTATACCTTCTCCTCCCCTCTCTCTTCGTCTTCTGGAATCCCAATTATTCTAATGTTGTTTCATCTTATGGTGTCACTTATCTCTCGAATTCTCCCCTCGTGGTCCAGTAGCTGTTTGTCCCTCTTTTGCTCAGCTTCTTTATTCTCTGTCATTTGGTCTTCTATATCGTTAATTCTTTCTTCTGCCTCATTTATCCTAGCAGTGAGAGCCTCCATTTTTTATTGCACCTCATTAATAGCTATTTTCATTTCAACTTGGTTAGATTTTAGTTCTTTTATTTCTCCAGAAAGGGCTTTTATCTCTCCAGAGAGGGTTTCTCTAATATCTTCCATGTCTTTTTCGAGCCCAGCTAGAATCTTGAGAATTGTCATTCTGAACTCTAGATCTGACATATTACCAATGTCTGTATTGATTAGGTCCCTAGCCTTCGGTACTGCCTCTTGTTTTTTTTTTTTTTTTTTTTGTGGTGAATTTTTCCGCCTTGTCATTGTGTCCAGTTAAGAGTATATGAAGGAGCAAGTAAAATACTAAAAGGGTGGCAACAATCCCAGAAAATATGCTTTAACCAAATCAGAAGAGATCCCAAATCATGAGGGGGGAGAAAGGGGATAAAAAGAGGTTCAGAAAGAAAGAAAGGAAAAAAGAAAAGGAAAGAAAGGCTTTTCTTAAAAAAAGAATAGTTAATAAAAAAGATAACGAATTAAAAAAAGAAAACGAAAGAAAAGTATAAAAAAGAAAATATATATATATTAGGTAAACTAGTTAAAAATGTTAAAAAAGAAAAGGGTAAAAATTTAAAAAATTTTAGCAGAAGATGAGAAAAAAAATGAAAAAGAAAAAAAGATTAAATTAACTGCAAGACTAAAGAATCACAGGGAGAAAGCCATGAGTTCCGTGCTTTGCTTTCTCCTCCTCTGGAATTCTGCTGCTCTGCTTGGTATTGAAACCATACTCCTTGGTAGGTGAACTTGGTCTTGGCTGGATTTTCTGTTGATCTTCTGAGGGAGGGGCCTGGTGTAGTGATTCTCAAGTGTCTTTGCCCCAGGCGGAATTGCACTACCCTTACCAGGGGCCAGGCTGAGTAATCTGCTCGGGTTTGCTTTCAGGAGCTTTTGTTCCCTGAGCGCTTTCTGTAGAGTTCTGGAGGACGGGAATGAAAATGGTGGCCTCCTGGTCTCCGGCCTGGAGGAGCCGAGAGCCCAGGGCCTCACTCCTCAGTGTGCCCTCAGAGAATAGTGCCCAGTTACTCCCGTCTGCCTGACCTGCGGCCGCTCTCCAAGCTCACCGAGCCTGCGACCTGTTCAAGGTCACCCCGAGCTGTGAGCTCACTGTCGGCTCTGTCTCTGTAGCTGCCTTCCCTGTTCCAATACCCGCAAGCTCTGCGACAGTCAGACACCCCCGATCTTTCTGTGACCCTGCGGGACCTGAGGCCACGCTGACCCCGCGTGGGCTTTGCCCCATTTTAGCCTCTGGAGCGATGTCCCTCAGCGGAACAGACTTTTAAAAGTCCCGATTTTGTGCTCCGTTGCTCTGCCACTTGCCGGGAGCCGGCCCCTCCCCCCGGGGTCTATCTTCCCGACGCTTTGGATTCACTTCTCCGCCAGTCCTACCTTTCAGAAAGTGGTTGTTTTTCTGTTTCCAGAATTGCTGTTCTTCTTCTCTTCGATCTGCCGATGGATTTGCAGGTGTTTTCAATCTTTAGATAAGCTATCTAGCTGATCTCCTGCTAGCTGAAGTAGTCTCAGTGTGCTACTTCTCCCCAAAGATATACTTTGATAAAATCTTTATTGCACTCATGGACAAAACCTGAATTTATTTATTTATTTGACAGAGATTGAGAGAGAAAGAGAGAGAGCACAAGCAAGTAGAGTGGCAGGCAGAAGGAGGAGAGAAGCAGGCTCCCAGTCCAGCAAGGAGCCCGATGTGGACCTTGACCCCAGGACCCTGGGATCATGACCTGAGCCAAAGGCACCCGCTTAACTGCCTGAGTATTTTTAATACTGACTGAATATTTTTAATAGTCAAATGTTTCTTACAAGTTGACAAGAAAGCAAGTAACCATTAAGAAAATAAACAAAAAGCACAAATTCTCAGTTCAGAGAAAAACAAATGCCAGTGGCCAATAAACATTAAATGATGTTTAAATGAGCTATCAGTTTAGAAAATGGAAATTAAAATCACAATGACGTATCATTTTACACTCATTGACTGGCAAAATTAAAGGGAAATTGAAAACCAGTATTTAGCAGGTATGAAAGGAAAACAGTCCTTTCAGTTTTCACTTGGAATTTTGAAAATGTATAGTCTTTTTATACATTTTCATGACATCTATTAAAATTAAAAGTACATATACCCTTTGACCCATTCCTGGTGACCCTTCTTACAGAGACTAAATTCCCAAGACACGAGGACTCATAAATAAAGGTGATTCAAGTGCATTATTCATAATGGCAAAGCAAAATAAAAAAACCCCAAACAAAATAAAAATGGAAAATAAAAGTGCAAAGTTGGTGAATAAGGGATTAAAGGATCACGACTTAGGGAATCACTGAATAAATTATGGCACATACTGATGGCACATAGTCATGGTATACTTGTGGCCTTTAAAACAGTTGACTTGAAGGACCTCCCACTAAGTACTGTTGAATGAGAAAAGTAAGGTGCCATGAAATGTACATATTAGAGCTCCATTTTGTAAATCAAACTGACAAAAATGCCTTCCATATACATACAGATATATGTGTGTGCACATACATATCTCACAGGATTGAATTAACAGGAAATAACATGGGTATAGACATGGAGGAACATAGCTTCTTTGTCATAGTGTAGACATGGAGGAACATATATACATGGAGGAACAACACGGCCTATGACATTTGTGTAATGGGGAGGCTGATGGGGTAGGGGGAAGGATGGGAGAACCGTACAACAAAGGAACAGAAAAAAGACTAATTGAGAGGGGCACATGATGGGATGAGCACTAGGCAGTACTTGCAATTGATGACTTCTTGAACACTACATCTGAAACTAATGATGTACTATATGTTGGATTATTGAACTTAAACTTAAAAAAAAAACAAAAGACTAATTAGGGGCACCTGGGTGGCTCAGTGGGTTAAATCCTCTGCCTTCGGCCCAGGTCATGATCTCAGGGTCCTGGGATTGAGCCCCGCATCAGGCTCTCTGCTTGGCAGGGAGCCTGCTTCCTCCTCTCTCTCTCTGCCTGCTTGTGATCTCTGTCTGTTAAATAAATAAATAAAATCTTAAAAAATAAAAAAGCATATGCATAGAGATGCCTTGGTGGCTCAGTCGTTAAGCATCTGCCTTTGGCTCAGGTCATGATCCTAGGGTCTTGGGATGGAGCCCCACATCAGGCCCCATGCTCAGTGGGAAGCCTGATTCTCCCTCTCCCACCCCCACCCCCGCCCCCGCTTATATTCCCTCTCTCCTGTCTCTCTCTCTCTCTCTCTCTGTCAAATAAATAAATAAGTAATCTTTAATAAAAGCATATGAATAATGTCCTTCACACAAAATCATGGATGTATGTGTATGTGTACACATAATTAAGTAAAAAGATTTCAAACGTCAAGGGCATTCTAACAGTATTAGGAAGCTCACTGCAGCTGCCATGGGAAGAATGGATACAGTGTGAGAGAAAGGAAGCAGGGAGAGCAGATTCAGTTCTGCTCTGTCTTAGCAGTTCTGAAGGACTGGACGTGCACAGGGTTGAAAGGTAAAGATGGGACTCAAGGATGAATTTCCAGTGTTTTGCCCTAACAACTAGATGGGTAAGGGATCCACTTTACGGATAGGGATAGGACAGACTGCATGAGGAATGAGTTGCGTGGGGGAAGAAGTAGAGTTTCCTTTGGGAGTATGTCAACAGTTTGAGATGCTTATTATAAATCAGATGAGAAAGCTCAGGTAAGCAGAAGGACATGGACTCCAAGGAACAGGGACGACCCTCCCCTAGACCAGGGTGGGTGCATCGTTCTTTTGTCTCTGCAAACCAAGGCACCCTTTCCCACCGTAGCTCTTGATGCCTCAGACTCATTCAACTTGTCCCTCTGCCTTGTCCTCTTTCCTCTTTCTGTTCCCGAGACATTCCCAAGAGCAGTCCCCAGCAATTAATTAATTTAGTCAACAACACAACAACGTAGATCCTGCTATGTCTCGGGCCCTGGAGGTTATGTAATATTACATACTCCCCTGTTACCTCCCCCTTGGTGCTGCCTGCTCTCCCGCACCCATCATGGGTGGTAATTGCTTATGTTTATACCTTAGTCTCTTCACGGGACTCTGCTTCTCCAGGGTCACCATCTTATTTACCTCTGCATTAGGAGATTTTGTACAGCATTTGGTGCAAACGAAGCACTGGGTAAGTGGTGGTTGATTTTAATCCGTCAGTGACTTTAAACTCATATTTCTGCTTCAGACTTCCATAGTTCCGGAGTTCAATGCTAGCAGGATTATAGGGATCTCCCCCACCCCCCAACCCATGCCAACACGGGGCATCATTCAGGATGTCTCCAAATGAAGGAGACACCAGCCTAGCACTTATTTTGCCTAAAAATGCCACTTCTCATATCTTAGCTCCGAGGACTCTAAGTCAAGATGAACAAACCCTATATTCTCTTTATATTCCCTATCTCCCTCTTTGACCTTTGCTCTTAGGAATGGGGTCCTTGCTATTTCCGCCTCCATCTTTGATTGTGTTTCTGACGACCCCTCTTCCCTCCAGGGCCATCTACCCCCAACCTTTGCCCATCCTCTGGAATCCTGTTCTATCTTTCATCTCTGCTCTTGCTCTCATGGCCAGATCCCCAGCCCTCTTCAGCCTTCATACTCCCATCATGAAGCAGGCTCTCTCAACTCTGCTACCTCCATGGGTCCTGGTGCCTCTTTGCTCCCCGCTTGGCACCACACCTCCTCTTTTCTCACCTCGTTTCCCCCTTTGCATCATGTTTTCTTCACTCACCGATTCTAGGCACTGGTTCCTGAAAATGTTACCAAGAACATCATAGTTCTCAATTCAAGTCTTGCTTTCATTATCTTCAATCACTTCGGGACATTTGCAACTGCTGGCCCTCTTCCCCGTTGGAAACTCTTCTCCTGGAGAAGTGTCCAGTAGTAACGTGATAGCGTGAGGAAGAGCGCAGAGCTGGGAGTTAAACAAATGAAGTTTTCCTCTCAGTTCTGCAGTAGCCACTCTGTGACCTTGGACAGCTCCCTTAATGGCCCTAAGCTTTGATTTTACTATCTGTGAAATGGGGAGATGATTATAAAATTTCAAAAGGATTATCATGTTAAAATAAAATGTTGTATTTATGATTTTCCTGGCAGAGAGGCCCTCAGAGCACACCACTGCCTTGCCGGTCCCTGATTTCCATGGCTCTGCACAATCCTGGTTTTCCTTCTATCTCTCCAACTGAAGCCCCTTTTCCTTTGTCTACCCTCTAATGAAGATTTCCCTGAGGACCAATAAATTGAGGGATATAAAGGAAGTACTTTGACCTTTTAACAAGGCAGATAAGCAGATTTGAATATAAACCTTTGATAACTAGGTTCGAATTTTGGCTTAATTTTTCACCTCATGTATAATTAAAACAGAAAAAAGAACAAAAATAAATTTTCTGCCATTTCCGTGTTGTACCTCATTTCGTAGTCCTTTACAGTAATTCCCAATAATATTGCAACAATGTCTGTATCAGGACTCTGTAGAAAGTGCACTTAATCTATTGCCAATTAGACTATTTATTTGTTTTGCATTCAGAGAGAACATAAATTGTCTTATGTTCCATGAAAGAAATTAGACATGGCTTGATATATTAATGCAATTATTACTGTTTCATTAAACTGTATGCTTTAAACCAGAATATTCTATGGCTTATTGGATTGCAGAAAGTGCATTCTTTTATATGCAGAATCACCGTCAATGGACAAACTGACAGCATTCAAAGGCTGCAACATTTTTCATGAAATACTTTCCTATACATGCATGAAGTTCTGTGCAAAATGACTAATGGTCAGGTGCATTTAAATAAAGAAGAAAAAAAAAACCCATGCAAAACAATTGCAAGACAACTTTTATTTCAGGAAAAGAAGACAGTTTTTATCTGATTCTCAGAAATGAATGTTATCTTTTTTGGATCTATGTATAAATTATTTGTATAAATATCTTTCAACTTGCACACATAGAAACAAAGTTTAGGAATAGGATGTAGGAATAGGGGTGCCTGGATGCTCAGTCAAGCGTCTGACTCTTGATTTTGGCTCAGGTCATGATCTCAGGGTTGTGAGATCAAACCCTGCATTGGGCTCTGTGCTGGGCATGGAACCTGCTTAAGATTCTTTCTTGCTTCCTCTGCTCTCCCCTCCCTATCTAAAAAGAGAGACAGAGACAGAGAGAGAGAGAAAGAAGAAGGAATTGTTTTGCACAGCAACTGACATTATTAATTGATTAATTCCTTGATTAAGAAAGGAAGATAAGGGGCGACTGGGTGGCTCAGTGGGTTAAAGCCTCTGCCTTTGGCTCAGGTCATGATCCCAGGGTCCTGGGATGGGTTCTCTGCTCAGCAGGGAGTCTGCTTCCCCCCCTACCCTACCCTCTCTCTGCCTGCCTTTATGCCTACTTGTGATCTCTCTCTGTCAAATAAATAAATAAAATCTTAAAAAAAAAAAAGAAAGGAAGATAAAATGTAACCCAAATTTTTTATTCACATGTCAATGTGAAATGTTCAAGCTTCACAATACTAAAATTACTGTATGATTTTTTAAAAAAATATTTAAAACAATAGCAACCACAATAATAAAACAAGCCAATGCTCTAAAAAATACTCATACCTGTCATTTAATGTTTTTAAGGACTCAAGAAGGAGCCAAAATTATTTATGAAATCTTCACATCGCAGAGCTGTATTGTTCTAGTGTATGTATGATGAAGCGGTGTTTCCTTAGCCTGAAATCACAGATCCTCCACACAGGATATGGGCTTAAATTCTGTTTCTACTATTGCCCAACTATGTGCATTTTTCTTGGTTATTGGCTCTTTCAGAGCTACATTTTATTTTCTTCTATGAAACAGGCCTAGTTATAGCTGTGGCTCTTCCAGATTCACAGGATCATTTTGAGTACCAAAGAAGGTTGTGGACGTGAGTGTTTGTTCTACGATTATGATGGGCCCCGAAACGCTGGGGGTGAGCGTCCATCCGGGGGACCCAGGCGGAGCTTGGCAGTGCTCAATGGCAGGTTCTACTGTGAGAACTGGTGTGTCCGACAACGTGGACTTGGCTGAGTGTACGTTCACACTGGTTGGCTTCCTGTCAGCTCTCGGGCCAGGCAAAGGGTGTGCCTGGGATCTGGGAAGTGAGGAGGTTCCCTGTGACCTCCCTTTCTCCCTTCCTCTTGCGGAGCCAGAACAGTGCGTGTTGGTCCCAGCAGCTCGCGTGGAGCCAAGAGTCCTCTGAGCCAGAAGGTTCCCGGATCAAGGGCCTCTAACTCTTCTCCTCTCCCCCTCCTCTCCTTCCTCCCCCTCCTCCCCCTCCTCCCCCTCCCCTCCTTCCTCCCCGCTTCCTTCTTCCTGTCCTCTTCTCCTTCCCTCTCTTCCTCCCCTTCCTCACTTCCTCCCTTTCTCCTCTGCTTCCTCCTCCTCCTCCTCCTCTCCTCTCTCTCCTCCTCCTCTTGGGTTAGTCCGGAGAGCCGTGTACAAATCCCCTCTATCACCTGGTCCAAAACTATGCTTCCTGGGTTTGCAGTTCCTTGCTAGGCTGGTTAGGTAGGACCACCATCCTTCCTGGATTTCTTGGGTTCCTGGACTTCCAGGCCTTCTGTGCAATAGGAATTGACCAGCTACAGAGAGGGAAGGCTTCCTTTCCCGCACAGCCATTCTCTCCCCTTCGAAGGATAACGACGTTTAGAGACACGTTTCACCTCCCCCTTCACCTCTGCTTATATTCCGGGTTGAAGACTTCCTCCGGCTTCCATGACAGGAGTTGTTTGCATCCGGAATAACCTATAGGGCATTTCCCTTTCTTTCTCCTGTTCTTTCTCTCTGTCTCGGAGAGGGAGGATGGAGGCCGTTTAGCAGATCCTCCATAAGCTCCAAGTTTCATAATTTTAGGGTTCTTCTCCGGGGATGCAAACGGCTGTGTGTGCAGGGACATCTGGCTCTCCCCACAGGTGTGCTAGTATTTTCCATCCTTCACAGTGTGGGCCTTAACGATTACTTCCTGCATTATTTATTGAACCGCCTCAAAGTAGCAGCCGCAAAGACCTTCAGCGTGGGCTCGAGGAATGATTAGTATTCTTAACAGTTCAAATCTGGAAATCTTGGGCTAAGAGTTAGAGGCTTTTTAGGAAACAGACAAATCTTTTTCTAATGGGTATTTACCACACCAAGGGAAAAAGTTGAGGTGGATGGTGTACTTTTTTTTTTTTTTATTAGTTTCGGAGGTAGAATTTAGTGATTCATCAGTTGCATACAAAACGCAGCACTCCTCACATCATGTGCCCTCCTTCATGCCCATGCGCCAGTTACCCCAGCCCCCCACCCACCTCCCTGCCAGCAACCCTCAGCTTGTTCTCTATAGTTGAGTCTCTGTTTTCATCTTATTTTATTTTTCCTTCCTTTCTCCTATATTCCTCTGTTTTGTTTCCTCAGTTCCACATATGAGTGAAATCACATGGTATTTGTCTTTCTCTGACTGACTTATTTCACTTAGCAGAATACCTACTAGTTCCATTCAGGTCATTGCAAATGGCAAGATATCATTCTTTTTGATGGCTGAGTAATATTCCATTGTATATATGTATCACATGTTCTTTATCCATTCATCTACTGTTGGGCGTCTGGGCTCTTTGACTATTTTGGACATTGCTGCTATAAATATTGGGGTACAGGTGCCCCTTTTCATCACTATGTTTGTAGCCTTTGGTTAAATACCTAGTAGTGCAATTGCTGGGTTGTAGGTGGCTCTATTTTTCACTTTTTGAGGAACCTCCATGTGGATGTTGCACTTCTTATTTCTTGGTCCTTCAGGGAGCCCTCATCTTCTCCATTGGAGAATTTCTTTGGAGACAGATTATCATGTATGCTTGGGATGGCTGGATACCAGTTAAGAGAATGGTTACTCATAGTTTCTTGTTTATGTTGGCAAACCTTTGGGAAACGAGGACAAGATTTTTATGTGGTGGCATTTATGACATCTGTCACTATCCAGGGGTCATTCTTGATAGGTAGTTGGTGCTTTAGAGAGAACATTGAACCAAGAGCCAAACCTGCCTCAGAACTGGATACCAGTTCTGACTGTGCTCATTAGACAACCTTGGGAAAATCACTTCAGTTTGCTAATACTTGGTTTCTTCACTTAAATTAGGATGACTGAAATGTTTAATAGGAATTTTGTGGTGATCAAATGGACCAGTGGGTAGGACATGTTTTTTTAAGGTATGAGGTGGCAATAGCTAGCCTTATATGAAGGTTTTAAAAAATTTTAATTATTATTATTATTATTTTTTTGGTTACTAAAACAATTTAAATATCTGATCTGGGGACGTAATCCTTCCTACTAAACCTTCAAGGCAGGAAGCGAAATGTGTGCCTGATTTCACCCATTTTCTATCTTCTTTTATAAGTTTCAGGAAGGTGTTTAAGTATTATGATAGAAAGTGAAATCATGTTACACAGTAAGCAAGTAACCCTAATAGAGGTGTCTGTACCTTGAACTTGAGAGTCTATGGGAATCCAGAGATTTCTGAGGCACAGTTTATGAGTGAAGTAGTGCCCTCCTGGAAAAGATATGAGAAAGGGGAGTTCAGACTCCAGTAAAACCCAGTGTATTTACATGCAGTGAGTACCCAGGGCACTTCCAGGAGGCATGAAAGGTCAGGTTGCTTGGAGAGAGGAGGTATCGTGGACTTGGGTTGGTTTTAGGGGACCCTGGGAGAGAGCTGGAGATGCATCGAGATTTCCCAAGCAGATTAGCTAAGGCACCTGGGAGGTAGGATGTGAGGACGCCCCATGAGGACACTTCACTGGTAACTGTTGTCCATGGATTTGCCACTGCTGGGGGCTGGGTGTGATGGCCTCTGCTGGTCATCATTGCTGCTGTGAGCGGGCATTGAGAGCCCTCATTTTTTTTTACGATTTTATTTATTTGTTTGTCAGAGAGAGAGAAAGCATAGGGAGTGGCAGGCAGAGGGAGAAGCAGGCTCTCCACCAAGCAAGGAGCCTAATGTGGGCCTCAATCATGACCCGAGCCAAGGGCAGGCGCTTAACCCACTGAGCCTCCCAGGCGTCCCGAGAGTCCTAATTACGGGCAGTTACTGCCACAGTGATAAGGAAAGTGTCAATGGAGAGTCAGTGTTGGCTTATCTGTTGCACAGGGATTTCTCCCTAAGATGGATGGACCAAATCATGTCACTTCAAACTTCTCATTATGTTTTTGGCACTTTTGAAACATTATTTTATAAATCTTCGTGATAGCTCTATAATTCAGGTATTCTTATCTGTATTTGACAGAGGTAGGAACTGACACTTGGAAAGTTTAAATAACCTGACTGAAGTCATGCACACAGGAAATCATGGGGCTGGGATTTCAACTTAGATTGAATGCCAAAACCCAAGCTGTTTTCTTTTTCCGCACATCTTGTTACTTAATATTCTTCAGCCTTTACTATCATCCCACTGAGAGTCACGCTTAAGATCTGGTGTTGGGTAGAGGTATTTTTTGTTTTTGTTGTACTCTCTGTTGAAGAGAAAGAAACACAATTTCCTACCAGAAAATCTGATGAGACTGGAAACTCAGAAACTCCGGATTAGGGCCCAAGCTAATTAACAGGGACCCTTTACATTGTCTTTAACTAAGATTTTGGCCAGGTGTGTGCTCACAAGGGGAAAAAAAAACACTCATAAGGGAAAAAAACCCACCTCAACAAGAAAAAACCCTCAACCTCCTTTAAATAAACAGCATATTTTTAAAAAGAGAGAGAGAGAGAGATTATAGGATGTGCTTGGATTTTAAATTCGCGAGTAAGTGAGACCAATATTAGACAGGAAAATCAAAAACATTGATAGAATTGGTGTCCTACCTATCAAACAGCGTGGGACTGAATGAGTCTCAGCATCACTGCTGGCTTCTGAGTAGAATTCCCCATTATGTGGGGGAGGGTGTGGGGGGGAGATCACTGCTTCCCTCGGTGGCTGGTCTTAGATAATTGGCTCACCTACTGTATCCTGATAATTTAGTTTTAAAATGAGTTCAAATTCTATGAAGATGAAATCAGCCCATGTATTGCAAATGCCCTTGGAAGAAAGCAGAGTGAAATGATAAATGGTCCTGTGTCCTTGCTAGGCATCTTGTCCGAGGTCCCCCTAGGGTGGTGAGAATTCCTGACTGTCTTAATGTCTGCCTTAATGATGACAAAGAAGAACTGAAGAGTGTTTAATGATGTTTTAAGTAGATGCTAAGTGGAGGCTCATGACCAACATCAAGGAGTAAAGAAAATACAAATGAATCAGAAACAGAACAACTTCAAACAGAATAACCGGGGATGTCCTCCTGCTGCCGCCAGGATTCAGCAAACTCAGCTCCTAAGACTCACTAGCATGGGCGAGTCTGGAAGTATTTGTTGTGCTGTCCCAATGGCGGCAGTCGGCTGGATACGCATAACCAGGTGGCTTTGGTGGATGTCTGAGTGTGCAGAGACAGCTCCCAGAAAGCTGGGAAAAGACAATTCGAAGATGATATTTTTAATTATAAATACAGTTGCTGCAAGAAGTTTGTTTTTTCATTGACACAGAGAAGGAAGAATGAAGAATGGGCTTTAGTCTCCCTACAGAACAGAAATCGTCTTTGACCCATTGTGTGAATCCTTCCCATCTATCCTAGTGTAGATTTTATTTTATTTTATATTTTTTTTAAAGAGATTTTATTTTTTTGACACTCAGAGATCACAAGTAGAGAGGCAGGCAGAGAGAGAGGAGGAAGCAGGCTCCCTGCTGAGCAGAGATCCCAATGCGGGGCTCGATCCCAGGACCCTGGGATCTTGACCTGAGCCGAAGGCAGAGGCTTTAACCCACTGAGCCACCCAGGCGCCCCTAGATTTTATTTTTTAAAGCCTAGTTGTAATCATATTGTGTATACAATTTATATCGTATTGTTCATGTGTTCTTGAGCAAGCATTTCCTTTTTAAAACCATCTTCATAATTACATATTATAACAGACTTATCATAACTCTTTGGACAGCTGTGCCACAGTAAATCATGTCTATAGTATACCTAGTTATTTTTTTTCTCACAATTTTTTACTGATGACATCTTTGTGTATAAAACATATTTCCTGGCTTCCAAAGAACTCCTTTGGATTCATTTCCAAAACTAGAATTCTGGATCCAAGAATATTATAAGTTCTTGGTACATACTGCCTGTGTGATTTTGTCTTTAGAGAGTATGCTTATTAACACTAGGTATAGTCATTTTTGAGCTCTGTTAATTTAATTTAAAAAGCATATAATTAATTTAAATTTATTGGGTTGCTTTTAAAATGGAATATTTCCCCAAGTTTGCTGCCAAATACATTTCTTGATATTATTTGCTTTTTTCACGTCCTTTGCCCACGCACCTTGCATTAACTTCAAACTGGTCTCCCCGACTCTGGTCTAACTGTCCTCCCATCCATCCTCTACGTGGTGCTGGAATTATTCCTAAAATTAAGACCTTCGTTGGGGCACCTGAGTGGGTTAAGCCGCTGCCTACGGCTCAGGTCATGATCTCAGGGTCCTGGGATCGAGTCCCACATCGGGCTCTCTGCTCAGTGGGGAGCCTGCTTCCCTTCCTCTCTCTCTGCCCGCCTCTCTGTCTACTTGTGATCTCTGTCTTTCAAATCAATAAATAAAATCTTGGAAAAAAAAAAAAAAAGACCTTCGTTACATCACCCCATTCTCAAATCTTAACAAAGGTTCTCCGTGTCTCCCAAAGTAGAGAAGATTCTTTACGCTTCATGGAAAGTCACCACAACATGGCCCAATACTACCTGCTCTGGGCAACTGCTTGGTAAATATGGAATTAAATCTCTCCTGAGATTCGTGCAGTGAGTCACTGCCTCACTCATGTTGAGGGTCACACGTTTTCCCAGGTGCTAGCAGACGGGCAGCGCAGGATTCTCCGGTAAGAGAATCTGCGTGGACGAAATGCCACGAGGACGTTCCACGTGTTCCCTTCCCATTCCTGTTGGGAAAGCGGTGCAGTGACGAGCCTCTGTCTGGGCGTTAGAGCTCCCCGGGCTCCAATCCTGCCCCCACCACTCATTTGGCTGTGGCCTGGGGCCGTCATGTAACCTCCCTCCGAGGCCATCATGCCCACCTCTCGGTGTTGTTGGGGGGGTGACACGGAGTGACAAAGTGCATTGCACACCTGAGATTGTTGGTCCATTATTATCTCTGCTAAATGAGGTAGCTTACTCCTTTTAAGTGTGAAGTATCTAGAATAGTCCAACTCACATAAACCAAGGATAGAGTGGTGGTTGTCAGGGGCTGGGGTGGCAGCAGGGATGGGGGGAGGGGAGAGGGGGGGTTGCTAATCAAGGAATATAACCTTTCCCTTGTGCAAGATGAACTCCTCTGAGAGCTCCACGGTGCGACATTGTATCTAGAGAGAACAATCCCGTGCATTTACAAATTAAGAGACTAGCTCTTATGTGAGGTGTTCTTGCCATAATAAAATAGAATTTTAAAGGAATTTAGTTCTCAGGATTTTAGTTTTATAAGCCCAAGTAATTTCGGCTTGCCAAAAGGCGGAGCGTGGATTGGAGCAAGTACGAGAAAAGCAACGTTTAACTCTTGTCAGCTTTGGTATTAAGGTCCCTCCTCAACTGGCAGGTGGTTCTTCCAGCTTTGCCAGGAGAATCCAGATCCCGTCTGTCTGATTAACATCATTTTACTGTTGAAGTATAAACTTCATCATAGGATAAAGGTTGGTGTTTGTCACTCACGGTTTGATCCCTAGAAATATTTTTTAAGCAATCAAAATAATAAAAACAACAGTGTCTCCTCACTCAGTTTGGCAAGCAATCTATTACTAAATGCCAGTTTTGGGGACATTCTCAAGGATTCTTCTTTAAATGCTGAAATAAATTTTAAAAAATCGAGTGGCAAAAATATTACAGAGGTGATTTGTGAGTAAAACTGTTTTCGTATCTCTCAGTGAATGTTATTCTAAAAACTCTCAGAAACAGCAAATTGTTGGTATATATTTGCAGATCTAGAAATCAATTATTTTGGAAAATTTGGCATCAAATCAGATAGCTCAAGTGAAAAGTAGGACAAAGCCAGTGCTGTGTTGAGTGAACTGGATTGTAAAGAAACTGTTTTATACTTTGAAGGAGAATAAGTTTACTAGTGACCAGGGGCCAGGAATCCAATTTGTGAAGATAACTCGAGATTATACATACAAATCCTTGACGCTGAAACACTTTTCTAAATATTATAGATTCGAGTGACCTAAAGATAATTTAAAATATGTCCCAGTTTTTTATGGCATTTAAAAAATAGATATCTAGAAATGACTGGAAATTTCTCAAGTTGATTTATCTTGGAGGAGTCACAGGAGTAAAGCTGATCTGATACTGTGTCCTGCATTTATCTTTCTGTAGCGGGAGAGCATTCTAATTAAAACTAATCCAGTCACGAACTTGAAATATCAGGTGCTTTAATGTGATTTGCTTTTGAGCAGCCAGGACTATCTTGCCATAAATATTTTGCCCCTGGTTGGTTAGAATCTAATTCAATAAAGTGACAGAGCGGTGGTGAGTGCTGGGAAGCTGGAGCCTCGAGTTTGTCAGAAGAGCGGGGGATCTCTTAGGGGGAGCTCAGTCTAGGAGAGGGAGACATGGGGGTCTCTGGTGCCTTCACCCAAGGAACCAGGGCTCGGGGTAATCAGACAGCAGTCTAAACAGACGTCTCATCTTTATAAAGAGAGAAAGAAAGATCTTTCTCAGTCCATCCATATAAAAATAGCACCACGAACCTCTTTCCCTGGTGAGTCTTCTTCGTGGCATTGATAACCGGGTGAAGCTAAGAGAATTTATCAATGATCTCTTGTCCCTTCCTTAGAACGTAAGCTTTGTGCATACAGGGAATTGTTGGTTTTGTTTGCTGCTGTGTTTAGGGTACCTAGAACCTTACCTGCACACAGGTGTGTGCTCCCTGAGTACTTGTCACGAGGATAAATGAGTAAATGACACAATAAGGCACAGCACTCCCAAACTACCCTCCCACAGCCGAACTTTTTTTGATCCTCCAAAAGGCACTGGACACAGAGTTGTCTCCTCGTACCTAGATTGCTCTGCCTCCTTCCTTTACTAGTACTTACATCCCGAAAGCCCATGTAAAGTGTTCCCCTCCCCCCGCCCCAGGCCTCCTCTGATCTCTGCTCTGGAAATTAATTTATCTCTGCTCTGAACAACTTGGGCACTTTAAATGCTTTATACGATATTGGGTGATACACACCCACACACACACACATACACACATTAGCCACAATTTGATTTGACATTGCTTTGTGTTGTATTATATTTTATTGTAATCTAATTATATTTGTAATAGTTTTGTAGATTTTGTCCCGTTAGACTCTGAACTCCTGAGGTTAACAATTGTAATTATTGTTCTAGTCTCCCGAAATATCCAATATCTTGCATCCTATGTAGTAGATATTCAATAAATAATTTTGGAATAAGCAGCCAATTAAGATAGTCTACACATGCAAGTCCTGTAAGAAAGATCTAGACAGTGGACAATTCCGTAGCAAAGAGTTTATGCAAGGATTCGTCCATCCACCTTGCACTCCTCATAAAGATAGCAAGGAAATTCACAGGACATTATACAGCCTAATTAATTAATTAATTAATTATTTAGGTTGAGAGAGGAAAGGGCAGGGGAGGGGCCGAGGGGGAGAGAGAATCTTAAGCAGGCTCCACATCAGATGTGGGGCTCCATCTTACAGCCTGAGTCCATGACCTGAGCCAAAATCAAGAGTCTGACACTTAACTGACTGAGCCACCCACACACCCCTAAAGAGCCTACTTTATTTGAACAGCTTTGAGACAAATGCTCTGTTCTCCCCAGTGCCTGGGGAATCAGACACACTTGGACTCAAATGTCGTGTTGTTCCTTTGCCAGCTCTGTGGTGTGCCCTGCAAACCTCCATGAGCCTTGGTTTCTGTGCCTACAATGGGGAGAGGAATTCTTACCTCCCCAGGCCCTTTGCAAGGTTAAGTGGGACAGTGACTGTCGAGCGCCCGGATGTGTCTGGCCCACGGTGGGCTCTCAGGGAGCAGCGGCCCTGATCGCCCTTGGAACGGCAGCCCTTCCAGATGCTTTGCACGCTTCTTGTCTTCACAGAAGATTTTCGTCTGAAAGGAAATGAGAAATGCAGCTTATTGATTATTTGTCACCAACTGTTTATTTAATATTCGCCACCAGCTCCTTCATGACTGCTTTGCAACATTCATTCTCATCATGTTACCTGGGAGAAGCTTACCCCCAGGGAGGTAGGCGGGCGTCAGCCTTGGAGAATAATCAGTTTCGGTTTACATGGCAAGGATGGCACGGGTGGGTAGCAGCCTCCTGGTGCTGCCTTGGAGGTTTCCGTACAGTCTCTCTCCTTCCACCAACTGGTTTCCTGCCCTTTGCAAAGTGGCATCTCCCACCTTCTTCAGACAACGGCTCCATCTTCTAGTCGCAGGGCTGGGTGGAGTGGCAGAAAGGGCGGTTTTATGCCCTGAACCCTGGCTAGTCTAGAATTATCCAGAAGTCCATGCTGGGATTGTCGCTTTCAGAGTTTCAATTAAGCTTCTGCACTTTCCTTTCACATACAGACAACACCCGCTCACAGCTGCCGGCCACTAGAGGACAGGGACTCTGCTTTGGTGACTCGATAAGGAAGGTTTGATCCCAGCCCCGGCTGGCTGGCACAGTGCCCCAGCCAGTCTCCCTGCTCCGTGGAAACGGGCCCTATTACTAGTTACTTAATGTTGGATCCCTAAAAACATGTTTAAAGCAATAAAAATTATAAAAAGAAGAACTGTGACCCAGGTGGGCCAGCAGGTTGTACACAAGTGCTGCCTCACAGGCCATCACTGCAACAAACCAACTACAGTGCACGTTTGGCGACTGGCAGGTTCTCTCAGCCCTTAGTTATCATTCCCGGCATTCTCTGGTCTGCACCATGTGCCTTCTTAGCTGTCTTCCATGGGAGGAATTGGTGACTTAGGGAATTTAAGTCATCCGTATGTCCACACGGGCGGCCATGCTGGGAAGGAGATGTGAACCTCTGGTCTTTTGGCTTCTAGCCCAATGCTTTAATGAATGGAGAAAAATGATTTTAAATGATCATATCTGTGCATCCTTGTATCTGCTTGTTCAGCAATGAGCAGGTGCGTTTGCAGATGGGCTCCTTAGAGGCTTCCAATAGTGGACTGGGCAATTGTATTTACAAGATGCATTGGCAAGCCTCGTTCTCCTCGGAGATCAGGGAGGGAGCCGTGGAGCCCCTCTGAGAACCCCCGCGGGGGCTGACTTCTTGCAGCCCAGAGTGAATGGGGCATTCACTGCCTCCTTCTTCCTCGTTGCCACAGACGGCTGCTGGGGCACAGGGAGGTGGTGTGACTGTGGCAGGGATGCCGAGGGGACGCGTGGAGCCGGGGCCACCAGGCCACCTTCTCCCCTTCCCTGAGGTCCACACCTGGGTGTGAACGCTGGCCTGAACATTCCTTAGGACTGCGTCGAAGATGGCCAGCATGCCCCGAGTCTCTGGAAAGAGGATCAGATTTGCAGAAATGTAGCCAGCTCGTTGGCAAGGAAGCCCATCAGAAGACCTTCTTTTCACTGTCCTCTTGTGAATGAAAGTGTGTTCCACTTCCAGAAGATGTGAGGGTGAAATTTTAATTGAATAAAAGACGGGAAGTTTCCAGGGATGGTTCCTATGGCAACTGCAGTGTGTGTGTGTGTGTGTGTGTGTGTGTGCGCGCACACGCGCACATGTGTAATATATGCATTAGAAGAAAAATAACAGCTCATCTCACTGTGTAAGTCTAGAGCGGGGATCTGGGGAAGGAATGGAATTGGAGTCCCCCAGAGTAGCCTGGCACTGGATTTGCTGATTTCTGTGACTTGTACATCTTTGCAACATGGCAATAACCAAGGGCATTCATGTCTCTCCTTTTTTTCCTTGACTTCATGGAGAGCATGTGCCACCTTGCCCAAGGACCCTGGCTTCTAAGAGTTAGGGTCTTGTGACATCTCCAGCACAGTGGCATTGGCTCCCGGAGAGGGTTCGCTGCCCAGTCCCCAAGTGCAGTGGGAGCAGGGGACTTGCTGGCAGACGGCCTGGGTGGACTCCAGCTTTCATGGACCCACTCTGCAACCTCAGACATGCCCCCTCACGAACCAGAGCTTCTGCCTTCCTTTACGTGTTTCTTTGATTTTTAAATCCATTAAGGAGAGGATAAAACAACTTCCCCAGAGTGGTATCACGTTTGGGAGAAAGGACACAGGGAATAGGATCCGAGCTTCTTTGTTTCTGGGGACACAAAGGCAGGCACGAAATCCAGCAGGTTAGGTGGTCACCCTGTTCGTGGCAGCCCCCCACCTGTGGTTTCACTTTCTGGTTGCAGTGACCCCCACCACCTGCCATCAGAAGCTGATGATCCTCCTGATGTCGGCAGAAGGTCAAGAGTAGCCTAATGCTACCTCATGTGCCTACGGAGCTCACCCGATTCCGTCCAATTACATAGGCCTTTTATCATCTCCCATCATCACAAGAAGGGTGAGTACAGGACAGTGTTCCAGGAGAGAGAGAGGGAGAGACCACACTCCCATGACTTTGATGATGGTTTATTGTTATAGTTGTTTATTATTAGCTATTGTGATTGATCTCTTACTATGACTAACTTATAAATTAAACTGTATCAGAGGCACTTATATAGGAAAAAACACTGAATATGTAGGGTTTGGTACTATCTGAGGTTTCAGGCACCCGCTGGGGATTCTGGAACAAATCTGCTGTGATCAGAGGGGCGCTCTTGTAATTCAGAGGCATGTACTGGAAGCTTGTAATGTTTGCTGGTTACATGCAGTGCGTAAAGAATAGTTTGTCCATTGGAGAGGCAGCTTTCAGGTTGGGAGAAATGAGGAGAAAGGAGCAGGGAACAAATACAAAATGAATGAATGAATGTGAGAGGAACATTCCTTTTGTGCCCAGAAACTTCTGACTGATCTCGTGGACCCAAGACCAAGCTCGGAAGTTGGCACTTGGACAGACACTGGGCAAATGTGGAACTGAGCTGAATGTGACCTAGTTTATTTGGCAGAAGAGCAAGTGTATGTGTCCAACTAGAGAAAGAAGACAAGCAGCTTATAATTTATTAAAGTATTTGGCATTGTGGTATTTTTCTAAACAAAAGAATGAAAGTGCTTTTACAGGGTTAGAAACTTGAACTTCGTGTATTCAAGCACAGGTCTTTCTTTCTTTCTTTTTAAAATACCAAAAATTGGTATTTTCCCTGTTTTTTTGGACAAGAATCTTTCTGAAAGTTCCAGCATATCCCCACCAGCTTCCTTGGGATGGAGAGGAGGGGCCTTAACTCTGCACACAGCTTTGCTGGAGAGAAAATCGAGAGGGTGACAGCAGCCTTTCTCTTCTGAGCCCTTGAAGCATTTTGTACTTGGTTTATCTAATGAGTGATTTTCTTATAATATCAGCATCTGCTTCTCTGCCCTTTGGAAAGCAGAAAGGAGCTCCAGGGTCCCTGGCAGACTGCTTCTTCCCACAATATTAAATTCAGCCCTGTCAGTTCAAGGTTGTGAATGTTGGTCCCAGCACCGGAGGGCGTCTGTCATCTTGAAGAAGCAACAAAATCTTCCAACAGCCCAGAGCAATTATTTTGGAAGTATTTCCCTCTGGGCTGTGACATGGGCAGGTGGACAAGGCCAGAGCAGATGTCCCCTGAATTGGAGGGGGATGTGACCTTGGAGGGCAGCTCTACAGGGTGATGACACGGGCAGTCTGGCCCTCAGACTCTGTATTGGAATCTGGACTCTACCACACATCTGCTGTGTGATCCTGAATAAGTTACTTGACCCCTCTGCGCCTCGGTTTCTTCATTTGTAGACTGGAATCACAGTGGTACTTCGCAGAGAGAGTCATTGGGATTGAACAAGCTGATACACGTAGAAGTCTTCAAACAATGCCTGGCACATAGTACAGCCACATACATGAGTGGTTATGGTCGTTATTAGTGTCCCAGTGATTCTAGCCATCACAGAGAACTGGTGGGGGCTCTTCTGCCTTCCCTCGGTGCAGAGCCATTGATGTGTGGAGGAGATCTACTGCGTGCCAAGCATGGTGCCGGACAGGCAGTGATTCTCATTGTATCGGTTCCCAACCTCAGAAGACCCCAGAGAACGTCACCGTCAGGCGAATCTGAGCTGACTTCTCGGGGGCCTTAGGGGGCACATTGGGATGCTGCCGTGTGTGTACTTTTGCAGGGAGGAGGGGAGAAGAAGGGTATGAGTCGGGGGCTTTGGGTTGCTGGGCTGGTCATCAGAAGATCACAAGTAGGCGGAGAGGCAGGCAGAGGGCAGGGGGAGCAGGCTCCCTGCTGAGCAGAGAGCCCAATGCGGGACTCGATCCAGGGGGGACAGAGCACAGCCCTGAGCTGTTGAAAAACAGCAGAATGCCAGAGAATGTGGTGTCCCGGCTAACGTCAGGTCAGGCTGGGGCAGGAGCTCTGCTTTTGCTGAGCAAATGAGGTCGGGGAGCCCGGGAAGGCAGGGGCAGGGGAAGCATCTCTCCAACACGCTGTTGTAGGATGCTGAGCTGTCCCGAGGCTGGGTGTTTCTTCTCCAGTCAAGGGCATGGCCCAGATGGAGCAACGGTGGCAGGAATGGTGGCTTCCAAACCTGGCTGTTTCTCGGAAAGTCTCCTGAGAGCTTGTTACAAATGCAGATTCCTTTGCAATGCATCTGCCCCACTTAATCAGAATTTCAGGGCGTAGGAATTGGGACCATCTAGTCCCCTTCATTGTGCGGGGAGCCCTCCCTGGGCTCTGAGGACGGGGGTTCAGTTCTCATTGGTGTAGCCCATCAGGGAATAAGCTGGGGAGAGCAGCTCTCTGCGGAGAGGATACCCGGTGCAGGTGTGATAATGCCAGGCTCTCAGGGCACCGAAGGGGCTTCAGCCTGTGCTCAGGGCAGGTTAGGGGAGACAAGGAAGAAAGCTTTGTTCCTGGCAGAGCCTGCTTCCAAGTGGGACCGGCGACAGGGGAAGGTAGGGAAGACCAGGCAGATCAAAGAGGAGATATTGGCCTCAGGACTATAGCTACAAGGGTGCAGGCAAACTGGGCAGGTAGACCTCGGAGCAAGGGTCCCTCAGGATCCTGCCAGGCTGTGACTCTCCAGAAACCTTGTTAGGAGGAAACCGAGGCATGTCAGCCACCTCCAAGGTCCTTCGCAGCGGGGATTCTGTATGTCCTCTCTTCTGTCCCCACCCCCGCCCCAGACACCATCTTGGCATCTGCAGGTGGGCTCTCTGGCCGGTGAGGGCTTCAGGCTGAAACCCGGGCTGGGCCTTGAGCGTGTCAGAGAAGTTAGCAGCGCGGAGCTCCAGCAATGACTAGAACTCCGCCTCCTTATCTTTTCTCTCTCTATTCCCACTCCTGGGAATAATCCCTTTACCATCTCTCAATAGTTGAAACCTCCGCTTTCCTTCAAGGTTTACTTCAAACGGTGACCTCTCATAAGCTGCCAATTTTTTATTGCCATCAGTTTCAAGTTTAAGGCAATTCGATCCAGTTAAACACATACTTATTGAGCCAATGCTATGAATCAATCCTGGAGTCTGGAGCTGGAATGTAAAAGAGAAATTACGACAGGTTCCCGTTTCTTAGGAAGCTCAGGGCAGGGGAAGAAAAATGCAGGTAAACAAATGTACCTCAGGTACTATGATGAGGCTCAGTTCCAGTTTCCAGAAAGGTCTATACAGCATTTATTTCTGTGCACACTTTCATCTCCTCTATCTAATTTGTATAGATGGCTAGGGACATGGCTCATTCTTTTTTTCAAGATTTTTATTTATTTATTTGACAGAGAGAGTGAGGGAGCACACAAGGAGGGGGAGCTGCAGAGGGAGAGGGAGAAGCAGACTCCACGCTGAGCAAGGAGCCTGACACAGGTCTCGACCCCAGGATCCCGGGATCGTGACCTGAGCCGAAGGCAGACGCTTAACCACCTGAGCCACCCAGGCGCCCCCCGGCTCATTCATTTTTGATTCCCAGTCTCCGAAACAATGCATGGAACATGGTTTGTGTTGAATAGATAGTCACTGCTCTGGTTTGAATTGAACTCGACATTCTATACGATTATTTGATTATATTTAAAGAGGTTTAGGAATACATTATATAACGCCAGGCTATTGGGAGCACAGATTTGGGAGAGCAGGAGATGGATTCTGTCTTACTTCTAGCAGTACCTGGGCTTTGAGTAAACAGGCTGACTTCAAGGAGGAAAGATAAAATAGAGTTTGAACATTTTTGGACAACTCTGCCGTAGAAGAATTAGCCAGCACTTTGGAAGGGCAGACGGTGACACACAATTATTTGAGCCAATTAGAGGACCGGTGCAACCGAATGAGATGATTTTTCCTTGGGGCGAAGTGTCACTGTAGAAAGCAGTACTGTATCCACATGCCTAGTGCGAGAGGAGTGGCCCGAGATCGTCGTGGGAAACGCCGAGGTTTGGCGAGCAGGACAAAGGGAGTGAAAACTTGGGGTGAAAGGGGGGCTCCTCAGATTTTGCTCCTTTGGTCCCTACAGATGGCATAGAATAACCTGTCTTCTGTGTGGTATAAGTAAAAAAGCATAGGAAAGATCTCAGTTCAAGTGTAGGTCACGATACACGGAATTGTAACCTCGGGCACTGTAACCTCCCCCCACCTCATTATTCTGGCATGTAAGATGGCAATCCTGGTCCACTGGATGCACGTCCATTGAGATAATGAACGTGAAGTGCTTTGCCGGATACCTCGCACGTAGGATGTGCTCAGTACATGGCCACTGCCTTCACAGGCCCCTGCCCAGAGATCGCTGTGGGGAGGCTAGTGGCAGTTCAGACACCAGAAACGAGTTCTCACAAACATTAGGAAGTTATTGCTTTGGATGGCCCCATGAGCACTACCACTGGGTTCCTCGGGAACCGAGTTTGCAGTCATGACTACGGGACTGACCATGCGCTGGGTGGTGGCAGCTGAAGTCTCCGCTGAAGGGAACGGACATGGAAGAAGTCCTGGGTCCACGTGGAGGCTCATCTGGATGGGGCATTGTTGTGATTTGTATGTGCCCTCCCTCACGTTGCAAGACCTAGTGGCCAAATCAGTGACTGGTGGGGTCCATTGCCGTCTGCAGATTGCTTGCCTGGAAGCCTTTGCTGGTTCTCTCTTGGTCCTGTTGGATCAAGGACATTGAAGTGGGACATGCATCATGTCTGGGGCTCCTGGGGCTGGTTGGAGCCAAGAGACTACTCAAATTTGGGGCTGAGTCCACACGAACCTGGATACTGACCCTGCTGGGGTAGACCTAAATGAAAAATGAAGAAATCTCATTCTTTTTTTTTTTTTTTTTTGCAGCCCTAGGGGTCTATCTGAGGAGGGCCCATCTATATTGGTCATCCAAAGCAGGACACTTTTGAGAATGCACAGAGGCATTGGAAGGGTCGTGCCGGGATGACAGGCGTAACTAAGACTGTCCTGGGCAGAGCGCAGTCTATTTTCACCCTTGGCAGACAGCCTGAGCAGAGCACGGTTACTATCCGATAGTGGTGTTGAGAATTATTTTCAGCGGACTTCAGTACCTAGCTGAATATCCGTCCTGATTTGATTTCCTTTAGCTACAGTTTAGTTTAATTTCCCGAAAACTTTATTATGAGAAAGACCACTAGAACGTGTGAGGAATAATATGTTCTCATTTGCATAATGATTTACAGTTTACAGAGCATTTTCACACACATTATGTCACCAATCTGGACCTCCTCCCTAAACTTCAAACCTGCAAACTGCAAGCTTCCGCCTCTAACGTGGTCTCCACAAAGCTCTGCAGTATCTGCCTGTTCCACTCCGACATTGCCTCTTCCAGGAAGCCTTCCCTGGCTGCAACTCACCATTCCCATCCTCTCAGAGAAAGGTGCCCCTCCTCGGTAACCCGTGTGCTTACCTACCTTGCTTACTAGAGAGCACCCTTGAGAAGGACTGGGACAAATTCGCTTTTGGATTCTGACAGCCAACTCAGAGTAGAAACAATATTTGCTGAATGATTGAATCTGGCTAGAACAGTGCTTCTCAAACATCAGTCTCCTGGAGAGCTTGTTAAAAGGGAGGTTCTCACCTGGCAGATCTGGGTGGGGACCGAGAGTCTGCGTCTCAAGCCAGCACCTGAGTGAGGCTGATGCTGCTAGTTTTTGGACCACATGCCGAGGAACCAGGTACTCGAGTGCTAGAACTTGAACTTGACTGTAGATGGGAATCACTTGTAAGTATTAAATTGATCCATGCCTGGACCACACCTTTGGAGTTTCTGATTTAAAAAAAAAAAAGGTACAGGGGCACTTGGGTGGCTCAGTGGGTTAAGCCTCTGCCGTCGGCTCAGGTCATGATTCCAGGGTCCTGGGATTGAACCCCACATCGGGCTCTCTGCTCAGCAGGGAGCCTGCTTCCCCCTCTCTCTCTGCCTGCCTCTCTGCCTACTTGTGATCTGTCTGTCAAATAAATAAGTAAAATCTTAAAAAAAAAAAAAAGGTGCAGTTGGGCCTCAGGTGTTTCTAGTATCCAGGAAAGCTTGAGAACCATAGTCCTGCTGGGAAATTTGCCGCATCTATGCAACTTTTGAAGGGAAGGGTGTGGTTCCCTGTCAGATCAGGAAGAAGCGTGCTAATGGCCCCTCACATTTTTAGAGTTCACAGAGGACTTTGAGGTCAAACCTGTTATTCCATTAGTTCCATACAACCTGTGAGGAACGCTTTTCTTCCCATGAGAAGCAGACTTTGCAAGGTGATCCTTATAGAGCAGAGTCACGAGTCAGGCTTTTTATTTTTTTTATTTCCAAATTTAATTTTTTCCCCCTGAGATCCATAGAGAAAGACCAGAGTTGTTGGTCAAATCCCAGCCCTCACAGTGAAGCTGGGTGTCACTTGACGTCGAACCTCCCGTTTCTTCTGTGTCCCCACTCCTTCTCCAAAGCACACCACTTACATGTCACCCTCCCAAGCAGTGTGGTCTGTCAGCTCCTCTGGCTCACACCCAGGTTGAGGATGAACACACTCCTGTGTCCTCCTCCTCCAGCTGTCAAACTCCCACTCCCACGTCCAGACCAGGCTTCGATGCCCTGGCTTCCCTTGGGTGGGTTTCGTCCCTCCCATGTCCACCTCCCCTGCTGCTAGGAATGTCTGTTTCTTCGTTTGCTTCTTCTTGGTGGCGAGCTCTTCAAATTAATGAACCATGACTTATTTTCTTGTATTCCCTACACACAATACAGGGACTGATGCATGATGTGCTCGGCAAGTTTACGCTGAATAAAAATGGGCGATAAAACAACTTAATCTGCTTTAGAGAGATGTTATAAAACTATAAGGAATTGAAAGATTAAAAAAACCACTTTTGGGGACGCCTGGGTGGCTCAGTTGGTTGAGCAGCTGCCTTCAGCTCGGGTTGTGATCCCAGCATCCTGGGATCGAGTCCCACATCAGGCTCCTTGCTCAGCAGGGAGCCTGCTTCTCCCTCTGCCTCTGCCTGCCATTCTGTCTGCCTGTGCTCACTCTCTCTCCCTCTTTCTCTCTGACAAATAAATAAAATCTTTAAAAAAAAAAAAACCACTTTGGAAAGTTGAAAGCATGGTACTCAATGTAAAGATACCCCATTATTGTTAATAGTAGTATCATGGTTACTTATCAATTTTATTTTAGCCTTCCAAGATGCAAACCTGCTTATGCATTTTGTGCCCAGCATTTTCAATGGACTAACAAGTATTCTTGCTGTTTTAACAATGTAAGAATTGCAGTGAAAAAAAATGGGTCATTTAAAATCAATCAGAAGAAAGGGAATTAAAAAAAAAAAAAAGAAGAGAGAGAAAAGAAAAATTACCCATGATCTTACCACCCAAATAGACACTGGTAAAATTGTGATATATTTCTTTCAGTCTGTTTTATGCACACTGTTTTTTTTTTTTTTTAAAGATTTTATTTATTTATTTGACAGAGAGAAATCACAAGTAGATGGAGAGGCAGGCAGAGAGAGAGGGGGGGGAAGCAGGCTCCCTGCTGAGCAGAGAGCCCGACGCGGGACTCGATCTCAGGACCCCGAGATCATGACCTGAGCCGAAGGCAGCGGCTTAACCCACTGAACCACCCAGGCGCCCCCACACAGTGTTTTTTAAAAGAGTTGCCATAATGCTGTTTGTGAACCATTTTGTATCTTTCTTTTTCAACTGAATTTGTAACATATTCATTCCTTCCTATTATTACTACTTATACAAGCATTTCTTTTAGTGGCTATGTAGTATTTTTTTGAAGAGTGTACACCATGATTTACTTGTGCATCACCCAGATGTTGGACATTTAGGATGTATTCCATTTTTTTTTGCTCAGGTTAAATGATGTTGCCTCAATGACTCATGATAAGACCTATTTTTCTGAATTTGGGATGATCTGTTTGGGGTCAGTGTCCAGAGAAATGATCCCCAAGTTTATTGCCAAGTTTGAGGAATTTGACATTACAAAGTATGGTGTATTTTCTGCAGAGGAAGCAGTTTATTATCAATTTCCTTCAAAAGGCATGAAAACTATTACTGTAAAATATAAGAAAAGTCTTAATAGGAAACACATCTGTTAGATTTTTTTTTAAAAATCAGAAAATCAAGAAGAATTAAAGAGACTAATGGAATGTGTGTTGTATGAAAACCTCCTTTTGTTTCCACTGGATGAGGGTATCACAGTGCAAACCAGAGTTTATGGAGCGTATCCTCAGGGGAGGAGGCTCAGTGTGTTAGACTAATTTTTTAACTACGTTTTACTTGATGGTATTAAATGTGTGGGCCATTCTGTATGTTGGCAGGAGATATTAGTATGGGGATTATCATGGAACATTCTTATCCATATCTTTTTCATTAGAGAGTTGAAAATAGCCCCCCCCCCAACACCAATTATGCTGCCCAGAGATATACCTGTGAGAAATTTAAACCTCTGAAAATGAGCAATTTTTTTTCTGCTCTGGGGTATTTGTAAGATAACTCCTAGCAAGAGACACACTCAAAATAGTATCCTATTAACAGGGTGATTAACATCTACAATTTACATGTGAATTCTACCCTACTGTGTGGGTTTTAAAAGGATCTTTAATTATTTCAACTACTCATGGGGCTGTGGCTAACGTTTCACTTACCTACCCTGAGAATTTCATAGAAGATTGTGTGGTTAATGTCAGAAACTGACTTTACAGCATCAGTAGACTTGAGATGTTTGAGTGTGCCCTGCTATATGGTATGTGAACACACTAATATTCACACACCACTGCAGAACTAATCATTTAATTCTTGACTGCATTTGATTTTTTTTTTTTTTTTATTCAAGTGGTCTCAGAAGAATCCTATGAGATTCAGAAGTCAACATGGCAGCCATTCATATATTACTTATTCGTATAAGAAATATTCATTGAGCACCATGACTGGCTTTAGTTAGGTACCCGCCCTGCTTCGAGACGTATACACCAATAATTACAGTTCCTCCAAATACCTCTAATACAGGTATATAGAAAGGCTCCTGTCCTCAATAGATTTCTGAATTGAAACTACAGCTGTTCTGTTGCCTAAGATCCAGGGGCTCAGAGAGAAACAATTTATCTTTGTTATCTGCCCTTCTCCAAAATCTTGCCTTATCTCAGCTTTTTAGTTGTGCAGACTTGGTCTATCTTATTCTACTTTAATGCAACTTAGAAGTTTTCCTTTTGACTCCCTCTACATTGGCAGTGATGGGATGTGTTTCTAGGGCTCCATGTCTCTCTTAGCACCTTCCCTTGTTCAGGCTGTCCTAAATCTGCTTAAAAATTTTGGTCTACCCCTGAAATTGTCCTCATGTTTCCTTTATCACGGGTAGGGCTGGTAGTGTTTCCTGGAGGACAGTGTCTCATCTCACCTTTCCTTCTTTGACTGTAGAACAAAAATCTATTTTCAAAACTAGAGATGTTTCTTCTGTTTCTGCTGTTCCTTCTCTAAACAGCAGTTTTCTGCAAATATACTCATTCTGTAGATTTGCCAGCCTCTCACCATAGTTTCACCTCTGCCTTTGACAAAGCTCATTCTTTGGCTCATAATTAGCCCAGACTATAGGGATTTTAGATTTTAGTCTTATGTATTAATTTTTTTAAAATAATGAAATTTTTCTGTCATCATAAATTTCAGCAATGACACATCCCTAATATGAAAGGAGCCCTGCCCATCTGTTTCCTGCCACCTCACAGTCTGGGTCTTTCACCCACGCAGCCACTTGGAATGAGACATGAAAAGAAATATCCATATGGATGCACATGACCTTTAGCATGGTGTCCATGACTAGTCAGTGTTCTGGATGGAAACTGGCCAATTCAGTGATCAAGTCAACTTCCTCGGGAGGGATGGAGATGAGCTGGGGAGCGTGGGGGAGAAACCATATAGAGAGACAGAATGTGTGGTGGCCTAGAAATAGAATGGAGGTCTGACTTCTAACCTAGGGTTCCATTATTTATAATGATAGTATTTTCATTCTCATTCAATTTTTATTTTCCTTGGACAAGTAATGGCCTAATTTTTCATTTGCTTCATTGTCTATGTATCTTTTCTCATTTTTTCCCAACTACTCAATCCAATGTCAGAGGTTGTCTAATATTTTTTTCCAAGTGTTCAGTTATATTAGAAGGCTCATCAACTCCTGTTTGCCTCAAGATCTCTGTCCAGAAATCTTCACTCTCCAATTCCAGAAGTGACCATTGGTTTCTAGCTCTGCTGCACGGCTCTCACCCTAGAGCCATCAACAATAATTGTTCTTACTTCCGGGACTTCTCATCTTCCTCTTCTTGATTTAGCCCCTTACCATGTGATGTAAGGGGATGTGTTTCTAGTAGGTAACATTCCAGTTACCTACTGCTGCATAACAAACCTCACTGGCTTGAAACCGTGTGTCATCTACCACCGTTTAGTGTGCTAGCGGGGTCTGCTTCATGTGGTAGCGACTGGGAAGCTAGGTTATCGGCAGTCATCTCAGGGCTGGATTGTTCTGGTTCCCTCCCTGGCTGGCAGTCGATGCTGCCTGTTGGCTGAGAGCACAGCTTGAGCAGTCAACCCCAGTGCCTCTGCATGGCCTCTCCATGGGACTTGGGCTTTTCACAGCATGGTAGCCAGGTTTTGTGAGGGCATATGCCAAGAAAGAGCTTCCTGAGATGCCCATAGGGAAACTACAAGTCTTATTATCTCACTTTAGAAGTCCTAGAACATCACTTCTACTGCATTCTATTGTTCAAATAAGTCACAAGGCAAGCACAGATTCCAGGAAGAGGAATCAGACATCCTGTCTTGATGTAAGGAGCAGCATGTGTGTGGAGACGTGGAAGGATGTGTTGGTAGCCATCTTTGAGACTAGCTACCATATAGGGGAATGCTGCTCTCATAAGTAATGCTGGGGTTCCAGCATTTTAATGACTTAATATGATGACATTTTATTTTCCAGTTACATTTATCTTCTCTTCCATCTTACCGCTCCATATTACCCTAGAGCTTTGGTGTCTGCTTTTAGCTGGAGGATGGAGAAAGAGAGGGCACAGAAGAAACCTCTACTTTGTAATGACTTTGGCCCAGAAATAACATACCTCACTCTGGCCCCCATTCTAATGTAGGTAAATAGTTCCATGGCCAAACCCAGACACAAAAGGGGCTGGGAGAGGTAGTTCCTGGCTGGATAGCAGGTTCCTGGGAAGAAACCTATGGATGGAAGGGAGATTCTGAATTCTGCTGGATAGCTCATTGTCTCTGCCATGCTTGGTTGTATGAGCACAGCTTCTAATAGCTTCTTGTGAAAAAATTCTGGGAGAAAAATACTTTGATCTTAACAAATCAAGAAATATATTTCAACTAGCCTTCCACTTGAGTAATAGACCAATTATATAGAGATTTTTAGGTTAAAATAATTCTCCCTCTTATTTCCAAAAACATCGCTTCACTGCAGGCTAGGTTTATAAACCTGATGCCATTTTACTTCTTGTTCCTTGAGTGTGAATTGCTTCTTTCCTGCAAGCCCTGAAGATCATCTACTGATCCCTGGGGTTCTGATGATCAGTTTGCTATAATTTAACATGGTATTTTCATTCATTGTGCTGGGCGTTTGCCAGGCACTCATGCCATGTACTTCATTTATGAAGTACATCTTCATTTATGAAGAAATTTTCTTGCATTATTTCTTTGATATATTTTTCTCTTCTTTTTTACTTCTTTTTCTTTTTTTTCCTCTTTCACTTTAATTAGGTGTTGGATGTCTTGGATTTGTTATCTAATTTCCTTATCTTCCTCTTTCTTTCATATTTACTTCAGAGAGATTTATCTTTCAATGCTTTCATTGAATAAAAAATTTTGGCTATCAAATTTTAATATAAAAAGCATTTTTCCTGCTTTCTAGATTTTACCTTTCAATAACATCTTGCTCTTGTCAATAGGATGTGAAGGTATTAATCATATTTTCTCAAAAAATACATTTTTATTTCTTGCTTCTTCTATGTCTTCTAGATTCCTACTTTTTTTTTTTTGTCTCTTTCTTTCACATTAGAGGTCATATTCAAATAACTAGTGTTCCCCCCGCCCAAACTATTCACATTTATGAGTTAAAAAACTAAGAGTTACATGATTAAAAATAAAATCTAGATCTCTGAATGACCATAGCTCCCTGTAATAAGCTCCCTATAAAGTGGTTTGGTGACAAGTTGTCCCTTTTGTTGGGAAATCTCCTCCAGTCAAGATCTGGAAGTCTCTTCTGAGGGAGCATGCAGTTTCCTCCTCTGTGCCTGGAGGTGGCGCATAGGTCAGGCTGCTAATGTTTAGGGAGCAAGGCAGGTCAAGAGGGCTGAGTGGTGGCTGTCTCTTAATGCTTCTATTTTCAGCCCTTGTCCTTCATCCCTGCTTTAGCTGTGTCTATTGTCTCCAAATATGGGGTCTTCATGGTTTTACTTCTTCAGAAGACAAATTTCCAGCCTCCTCAAGGGATTGTGTGGGATGGGGTGTTTGTTGCCTGGATGTTCAGAGGTGAGAGGAAGTACCTGGGGCCTGAGCAGGAGTCTTTTACCAGGTTTCTATGTTAACATCCATGTATCTCACCCTTGCTTCCTTCAGTACTGGTTTCTCCAAAGGCTGCCTCTCATCAGTATTCTTTCCTGCAGAATTTAGTGAATTCCTTCACTCTGCTGAGGCAGTCACCACTCCTCCATCTACTCTGTGCCTCCAAATTTTTTGAGGTATTTTACATGTTGATATTCCCTTTTGGATTCAGTGTGCCCTTGTAGATTTATAGCTCTTTTGTATTTTTACTCTAATTTAGCAAGGTTTTGAAAGGCACAGGAGAAAGGGTGATCCCATTATCTATAGGGTTTTGTATAAATAAAGGAGACCCACACTTATTTCCTAATACTCTTAAACTTTGCGTTACAATTATAGGCCTAGACTTTTCCTCAAAGCACTTATATCTAGGCCCAAAGTGGCTTCCACCACATCTACACCATGTAGTGGGATCATCCTTCTCCCATCTGTATTTAATTTTAAACTTTTCTTTTTTTCTGAAGACAATGAGGAGTTGCCAGATATTTCTGAGGATTGCAATTAGAAATCAGGTTTTGAACAGTAGGTTAGGGATCCATGTTACTTGGTCTTCAATAGAATAGTAATGGAGAAAGCAAAAGATTTTGGAGTCAGGAAGTTTTAGTTATGAATTCCAGCTTTACCACTACTTGCTATGTGACTTGAGGTAATTTGCTCAAGTTCTCTGAACATCAGGTTCCTTATCTATGAAGTACTAATAACACCTGCTCTACAAAGATGTGAAGATTTAAAATAATGGTGGTAGAAAGTGGTCTTGTAGTGATGCTTAATAAATTGTCATTGTTTTTACTCCTACTAAAGTATTATCCTGACTACCAATAGAGAAGTTTCTAGAGCTACTGGCAAATATACTTTCTCAGTCCCAAACAACAGACTACTAGCAGACAGTGACTATCTTAAGAAAACCTCATTTAAATACTTGAGAAAAGCTATCTCCTTATCTTTCCCATAAATCTTTTTTGCTTCTCATAATGTAGAAATGAGTTCCAGGCCTGGAGATAGCAATATCAGGGCAATATTTTATAGTGTTATTGCACTTTGTATCCAAACATGGCCTGAGGATTTTATAAGCAAAAATGAAATTTCTTCACATCCCAGTGGCATAAGCATTTCATTACTAAATTTATACACAGATAAACAGTGAATCACAAAAATGAAAACTTTCTCCCCCATCCCTGGCTATGACTAATGGAATTCAGCAGAAAATAGCTCTCCATGAACTTCCATGCCCCTCATATTCAAGTTTTATAATCTGAATTCCCCCACCATGCACCTTGAGAGTTGTCTGAAAAGTGAGATTAAAGGGGAATCTTCTCATACAGATACTAGGTGTTACACTGGAGCTGGAATGGGGGAGAAAGGGGGAAGGGCCTGGAGGAAACATCATTGAAATGTGATATTTAAAGACTGGGTTTCAGTGGAGTACAAAAAGAAGAGTATAAATGAGGAGGAGTGTATCTAATACAAAGAAAGAGCATCCAGAGACTTGATCTTTCTGATTAGCAGCTGTGGTCCAGGTCATGCTATTCAATTTAAAAAGTGTTCATTGTCTACCTACTATGTGCCAGCTATACTCAAAGCCAGTACTATATTAGCTTGTTCTCTAGACCCAGAAAATCAATCCCAGTTCTTTCAACCTTTCTTTATAGTTTTAATATGTGCATAAATAAAATTCTTTGAGATAAGTCTTTACTAATACAAAATTTGAATTCAATAAATATTGATTAATCATTGTACATGCACAGTTTCACTAAACAGAATCAATGAGTGTTTCAAAGGTGAATAAAGATGCAATTTTGTCACCCTTTCCCCACACCCAAAGTCCATACTTCAAGCAAGAAAGGCAGACATCAACAGAATGAGCTTTAATTCAAAGCATATGATAATACAAAGTTCTGGAGTAGAGTGATGAAGAGAATCATTCTGCCTTGGAAAGACCAGGGAAGGTTTCACGGAGGAGATGATCTTTAGACTGAGTGTTAAAGCAATAGATAGAATTTTGATAAGAGGAGAAGAGAAAGAGAGGAGTTCTAGGTGGACCTTAGCATAAGCAAAGTTGTAGAAGCATGGCAGAATATGGACCCTTAGGAAAATAATGTGTGACAGTATAATGTGTATGGTAGAAGAAGAGCAGGAGACAATTGAAATGACTGCTCGGTCTTAGAGCTTTTCACTATCCCCAACTTCAGAAGAGGGACCGTGAAGACATTTTCATTAAGACTTCTTCAAATTCTGCAACTTTCTGCTTTAGTAAATAGAAGTAGATCAACTTAAAAATACCCATTGAAGAATAGAAGTACGGCAAATCAGGCACCTGAGAGAAGAGCATTAGTTACCTAGAGATATGGGAGTTTCTGACCAAGAGAAACTTGTCCCTATTCTTTTATTTTGCTTAAAAACTCCAAGAGAAGGACACTCATTGTCTTGGTTTGGGTCAGGTACCACCATTCTCCAGAACAAGTACTGTGGCAAAGAATGTGAGATGGCTACTTTCACTTGAACACTTGTTTATAAAGGGGACAAGAAGCAAAGCCAGGAGAAAGGGGTGGGAAAGTGAGATGCTGTTCAGGTCAGGAAAAATATATATGATCTACCATGGTAAGTTCTTCAAAATTCCATGGCTAGTAAGATGTGAAGCTAGAATTTGAGTGCCAAGCCTTATTATGTTCTCAGTGTGCCATGCTGCTTTTTAAATGAGATAATGTACATAAAACTCAGCAATTTCTAAATTTCTTTTAAAAAATACTTTGTATCTGGGGCACCTGGCTGGATCAGTCAGTTAAGCATCTCTCTTCAGCTTAGTCATGATCTCAGGGTCCTGGAATTGAGCCCTCTGTTGGGCTCCCTGCTCAGCAGGGAGTCTGCTTCTCCCTCCATCCCTCCTCCTGGCTTCTGCTCTCTTTCTTGCTCATTCTCTTTCTCTCTCAAATAAATAAATAAAATATTTTTTAAAGTTTATTTATTTATTTGAGAGAGAGAGAGTGAGAGAGAACATGAGAGGGGAGAAGTTCAGAGGGAGAAGCAGACTCCCCATGGAGCTGGGATCCCAATGCTGGACTTGATCGTGGAACTCTGGGATCATGACCTGAGCTGAAGGCAGTTGCTCAACTAACTGAGCCACCCAGGCGCCCAAACAAAATCTTTTAAAAAATAAAATGTCATACTGTATGAAAAAAAAAAGATTTTGTTTATTTATTTTTGATATATATAGAGAGAAAATGCATGAGCAGTGGAGAGGGGAAGAGAGAGAGGGAGAAGCGGGCTCCACACTGAGCAGGGAGCCCAATTCAGGACTCGATCCGAGGACCATGGGATCATGACCTAAGTAAGCCAAAGGCAGATGCTTAACTGACTTAACAGTTTGATCTTAACAGGTGCCCAGTAAGATCAAATTTAAAAGAAGCTATGTATAGTAGAGAAATTGAGCACTGTTGTATTTTTTTAGTTATAGAATTTCCATTGGGTTCTTTATTATTATTTTCACTTCACTACTGAGATTCTTGTTCAATTATTGTGTGTATCCTTTTCTTTAAATCCTTAAACATATTTCAAACCATTGGCTTGTAGTCTTTTCTGCAAAATCCAACATGCCATTCTTTCTTCTTTCCATTCTCACTTCCTCCCTCCCCCACCTTCTTTTCTTCCTCCTTCCTTCCTTCCTCCCTCCCTCCCTCCCTCCCTCTCTTCCTTCCTTCCTCTTTCTCCTCCTTCTACACTTTCTTCCTCTTTCTCCTCCTTCTACGCTTTCTTCCTTTTTCTCCTCTGCCTCCTTCTCTTTCTTCTCCTCCTTCTCTTCCCCCCTCACCCCCACCATCCTTCTTCTCCTCCCCATCATCATCATTCTCCTTCTTCTTGTGATGGGTCACATTTTCTTGCTCCTTTGCATGTCTACTTATTTTTTATCATATGCTTGATATGATAAATGTAATATGGCTGAAAGTCCGAATATTATTGTCTTTTAAAGGCTGTTGAATTCTTCAGGTGGCATAATACTATAGGGTCAGCTTGACCCTCTCAATGTTTGGTTTTCAGTTTTCTTAGGGTGGTATATTATTCTCCTAGGTCTGCTTGAACAAATAACAACAAACTTGGTGATTGAAAACAAGAGAAATGTATTCTTTCACAAGTCTGGAGCCCAGAGTCTGAAATCAAGCTGTTATCAGGGTTATACTCCCTTACCAGATTCTATGGGAGGGTATTTCCTTGTCTCTTCTAGCTTCTGGTGGCTCTAGGCATTCCTTGGCTTGTGGATGCATAACTCCAATCTCTATCTTTATCTTCTTTCAGCTTTCTCCTCTGTTTCTGTGTCTTCTCTTCTCTCATAAGAATACTTGTCATTTGTTTTAGGGACCCTCAGATGATCTAAGATGATCTCGTCTTTAGATCTTGAACTCTATTACATCTGCAAAAACTCTTTTTCCAAATAAGGTCACATTCACAAGTTCTAATGGTTAGGAAATAAAGAAATCTTTCTTGAGATCACCATTCAACCCCCTACAAGGGGGTCTAAAGTAGGTCTCTCTCTAGAGATAGAGTAGTACCGCTCCTAAAGTATGGACTTTCTAGCAGCTCAAATGAATTTGCAGTAAGCTCAATACACTCTGGTTAGTCGGAACTCCTTATGTCTTTCAGAACCATTCTCAGTAGACCTTGTGGGTTCTCTGTCTGCATGTACCCAGCTCAATATTCAGTCAAACTCTTAAAGGAACCTCTAATACAGAATCGTGGCACTCTTTTTCTGTGCTGCTCCCTCCTCCATGGTACCCTGCCCTCGGGAATTCTGGCTAGCCCACCAGCTCCAAACTTTGATCCCTGCTTCTCAGCTCAGCCAGACTGCTGTGCTTCTGCTTGGGTTCTATCTTCCTGCACTGCAGTTGGAAGAATACCTTCAGGCTGAAAGCTAGGGCAGGCAGGAGGTTCAGCCTGTGTTCCAGTTACCAGTTTTTGCTTCTTCCAAACCTGCCTCCTTAATTGCTAGGACCCTGACTGTACACCTCCTGTATTTCTTTCTCTCGAAGATCACTCACAGTCCAGTGCTGTCTATTGCTCAATGTCTGAAGAAAGTTGCTTAATATATTTCATTTCCTGATTTTATGGTTGTTGATAGTGGGAGGGCTACTTCAGTAACAGTTACTCCATTATTGTCAGAGGAATGTTCCTTCATAAACTGCACATGTATTTAGGTGGCTGCCAAGTAAGAGCCTAAAAAATCAAACTCCTTCTGGACCATCTCTTTTTCTACCAGTCATGATAAAACAATGGCTGACCCAAAGATATCCAGGCAGTTTCTCTTTGAAATCTAAAAGATAATCCATCTTGCAATCCCAGTTATCCATGCACATTGGACATAGGCTTCAAGCTAGAGAAAGTTTGTGTGCTGACCTCAGACATTCAGAGGTGGTGTAGTGCCAAAAAGGGGTGCACTGATACCATATTCTTTAAGAGTGCCTGACTTTATTAACCACCTGGATAAATGAGGCCATATGCATAGGATGATGAACAGGATGGCAAAACAAAACAAAACAAAACCTAAAAAATACACAGTATAAAGCAAGCTGTAAGAGACTAAGGATGTGACTGTGGTATGAGAAACATCTTTAATTTTTGAAAGGCTGTCATGTGGAAAGATTGAATTTGTACCAAGTGAACCAAATGATAAGGGTAGGATCAATGCATGTTATAGGGAGGAATAATTCACTGAATTGAGAAAAGAACTTTCTACTAACCAGAGTGCTCCAAGGATAGACAAGGCTGTCACTGGAGAAGTGCAGTAATCACTTCATGTCAGTGGAAGTGTATCTGTTTTTTACGGTTGCCAAATTACCACAGATTACCAAAAATTGAGCAACTTACAAAAATACCATTTATTAAACCTGTTATGTGGGTTGGAAGCCCAGGCAGGCTTAGGAGGTTATGCTGTGGAGAGTCTCACAAGGTTTAACATAAAGATGTGGCCAGCCTGAGCTTTTAGCTGGAGGTTCTGTTGGAGAGAATCCACTTTAGGTTCACTCAGGTTGTAGGCAGGATTAAGTTTCATGAGGTTATAGGGCAGGTCCTCATTCCGTGGTGGCTTGTCAGGTAGGGATTTTTCTTAGCTTCTAAAAGCTACCTACATTCCTTGGTTTGTGGTCCCTGCCATCTTGAAAACCAGCAACGAAGTGTGGAGTCCTTCTCATGCTTTGCATCTCGGACTCCTCCTTCTGCCACCAGCTGGACAGACTTCTCAGTTTTTAAGGGCTCATGTGGTTAAATTAGAGCCACTCAGACAACCTTCCCTTTTGGAGATCAATTGTTCAATATACTCCCACATAAGATACAGGGTTCAGGGATATGGGATATGTAATTCTGGAGGTTATTTTTGGAATTCTGCCTGCCATAAGAGATAACTCAGGAGAGAATGGATGACCACTCAACAAGGATATCATCCAGTCTTCTAAAACATAGACTGGACCTCACGGCTAGAAGAACTTTAAGGTTCTTTTCAGTCTTGAGACTTTATGAGTATTTTATTTAAGTAGGGTTCATAATAAAACATTCATTGAGAATGAGGACTGAAAATAGGGACATATTAGGGGAAACCATGGACCTGGATAGTAAACTTAATTCGTTGCTGTCCTAATATTGGCTCATCAACTTGCACTGTAAGCACATTTTCTTTATTACATTTCTGGGTTCATAATATTCCTCTAGTTTCCCTTGTAAGCAAAGTCATTTCTTCTGGCCCCAGACTGCTTCTTCCTCACTACACCAAATGGTCCTGTTGTACACTTGTTCTTCCTTTCCATGCATCAGGGGTGCTTATAGACACTAAAGCTTTCATTAATGAATTGGATTTTTTGAACTACTTCTATGCGACAAATTATTTCCTAGATAATTTTAGGGTTCCAAAGATATGGATGACACGATGTCTTCCCTTAGGGAGCTCAGTTTGCAGTGAGGCAATAAATAATAATAACTTATTAAAGACCAACAGTGGTGTTTTTATAAGTTGGTTTTGAGAGGGTATGTTTAGATCCTATGGAAATCAAAAGGAGGAGGAGAGATTCTTTCCCCTTGGAGAATCTGAGAAGTATGCTGGGGGAGAGTTGGCTTTTAATCTGGGTATTGAAGGATGGGAAGAATTTGGACACATAGAGAAGGGGGAATGACATTTCAGGTAGAGAAATTTGTGGTAAAAGGCTAGAGAAATTGGCTAGGATCATTTTGTGGAGTCTTAAATGAGGCTGAGGAGTTTAGTTTGATTCAGTAGGCAACAGGGAGCATTATACTAAATGCGTATAATAATGACGATCACCTCTTCCCAACAAACTTTACTGAAACAAAGCAATTCACATATTCATAAAGAACACATGCCCAGGATTTTAATGGCACACAGTAAACTTTAACAACAAGTAATAAACTAAAAATATTCCTGGGGAAGAAAGAACACCTAGCTTTATCCCGTTTGTTCATTTTCCTTTGCCTTTGATTTT
The DNA here is from genome assembly GCF_011764305.1 of Mustela putorius furo. Lineage (NCBI taxonomy): Eukaryota > Metazoa > Chordata > Mammalia > Carnivora > Mustelidae > Mustela > Mustela putorius. The sequence goes on from NW_025421485.1 coordinate 1,617,287, forward strand.
CATTGTTCCTGTTTTGTGGTTTGAAGCTTCTTTTCTGTGTCAATGAAGCTCATACGATGCTTTGAAAGCCCTGGATAGATTTTAAATTCTACTTTTTTTTCCTTTTCCCTCAGCTGCTTTACCTGTGTCTGTCAAAAACATATTTTGAATCAGATGAATGCACACATTCAAAGCCAGTTTTTAAATTCTTTCTTAAAATCAAATCAATTTTACTTCTTAAGGTATTCCCAAGTTGTTATCCCTTTTTAGAGGCTTATTTTATATACGAATTTTATATAGCATAATTCAAAAGCAGTCATATAGGTTTCAGGTCTATTTGATGCAGCAGGGTTTATAACTTTGGGGGACTAGGTGTCCACCAAGGGGTGGCCATTTTGTGTCCCCTGGGAAGGTTTTAGATCATCCTTGATCTTCACATGCAGACTCCAGGGTCACTGATGCTTCTGAAATTGACACATCAAGGCCCGAGATACATTATAGCTAAAACCTTTATGCTGGGATTAGCCACTGACACCTCAGTGTGTCCACAATACCCAAGAGTGGGTTAAGAAAGAGTTTCATGAGAATACCAAAAGGGTAGACTGAGCCCTACGAAGGGTGTGGGGAAAGACACTATCTTAAGGAAAGACCCTTTCCCCCTCATGGATTTGTTCATTATAGCCAAGTATTATTCACAATTATCATTTGTGAGACATCACTTCCGATTCCAAAAACACTTGGTGATTCAGCATATGCCAGCCCTGTGGACAGCTGAGGATTTAGATGACAGCTAGGGTGGTCTTTTACTCTGGCCTCTTATGAGTTTGGGGTACTAGAAATATAGCCCTCTCCATCATCTCTTGCTTCTCTTGTCTTTGAGGGTTCTCTCCACATGGTTTTTTGAGAGGCAGCCCTGCCTTTAGAATTCTGGAGACCTGGACTTATATCTGATTCCACAATTTTCTAGCTGTGTGACCTAAGGAAATCACCTAACTTCTTTTAACCTGTGAGGATAAATTAGATATCATCATGTGTGTGAAGGTTTGGTCCTTATTAGGTATTCAGTAGTGTTTGGATTAATTTCATTAGCATGGTGAATGAATTTTAATTTCAGAAGCCTCTATTTTTTTTATCTGCCTTCTTTAACAGAGCATAGCATTTGACAAGCATTGATTGACATTTTTCTGTGTATGAATCTCTGTGCTAGGCATTGTGAGAATTGCAGAGTTGAACTAGAAATGTCCTTATGCTTCTTTAGATACTTCAAAGTAGGCATCATTATGGGCTCTGGTGACTGACACATCTGGTTGATGGGGATGCAAGAGCCACAGGGATGGACATTTAGCTTATCACAGTGAGATTTTATTCAGTAGAGTCTTGGTGTTTGCAGATTTGAGCATTCATCATTTTGATGATCCATGACCCACATAAATCCCAGGATCTGTATAGTCATTTATAATCTAGCTGGGATGCAAATATGAATCTCATGATACCATGAGGTGGTAAGTAACCATGGCTGGCTGCTCAGCACCCACAACTCAAGGTAGCATTACTGTTTCATACTCATTGTTAGTAAGCAGTCAAGTTTTCAATGGGGTGGAATGTTCTTTGTGGCATGTATCAGAAAGAAGGCCAACTGGTTGCTAGTGGTGGAAAAGAAAAGAGAAAATGAAGGGATTTCACAAATGATTGCTCTTCCAGTTTTTGATCGGTAAAACAACCAAATAATGAATTTGGTGGTAGTTTTGATCTACTATATTAATGATTTGAACCAAGTTTTATGTAGAAATAAGAAAACAATTCAAGACATTGGTACAGCAAGAGCTAAAATTTGTAGCTATGAGAGAAACAAATAAAATTTAAAGCCACATTTTTGACAATGAAGAGAGAATAGGAAGGGGCTAGTTGATCTTCTTGCTGCAATTCTTCCTAGAGAGTTACTTTTCCTTGGAAAGTTGTACCAGTTGCTTAGTTGTACCATCCCACTGGCCCTCAGGGAGAATTGCTCCCTTTTAAATGATGATACGGAATAGTGGGCAACAGAATCTTGCTTTAATACCACCCCCACCCCCTCGCCAGGAGCACTGCTAGGTTGAGGCTCTATGAAGTTTTATTAAAGCATTTATGATGGAATACTGGAAATGAATGATGCCTGGCTCTCTATTTGACCTCACAGGGATAGCTGACTTGTCTTCCAGCTTGTAGACACCTAGCAGAGGTCTTCTAATCTGGTTGCCAAACCACCTTCATCTGTCCCAGTTCACCTTTCCACTCCACTTGGAATGTCCCCACGAGGATTAGATTCTTCAAATCCAGGCCCAAGAGACCAAGGTCCAGAAAGGATTTCTGTTTTTGCACATCTAAGGTTTGCACATTTAAGTTTTCTATTATAGAATATTTCTCTTTCTTGGTGTCTTGAACCACACTCTGCACAGGATAGCCTTGTATTTACCTTCAGGAATATGGCTTTGTTGATGGGGCAAATTTCATTACAATGTAGTCATATTAACATAGGGGTTTCTTTGAACACTGGGAAACTTATTTTATTATTTTTATTATGACCCAGTGCCTCTTATCACCCACTCCTTGGAGGCTCTGCCCATATCTGGGGCTTCCCACTGTGTCAGCTCTGTCAACATAGCAGTACCTTCATGCTCCCCTTAAACTCTAGATGTTCAGAAAAACCTTTGTGATCAATTTGGAATTTCTATGGGAGAGACAGAGGAGTGAGTTTATACCATAATTCCCCAGAAAAATGTATAACTATACACTAGACATTTCTGTTTCTCAGAGACCCTTCTTGGATGGTGGACTGTCCTCTGGGGATGAGAAAATGGGGGAGGGTGGGTAGGATTCCCTTTGCTCCTTTTCAACCATGTTTGACCTGGCTCCTCTCTTTATAATTTCTTACCTTTTTATTATGAAGAATTTATCTTTAGCATACCTGAACAGATTACAGGGGTTTGCAATGCAGATGGGAGGTTCCATCATTCTTAGAAAGCAGTGGGAATTAAAATAAGAGTTCGGGGAGAAGGTTTTCTTGTTCTGTAGTCATGATATGAACTCTAGTTTATGGAAAGCTTACTACTTGTTAGGCACTCTGTTAAATGATTTTCATGGAGATGTTTTTCCAGTCATTGCTCACAGACTTATTAGATGCTTTTATTATTCTTTTCTTGTTGAAGATAGATTTAACTTGTCCAGTGGCAGAGTGTGAGTGGGAATTCCAGAAGTCTAGCTTTTTCTGCTGAACACCTTACTGTATGGTCTTTTTTATACCAATGAGTTTCATACCATATACTGGAATCACTAAAGATCCAAATAGGCCATTTAAAATTTTTTAGTTATATTTTGTATTTATTTACAACCAAAAATATATGCATTGGGGCAGTATTTACTAAACTTCCCATGTTGTTTGTTGTTCCCTTGAACAACAAGGCTCATGTGGGATGCAAATTAAATTATCCCATAGAGAATCTGGGTCTGAGTTAGGGGTCTGAGTTACCGATTTCTTAAGAGTTTATTTTAAGGAGTTACTTCAGATGATTCTTGTCTTTGGGCAAGTTTCAGAATTTTCACTCATAAGTGTCCCTGGTTCTTATTGTATTAGGAGCCCTCTGATACCTGTACTGTCTCAATAGCTGTTGCCCCCTCCCCTAGTCTTGACTTTTCTTTTCCCCTGATTCTTTGTTGCTGGGACCCATTTTGAGTTAACTTTTGTGTTTGGTACAAGGAACTATAGATTGAATTTCATCTTTTTGCTTTTGGATATCTAATTTCCCCAGCACCATTTATTTATACAGTGATCCCTTCTCCTCTAAATTGCTTTTTATTTTGTTACAAAGCTTTATTTTATTGAGATATAATTTACACACTATAGAGTTCACCCATTTAAAGTGTACGTTTCCATACTTTTAGTGTATTTACAGTTACCCAGCTATCACCACAATCAATTTTAGAACATTTTTTTGATCCAAAAAGATATTCCCTTCCCATTAAGCAGTCACGTCATGGTACCTACTCCTCTAAGCCATAGGCAAACACTAATATCTCCGTCTCTTTAGATCTGCCTATTCTACACATTTCATATAAATGGAATTATATAATCTGTGATTTCTTTTGTGATTGGTTTCTTTCACTTAGCATAATGTTTTCAAGTTCATCCAAGTAGTACCATGTGTCTGTACTTTATTCCTTTTGGTAGCCAAATGATATTTCATCATATGGATAGACCACATTTCTTTCTTTCATTTAAAAAAATATATTTATTTATTTTAGAGAGATTAATAGTGCATAAACAGGGAGGGGCAGAGAGAGAGAGAGGGAGAGAAAATCTCAAGCAGACTCTCTGCTGAGTGCAGAGCCTGATGTGGGGCTTGATTCCATGACTCTGACCTGACCTGAGCTTACATGACCTGACATGACCTGACCAGAAATCAAGAGTCAGTTGCTCAACCAACTGAGCCACCCAGGTGCCCCTAACCTATTTCTTTATCCATTCATTACTTGATGGATGTTTGAGTCTCTACATTTTGACTATTTTGAATAATACTGTTATGAACTTTTTTAATACAAGTTTTTGCATTGGGTGTATGTTTTCGTTTTTCTTGGATACATATCTAGGAGTGGAATTGCTGGGTCATTTGTAATTTTATGTTGAAATAATTTGAAGAACTGTCAAACTGTTTTCCAAAACAGCTGTATACCATTTTACATTCCCACTGGCAATGTATGAATCTTCTAATGTTTTCTCATTGTTGCCAAGACTTGTTATTGTCTGTCTTTTTTATTATGTCATCCTGGAGGGTGTAAAGTGGTATATCATTGTGGGTTTGATTTGAATTTCCCTCCTGACTAAAGATATTGAACATCTTTCCATGTACTTATTTCCATTTGCATATGTTCTTTGGGGAAATGTCTATTTAGATATCTTGCCAACTTTTAAATTGGGATATTTGTCTTTTTATTTTTGAGTTGTAAGGTTTCTTTATCTATTCTGTATTGTGGTGAGCCTATAGAAGTGGAATGGACTTCTCACCCGAAATTTAATGCGGATGTCAGTACTAATAACACCACACATGCACCAAGAGGATGTGGAAAGCTTTGTTATTCACATAATTAGTCTTTTTAGGGGGCAAGAATACCAAACAAGTCTACATCTGGTTTGGGAGAGTAGGGAAAGGGATTGATGTGTCTTCTATTATAGTTGGGGTAGAGCTGAGGGTGGGGGTGTTCTTGTGAACATGTCAGAGCTTTTATTACTTGAACTCTTGACAGTGCCAAAGGAGGGAGCACCTGACTTTTTTTTTTTTTTTTTTTAATCAACATGTCCAATGTGTGGCAGAAAGGAAAAGATGAAAGGTGGGGTTTGAGAGCTGTCCAACATCAAATATGGAATCACTCTTTAACCTTCTGGATACAAGTCCCTTATTGGATAAATGATTTACAGGTTTTCTTCCATTCTGTGGGTTATCTTTTCAGTTTCTTGATGATGCTATCTTGAGCAGAGAAGTTTTCAATTTTGATGAAGCCCAGCTTTTGTTCTTTTGCAGTTGTTCCTTCTTATGTGATTCTAAGAAACCATTGCCTTAGATTTATTCCTATTTTTTTCTTCTGAGAAATTTATACTTTTAGCCTTTACCTTTAGGTATGTGATCAGTTTTAAGTTATTTTTTCATGAGAATATTTCTCACTTAAATGATGTTGCGCCTTTGTCAGAATTTGGTTGTTTGTATAGGTGTTTTTTTTTTATTTCTGTTCTGTTTTCTTGATTTATTTGTCTATATGGCAATATCACCTTGTTTTGAGTATCATAGCTTTAGAAAAAGTCTTGAAATTTGATAGTATCACCCCTACAGCTTTGTTCTATTTTGAAGTTGTTTTATCTATTCTAGGTCCTTAGCATTTTATGTAAAATTTGAAATTGGCTTGCTAATTTCTGTTAAAAAATATGATGGAAGACCATTCCATGCTCTTGGGTCAGAAGAATAAACATTGTTAAAATGTCTATACTGCCTAGAGCAATCTATACTTTTAATGCCATTCCAATCAAAATTCCACCAGTATTCTTCAAAGAGCTGGAGCAAATAATCCAGAAATTTGTATGGAATCAGAAGAGAGCCCGAATCACTAAGGAAATGTTGAAAAACAAAATAAAACTGGGGGCATCACGTTACCTGATTTCAAGCTTTATTACAAAGCTGTGGTCACCAAGATAGCATGGTATTGGCATAAAAACAGACACATAGACCAGTGGAACAGAGTAGAGAGCCCAGATATGGACCCTCAACTCTATGGTCAATTAATCGTTGACAAAACAGGAAAAAATATGCAGTGGAAAAAAGACAGTCTCTTTAATAAATGGTGCTGGGAAAACTGGACAGCTATATGTAGAAGAATGAAACTTGACCATTCTCTTACACTGTACACAAAGATAAACTCAAAATGGATAAAAGACCTCAACATGAGACAGGAATCCATCAGAATCCTAGAGGAGAACATAAGCAGTAATCTCTTCGATATCAGCCACAGCAACTTCTTTCAAGATATGTCTCCAAAGGCAAAGGAAACAAAAGCGAAAATAAACTTTTGGGACTTCATCAAAATCAAAAGCTTCTGCCCAGCGAAGGAAACAGTCAAGAAAACAAAGAGACAACCCACGGAATGGGAGAAGATATTTGCAAATGACAGTACAGACAAAAGGTTGATATCTAGGATCTATAATGAACTCCTCAAACTCAACACACAAAAAACAGGCAATCATAGCAAAAAATGGGCAGAAGATATGAACAGAGACTTCTCCAATGAAGACATACAAATGGCCATCAGACACGTGCAAAAATGTTCATCATCACTAGCCCTCAGGGAGATTCAAATTAAAACCACATTGAGATATCACCTTACACCAGTTAGAATGGCCAAAATTAACAAGACAGGAAACAATGTGTGTTGGAGGGGATGTGGAGAAAGGGGAATCCTCTTCCACTGTTGGTGGGAATGCAGGTTGGTGCAGCCTCTTTGGAGAACAGTGTGGAGATTTCTCAAGAAATTAAAAATAGAGTTTCCCTATGACCCTGCCATTGCACTCCTGGGTATTTACCCCAAAGATACAGATGTGGTGAAAAGAAGGGCCATCTGTACCCCAACGTTTATAGCAGTAATGGCCATGGTCACCAAACTATGGAAAGAACCAAGATGCCCTTCAACGGACGAATGGATAAGGAAGATGTGGTCCATATACACTATGGAGTATTATGCCTCCATCAGAAAGGATGAATACCCAACTTTTGTAGCAACATGGACGGGACTGGAAGAGATTATGCTAAGTGAAATAAGTCAAGCAGAGAGAGTCAATTATCATATGGTTTCACTTATTTGTGGAGCATAACAAATAGCATGGAGGACATGGGGAGTTAGAGAGGAGAAGGGAGTTGAGGGAAATTGGAAGGGGAGGTGAACCATGAAAAACTATGGACTCTGAAAAACAATCTGAGGGGTTTGAAGTGGCGGGGGGGTGGGAGGTTGGGGTACCAGGTGGTGGGTATTATAGAGGGCACGGATTGCATGAAGCACTGGGTGTGGTGAAAAAATAATGAATACTGTTATGCTGAAAATAAATAAATTTAATTAAAAAAAACTAAAAAAAAATGTTGCTGGTAGATTGACTGGAATGGCATGAATTCATATATCAGTTTTGGGGAGAATCTGCACCTTAACAATATTAAGTATTCCAACCTATGTACACAGTACATTTCCCTAGTTTTTAAGTCTTTAATTTATCTCAACAGTATTTTAGAGTTTTTGCTGAATAGGTCTTATTCACTTGAGGCAGATTTATTATTAAGTAGTTGATATTTTGTATGCTATTGTAAATAATATTTTTTGTTTTAATATCTGAGCGTTCATTGCTGAAATATAGAAATTAGACTGATTTTGTATATTGATTTTATATTCCATAACCTTGCTAAACTAAGTTCTAGTAGCTTTGTTATAGATTCCATTAGATTTTTTTATATAGATGATCATATTATTTGTGAGCAAAGATAATTATGCTTCTTTCTTTCCAGTATGTATGGCTTTTCTTTTTCTTAACATAATGTACTGACATGGTCTTCCAATGTGATGTTGAATAGAAGTGGTAAGAGTAGGAGCACCTGGGTGGCTCAGTTGGTTAAGCATCTGCCTTCAGCTCAGGTCATGATTTCAGGGTCATGGCATTGAGTCCTGCATCAGGTTCCCTACTCAGCAAGGAGTCTGCTTCTTTCTCCCCCTCCACATTCCCTTCCACCCACTCTCATGTTTGCTCTCTCCCTTTCAAATACATACATACATACATACATACATAATCTTTTTTAAAAAAATAGACAGTAGGTAGTAGACAGTAGGTCAGTAGACTGACCATCCTGGTCAGTCTTTCACGTGCACTTAAAAAGTGTGTGTATTGCCCATTGTTCGGTAGCCTGTTCTAAATGTTAATTATATCAAGTTGTTTGGTGTTATTTTGAAGTTATCTATCATCCACATAGAGTATTAAAACATTTAACTATATATGTGGATTTGTCTATTAGTCCTTGTAATTCTATCAGTTTTCCCTTCATGTATTTTGACTTTTCTGTTGTCAAGTACATAAACATTTAAGATTGTTATGTACCTTTGATGAACTGATTCTCTTTTTCCTCAGGGTTTCATTTTGAATAGTTACTGCTGTTATGTCATTGCAATTTCTTCTTCAATACCTAATTGCCATTAGTCCTATCCAATGTATTTTTTTAAAATCTCAAACATTATAGTTTTCATTTCTAGAAATTTGACCTGGATTTCATTAATATTTTCCATGTCTCTATTAAACTTTGGACTATGGAATGGTTATAATAATTATTCTAATGTCCTTGTCTGCTCATTCTAACACCTATGTCAATTATGGATGGTATCAGTTTATTGGTTTATTTTATGTCATGGGTCCTATTTGCCTGCTTCTTTGCATGCCTGGTAATTTTTGATTAGAGGCCAGGCATCACTAATCTTTCCTCTTTGGGTGTTGGATATTATATACCTATAAATATTCTTGAATTATGCTGTGGGAATCAGCTAAGTTACTTAGAATCAGTTTGACCATTTCAGGTTTTGATTTCAAGATTTGTTTGGTAGAACAGAGCAGTGTTTAGTCTGGGTATAATTATTCTCCTGTACTGAGCCAATACTCTTCTGAGTACTCTCTATCTACTGTTCCATGAATTCTGAGGTGTTTCACTCTTATTGGTGGGAATGGGCATTATTTTTTCCCTCTTGAGGACTAAGTAGTATTTCCTCTGTCCTTTTTGCTAGTTCATTCCTTGAGGTGATTTCCTCATACAGATGCACTGATTTGCTAAATATTTGGGAAAGACTTCTGCAGATTTTCAGATCTCACTGTACAAAGAACTCTCTAGATCTCTCTGGGATTGTATTTTGTGAATGCTAGCTACTCAGGTTCACCTGAACTCTCAGCTCCTTCTCCTCAACTCAGTAGGTGAGGGAAGTTCTGCTTGGATTTTCCCTTTCTGCATCACAGCTAGAAAATTTTTCCAAGGAGTGAACTGGGGCAATCATAGGGTTCACTTCCTTTGTTTCCTGTCTGTCATGGACTACTGTCCTACTGTTGTTTAATATCCAGTGTCTTTAAACTGTTGTTTTATGTATTTTTGTCCTTTCTTGTAGTTTTAGTCAATATGGTAAATCTGGTCTCTGTTCATTTTGGTTGGAAACAGAATATCCTATATATAAAATTTTGTATATGTATGTATATGTGCATTTTTTTCTGGAGAGAGTTTTTATAGCTTTCCTAAGATTTTCTAAAGAGTATATAGCCCTCTATAAGAGCAAGAAACATTTATTTATGGTAGTCATTATGTATTTTTTATTTTAAAAATATCTTATTTAAATTCAGTTAACTAACATGCATTGTATTATTCATTTCAGAGGTAGAGTTCAGTGATTCATTAGTTACATGTAACATCCAGTGCTCATTATAGCCTTAAATTTTATTTATTTACCTCTTTTTATAAATCTGTATATTTCTTCACATATTTCTAAATTTTTATAAATTTAAATTTTCAACACATTATAAATAGTGATGTGTTAAAAATAAGTCCTTTATCTCACTCTTTTAAATATATCCAGTGGGTTCTAATATCATAACAAATTGTTACCTATGATTCTCTATTTTAAAAATGGTGAGCAAGATTTTCTTCAAGAGTTGAAAATTTCATGTTACTCTTTTTGCTCTTAGAATTTACTCTTTCCCATTCCCTTGCTCTCATAGAATGTTATCCTAATGTGATATATTTTATGCTTGAGAGTCTTTTTATTACTCTGCTGTGTCTGAGGTCTGCCAGACCACCCCCAGGTTTGATGATTTGCTAGGAAGGCTCACAGGACCCAGCCTATTGTCATATCCACAAGTAGGATTTATTTCAGTGAGAGCCTACAAAGCAAAATCAGCAAAGGGAAAAACACATGTGGAGAAGTCCAGAAGAAATGGGGAGCCAGCTTCCAAAAGTCTTCTCTCAGTAGAATCACACTGGGTGTACTTAATTCTTTCAACAATGAGTTGTGACAACATGTGTGAAATATTGTCAACCAGGGAAGCTCATTAAAGACTCAACACCCAAAGTTTTTTTTTTTTTTTTTTAAAGATTTTATTTATTTATTTGACAGAGAGAGACCACAAGTAGGCAGAGAGGCAGGCAGAGAGAGAGAGGAGGAAGCAGGCTCCCTGCTGAGCAGAGAGCCCGATGCGGGACTCGATCCCAGGACCCTGAGATCATGACCTGAGCCGAAGGCAGCGGCGTAACCCACTGAGCCACCCAGGCGCCCTCAACACCCAAAGTTTTAATTGTGGGCTGGTCATGTAGGCACCATCCTTTTAGCACACACCATAATTCCAGATTCCCAGAAGGAAAACAGATTTTCAGTAGAAACCATTTTTGTCCTTCCCTACATTAAAAAAAAAAAAAAAAATTGAAACTACCTGACTTGAAAAAGGATGTGTTACATTAGAGGTTGGCAATCTTTTTCTGTGAAAGGCCACAGACTGAATATTATAGGTCTTGTGTGCCAGACAGTCTTTGTCTCAGCTACTCAGCTCTGTTGTGGCATGAAAGCCACTATGGACAATATATACATAAATGAGTGTGGCTGTGTTCTAAGAGGTACAAGGTTGGGTTTGCCTACACACTTTAGTTAGCTGACCCCTATGTCACACAAGTTTAGAATCTATTTCCTTTTGCAACCGCAACACCAATTTATTACAAGCTGGCTAGAAAAGCCAGCCCAGAAAATTCAGTGGCACATAATGATGGTCTATCATGACATTAATGAAAAGATGAGCTGTGTCTACTGGAAAAGTGGGAGTCAATGGCTAATGACTTGATATCTGATTTTTCTGTCACAGAGACTGTTCACTGTATTTTGAACAGGTTATTTGGTGTCCTGGTGATTTTTATACATGAGCAAAGCACCATCTGGAGTTTGGGAAAGAGTGAGAAATATACTTACTTTGATAAAGTGTGAGAAGGGCAGTGGTGTATGAAAAGGGAAAGAACCCAGCCCTCCATCACAACCTTGGTCTCATGCCCTTCACTTTAACAAAGGGCACATTGGAAGGTGGGGCAGAATCTGGAGTGATTCCTTTAAATGCCACATACCCACTGGTGATTCTTCCATGATTCCAGGGTGCTTGAGTTTGAATCTCTTTAGATTCAGAGAACATCCTTGCTGTTTCCCAGTGATTCAGTCAATTATAGCGCCCACTTGTGACCCTCTCCCCTAGGCATTTGCTTGGTGGTGGTTATTGCTGTCATAATGTGTGTGTCATCTCAGTTCCTGCATGTCCCCCAAGACTTGTACCTACAGATGCTACAGCCTCCTCTTCAGGCTAATTCAACCAACACCTGAAACTTATCACTGATACTACTTGCTTTCAACAAAAATATCCACAGTATGATATTCACCTATAATTTTGAGAAATGTTGGTAAAAATTTGGGAAATTTTAGAAAATCACAGGGAAAGGAAATTGCACATGCTTCTGCCAACTCGACCTTGCTGTGCCTCAGTTTCTTCATTTATAAAATGGGAATAATACTAGTGCCTATGTCAGAGGGTGGTTATAAGGATGAAATCATAATTTCCAGTATTATCCTGGTTCTCTTCTTTTCCCACTCACCTTTCTTCCTCACCCCCATTCCTCCAAGATTTCTTTCCTGGGAGCAATGAGCTTTTATTTTTCTTTTTAGCTCTCCTTTATAGAAGCTTGAGGGCAGCTGACGCCCACATCAAAAGAAGACTTAGCTCCTCTGAAGAAAACTGTCTGCCTAAGGGGAATTCTGGACTAATGGTTGGGAGAATAATATTCTGTCCATCTGTTGCCCTGGATATCAATGGCCTCCTTGAGTGAGTCTTAAAGTCTTGACGCTATCAGAATGACCTGCTTGTTCTGGGAGGTGGACCTCTGGATGGGAATTTCTCCTTACCTCAAACACAGTAATATGACCCAGGAATATTACCTCAGGTGATGGATTGGGAGGAAGCCAGATTTTGTTTATTTTTAAAGAAGAAACATGAACTCATCTCAGATCCTCCCTGAACCTGGGACAGATAACTGGCACAAAGTGATCACTCACTGAATATTGACTAAATGAAATAATTGAGCATTTAGACCTACCCCATCTTACTTCTTTCTCAAAACTGATGAAAGTCTAAGGAACTCTGTTAGAATGGGACTCCTGAGGGTTCATTTCCTCCACAATAGAGGCAGAGTAGAGTAGTGGTGGAGATATGGGCTCTCTTGCCAGAGTGTTGCAATTCTACATGAGACTACCCATACCTGGGGACTCAGTTTTCTCATCTTTAAAATGTGAATAATTATAATGCCTATCTCATAGGGTTATTGTGAGAATTAAATGAGTTAATACACAGGAGGTGTTTGGAATGGTGCTTGGCATGCAGTAAACACTCTATAGATGTTAGATATTGTTAGTATTCATCCCATGGACACTTGTAAATTGACTACCAACTGTGGAACGAGGCTAGCTACTGGGGAGTATGGAGATAAAGACAGAGTTCTAGGTCACAAAGCATCTAGGGTCTTCTATGGCAGGCTGAGAAGTGTATAGCAGTAAGTACTGGGATAAAGGTTCTGCTAAAGCTGTGCATGGTGCACTGGGAAAGCACAGAAGTGAATCTGCAATCAGATAGTGACTTTCCAGTATTAACAAAAGCAGTATTAGCTTCCCCTCTGTGAATCTCTTAGATTTACAGAAATGTTCCATATAGCAGATGATCTAACAATCATATCCATTTTTTCCCAAGTCCACTTAGCCTACCAAGTAGTGTAAAATAAAAGAAAACATTATTTCTGAAATACTGATCTTGGAACAGTCAATGAGGTAGAATTTCAGGGATATGAAGGAAAAAGTAGAGAATCAAACTAAAAGAGCAGTTTATGGAACTTTTTTTTTCTAAGGGAAATGGTAGAAATTCTTGTCTCAACATATAAAGGTTTTGGTAAAAATTAAAGGTCACAGAACTATTAAGTGCATGGGGAGTTGGAGAAAGTGTCTCAGGGAAAATTGTTTGGACCAGGTCTTGAAGGGTGAATTGGAGCATAACAGATGGGAAGGGCCACTTCCGGAAGAGAAGCAAGCATGTACTATGGCCTAGAGTCATGGGAGATCAAGGTGGCTGCAGGAGAGATTGTGATGGCAAGTGGTTAGCAATAATGGAAAAGGACGGTTGAAGACATTTCATGAAGCATCTCATGTGCATCCTTAAAGAGCTCGAAGAGCAAGCTAGAATGATGAGAAGCATTGTAAGAAAGGGAGAGGTTTGATCACTCTTGAAATTTAAGAAGATTCTTCTGTTGATGATGGATTGAAATCCCAGAATGGGAGATGGTCTCTATGGACAAATTAAGGCTCGTGAGGTCTACAGAAGGCAGGTGCTGTGGAACCTGATGAATTGTTGGGTCTGATGCTACCAGAAAGCAAACACGGTGACTCTCTGTTGTTTTAGGACACTGAATTTGTATGGCACATCTCAGCTTCCTGGTTCATTAGAGACTTTACCTGCTGCTGGAGAAGCTCCATTAGAGTACGGAGGTAGTACATCTTTTTTTCAGAGGAAAAAACAGCTTCTTCCAGGTAAAGGGACTTATTTAAGGTCACAGAGTCAAGCAGTTGTGGCACAGGAAAAATGGGAATGATTATCTGGAGCCCCACTCCAGTGCCTTTGCCACATGTGCATAGAGTTCTTCACAGTTCCTTCCTTCCTTCGTCATCCCAAAAGGCTTGAACCTACAATACTGAATTTGGACATCCAAGCCCTTTTCATGTCACTTTGTCTTTCCTCCATGTCCCTTGTCATTCCCAGTCTTCCTTCTCTCCTGATCCCTTTTATAAACTCTTCAGTTTCCAATACTCTGGGTCTTCTGGTCTGTGATCTCCAAGCCCTGAAAATTTCTGACCTAGTAGAACTCATTTTATCCTCAATGTGGTGTCCCATCTTCGTTTTGAAGGTCAGGGCATATAGCCTGTGTATTCCTTTGATTACTTTTCAAAGTCACTCTCTGTGTATCGTCCATCCTTCTTTCCATAATTGTCTACTTTTTCAAAAGCCAAGCCCTATAAAAGTATTATATTAATAACCACCTTTAAAAGTAATTAAAGGTAGAAGATTTATAATAGGTATTTAGGTATTTATGTCCCATTGCTCCTAAAAGATTTTTTCTTCTTTTGCATCTCCGCCCTTCATTTCTCATTCCCCTAATATAATCTCAGTAGCCAAGTGATAAATTTGCTCCATTATTGCCACTCAGGCCCCCTTGGCTCCTTCCCTTCTGTTGTTTCACCACTCAGCTGGTTCTTTGGAGCCCCCTTGTCTGTGAACAGATCAACTCTGATGACCCTTAGCATTTGCTCTCAGAAGTGTTGCAGATTTAGTTGTCAAATACCAAAAGGAAAGTTAGCTATCGTTAAACCCAAAGCTTTACAGATGGGAAAACAAAGAGACCAGGAGAGAAAGTGACCCTCCAAGGACATATGGCTTTTGGTTGTTGGGGAGATCTGTGTCCCAGGTCTGTTGATCTCAGTCTGGGCTTTCCCCCCTGTTTCACCTTGCCCTCTGCTCTGCAAAGAAATTATTAACTTATGTGGCTCGAGGGCAATCATAAGAAGTGGAAGGTATAGTTTCTGAGTTCACAGCCTAGCTCGATGAGAAGTTAAAATGTGGCAAGTGAAAGGACAAGGCCAATTTCCCATTTGTGAGAACCTGGTGGATGGTCAGAGACTAGACCCAAGTGTGAAGGTTAGACAGGTTCAGAGATGCTGACCCCAGACTCCAGGATCAGCATGTCATGGGTTTGGATCCAGATCTGTTGCTTACCAAATGAGTAAACTTGACATGCCCCCCGAATGTCACTGAGCTTCAAGTTGGTTATAGTGTTGAAGATAAGAAGTAACAGGTATTGTGGGACTTAGTTGGCACTCAATAAATGGCATCTGGGGAGGCTTCCTTCATGGGGAGGATTAAACAAGTACAGAGGGCTGAATTATTTGTAGTCATGAAGGACAGAGGAACACAATCATCAGGTAGTGCCAAGGCCTGGAACCAATGGAGGCTGAAAAGACATGGGTGTAATGATGGGTCAGGTAGGATCCCAACCTGGCTGAATAGTAGGGTTTAGAAGAGGAGTCATGGAGCATGGCTACAGAGATAAGTACAGGTGGGATTGGACAAGGACTAGAGCCTTCCCAAAGAAGAGTTTGAAATCCAATGTATCAATTCATATAATGTTTGAATTTGAGGTGCCCAAAAGACAACCTTGTGCTATGATCCCCCATTTGAGCTTTTTGTCATGCTGGAGTTTGATGCAAGGTTAATGGGTGTTTTGGGGTCAAATATGCTTGAAAAATTCCAGGTTAAGCATAGCTAAACAAGGTTCTTCACTCAAAACTCCTTGTGGAAAGTTAGTGTTTATTATAAATTGTCAAGAAAGAAAGAACATTGCATTTCCAGAACTTATTTGATCACAGAACTCTTTTTTTTCCAAGATAAACACCAATAAGATTTTGAGTATTGTCCAGAGAAACAGGGTCAATACCTCCTGAATAGCTAGCCTCTCTCCCTCTGGGGCCATGGAAATGCTGGTCTTAGTTGCTTGGCCAGCTCTGGTTTGGTCACAATTGCTCAGAGTGGAAGGGATGTTTGTCCCTCAGGGCTCCCAGAGATTTCACCTGGGACCCCCGCCTCCTGGATCTTCTTAGTTCCTTATTTATTCATTTCGAGGATTGCTGTCAGTACCACAGACTGGGTGGCTTTGAGAACAGAAGTCCATTGTCTCACAGCTGTGCAGGCTGCAAGTCTGAGACAAAGATGGCAACAGGAATAGAGGGGAGGGTTTTTAAAGGTCTCTTTCCTTGGCTTGTAGATGACTATCTTCTCTATGTCTCTGTGTATTATCTTCCCTTTCTGCATGTCTCCGTGTCCAAATTTCCCTTTTTTCTAAGGACACCTGTCCTCCTAGGTAAGGGCCTACTGTAGCAACCTTATTTTCACTTGATTATTTTTGTAAAGACCTCCAAATAAGGTCACACTCTGAGGGACTGGGAGTTAGGGCTTCAATATATGAATTTTGAGGGGAACACACTCCAATCTGTAATACTTATTGACTTCATGCCCCACAGAAGGCCAAAAGGGTGTCTCCAAGTGGAGAAAGACAAGAAAAGGTACGCAGCAGACTGGCTGTCAGCAGCCCGCTTACTAGATACTGGGCTGCCAAATGGAGGTGGTGATGCTCAGTCCTCCCCAAATAGATGGTGAGTGCTCCTGCTTTGGTGCCTTTGCTCCTGCAGCCTGCATTCCTTGCCACCTCCAGGACACACATGCATGCACTCATACGCAGGAGGGACTTGATTCATTCATCGTAGCGCATTCTAGTAAAATACGTGGCACATGGCCTTTCCACTCCTAACGTTCCATTTACTTTCTCAGGAGCTATTTTCATAGTGATTACAGGTTCATGAGATCGTTTCAGCCTTTACATCAGTCAGCACAAGGTTTGTGCACAAAGCCATTTGACATTTGTCATGCCGTTTCTGCTCCTTCTGACAATGTGAGGATGAAATGAGGTAGGGATTGTGGCTCCATGTTCTTGCTGGGGTCACTGAGTTTCAGGGAAGTAAAATATCCTCCCCTGGTGTTTGACCCAGGATGCTCAGGCACCTGTTGATGGCCATTCCATCCACAGCACCGCATTGCTTTCTGTGAAGTACCACCTTCCGTGGGTCTGTATTCTGAGGCATCTGCCTTTTTAAATTTTCATCCTTCTGTCTTCTCTATCTCCCTCTGCCGACTGCCACCATGTCCCACAGAACACGCTCCTCCTTCCGTCTCAGTATGTACAGCACAGTCCATGCTGGGAGCCTTCCAGTGCTCTTCCGTTCCTCTTCTCTGTGGGACTGGATTTTAGGCAAGTCTAAAGCCCGGATGTATGTGTGTGTGGGGGGAGTGTGGAGCCCCTGGGAGATTGGTCTCAGTAACGGGCAGGGGTTCTCAGTGGTTTTCTGCACCTGGGGAAGCTAAGTCCCTAGGAAAGTTGGGGGGTTATCTCAAAACAGATATGGGATGGAGGATGGGCTGGGGGCTCTCATCTCCATCAGCAATCCTGCCGTCAGCAGATCCCATTGTTACAATCCAGAACTCCAAGGGGGGAGTGTGGCCCTTCAAGGCGGAGACCCCTGCTGAGGCATGTGACCTGTACAGTGTTTATAGGGGACTCCTTGTACCCTGTACTTAAAAGGATGTGGGTCCCCCCCGTCCCCCTCTGTGGTTGTCTTTCTGATGACCTCACCTTCAGCCAACTGGTCCTCTCCAGTGCCTTCTCTCCATCTCCGCTCTTACCATCTTGGTCCCGACTCCTCCATCTTTTTCCCTCCATCAGAGTTGCCTTGTTTTGGTGCACATGATCTCCCAGCCTCTGTGCCTCCCTATTCAGTTGTTTTTGTTGTTCTCCTGTGGCCATTTCAGTGCAGGTGAATAAACGTGTCCTATCCGTCACCCCAGCTTCCTGTCAGCTCCAGCCACACTCAACCCGCCAAGCCACCTGCTCATCTCCTTCCACTCGTGCCTCATTTTTCTGGAGAGCTGCTGCCTCTCCATCAGAATCCAGCCTAAGTACCCCCTCTGGGCAGCGGGGCGGACACTCTCTAGACGGGGTGACTTGCTTCTCCTGAGTGAACACATCATCTCCCCACACTTAATAGCCTATTTATGTGACTGTCTCACTCTCTCAGGGCAGGGACTTGATGGCTCCACCTTATTATGTGACCTTAGCCTGGCAGAATGTCGGAACTCTGTGAGCGTTCCCAGAGCCACTGACCTCTCTGTCGGGTTTTCTGCCGAGCGCTGGGTGTTTCTGACCTTAAAAACACTCACTGCTGGAGAGATTACCCTGAAACACAATTGACCAGGTCATTTCTTTGCTTAAAAGCATGCATTACTGGCACCACGGAGACCAGTGAGGCTTGTGAAATGCCCCCAGCCTGGCAGGCTGGATCAACCGGTTCCTCCTCGGAGTGCCCAGAGTACTTCAGGCAGGCCTCCCCCGTCGCTCTCAACCCACCAGCCTCAATTTTCTGTTTTATATTCTTTCTCTGCCCCGACATTAAATTATCCCTCAGTTTCTCTTGCTTTGCATGGGGCCTAGAACCAAGCAGGTGCCAAAGAAGTTCACATGATTAAATTTCCAGAGAGCCCCAGGGAGAGGAAGGGGAAAAAAAATAGATGTCCTGTTTTGGACTGAATGTTTGTGTCCTCCATCACTCACATTGAATCCCTATCCCTAAGTAATCTTATTAGGAGGTGGGGCCTTTGGGAGGTTATTGAGATTAGATGAAGTCAAGAATCCTGGGGGTATAAGGTACAATATGGAGACTGTAGTTATCCATACATGATATAGGATATATAAAGTTGCTAAAAAGGGTAGATCTTAAGAGTTCTCACCACACACAACTGCAGGGTGGCTAGGTGAGTGATGGATGTTAGCCAGCATTTCTGTGGTGATCATTTTGGAATATATACATGTATCAAATCACCATGTTGTATACCTCACAATCACATGCCATTATATGTTCATGGCATCTCAGTAAAGCTGACAAAAAATTAAAAAGAAAAAGAAATGGCTTATTTTGAGGTCAGTTTCAGAATATTTGAGAGATTAATTTTAAGAAATGGAGGGGATGGTATGAGAGATATGGGAAGAAAAGTGAAAGTACGTAAAAATGACAGCATCTCCACACCTAAGTTTAAATTCTGAATCTAACATTCGGTGGGCTTGGGTCAATCACACCTCCTATCTGAGACTCAGTCTCCAGATGTTAAGTAGGATTGAGGATTATTAATTAATTAATTAATAATTACATAAATATATCTTGAATGTTTACTCTGTGCAAGGAACTGTGTTAATTACTGGGAGAGGAGGGAATGCATTCATAAATCTAGATTACCCAGAATATTTGTCTTCCAAATCCTAGATTCTGTGATGCTGTGAACTCTCTTTGTTCATGTTGCAGTTAACATAGCTTTTAGGAACTACAGTCAGTAACTAATTTTGTAGCAGACACACTCATTTTAATGTGCCACTAAGAAAATGATTCCAACTTCTGGGATAAAGTCAGGTTCTCCTATGGAAATATACATGAAGTTGCTAAGAAATTATATTCTTAGTGACCTCTTGAGCTCTGCTCATGCATAGAATTGAGGAAATAAGAGGCTCTTTGATACAGGTACAGAAGGCTTACTGTGAGTGTATCTGGCGGCCCTTCATTCTGAAGGTTTTGGTGAGCTGTTGAGAGCCTCTGATTAGGAACATGACTAGAAGCTCTGCTTTATAGCATTTCATTTGATGACTTATGCAGGCATTTCCAAGGCAAGAACCTGGCAAATATGCTAATAGCCTCATGCCGAGAATGAGTAAAGAAGGAACACAGGGTTCATTCACCATGATAAAACCATGAAGACACCTTTATGTTTCCTTTGTTCAGGTTGGTGTCTCTAGAGGAGGCAGCTCTGCTGAGGGGTCCCCAGATCGATGCTTTCGCACTGGTACAGGCCAGGCCTTACCATTCTTTATTGGGCTTGAGATTCTAGAGAAAAGGACCAGACCACGAACCACACTTTCAGCATAAATGAAATTTACCTTCCACTTTCGGTTCAGACTCAGATGCTGTGAACTGAGCCCCTCTTAGCTGCTTGGGGCAGGACCGCACTGTGCCATCCTTCGTTTCTCCAGGTCTTGCTCTTTTCATGTGTCAGTAAAGGATTTGGACTTCAGCTCTGATAGTCCGTATTTCCCTGTGGGAAGTGGGACTCAGGATCCCTTAAAGACAACTGGCAGCCCCCAGACTCTGGGGAAAAACAGTCCTAAGTGAGGCAGCAAAATCATATTGGCTTTAGCTTCAACTCTCTGGGGAACTTCTGGAAAAAATCACCTCCTCGTTCCCGGTCTCTGTTTCTATATGGTAAAGTAGGGAGTTTGGAAGATAGTGTCTTGAAGTACCATATCCCAGTGTAATTTTCAGTGGTTTGGGGTCTGGCATAGCTTCAGTGCTGCCTGAGAGAAATAGGGAACCTCCAGTTGGATAAAAGGAACAGGGCCATTGCAACCCATCTTCAAACCAGTAGAAGGTCTTTCCTCTTTTTTATGTGGGTATTATGTTTGCCCGTTGAAAAGCAAGTAGAGAAAGCAGAGACCAGAATAAGCAAGAATGCAGAAGGAACTGGAGACACTAACTTCACAGTCCAATAACAAATCTGCAGCTGAAAATACGAGACCAATTCCCAAGACAAAAATCAGCAGAAAATCTTGACAATCAGATAATCTGTCGCTATGACAATTGAGTTTCAAGTCTCCTAATTGAGCACAGCCTCTGTGGGAGTGGGTGACACACAGCAGCGGCATGAACAGCAATCACCCTGCTTTCTGTGCTCTGGGAAGCATTTTGAGCCCGTCAGCAAACCATCCATCTGCTCTGCCTTCTTCCTTCCTGAAAAGTGCATCTGCAAGAAAGCCCAGGGCTGAAGGCCAGGAGAGCTGTGCGCTCAAAGCTTCTAGGTTCTTTTGCACTTAGATGAGGGTCAGCGATTTCTAAAAAGAGCTTTTTGTTCTTCCTCGGAGTAGCCCTGTAAAAAAAGGCAAATGATTCTTAAAGCTTCCAGAGGTGTACATGTAAATATTCTGCTGAAGTAAGCTACTTGTCCACGTTCCCTGGTTGCTCTGGGTGGGAAGGAGGCCTGTCATTCTCCCAGAGCCCTGTAAGGCAGTCTTGCAGCCTCGAGACATTAAGAATTTCCACAGATGCATGGATTTTCACAGGAAGAATGAAGACACTTACTAAGAGGGTTATGAACCTTCCCAACCTTTCCCTTGGCTATTGACTCCATTCATTCACGAACATTCTATTAGATGCTTATTATATATGACAAATACTACCCTCCCTCAGCTCACTCCCCATCCCTTTTAGAAGTTCCAGAAGAGCAATTATATTGTCAGTTTTGTTCATGACTGAATATCAAGTGTTTATAAAAACACCGGGCCCAGGGTAGACTTTCACACATTTTTAGAAAGATCAGGACAAAGGACTGAAAGTATTAAGATAAAGAGAGGATTTACCCTTCTCTTGAGGGGCCTGCTATATAGTGAGGGAGTCAGGGTACAGGCAGACACTTTTCACAATGTAGGTAAGTTGTAAAATGGAGGTATGTGTGTGAGAGAGGTGAGGATTCTGGTCTTCCCCGGAAGTTCTAGACTTTCCCCAAACGTTATGTTCAAGTCAGGGGACCATTCATCAGGAGCATCACTGACAATACAGAGTACGGATCACCCTGCCTCTGGAAGGTCCTGGGGAGTGTTATATGGTTGAAGACAGAAGGGAAGATGCCGGTGGAAGTGAGAACCACCTCAAACCTGCCCCGTTGTCAGGTAGACGAGGGTAATAATTCTGTCCTGTGGCTCCAGTCCATAGAACCTGGGGAAGTTCTTGAAAGCATCAGGAAAGTGCATTTCCTTTCAGGGAAAGTGAGACCTTTCTAGCAATCAGATGTTCAAGGTATCAAGTTGCTTTTCTGGAAGTTCAAGCAATAGCTGGACATGAGGTAGCAGGGATTCCCGCACTCCGGAAGATGGAGCCTGAACAGAAATTTCACTCTGTTCTTGGGCACTAGCTCTGTGGCGGTGCTGCCTGGCTACTGCATGGGAAGCTACAGGCTGAAGGGCTGTGCTGTGCTCTGTGCTGTGCTCTGGCATGTACTAAGGTTGAATAAGATTTCCCTCTTTTTCTTTCTTTCTTTCTTTCTTTCTTTCTTTCTTTCTTTCTTTCTTTCTTTTTCTTTCTTTGAGAGGGAAGGAGCGAGAAAGCAAGCATGAATGCGAGTCGGGGGTGGAGGGGAAAAGAGAATCTCAAGCAGGTTCCTCACCCAGTATAGAGCCAGATGTGGGGCTTGATCTCATGACCCTAAGATCATGACCTGAGCTAAAATCAAAGAGTAGGAGGCTTAATTGATTGAGTCACCCAGGAGGCCCCAGCCCCCATTTTTTGAATAGGATTTCACTACAGCCAAAGGTTCTCCTATTTCTTTTGGTTTTATTTACTGAACCAGATATCTGTGTGTTTCCTTCTAAATTCTGTGACCCATGATGAGACTAACATTAAAAAAGACCATGCTAACATTGTTTTTGCTTTGGTTTATAGAATGTTAGAACTGGGAGAGAGCTTTCATATAGCCTCTATAAGTGATTCCTAACATTTTGGATGTCTTTGACCTATTAAAACTTTTCATGGAAGCCGTTTCCAGGAAAAGGCACATGTGTCCTCACAACAAATGCTGTCTAAAAGGAGGTTCAGATGGTTTGCATTTACTGTGAAGCCCACTGAAGGCCCCTTCAACAGTCCATGAAGGCCACACTGAGATTTCCTGTCTTAGTCCCACCCAAACTTTGCAGATGGGAAATGGAAGCTGGTAGGCAACTGCAGGGGAGGCAAGTCCACAGAACCTGGAGCCAGAAGGTCTTTACCCAAGTCCATGATCTGCCTTCCAGATGTGCTCTAGGGTGCATTGGGATACTGGAGATCAGCACTAGTTTTATACTGTGGTCCTACCCAATTTACAAGAATGCCTTTTCAGGTCTTCCTGAAATACACATAGGGGACCACAAGTGATAGGACAAGCAAGATGTAGAAACTAGATGGAGGAGAAGTTGCATGAGGGGGGAAGGTAGAAGCGCCTTGGATAGAACAGAAGCGCAGCTGTCTTGGTCCGTCTGTATCAGAACCACCAGTTGAGACCAGGCCGGGGCAGCATGACAGAGCCATGGCCTAAAGGCACTCAAATGCCAAAGTCTCTTCCTGGACTTCGAGACTTCTACCCTAATGTTGCTATGGGACAGTTTATGGCCATGGTGAGGAAATGAAACCATGTGTCCTCAGGAGGGGTGAGTAGTGTGAGTGCACTTCTGATAGGTAGGAATCCTGATACCAGCAATTGGCGGTAGAAGGGGAGACCCCGAGGGTTTATAACGCCAAAGAGCTTACCCTGGGTAGAACTTGCATTCTGCTTCCTTGGTTATGCCAAGGAAGAGAGAGGGGAGTAGAGAGGTTTCTATTGAACTATGATTTCTTAATCTCTCCAGTGGCTACAGCAGCAGAGAACTGCCTGGAAAGGGGGCTGGGAGTTAATGGGCAGCACATTTAAATATTATGGACCTTAATTTCTTTGGATAATCCAAACAATCACAATGCATTGCTTATGGTTGTGTGTTAAAGAAGGTTATTTGGTGGTATTTGTTGCTTGGGAAGCTTTCGGCAAAAGAAGGGGGCAGGGATCAAAGTTCTGCTTTGTCTTTAAAGTTAGTTGGCATGGCTAGGGCCAGGCAGGATGGAGTCTGGTGTTCAGGATACTTTTCATGTAAATCACAGTTGAGCTTCTAGAGCGATATTTTGCCATTCTTTCTCTGCATACTATCTGGTATTGCATGGAGATTTTGAGATCTCATTTTGAATAAGACTGACCAGGTTTCCAATTTCTGACTCTCATTAGTGGAGCAACTGGTGTGATGTCATTCAATTTCCTTAAATCACAGTTTCCTCCTGGGTATAAAACATCTCTGCTTCAAGAGAAATGCCCTCCCCTCCGCAGCTCTCCCCTCTTCACTTAATGGGGTGACCCTCAGAGCAGGGGCTTGCTCAGCACTCGCCCTCCCCTCCCTCCACCTCCCTGCTCTGTTGTTTTGTTACTTCTTTTGTTCTTCTTCTTCTTAATGGGAAGTCTGCTATATATCAGGATTTGTCTTAAGCTGGTAGCCTTTTCTAGGAGGTTAATTCACATGTTTTATAATACCATTATGGTTCTCAGCCCCCAAGATCAAGACTCCTTTGCCGATAATTAGAATTGCATTCCTAGGTTTCTCTAGAAGATACTCTCACTAGCAGAACCCTCCTTCCTCAGCTGCACTTCCCCTCACACTTCCCGGAGACAGGTCATGTCCTTGACCTGTCAGGGCCCTGGGATCCATTTCTGATCAAAAGATCAGCTACTTGGTGGCATGTTCCACTCTTGTGCCCTATTTCCTTCTTGTCCCGTCTGTCATCCATCTCTCTCCAGCACGTCACTCTGCTTCCCCTCTGTCCTCCTTCCCACCGTCCGAGCTCCTCCAATAAGTCACAGCTTTGCATTAGCCCTAAATTGGCTAAAGATGAGAGAGAAAGAAAGACTAAAGACTTACCAGGTTGGTGGCCTTTGATTCCTGGTATGATCACAGGCAGCTTTAGAGATGAGGTGACCTGCTCTGTCCACACTTCTCTAACTTGTTTCTCCTCAAATGCTTTCATTGCCTTGAATAAAACCAGGTTTTGCCTGATATGGAGTCCTTCTTCATTCTGCCCCAGATTACCCTTATGGGTACAATAGAGAAACCTGGCTTAGGTATGAAGATATTCTAATATCCAATTCACCGATAAGTCCAGTCATAATTGTAGTTTCCGATATAGGAAAGATGTTAGGGTTTGAAGCAGATGGCCAAGAAAGAATTCTTGAGACATCTTTGGTGCAAAAAGGTGATTTTATTAAAGCACAGGGGCAGGACCTGTGGGCGGAATGAGCTGCCATGGGGTCATGAGGAGTGGCCCATTATATACTTTCAAGTTGGGAAGGGGTTAGGGATAGCATAAGTCTCTAAGGAATTTTGGAAGCAAGGTTTCCAGGATTTTGAGGGGGCTAGCTATTGTTAGGAAAACATCATTTATTACTGTCTAGTAAAACCTTAGTCATGAGACCTTTCAGATATATATTGGTGGGCCATATTTTTGGGGAGTTTAGAGATAAAGGAAATTTCCAAAGGAGTTTTTATATATTAAAGTAGACTTACAGGATTCTGGTTGGGGAAGGAGGGCCAGGCTAGGATTGCCTTTTGCCCTTACCAAAGTATTGACATGAAGGCAGTTGAGTCCCTAGAGGAAGGTCACTCTACCTGTTTCAAGGACTTGTCAATGGGCTATAGGTAGTAAGGAAATTGAGTAGTTTTTCTTCTGCCTTTGTTCACCACATCAGTTTCCAAGACTTTACTTCTGTGTTCTCATTCCCCCAAAACTAAAGAATAAAATATATATGATAAAGATCTTGGTTGACTTTGGGTCAGTTTGTGCCAATGGAAGTTTATTTGTCTTTGCAGGAGGAGTAGAGAAAGCTCGGATCCCTCTCCTAAAGAAAATCCACTGATTCTGGTGTGGTTTTTACCGCACAGTGGTAATTTTGGTGAGGGTGTAGCCCTCTCACATTGATTTTCCATGCAATTTAGCAGGTATTGACTTAAATATGATTCATTCATCTGACTGTCTCAGTAGAAACAACCTAGAAATATGTCCACACTGGCACTCTCCAGAGAAGGTGAGGGAGATGAGCGGCTGCCTGCACAGTAGCTGGTAGCTTTAGGTCAGGACGAGGTTGAGTGGGCCAGGGTTTTACTAACAACAGGATCCTGCATGGTGCCCGGCTGCAGACTGGCACTCGGGGGTGGGCAAGAGGGATGCCTGGCAGCAGAGGCAGGAATGTGTGGGCATGATGAGGAGCCTAGAGCAGACAGACCAGAAGGATCTGTGCCCAGGCACAGGCAAGGTTTTCTGCTGCAGAACTCTGAAATAGTGTGGAGATGCATTTCCAGCAAGTAGATGGGTGTGGGGGTTGGCCTTTTCTAATGGGCTGCTTAAAGGGAAAGGATTGTTGGCCTCACAGACTCACACAGCTACGGAGGAAAACCCATTATAGTACCACTAATGAGTCCATGTTGTCCTTCATCCATAAGTGTAATTGGAAAACTAAGAATCACTAGATTTGAGCAAAACCCCATAGCATGAGAAAGGACCTAAGTGAGCAACAGAGCAAATTCAAGGTGCATAAGACACTTTAAAAAAAAAACACCTTATTTATTATATTTAGATTTGAGATCATATTGTGCTACTATAATACAAAAAGGCCAATGTAAAAAAAAATGAGGAGTCAGTAAATAATCAGACATAGGAAATTAAGCAATATCAAGGCAAAAGCAAAATGTCAGTGGGTGGCCAGAGTAAGGACATAGAGAAGATTAACTGATCACAAAGATACAGTCTAGGATGTAGGGTAAACAGACAGAGGCGGAAGAGATGAAGAGTGACTGGAGAAATGTGAAGGGCAGATCCAAGGGTTCAACATCCATCCACCTGCAGCTCCAGAAAGAGAAAACAAAAAGAAAGGAAATGAAGTCATTTGGAGGAAAAAAAAAAAAAAAGGCAGCTCATTTTCTGAGTTGAACAGTTGAATCTTCACATGGAAGGGTACATTGAAGACTGAGCCAGATTAATCGAAAAAGAGATCCTGGATTGATGAAAAATATATATTTCAGAAATCCCAGGATAGAGAGAAAATCTTATAGGCTCCAAGAGAGAAAAATACATATCGTCTACAAAGAAACAAGCATTATACCAACATAGACCGCTTTCATTATCAGCTTTGGGGGGAATAAATATAGAGCATTGTCTTGACAATTCTGAGAGAAAATAGTCTGACTCTAAAATTCTATATCCAGATGAACCATCAGTTAAGTTAAAGCCAAAAAACATGATTTCAGAGTTTACCTTTCACATACCCTACATGAAAAAATTACTTTAGGAGCTATTTTAGCAGAATAAAAAAGAAATCCACAAAAGAAGATGGTAAGGTACCCCAAAAGGGCATTATTGCATGGCCCGAGTGAATGAAAAAAGTTACAAAGAAATGAAAAGAGGTTTCATTAGACTTTGTTGCTTGGAATTCTCTTTTGTATGACATAGGACTTTTTTTTTTTCCTTATGGGTCCAGTTATATCACTTGGTTCTATCTTTGAATCAACCTATAGACTCAGTATGAAAGACTTACAAAATTTATAGATGAGGGTTTCAGTATTATGAACCTTGACAGAACATAAATAATACTTAACCAATGTTAAAGTAATTGAGCAAGGATTCTATCACATGGGGGTGGCCCTAATGTCTTGATAGCTTACGTCAACAAACCAAATCCAAGCCAGGATAGAACGGCCAGAGTCAAGGCACTGGAATCAGAAAGTGAAACCCAGAGACAGCCAATCACAATAGTCAACTAGGCTTTCCCAAATAAGGTAGCCGAGTAAGCTGTGGCCAATCAAATACTTTCTTGTCTTCACTTCTGTGTCTTCTCTGTGAAAACCTCTCCCTAGCTCTCCTATAGGTGGAGCATTCTTAACCACTTTTGGCTTGGTGCTGCCCTATTCTAATGGAAAATTGCAAAGAGCAACTCTTCAAAAATTTTAATGTGCCTCAGTTTACATTTTAACAGTAGGAGAAGCAAGAGGAAGAAGGGAGAGATGTTGAAGTTTGTAGAAATGTATAATGTCTTTGTTGTTTATATCCAATTTGATATTGGAAATTCAAAAGTATCTATATAAAATGGACAAAACAGGGAAGAGGGGTTTAATTACATTATTTCATATCTCAGGAAGAATTTTAAAGATTTTATTTATTTATTCAACAGAGAGAGATCACAAGTAGGCAGAGAGGCAGGCAGAGAGAGAGAGAGAGAGGAGGAAGTAGGCTCCCAGCCAGGGAGAGAGCCCGATGCGGGGCTCGATCCCAGGACCCTGGGATCATGACCTGTGCTGAAGGCAGAGGCTTTAACCCTCTGAGCCACCCAGATCCCCCCACCCCCCGCCTTTTTTAAAGATTTTATTTACACAGGAAGAATTTTAAAATAAGCTGTTAATAGTGGCTGCCCATAGGGAGTGGGCTTGGGGGTTGTGAAAATAGGGTCAATTTTACTTTTCACAGTCTTCTGATAACATAAAATTTATTTCAGTAGAAAACAATCTTTCCTTTGCTTTTTGTAAAATCTCAGACCATTGAGGTCTGCTAAATCCCAAGATTTAAATTTCCCTGGGATTACGTCAAATCAGAGTGCTTTACATGACTTTCCCCTATGTGTACTCCTCAGAAACCAATCTCTGGCTTTGATTTTGGTTTTTTGTTTGTTTGTTTGTTTCTTACGTTTTTTGCTCAATGAAGAGAAAACCTCGCTTGTCAGTCTTCACCCTAGAATGGTTTACCTTCCACATGGATACATGCAGACGTTGTACAAACAAGTCTTTGCAAAATGAAATGCTTTTATTTCTAGTAGCTAAAATTCAAGATGAAAGACTGGTTATAGAATTTCTAATATTGGGATTAAAAATAATTGCAAAGCAGCCCCATGTAATTAAAGAGATTATCATGAATGTGGCAGTGCTGGGAAAAGAGTCGTGTATCATAGTCCTTTCTTACTGAATTCGCGTCGATTCTGTTGACTTTGGACATCCTTCAGGAAACAGGCCCAGGTTTGCTAGGCCCTCTCACACAGGCAAGATCACTCATTTTTTTTTTTTTTTAAATGGGTCATTTATTCAGGATGCCAGACCAAAAAAAAAAAAAAAAAAGAGGAATAAGCAAAACTAATGAGTTATCTGTGTACTTTGCATATAGACTAGAAGATTAATCTTTGTTAAATGCTTGTTTAATGTTACAGTTAATAATTAGTTACCTTGTCGCCCTAGACCATCCATCATTTTATTGAACTTGTGGGGTTTCTGTTTTGTGGGTTTTTTTTTTCCACCTTCAAAGGTGGTTGCTTGTAGACAAAAGACGCTTACCTGGATGGCTATTGAAAGAACTGTTGATGTTTGAGGAGTCAATTTTCACACACAATGTTTTTGTTCCTTCTGGCTTCAGAGAAGTCCTCTGTGAGTTCCAAGAAGGAAGTGACAAGCGTGTGGGTTTGGAAATCAGACGTGAGCCCAGACTTGCCAGTTGGCACGTGTAGGTTATCCAACAATTGACAGAACTTCTTTGGCCCTCAGTTTCCTCCTGTGTCAAATGAGGGGATTGTAGTAGAAGGCCTTGAAAAACAGCTCCAGCGCTCACTCTTTGTATATGATAAGCCAGGAATAAAGGTTATTTTGGAAACATTTTTCTTTTGACCAAAAGAAAAGAAAAAAAAGGAAAAGAAAAGAAAGAAAGAACAGCTCGCAGGGAGCTGCCTTAACAATATTCCCTGGAATATTAGTTCTAATGTCTGTAGTATCTCCAATCGCAACTAAACATGCCTTTTTTCATCATCAAAAGTAGCTATAGAAACCACATCACCACATCGATAGTGACTATTGTAAGAAGCTTTCACATTTTCAGGGCTTCGGGAGATGCTGACAAGAAGGAGGGAGAAAACAATGGCTTGTGCTGTTACTGACTTCACTTTCAGTGGTCTGGGCATTGTGTCCGTGTCCTTTATTTTTTAATTTTTTTTAAGATTTTATTTATTTATTTGACAGACAGAGATCACAAGTAGGCAGAGGCAGGCAGAGAGAGAGATGGGGAAGCAGGCTTCCTGCTGAGCAGAGAGCCCGATGTGGGGGGCTCGATCCCAGGACCCTGGGATCATGACCTGAACCGAAGGCAGAGGCTTTAACCCACTGAGCCACCCGGGCGCCCCTAATTTTTGTTTTAATTTATTTTTTTAAGAGCGTCCGTGTCCTTTAAAAGTACCAAGGGTTCCTGCAGTTTCTTCCATGTGGATTAGAGATTCAGTACAGGGAAGAGCATTCGGGGAATGAGTTGAAGCCTGGGTCATGTTGATGCCTTTGATATTATACAGACTTGGGCAAGGGATAGAAACCCTCTTCTTCGGTGTGGTCTTGGAAAGTAAAGGCAAAGCCAAACAAAGAGGCAAAGTAGGAAGCTTCTCCTGGCTCCGTCATCAGCCAGCTGGGTGTCTCCATGTCCCCAACTGTGAAGCAGCTTAGATGGCACTCAGCCATGGTTTAAAAAAATTTTTTTTGACCCAAATCTACAGCTTTTGGAGCCCCAATGTAAGGAACAGATAACAGTGGGGCTGCCGTGGATGGCTTATTAGTGGGGAGCCCCGGACTCCTGCCTATAATCCTCATGCCATTTCTGGTCCCTACCAGTGTCACTTGAGGCCTTTTGGAGCAGCTAGGAGCCCAGTGTGAAATTTCGGGCTCAGAGGTCCTTCTGTGCCAGCCCCAGACAGGCACTGACAGGGAAGCAGGGAACAACAATGAGGATGGAGAGACTTCACTCTGACAATTCCTGCAGGAAGGAAGGAAAGAAAAGTTCTCCTGCTGCAAGCGGATTATCTAAAACCTCACAGGCTACAAATCTGTGCACTAGAAAACCATGGGCAGCTCACTCCACCTTGTTATCATCCCACCAGAAAAAATAATACCAGTCATCATAAAAATGCTAATGCTGTGAAAAACACAAAAGCCCAGTTTAATGTCTAATATGTAAGGACATACTACAGTGTATATGGGATTATACTGGAAAGAGGACGGAAGACCTTGGTGGAAGGAGGAGTCAGGAAGGGCTGGGCTGCCTCTTTCAGGAGACAAGAGCCGCAGGCACACGGTCAGGCAGAATGCGGTGGGGAGCCCTTGAACTTCAGACCCTGTGACCAAATGTGCCTGGAGAAGAGGGTGCCTATGGGTATAGTGGCACCGAGGACTGGGTTCTTCCAAGGCTTGCTGTACACAGCTGTGGAGTGTCCTTGTGTTCAGCTGTACCACAAGACCACACTGGGAGAACAGTGCTGTGAATTGTGGCTTCTGCACTATTTTATGTTGTTCCCAACTTAACAAGTGCTTATGAGCAAATCTTTGTCACATGTTGCATGTTGCAGCAGGTCACCCAGGTCCAAGGGGGTACATCTGTCTCATCTGGCCTGCCCTAGAATCGATGATGTACAAGAAAGAGGAGGCTGTCCACTTCTGGTTTTTTAGGGCCCCAAACCACCTCCTACATACCATGCCTTCCTGGTTTCAATAAAAGGAACTGCAAACTCCAAGAGTTTCCTGGACAATTAATTGTTGGAGGCTGCCACCAGTGTGCGTTCCCTCGGCTTCCTCAGTAGGCTGGCATCTTTCTGGATCCAGGCCATCAACTCTTCCAATCTGCTGTTGGGGATCATATTCCCGAACATTCTTGTTAGGTATTCATCATCCACTCTTCAATCCATCCATCCAACCACCATCTATCCTACCAGCCATCCATCCATCCTTCCATCCATCCATCCATCATCCATTCATTTTTTGGCCTTCGTACCCCAGAGTCATTTCTATGGGTGAAGAACTCCCTGTCTGTAGTCACAGACAGCTGAGTCAACTTTCATCTTGCTCTCTGTTGGAAAAGGGTAGATACTCAATTAGCAATGGAGCTCAGGAGATTTAGACAATTTAATACCTTCATTTCCCTACCTCTTCTCCAGTTTCTCCAGCTGCTATTTTGTGATAATAATAATAATTTAAAAAGTGATGTTTACTACAAAGGTTTGGGACTACAAAAGCAATATTTCTGCAGGCAATTGGTCAATAACATAATCCGTTTCTCTTTGGAATCTTTCTTTTAAGTCTCCAGTGTCATAGTCTGGCCAGCTGTGCTATGCTGACAACATAGAAAATATTCACCTTTATTGTCCATTCAGGAGTCATTGGCAAGAACCACACATGGGCTTCTGGTGACAACAGAGTTTTAATTGCTTTATTGAACAGGTGAGTCTCCAGAAGGTGCAAACAGAAAATGACTTTATTTTGCCCTTCCCCACCTCAATCCTGCTCTATCAGATATTAGTTCCTGGCCTTTGGACGGTTTTGCTGGCAGAGCCTAGAGTGTCCAGTCATTCTCAGGTGCAAGTATTAAAAAGTCCAGTCCAATCTCAATCAAAACATACCGTGTTCATCCTAGTCTTTGCTTCTCCAGTCTCTCAGTGCAGGCGGACTGTAAAATTAATTGCACAAGGTGTGATGTGCACAACACGGTCTGTCCTACATCTTTCTCCATCCTACTTTTCTGACCGTCCTTCTCTGCCCTTGTGCGGCTTCTGTGCTTTTCAGGATTAGAGTTGAGAATAAGGAGAACAGAGAAAGGCAACGGCCAATATGACTGACGTTATTGAACCCTGGGTCACTTACCTCTCGGCCACAGAGTCCCAGATGCTGACTTTTCCACGGGGATATTCAGAGAGCCACTCCCATTCTCCCCGTCTTATATTCTCTGACCCAGGCAATGTGCTCACAGACAGACTTCTTACGTCTCCTCCTCAGCTGTTCTCCAGTGGTTTACCCTGCAAAGCCTTTGTGTTCTCAGTCTTTTTCGCTCCTCCCTGAAGTTGTCCCGAGGGAGGTCCTTTCAAGATGGCACACCGTGGGCAGTGGAAAAGCTGCTTCCTTGCCCCTCCTCCAGCTAAAGTACAGATTGCGCTTATTGAAGAACTTCTCTCTCTGTTTTTGGGGCAGCTCCAATCACCAGCCTCTGTACCGTACCAGACTTGAAGGGTCAGAAGCCAATCTGCCCCAAGAATCCTTTTTATCAAGTTCCTCTTCAATCGCAGCATAGTAGAAGCTATGAATTTCCGTAGCCCTGCAAACATCCAGCTCTGGGGTGAGCTTGATGTCAAAAAGTGAATCCACTGAAGGTTTGCTTCTTAACAGCCTCAGACTGGAGGGGGGAGCAACCTCCACGGGAAGGAGAGGCAGAGTGGCCCAGCTCTGTAGGCTGACAATTCTCTTCAAAGAAACTCACCCTCTGATCAATATCCTTTGAATTTCTCATTACTGTTGCCGTTGTTATTATTATTTGGTATAAGCTGGAGTTGTAGGGTGGCATATGGGTTGTGGAACCAGTTTTGCTGTCTCTTGGCAAAGCCTATAGGCACAGGTCTTCTTTTTAAAATGTGTGACCA
This sequence comes from Mustela putorius furo, assembly GCF_011764305.1. Taxonomy (NCBI): domain Eukaryota; kingdom Metazoa; phylum Chordata; class Mammalia; order Carnivora; family Mustelidae; genus Mustela; species Mustela putorius. Next base: position 1,650,624 of record NW_025421485.1, read on the forward strand.
TTGGTCATTTTTCATAACACTGGAACTTTGACAGAAACTCAAAGAAAAGTCCCATGTAATATATGTTTTACAAAGAACTGTAAAAAAAAATAAAAAGTCAACATTTTATTTCAACATTAAATCCTTGTCGTCATGGGGAAAACTGCTGATCATGGGAATGTCAGTGAACACTTTGGTATATAACTCAGGTATGTTAGCAGATCTAGATCTGGGTGAGGGGCTCTCAAGCCTTAGCATCACTGAAGGAGCTGGTTACAGAGGATCCTCTTCAGGACCATCCTCAGAGACCCTGAATCAGTAGGTCTAGGATAGGACTCAGGAACCTGCCTGTTACATAAGCATCCCTCTCCCCTTCTTCATTCTGGAATAGGGAGTCCTGGACCACAAGTTTAAAAAACATCACTCTAGGTGATTCTGGTGCCCTCTAGTCCATGCTGGAGGCAGAGGTCCACATTGTTCTAATCCTACACTGAGGACAAAAGGGCAGATCAGGTGAAAAAACTGTTTCAGGTCTGATTCTTGTGAAGTTCTGCTCCTAGGAGCAGGCTCCTAGCCAGCTATCTATTGTGCGCCAGATGCTTTAAGGTCACCTAGAGCTTGCTTACAAATGAGAGCCAGAGTTCTGTCCAGAGCACAGGCCTGGGGGCTGACCCCACACTTACCTTGGACTGCATCTCTGCCCTCTGAGACGGTGGTAACTGTGGGTGAGGAGAGCACAGATGCACCACCAGGATAAGAATCCAGGCCTGGCTCTTCCCCATCCAAAATTCCTTACATTTCTGGCAAAGGGTATCGTTTCCCTTTGGTTCCTTCCAACTACAATAGGATTTCTAAAATTTGTGATTTGGATTGTAGCAATTAATGTCATGGTGAAATACAAGGTCTTTAAAAAAAAAAAAAAAACTGGCTAACTCCTTAAACAAAGCCGAGTTTCCTTTCAGGTAAAAATTGATGAAGAAATATTTGAGTGCCAAAAATGTGACTCATAAAAATGATTGCCTATTATTTATACTAAAATTAGAAGTGGACTAATATTGTTATATTGAATTATATATTTATTTTATTATATTATGTAACTATATCTTCTATTAAAAAAATCATTATTTTTTTTCTATTTTCTACCCAAAGCTCTCCCCAAGTGTGCCATAAGCTTATAACAAACAAAAGTATATCTAACTCCTGTACTTTTTTTTTCTATTGTGAAAAGCATTTTGTTTGCCTCCTATGAGCTATGGGAAGCTGTATGCTTAGAAATGAAAATAATCACCCTGGGATTCTAGTCATTATATAGTCATGAGACTGGGATTTGGAATCAAAGGCAGAGGGTTGTGCAGTTAGGTCTTCATGACATGACACTAGGGAGATTCTCAAGTCAGAAGAAGAAAATAGAAGGGGATACTCAGAGGAAGAAAACTCTCATTTGTATGTTTCTGATACAGCACAGTATTATTAGGCAGATGCTAATAACCCACAAAACGAGTAAGTAGCAAGCTAACAAGTCTTGAAAAATTAACAAGACAAAGGGAAAAATAAAGTGGAAAATAGTAAATATGGAAAGATAAAGAAAGGAATTAAAGACAAAACACCCTGTGGAAAAAATCCATAATAACTCTTGTTAATAAAAAAATTCTCTCTGTAACTCCTATAACTCAGCAACAACAACAACAAATGACCCAATTGAAAAATGACAAAGCACTTAAATAGACATTTCTCCAAAGAAGATACATAAATGGCCAACAAGCACAAGAAAAGATGCTCAACATCATTAGTCATTACGGAAATGCAAATCAAAACCTCACTGTAGTAATACTCCAAACTCGTGATGCTATTATAAAAAACAAAACAAAACAGAAAATAACCAAATATCTTGACAAAGATATGGGGAAATTGGAAGCCTGTGCATTGCTAGAGGGGATATAAACTGGTGCAGTCATTATGGAAAATGATAGAGTGATTCCTCACAAAATTAAACAGAATTTCCCTATGAGCTAGCAATTCTACTTCTGAGCTTATACCTAAAAAAAGTGAAAGCAGGATCTCAAACAGTTATTTGTATCCCTGTGTTTACAGCAGCATTATTCACAATAGCTAAAAGAAGCAATTCAACTGTCCGTTGACAGATCAATGGATTAACAAAATGTGGTATGTGCATATGATGGAATATTATTCAGCCTCCAAAAGGAGGAAATGTTGATTCATTCTGTCACATGGATGAAACTTGAAGACTGTATGCTCAGTTAAATATAGCTTCATATAGTCAGGGTTATCCAGAGAAATAGAACCACGTATGTTCACATGTATAAGAAGAGATTTATTTTTAGTTGGCCCGTGAGACTGTAGAGGTTTGGCAAATCCAAAATCTGATGGGGGACATTGAAGATTCAGGAAATGGTTGCAGTTTGAATCCAAAGCCAGTCTTCTGGTAAACCAGCAACAACCAGTGTTGCAGATGAAGTCTGAAAGCAGTCTGCTGGAGAATTCCCTCTTGATCAGGGGAGATCATTTCTTCTGTTTGAGCCTTCAACTGATTGGATAAGGCCCACCCATATTATGGAGGACAATCTACTTTACTCAAAGTCGACCAGTTTAAATGGTAACTTAAATTTCATCTTAAAAACCCTCACAGACACATCCAGAATAATGTGTGGCTCAGCCAAACTGACACATAAAATTAACCCTCACACACTTGTATGAGGTTCTCAGAGTAGTCAAATTTGTAGAGACAGAAGGTAGAATTGTGATTTCCAGGGGTTGAGGGGAGGGAGGCATGGAGAGTTAGTGTTTAATGAATACAGAGTTTCAGTCAGGGAAGATGAAAATTTCTGGAGATGGATGATGGTAGTGGTTGTATGAGTGTGAATGTGTTCAATGCCACAGACCTGTATATTTAAAATTGGTTAAAATGGTAAATTTTAAGCTATGTGTACTTTATCACCCCCCCCCCAAAAAAAAGGAATAGAAAGCTCTTGCTTACTGAGCACCTATTACATACCAGGAACTATGAATGCATTTTTTCTTATCTGCACAATTACCAACTGGAATAGTGTTATTGCCCCAATTTTCCTACTCTAGGACAGAGCCAGGTCAGTAGTCAGTCATTAGTGGAGCCTATTGGATCCAAGGTCATTCTCCCTCCAGTAAAAACACATTCGTTTACCTCACTGCTATTTAAAAGCCTTACAGTGTGCCAGCCCTTTCTAGGGAGGCCTGATAGGTGTTGGCTGAATGAGAAGATTCCAGAGGTCCAGGCCTCTTGAGCCTCAATGAGACTGGGTGTGAGATCTCTATTAATTTCACCAGGACCATGTTTCCCCAGAGTGACACTTGATGAGCTCCTATATCAGGGCCAATAAAGAATTTGTTGAAGTTCTAGAATTCTGGCCCAATCACACTCTTCCCAGAAATATGAATTTAATAGTTTCTGGGGCATTCTTAAGCACACTGACGTTTCAGACTCACTGTACTAGAAGGCAGTGAAGGCTTTCCAAAACAAATGTGACCAGTGGGGGCAGCAATTAAACAGGCTAAAGGATGAGTGGATTCTAAGAGGGAATCCTACATTCTCATTGACTTTTATTTTAAAACTAGGGGTGTATTCTCATGGAGGGGATGATCTAAGGGGCAGTTGAAAATTTGGAAGACAAAGTTTCATTCCATTCCGCCATATTTAATGTATCTTCATTTAACTCTTGTACATATCATAAAGTGGAGTGAGACACAGTTCTGGACCTCTTGTGATTCTACTGACTCTATTAAGAGGACAAGAAAATATACAATTAGCCATGTGAGAACTGTGGCAAGAAGAGAGGTATGAGGGGATCACTGAGGAGGAGTTGACTAAGCCACTCCATATGGGCGGGGACTCAGAAAACATTCCACGGAAGTGGACATTCCAGTGAAAGTGACTTTGAAAGATTCAGAAAATACTCCACTAAAACTATGACTTTGAAGATGAATATGATTTTGTCAAATAGAAAAAGGGAAATTTCCATTCCAAAAGGAGAAGACACAGGAGCCAGAGGCAGAGGGTGTTGTAGTTCACAAAGTGCTTTTCTGGATACTTTCTGAACTTTTACATAATCATAGCCTACAGGTTTATGAGCATATTTTGAAGATTACAAATAAGGCTTCTGTAGGTGATGGCCAATAATAATTGGCAAATTGGGAGTTGGCAGTCTTGCTGTGTCGTGGTGCATAGCAAAGAATAACTGAGTTTTAGGGTTTGTGAATATTTCTAGTTGAGAACTTTCTAGAATAATACCTCTCTGAGGTGGGAAGAAGAGCTGGGGTGGCACCAAGAAATCTCCTTGAAGTGCTCCTGAGATCATCTTTGTGAGAATTCTGTATATAGAGGAAAAGAATAAAAATATGATTAATTATTATCGATACATAATTAAACTTTGTGAGCACTGTGTAGTGTTTCCTGATCTGCTGGACCCGGGGACACCAGACACTGAGTCTGAATGTTGATCTTTGTAAAAATTCTTGTGGGGGGGGGGCACATACTTTCCATTTCATGAAGGCATGGGGAAATCAAAGTCACTGCAGAAACTTCCTTACACTTGTCTGAATCTCACACATGAATTTCTAATCTAAACTGTCAGTCCTGCAATGCAGCCTTCCATCAGTTGCTGGAGAACCATAGATTAAATATAATTCAGTTGGAGGTGGGAAGAGCAGAGAAACCTGTCTTGGAGGATATGCTTATGTTTTAGAAGTATCACACAGAGATCTAAATGAGGCTTTTATCAGAGAAATAATTGTTTAAGGGGACGCAGTGCTTTGAGAAAAAGTGATTCCTCCCTTTCTCTGAACTGCGGAAAAATGAAGTGAGGGCGTTGGCACCTTTCCCTAAAAGGTCCCACTAATGTTAGCCTTCCTCTGGCTTTGTATGGGAAAAGGAGAAGAGAATTTCACAGAAGGCTATTTTTCTGGTCAAAAGGAAACCTCAAGTTTGGTCTTTTTGGATAAGTAGGGGACATTATTATATATGAAATAACAAGGAATGTGAGGGGATACGGTGTGTCTCAGCTCCGTTGAGGACAACATTTAAATTTATCTTAAATTTGCTTGGTTTTCAACGTCAGAGTCTGATAAATGAATGCACGCTGGAAGCCTTTTGCATATATCGGGAGAGGAGACTTAACAGGCAGGCTGTGACTCTGTGGATTCAGCTGTGAGGCATTTGTAGTAAAAGGAATATAAAGCAACTTCTTTCTGGCGATTCATTCCGAAGCAGAATTTCAAATGAGCATCAAGTAGTCTATTATATATTCCTGAATATATTTTGGGAGATGTTAAAATTTCTTATGTCTTCTCCGTGGCAGTAACCAGCATTGAGCTCTGAAAGTGCTGGAGAAGACCCCTGCAAAAGCTATTTGATTGTGTTGTTCTTGGGTTGATCCTAGTTTGTGTCATTCAAAATCCCTTAAATTTCAAGATTGTTCCACCCTCCACATTTATGTGTAGACTCTTGGGAATATCAAAAAAGAGATGCTTCCTTGCTGTAGCAGGTACTTTGTGTGTGAGTTTCATAGAGTTGTCTCAATGGAGCATGCTGAAGGATTGCATAGGCAAAGAAAAGGTCCAGGCTAGAGAGGTAAAAGTAGACTAAAAGAGAGTCGAGTACCAGTTCTTTTCCAACTTTCACCTTCTTAAATGACTGCAAAACTTTGCCTCCAGTCTTCTTTTCTTCCAAACTCCTCTCCACCCAGCTGCTGGAAAGATTTTTCCAGAACATGTCAATCTGATCAGACCACCGCTTCCCCAGCTTAGAGAATTTTGATGATTTCCCGTGTCCCTCTTTCCTCAGAGTGGGTGGTCCACAAGCTGCAGGGCATAGATCACTTGCCTTGTCCCCAAACTACATCTCTCACTCCTCAGAAGTTATGCTTTGCAGGGGGCAGGTAGGAGTTGGTCACTTGTAGGGCCCTTAACATCCCCATGTCTTTCACACCTCGACCTGTGTGGCCTGTCCCATTTTCTCTGTACTGGTATGTCTTTGTTGCCCTTGTTTGATAGATAAATCTCTACCTGTTCCTTTGAGCTCCGATGTAAGCTTCTTCACTGCAAAGTACAGACCTTGTCTGGTTGACCCTGGGACTGCAGAGCCGGGCCTACTACCTGTTCTGGAGCAAACCTAGAGAAGCATGTGTTGGATGGATGAAGTGTCACTTCTGTTAGGTCTACCTGCCACAGTTAGTCCTCTATGCTTCTACCGCACTTTTACAAACTCTGTTAGCCCTTACCATCCACTGTAGATCTGCTCCCCATGAACTCTGAGCTTCTAAAGGGAAGGGGCACATGGAAGTATCTATTTTGGGTGCCCATGTAGAGCTTGCCCTAAGATTGGGCTGGGGTAATGATGAATGAATAAGTGAACACTACTTACCCCAAATGAGTAGTAGGTAAAATAGTAAAGCCAGTTACAGTTGATATTTTCCTACTTCCTGTGAGTAATCAGCTCCTTTGCCAGCCATTTTTCAAAAACCCTATGTGTTTCCCAACAGGCTTTCTCTCTGATCTGCACTTTTCCCAATCCCTCCATTTAATCATCAATAAAAGTTAAAAGATTTCTAATTTAACCCTACCTCCTTATTTTATGGATGAGAAAATCAATGTCCAGCAAAGAAGAGTGATTTATTCAAGTACACACTGGGAAATAATAGGACCCAGATCAGACCTTCCTTCTCGCGCCCATAGCCGGGGTCCTCTTCCTACAACTTGCCCAAAGTCACTGCTGTCCAGCCACTCAGGTTCTGCAAGGAGTCAAGCTTCCCAAATTGGTAAAACACCCAAAGATGCCTTTAGTTCAATATACTTTATCTCCAAGGTATCACCTTCATTTTAATGGGGACCTTCTGTTTCTTAATATACAGGTGCCTACCTGGGTTCCTGGCAGATAGCAGATAGTCAATACATGTTCCTCAAATATGGAATAATGGCAGACTAGAGAGCTTGAGTTCAAAAAAGAGTGTGGCTGGGGTAGATTTTGGTAGGGAAGATGGGAAAGCTTTTAGCAATCATATTTGTCATCATAGCAAAGATAAGTTGTAAAAAATGTACAATAGAAATTGTATTTTGCAAATCTCTGTGTTATGCTTCCTTGGATTCCAGTCAAGTATAGTGGTTAGAAAGGATGATTTCTAAGGCTTATAAATCACACACACACACACACACACACACGCGCACACACACACATTCGTTCACACTCTTACTCACTCACTCACTTGCTCACTCACAACACAGAACATGAAGTTGGTTCCTTAAGTCCAGGTCATTTCTGACTCTGGGTTTGAACATGACAGGCATCTCATGCTCCAGGAGCAACTTCATCCCTCCATGCCTAGTGGCTTGGAAATGACATCATGCCTTCTGAACTCATCAGTCAATGAGGAAAACCTCATTTCCTTTCTCTACAATTGTAAAAAGCTAAAATTCAGACATTCATCCTTAAGTTAAGTTATTAAGATTCTGTAGATTTTTAGATGAACATGACGGAATCCATCCTTTCTAGGAGAAAAGATTATGATTTTAGGGAAGTTGCAATGACTTTCACCCTGAGCTCCAGAACTGTACATACATCTGTGTGCTGTCATCTCCACTGGAGTAAGCCACAGGAAGATTATGTTCTGTGTGTATAAAAGAAACCTTAGCATCTTTCTGTTCAAAGCTGTTCCATGTCCTATGTTAATTATTCTGGAAATTGGGGCTACCATCTACCAAGTTGTCCCCTTTACTCTCCTTCCTCCTTCTAAATGGTTCTGAGATTTTGGCAGTAACTCCTTTTCCTGATGCCTATATGCCACCCGTACTCATCCTGTCCCAGGGCACCCTTCTGTCAACCCTGTCCATTGACATCTCCCCATCCATATCTCACCCTCTCCCCACAGGGTCCTGAAGAAGCTTCACACCTGGCCCAGAGCTTTACGATTGAGCCTCTCTAATCTGGCCCCAATGAGGCCATAGTGAATTCTCTAAAATGTCCATCTTATCATGCCTGTGGCCTCTGTCAAAAACTCTTCAGGAGCTTCTTGTTGCCTGTGGCCCAATGCAGACTTCTTAATATGACCCAGGTGGCCCTCAGGGTTGGGGCTGGAGCCTCTGTGGGGCCTCAGGCTCTTGCATCTTACAGATGTAGTCACTAAGATGACCATCCTTGCCTTTCAATGCTCTCCTTTGGCTGGTTGTACCTTTTCACTGAACACCTACTAAGTGTTAAAAGCTTTAGTTCAAATCAAACACCGTTTCCTCTCTGAACTCTTTTCTGACATCATTCTGACATTCTTTGTGTCCCAAACCTGCTTGGGTCAGACTGAGATTATGCACGAAGAAAACTTCAGTGCATTGATTTCTTTACATGGATTTCTTCCTCCTCCAGGGCAAGAATCTTGTTCCCATCCTAATATCAATGCCTCTCCCAGTGCCTGTCACAGCACAGTAGAACTAGGATGAATGGAGAAAGCACAGAGAACTAGGATGGGAGGCAAGATGATTCCAGAGTAGAGTCAGTTGGCAGACTAGGGCCTGCCTTCTGGAGAGGGCAGCCCCTTCTCCATTGTTCCATGGCTGGCTCTCAGGGCTGAGGATGGAAGTGAGAGCAAGTTCACAAGGATGGTGGCACCCTCTCCCCTCCAAGAAGGAAGGGACTGAAACTTGGGTGCAGCAAGCAGTGAAAAGGGGTCCTATTTGGAGGTCTTGGCTGCGTTTAGCCCACACACGTAATTTGTTTGGAAGAGCTATACCCAAGGGATTGTGGCAGGAGGGAGTGGGAAGGAAGAATTGGAATTCCTTCAGGTTGGAGCATTACCCTTCCAGTTCATCACAGGCTCCACCTCTTCCTACTTGTGGAGTTGCCTGTCTCCCCAGGAATGTGCATTTTTGACTAGAGGCTACTTTTTGTACATATAATACTTTCATGTAAAATGTCAGATAAATTGCAAAATGGGTATTTCTTACCCAGGGTGGCTGCAGTGCTGCTCCAGGGCAGGTGGTTGTGGGAGCAGACCAATGTCCAGTCCCCACTGTCCCCCACACCTACTCCTACAAGGAAGCCTAGATTTGACTTCCCCTGTGATAGGCAGACTCTAAGACGTCCTTCAGTGATCTCTACTTCCTGTTATTGACACTTGGTGTAATTCCCTCCTCTTGATCTTTTTCTAACCATGGAGTATGACAAAGGTGGTGGGATGGCACTTCAGTGATGAAGTTATAGACAATGGTAACTTCCATCTTCCTGCAGACTCTCCCCCATCTGGCTTGGAGGAAGCAAGCTGCCATGTTGGTGAGGTCCATCTGGCAAAGGAAATGAAGGAAACATCTGGCCAGCAGCCAGCCTGAAAGAAAGGCCTCAGGAACTGAATCCTATCAACAACCTTGTGAGTGAACTTGGCAGTAGATTCTTCCCCAGTCAAGCCTTCAGATAAGACCCCATTCATGGCCAAACATTGTGACTGTAGTCTCATGAGACGGTAAAGCAGAGGTACCAGCTAAGTCATGCCCAACTTTTGACCCACAGCAACTGTGAAATAATGTGCATTGTTCCAAGCTGCTAAGTTTAAGGTAATTTGTTATGTATCAGTAGATAACCAATACATTCATTTTAAACTTTCTGACTCTTTCTATGTAGCTCAGATCCCTGGGTCTTCTTGGACTTGATCCAGCCAGCACATGCCTTGCTTCCAACAGGAACATGAAAAAGCACATGTATGGTTTCTGTTTTCCAACATTATTCATGGGTGACAAAGAAGGAAGGTGTTACAATCTGGCCCACCTTATGGACAGGGAGTTGAGAATAGGCTTGGGAACAGAACCATAAACATCGTCCATGTGATGCATTGTCTGCTTTGCTGGGATGACCAGAAACAAAATAATCTCAGACTTTGAGACTGTGGGCTTAGCTGTAGCTGAATACACGAGGCATCTGCTGAGACCAGGAAGAGCCAATAAAAGATCAAGCAGGGCTTAGCAGCTAACCATCACACAGTGGTCCATCTGCTAGGCAAGATTGCTGTGGCATGTTACAGTAGTTACAGTGAGAAAAATCACTCTTTGGACTTGATGTATGCTATCTTTCATTATATATATATATATATATATATATATATACACATGTATATATATATGTATATATATACATATATATATACATGTGTATATATATATATATATTTTTTTTTTTTACCAAAAGCAATCCAGGCATGATATTTAGCAATGCTACAAAACAGACTGTCAGCGGAATATCTTAGATGCGATACTCTTTATCTTGGTATTGACAAGTAGCTCTCTGATTTTTTTTTTTTTTTGAGGAGAAAAATTCAAGAAAACAATGAAGATTTCCTGTACAGCTGCAATATATGTATTTAAATGCCTTTAAAAGATTCACTGAATGTTTTTGCTTTATAAGTATTGAATCCTAAATAATATTTGTCCTATCCTTTGCTTTCATAGAATGTTAATGTTGTAAAGGGACTTCGAGATTTTCTAATGGAAACTTCTCACTTTATAGTTGTAAAACTAAGGTCAGAGAATGGGGTTCTGGTTTTTCTCTGTATCCTAAAGCAGGATAATGCAGGGGGGGGGGACAAGAAACAACTGGGGCATATCAAGCTTCTTGATTTAATCCTTATGACAACCTAGTAGGTACTATCATTATCCCCATATTTCAGATGGGAAAAAAAAAAAAAAACAAGTCTCAGGGAGGTTAAGTAACTTGTGCTATGCCACACAGCTCAGAAGAAATAGAGCTTACATTCAAATGCAACTCTTCTGGATCCCAGAGCCTCAGACTTTAACCATGAAACCATACTACCTCCTGGCACAGAGCTCCCAACTTTTGTTAAACACCCTCCTCCAAAAATCCAGCTGATATCTAGATAATATATATATATATATATATATATATATATATATATATATATATATATATTTTCCTCACCAGAAGCCTTTGATAGTAAGTTGGTTGTGGAAAAAAAAAAAAAAAAAAAAAAAAAAAAAAAAAAAAAAAAAAAAAAAAAGAAAAAGAAATAGGAAGGGAATTAAACTCATGTCTTGCAGTTACTTTCTTACTTTCATTCTTAGTTTCCACTTTGCATGTATCAGTTAGCTTTTTTGCTTCATAGCAAATATTCCGAAACTTGCCAGCTTACCCCAAAAACCATGAATAGGGAGTGTGTAAAGGAAAAGAATCCCAGGAAGTGGAGCGCGGAGCTTCCCTGACCTAAATGTCTCTATGCAGGTACTTACTAGACTTCTCCAACTCGACCCACAGACTTCCTACCCTGTCTCTTCAGCTCTTCAAGGTGCTCAAAGTGAACACAGGATGATCTCTCCAAAATATGTACTTTCTGAATCCTTTATCTCGAGAAATGTGTCATCATCCACCCATTCCCTAAAGTCAGGAATCCTGGAAATATCTAGACTCGACGACTCTCACATTCATCTCCATGTCCTTTCTGGAACAAGCGGGAGTGGAGACTCGCTATTATGTGCTGCCTTGACATCTGGTAGAATCAGGAGAGCCTCAGATGGCTTAGCTATTTGTTCTGCTCCCAGTTCTGTTCTCGCAGATAAAATCCCCTCACTAAACAATGCTCTTTATCATGGGACCAGACTCAGCTCCTGCTCTTATTCCTGAATGACAGGTTTCATCTCTCTGCCAGCCCATGGAATTATTCAAACAAGTCCATTACATCCTCCCATGGGAACTCAGGGGACTCAGTATCTACTGATACTAGAACATCTGCCTCCCACACCCTCTGCTGGGGCAATCTGTTCCCAGGGGTGACCTCCATGTGCCCTTTATGGCATATGGTGGCCTTGTAAACATCTGTGACTAATAAAATGCTGTCTGTCTCTTCTGTGGTCCGGGGTTAGTTGCTGTATTTGGTTATTCCTACAACTAGGGCAGAAATTCTCCCATCATGATGGGGTGAATGGGAGACAGTAAAACAGGTCTTTGGAGTGTTTCCTCCAATGACCCCGCCTCTTGTGTCTTCTTCTGCATTCACTCGGTCACTGCCTTTTTCCTGGCCCTCATCATTTTTCACTGGCTCATTACAGAAGCTTATTAACTGGTCCCCTTTCCTGAATGTCCTTCACTCCACTCTCCATACTACAACCATGTTCTCCTTCTAAAATCCAAACTGAAGACAATATTTCTTTGCTTAAAGTCCACTAATGGCTTTCTCTAGCTGCCAGGGTAGAAATGAAATTCCTTAGTTGATCGTGGCTTTCCCTGGTCTGACCTCAGCTTTTCTCTCTGGCATCATGTTCTAGAACTCCACTACCAACATGCTTTACCCCCGTGCTTCCTCTCCTGATCTTTGGGCCTCTCTGATTCCAGACGTGAGCTCCTCCTTGTGCTCAAGGCTCTTCCGTTCTCTACCAAAGTTTTGCATGTCTTGGGATACTCCTTCAGGAAGCCTTCTCTGATCACCTTTCAGCAACTGGGGTGTTGAGTTCTAAAATCTAACTCACACCCATGTTTACTTCTTCTATAGCACATGCTTATATTCTACTTATCTCTTTACTTGCCTTTCTTTCCTGTCGGACTATAGCCTTCATTGCTGATGGCAGCCGCTGGAATGTAGAAGGCATTTAATACATAATGGTGAATTAATGAGTGAATGGAAGTTGAATAAGTTCCAGTACCAATGAGTAGCTTGTTTTCATTCTCATGTGTGAGATGCAGCTTCTTATAAATGGGTTTTGTAAGAGGTTTAATGTTCTTTCTTTGCAAGTTTTTTTTTTCTTTATCATTTCATGTTCATATTAACCTGATTTCAGAAGAAACTGTTTAGCACAATTCTATTTTAAGAACATAAATTCATAGGGGCAGGAAATGAGAAATTGCTCTTTGAAATGCTCTTGGGAAATTTCAGTCTATGCCTTGTGTTGTTTAAAATAAAATAGCTCCAGACCAGGATATAGAATAGGAGGCAAAATGAAATCTTGCCCTATAACATTATTTCAGATAAAAAAAAAATCCCCTTGTAAAAAATGAACACCATAGGACCTCTAAATTGACTTGTTAAAAGGATTTCTTTTTTTAAAATAAATATCTGGTGAGAAATGTTATAAGTTACCTAGAGAGATTCAGACTGGCAGAGGATGGATTCTCAGTTTCTGCAGTGACAAAGTCCTCGAAAGGAGAGTTCTAAACCAGAGAGGCAAGAAGAGGGCTGTCGTGCACATCAGTGTCTCACCTTTCTCTTCTTTTCTAAGCCACCAGGTCATTTGGTGTGCTGGTGACATGATGCGATTCTTTTGTCTGTGTTTCTTCTGTTTGGGGTAGGTGTCTATGGGAGGCAGATCTTCCTGATCAAAGAGTTAGTCTTTTTGAGGTAAGGTGACAAAGGTCAGGGTTAGGGTTAGCCTTTTCTAAGATGAGTTCTCTCTACTCATGCAGCTTGGATAAAGAAGAGATGTGAGTTCATTCTTGTTAAAGTGATTTGATAAGCAGCACTTACTGTGGACAGGACCCTTCTAGCACTTTTTTTTCTTTTTTCTTTTGCAATTTTTTAAAAAAAATTATTTTTATTAACACATAATGTATTATTTGCCCCAGGGGTACACATCTGTGAATCATCAGACTTATACATTTCACAGCACTTATCATAGCACATACCATCCCCAATGTCCATAACCCAGCCAACCTCTCCCTATCCCCACCCCCCAGCAACCCTCAGTTTGTTTTGTGAGATGAAGAGTCTCTTATGGTTTGTCTTCCTCCTGATCTCATCTCATTTCATTTTTTCCTTCCCCACCCCCAACAATCCCCCCCCTCCGCCTCTCAAATTCCTCACATCAGAGAGTTATGATAATTGTCTTTCTCTGATTTACTTCATTCAGCATAATACCCCCTAGTTCCATCCGCATCATTGCAAATGGCAAGATTTCATTACTTTTGATGGCTGCATAGTATTCCATTATATATATATATATATATATATATATATATATATATATCTCACATCTTCTTTATCCATTCATCTATTGATGGACATCTACTCATAACATCTTCATGACTATGATTCTCCCTATTTTACAGATGGGGAAGTTGAGACACAGAGAGGTTGAGTTGTTTGTCCTAGGCCGCACAGCTAAGAAGATGACACATGGTGTTTGAGCCAGACAGTCTGGCTGCAGAATCTAAGTGCTCCACAATAGTGGGGAAGGAAACTTTCTTATCTATTGGGTTTAAATAATTGTCGTTAATCTTGACAGCACATGAGAGACATCTTACTCTTTTTTATAGAAGAAAATATGGCTCATAGGTCCAAGGAGAGGGTCTTCAGTGCTAGAGCTGGACTGTGATTTCAAATGTATCTCATTCTCAAACTCACGTACTATTCTCTTGTGCTGCCACTGTGCAACCGTCCTGTGCCCCCTGGCCCCAAGGAAGAACCCTTCCTTCCTTTCAGCACGACTGTGTAAGCAATGACAGTGTTTTGGATTTGCCTGGCATGTGTCCATCCCATCCTGGCTGATCCTCATGGATTCCCGAGGCAGAAAGGGGACGTCTTGCTCTCCTGTCTCACAGGTGAGCAAATCCTTGAATTGAAAAGGGAAGTGACTTGTTCAAGGTCAAACAAGGTGGAGACAAAAACAGCTGCATATTTTTTTACTTCAAGCCCAGTGCCGTGTCTGCTTTTTCACAGCTACTTCAGAGCTGTTGAGTGACAGCTGAGTTGAGTGATCTTGAAAAGCTGGTAGATTGTTCGACAATTTGCTTTCAACAACATCTTGAGAGCTAAATTTGAGGAGAAGGTTCAGAAAGGTAACTTTGAGCTTCTTTGTTCAAAGGAAGGAACAGAGAGACAAGTTTTTGGATCCTCAAGTGATTGACTTGCGGAAAAGGAGTTGATTTTGCTAAACTTTTCCAAAGTTGTAATCCAGCCAAGTCATTCTCAGTAATTCACTAACTCAGACTCCTCTCACTCTGCCTCACGCTGTGCGGGGAAATTAGGAAGGAGTATTGGAATTCTTATCTTTGGAATCCTCACTATCCCCAACACAATTTTGAAGGCTCTTATAATTTTGAAAGGCTGCCTTCTCAAATAGCAATAAACAGCCCGACTGAAGACAAATCCAACTAAATTGGCTCAAGAGCTATAAATTATAAAGTGTGGGGAGGGGTGCAGTCCCATGGGAAATCCATGGGTACAGATCCTAGGCACTATAAATTGGGCCTTGGCTCCGTTTTGACATCCAGACATCCACTCTGAGCATCAGGTCCAAATCTGCCCGACCACCAAGCTGAAAAACAAATTAAAGCTTCAGAGCCGTTGTTCCATTGCATGGGGCAGTCTCTCCCTCAATATTGTCTCTCAACGACCCTTTTACTCCTTAAGCCAGTCAGAAAACCCAGGCTTGCACTTGCTGAGAGGTCTTGGTTCCAGAATGGCAAAACAGGTTTAGACTGAAAGAAAGACGCTCTGGTTCTCCCACGGAGGGATGGACCCAGATTCTGTTTTGGGGAACAAGAAGGAAGCTGAGGACAGCACCAAGTCCTCACTTTATGAAGGAGTTTGGGGCTCAGAGCAGAACAAGGCAGCATGAAGACAGGGCAAAAGCATGGGAGAGCTGGGCTTGAATTATGATTCGTGTTTTCCCCACGACTTTGAGCAACAGGTCCCCTTGGTACCTCACTGTCACACCTTAAGATGGAAATAAACGCGAATTTAAAGGAGGTAGCGTACAACATTATAAATGTTGGTTTAGCTGTGTAAGGTCAGACAGAAGCTCTGTGGCAGTGCTGGAGCCTGAGTTCGGGTTGCTGGTTTTCCAGCCACGGCTCATGGTACCCCGTGAAACACGCTGGAAAGCAGCCCTGTTCATTCTTTGCTACTTCTTGCCTTTGCAGTCATAATCAAGCCATTTTCTCTCTTGGAGAACAGCTAAGCACGTATCATTTTTTTTGTTCTTATTACACACCTCAGGTGAAGCCCAAGTTCTCACATGTAAATGAAGCCAGAACTCTACCCCCCTAACGGTCGGCCTGTGGAGATGGTAGTCTCCAGGACAACCAGGCATGAGAAAGCCCGCGTTGCAGGCAAATGCACCTGTTTTTAATTAGCATGAACAAAAACAATCCTGCCAGCAACAGGCAGAGCCCGATAGCATCAGTTCTGAACTAGGTTAACCCTTCTGTGCTCCTTACTCCAAAAGGTTGGGGAAGAAGCGGGCTCAGCCGGGCTGTTCCCAGCTTCCCTCCCAGGGCCTCTGCCCTACCCTTAGTGGGCAAGCTTGTCACCGGCACCCCCCCCTCTCCCCGCTGAGAAAGCCCCCCCCCCCCACCGCCCCATGCAATGCCCTCCCTGGAGCGTCCTGTGATCGCTGCACCTGGCCCCATGCCTGATCGTTTACAAAACACCCTTGGCTTCATCTCCTTTCTTCTCAACATGTGAGATATTCTATTTCTTGTTTGTTTGTTTGTTTGTTTGTACAGCTACAGAAACCCAGTTTACAAAGATCGTGGGATTCCAGGTGGTTCTGAGAGCAGGAACGGGCAAAGCCGGGATCTGGGCTCGATGAATGAATTCTAACTCCAACTCCTCATTTACAGCTCTGCTCTCTGAGCCTCTGCTGCCCCCTCCTCCCATTTGATAGCGGGGGTCAGGGGTTGATATCCATGAAAGTGACCTGGTTTTGTTCCGGTGTTTGTGGACAGACACAATCATTTTTTTTTTTTAAAGATTTTATTTATTTACTTGACAGAGAGAGATCACAAGCAGGCAGAGAGGCTGGCAGAGAAGAGGAAGCAGTCTCCCTGCTGAGCAGAAAGCCCGATGCGGGGCTCGATCCCAGGACCCTGAGATCATGACCCGAGCCGAAGGCAGAGGCAGAGCCACCCAGGCGCCCCCACAATCATTTTTTTGAGAAACACTCCCCTAGATGCCTTAGAATCATTTGGGGAACTTATAAAAACAGATGGGTCAGACCCATCAGAGACCAATTATGTAGGAGTCTCAGAGTGGGCTCTGCCTCTGGTACTTTACAAAATGCCTTGGAGGGTTTTAATCCATCGCTGGGGTTCAGATGCATTCTGATGACCCTTCTAACTCAGAGAAGCTATGACTTTTGAGGTAGAGGAGAGGCGCTCGCCCTAGGATGTTGGGAGGGACAGAGGTCTGAGACTCATTTCATCTTCAGAGCAGTAAATACTATTCCATTTTGAATTCTGTGTTGGCACATTTCCCCGGTCCCTTACCTTGCGTTCAGCTAATCCATCAGCATGGAAGTTAGGCATGGTTTATGTTTGCTGTCCCATGTTCTTTTTCTTTCTAGTAAGACTCGAGCCATTTTTTATCAGGCAGGAACTGCAGGGCAAGGTTGATGAAGGGGGTGTTCACCTCCTTTCAAGGTCACGAAAGCTTGGAGAACACAAGGAAAGTTATGCAGAGTCAGAAAATGCAAGTGTAGATACATTCTTACATAATTATTCTGTAATATACAATACATAGTATATGCAATACAATATATAACCATAGTGTGAGTATACAAGCATATCTCATTGCATTTAGCTTTCTTGCACTTTGCAGATACTGTGTTTTTTTTTTTTAACAAGTTGGTTTGCGGCAATGCTACTTTGAGCCAATCTACTGGCACCATTTTCCCAACAGCATTGGCTCATGTAATGTCTCTGTATCATACTTTAGTAATTCTCTCAATATTTCCAACCTTTCCATAATTATTATAGTTGTTACAGTGATCTGTGATCAGTGACGATGAGTCGCTCAAAGCACCGAGGATGGTTAGAAGTTTTTAGCAATAAAGCTTTTTTAAAATTAAGGCATATATATATATACATATATATATATATATGTATATATATATATATATATATTTTAGACACAATGCTATTGAATACTTAAGAGACTATTGTATAGTTGAAACATAATTTTTATATGCACTGGGAAACCAAAAAATCTTTATTGTGATATTCGCTTTATTGTGGTGGTCTGGAACTGAAGCGCCACGTGTCTGCACATACACATACGTACACACATTGTTTACATACAGCCCTGGGTGTCCTCAGAAGCTCTAAGACCATTGGTTCTCAAACTTCAATAAGCAGGCATCAGAATCACTTGGAGGGCTCAGTCACACACAGATGTTTTGGACCCAGCCCTAGGATTTCTGCTTCAGGTCTAGGGTTGGGCCTGAAGTTCTGCATTTCTACCAAGTTCCAGGTGATGCTGGCATTGCAGATTGGAGGAGGACACTTTAAGAACTGATGCCGTCAGGCAGCAGCCTCTTTTCTAGTCTAATCCCCCTCTACAGTGGGTATGTGAGTTCAGGTGCAAAGAGAGGTCACCTAGCAAGGTCATAGCAGAGCTGGCAATGTCAAGTCCTCTCCATTTCAATCCGGCGCAATTCCTTTCACCTGCCACAAGCCAGGGGCGTGAGACAGGATCTCTGCCACTGACTTAAAAATCCACGGATAGTTGGGGCGCCTGGGTGGCTCAGTGGGTTAAAGTCTCTGCCTTCGGCTCGGGTCATGATCCTCGGGGTCCTGGGATCGAGTCCCGCATCGGGCTCTCTGCTCAGCGGGGAGCCTGCTTCCTCCTCTCTCTCTCTCTGCCTGCCTCTCTGCCTACTTGTGATCTCTGTCAAATAAATAAATAAAATCTTAAAAAAAAAAATCCACGGATAGTAAGAATGACACTCAGAATGTGACCACTGTCAGAAGAAATGATGAGTGCTATTGCAACATCTTCATAATTTAGGTTGGGATGGAAAATGGCAGCCTGTGAGGGCTTGGGGGAAGCGACCGTGTTGAGCTTCTTTTCCTCTGGAAGGAAGCTTGGAGGGGAGGCGAACAAGTCCCTGAATGTCGAATAGTGTCCACGCACTGCTTACGGCTGCAAGTGGGTTCTGCTATTTAGTCTTACGGACTTCCCACAACAATGGGTGATATGATACCAAATTTACACAAGGGGAAATCACATACTGTGTTCTTTCGAGGATTGCACGGTGGATAGAAAAAAAAAAAAATCAACAACCAAAAACCTCTTTGTAATCTTGTTCTGGCTTCATGTTTGTATGCAAATGTGTCTCATTTACAGGAACAGCTGAGTACTTTAGTAAGTCATTACTGGATTTCTGATATTCCAAACAGAAGAGACCATTCCGTTGGGCTTGCCTCCATGGGGGTGCGATGAACTGACCACAGAGGGGGTGACAGGTGGGAACTGCTGGTCCACTGGGAGACTCTCCTTCTAAGCTGATCTTCTCTATTCCAGGCAGCCAAGGGCACAGGTGGGTCAGAGATCGTAGTGAAAAGGCACAGGAAGCAAATGCATCTGGTATAGGGTCTGCATGTTTGTTTCATGGGCCATGAGGTTGGGGACAGCTGTAGAAAGCCAGCTCTCTGGAGAAGGAGTAAGCAGAGTCTCTGTCTGAGGGATTGCAGTCGAAATCGGAGATAGTTGGTTTGGAGGAGAGAGGCCAGGAGGCAGATCAGGGCAAGGGAAATCGGCAATGTCGAAGGTGTGGCCGTTGTCTTCCATGATACGTGAGAGCAGTCCACGGCTCTGTCTCCCTGGATTTGTCACCCTGGAAAGAAATTATTCTGTGTTTTGGTTTGGGGTTTTCTCTAGGTGTTGAGGACTGAGCCTGGCCTCTCACCATCAGAAAAATTGAGGAATAACAAAGGGAGCTCCTGGCCCCTGAGAGCCAGGACGCCAGGCTACTTGTCGTGTTCTGCCCCAGATTCCCTGAGGGACTCCGGGCAGGCCAAATCACCTCCAGAGCTTCAGGACCTCCACGGGGCTCTAAGGTCAAGCAGGGTGGCCCGGGGAGGAGCAATGGAGAGTGAAGGGGGCTCCCCAGGAACAGTGTGTGCGTCTGAATTCAGCAGACATTGCAGGCAATGGGGGCCTCTCTGCACCTTCTCCAGCCAGGTCAGTGTACCCACCCAACTAGAAAGGGAGCAGACGTTGGCGTCCGCGAGGAGAGTGTGAAAATCCCCAGCCACCTGTAAGCAGCCTATGTGATCTCGCTTATCTTCCTTTTTTTTTTCTCCCTTGTGAGAGGAGAAGACTGCAAAATTGAGATAGTAAGCACCTACTGTTTACAGCTGTTTCTAGGATTCGATGGAACAGGTAGACACACATGGCGCACAGTGCCCAACAGAAGACCATGTGTTCCCAACCCCTGCCTGGGATGCTGAGCTGCTAGTCTCTGTGGTGGGACACCCCTCGAACCTTCCCACACCAGCTACTGCTCTTCCTGCACCTGCTGGACTCTCTCTCTTACAATTCCTAGACATCGGATTAGGGGACATGAATAAAGTGATGAGTCAGAAATATCTCCTGCCTTTTGGAAGCCCACAGTCTGACAGCCTTGTTCCATCAGTGTCTAGAGCCAACTGTGGCAAAGGCTAATAATAGACCAAGAAAATGCCCTGGGGGATTAGAGCTAAATCCTGCCTGGGGTGTCAGACAAGCCTCCCTGGGGAAGCTGCCTTCAGGCCCAGAGGATTTGGACTTGACGGATGAAGGCATTCCGGGGGAAGGATGCACATCTGCTGAGAAATCACGTCTACTCCTGGCCTCCTGAGCACACCCCTGAGTTCCGTGTGGTCCGCGCTGCCTCCACTGTGATGACCCCATCCTGATCTTCCCGGATTTCAAATGCTTCAGCTGGGCCCCTTTTTGCACATGGCATTCAGTTCAAGTCACTTATAGAAGCCGATACATAGGTCAGTGGCATTACACAGATGTTGCTTATTTCTTCGCTGCCTGCGCTCTTTGGTTCGTTAATTAGTGTCCGGGAGAGGAGCCCACGGAGAGAAGTTAGGGTCGCTAAAGAGGGCTGGGTTTCGGGCCAGCTCTCCAGCTGCCCTTCCATGAGGCAGGTGGGTCCTGGGTGGCATGGGGACGACGCACGTGCTCCTCGTCAGAGTCTCCACTCTGGTTTCCTCCTTACCTCTCTGGGGTCTTCAACAATCGGCTTTGGGAATCCTCACTTAGTTCGTGTGTCCATGAGTTCACTCAACAGGCATTTACCGAGTCCCTGCCAGCATCACACCATTTATTTAATCGGATGTAGTCCCTGCCTCCATAGAACTCACAGTCTGGAGGAAAAAGAGAAAAAAGAAAGAATCCTAAAACTGAAAGCAGCGGCTGAGAGATGCCCGTGTTGCTCTGAGTGTCCAGGAGGGGGCGCCTAACCCAGCCTGATGGGGCCGTGGACGAGGGGAGGCTCCGAGGCGCCTCCTGGCCCCAGATCGGTTCACCTGCACCTGCTCTCGCCCTCCGGGCTCCGCGCGCCCGGCTTAGGCTTTGTTAGGTCTGACAGCCCACCGCATGGGACTGCGGCCACCTACTCCTCCTGGGCCCGCTTCCTCATTCCTCCGCCCCAGCCCTGATTTTTCTCAGCTGTAAAAAGTCCACGCCGAACACCGCTGTTGACCCCTTTGACCCTGGTTTCTTTGGAACCATCATTTTGATCATTATTTTGCTCTTAGGAAAACAGCTGCGTGATTTCTGGAGGAATGGAATTTTTTTTCCTTCAAAATGTCGCTTTTGCGTCCTAGTGAGAAGCTGGCCCTGAGGTGGCTCCTGACCATGCACGCGGTCCTCCGTCCCTTAGTCTTTGCTGGTCTTCGGAAGTCAAATTAGGGAGAGAATGAAGGGATCCGATTCCAGCGGAATCGCACCTTGTGAGGGCCGTGGGCTGTCTATTTTAAAATGATGAATTAAATTTAATGAATATCCCCTCACTAGATTTCTATCCCTATTAAGTATTTTGCAAGATTTTTATTACTTGCTAAGAATCTAAGTTATTTCTTCTCATTTTTCTTGCAAAGGATGAGTTCAATATTTCAGCCGCTCTCATTTATTGTTAATTCTCTTTTCCCACTCATTTATTAGAAGACCCATTTTTTCTCTGTGGTTTATCTTTTTCTCCCCTAAAGTGTTTATATAAAATCCTTTCTAGCTCTTTTACCACTTAAAAAAATTAGCCATCCTTTTTTATGACCCGAATCTTTCTGGTTTGGCCTTTAGCTGAGCAATAATCAAATTCTTTCCTTTATTCTCCTTTTTTTTTCATGACTAAACTTCTTTAAACTTATAATTACCTAACTCTCTCTGCTAAAGCTATAATGACAGTTTCCATTTTTACTCCAGATGGGGTGGGGCCGAGATTCCATTCAATTTAAAGGAAACTTTCATTAGCGGCTATTAACGGATATATGTGAAGTGACTGGCACCGTGCCAGGCATACAGTAAGTGCTCAGGTTTTGCCCGTGTGGTTATTGTTATTTCCAGGCACTGTGCTTGTTGACCCTCGGTTATAAAAATGAGCCAGAAATGGTCCATGTCTCTGCTTAAATCCTGGCAGTGACTCTCCATCACCTCCCTGCGAAGTTCAAGTCCCTGAGGAGGAACCCAAGGCTATAAGTGATCTGATCTTTGACTTCCTCTTGACCTCTAGCATAGCTTACCATCTCCAGAGCCACTTGCAAGTGCAGACATGGCATGGAGACTCAGCTTTTTAAGACTTTGCATGTAGTTAGGATTCAAGCAAGAAATGTCTTCTTTCCAACCCTTTCACCCCGCACTACTTCCTCCAGGAGTCCTCTTCTGATGCTTCTTTTCCTGCCATAATTCATTTATTTTTCTTTCTTTCTTTCTTTCTTTCCTGCTGTTTTCTTTTTCTGTGGTATTTTCTGTACCTTCTATGCTTCTGTTCTTATACCATATTATGACTGTTTCAAAATTTCTCTTTTTCTCTGCTAGATGTCATGCTCCTTGAGAACAGGGCTTTACCTTATTCAGGTCCCCAGTTCCCAATTTGCCACTCAGAAAATTTCGTCATATTGATGATGATACTGGCACACGTAGAGTTTTTCTTTGAGAAGTAATGATGACGTGATCGAATGACCTAGAAGAGAAGGAATTCTTTATCGATGCAGAGATTTGGGAAGATTTCCTGAAAAGACCTGGTGTTTATAACCAAACCATGAAAGAAGAGAAGTTCGATGGTGCTGCTTCACGGGGTAGGGCATACCCCATGGAGGGACCACCTGTGTAAAAAACGAAGGCAAAAGGGGTAAAGTCCTGTTTTTTGTTTTGTTTTGTTTTGTTTTTGGATCATAGTAAGGCTTTTTGTGTGGCTATGTTTGGTGGGACAGGGATGGTGTCATTCGTGCCTTTATTCCTTCCACAAATATTTGTTGTAAGCTCTCTATGTTTCTTAGAAGGCTGGAAAGATAGGCTGGCTCCCAGAGGGCTTCTTGAACATTAGACTGAAAAGTCCCAAGGACTGGGGAGAGTAGAAACTGAGCAAATGGGTGGGAAACTGTCTTTTCTGAAGAACCGACTGGCTTAACTGAGTCGACATCCCTTGTTAACTTGAGCTTGGAGGAGGCTCAGGTTTCGGCAGTTGTCTGGTAGGGAGAAGGGAACCGAGAAACTTTGTCTCAAAAAGCTCTCACTTCTGTGCTCTCTTTCTACATTTTAGGCAGCCCCTCTGTTGTAGTATTTTCTCCCCTTCTCCTCCATAACCTGCTCTCCTGGAACATTCGTCAGCCATCAGGGATAAACTTGGTGAGGATTCTAGCCACTCTATCCTCCTTCTAAACCGGACCTGACTTTATGGAATGAAATACATACTTTGCTCCCTGAAAACAATCAGCAGATGAGAAAGCCGCAGATTTGTAGGTGTGTCTCTTTTCCAGGCCCCTGGAATCCCAGGCTCTAGGTGGCCTGTTTTCTAGGGTAGACCTTGGTCTGAAACATGGGCTGGCAAAAGAGGGTGATCTTGCTTTTGAAAGGACTCTGAAATAATGGGCAGAAGTATTTTGAAGATATCCACCACACACATCCAACTCCAAGTTAAACTGGCTATGATCATGTCAAGGCATATATTTAAAAAATATTGGGTGGCAAAACCAGCGATGTTTCTCCCAAAAGCTTCTGAATGGCCCTATTAACACCACTGCTAGTTAAACAGGCATGGAAAATCATCTTCCTAAAATGGCAGCTACTACAGGTGAGGCAGCCGCAAATTTAACCTTTCTTGATGTTATGTAACCAACAACTAAAACATTAACCAGGGCTAAGGAGAATCACATGTCCATTCAGTCCTTTGACATTATTTGGTGACTATGTCCTGTGCGCACGGCAGGGAGCTCATGTTCCCCGGGCACACCAAGCGTCTGGACTGCACAGAGGCCTCCCGGTCCTGTCTGGAGAGC
Source organism: Mustela putorius furo (assembly GCF_011764305.1). NCBI lineage: Eukaryota > Metazoa > Chordata > Mammalia > Carnivora > Mustelidae > Mustela > Mustela putorius. The sequence goes on from NW_025421485.1 coordinate 1,674,835, forward strand.
TCTGTTGCGCCCCATCCTTTGAACCTAGGCTGGGCCTGGGACTGCTTTCCCATTGGACCTGGAGGAAGTACTATTCCTGGGCTTGGAGTCCAGGCGTTAAGAAGGCTTGGTAGCTTCCTTTTCCTTCCTCTTGGGTCACATGATTTTGGAAGCACTGGGCTGTGTGCTGGGGAAAGCAGATGGGGAGGAGAGGTCTTGAAATTGTGTGAAGAGGGAGAGGGGCCCATTTGCCCCAGTTTCCCAGAGGACTCCCTGTGAGCCACGATGGGACTGAAATAGCATAAGACCCTAAGCAAGAGCCATGGAACTTCCCACTGAACTCAAGCTACAGAACCGTGAGCTTTAATGATAAGGTTGACATTTTGACTGCAGAGTGTTAGGGTGGTTTATGATGCAGCAATAGAAGAACAGGACAGTTCCTCCCGTCTGGAGCCCTTTTATCTCCTCTGCTTTCGGCTCCTTGATGGCTTTCACGGCACATTTTCATAGTTTGATCTATTTCATAATGACTTTCCATGGGAGACAGATGATCTCTCTAGCACCTCCTGAGTCTTACTGGGAAAAATGACTCCATATCTTTTTAGAAACACTCATATTTGTTTCTTAATCTTTGTTCCTCAAGGAAGAAAGAGATCACATTTCTTAAGGATCAGTAGGCATATGTTGGCATTTAACATGAACGATCTGTTTGAATTCTCACAACATCAACAAAAAGGTACTCCTTATCTATCTCCAGTTTACAAATGGGAAAGCTGAGCAAAAGTTTAAATTATCCACGGTCACTGAGATGGGAAGTAATGGAATGGCTTTCTGATTCTTCTGGTTCTTCTGATTCTAAATCCAGAACATATGTCATCAGATCAAACACCTACTGTTTTGAAAAGAAATTTGGGAGTTTCCATCAGCACTCTTCCCCATTCCATTCCGGCACAAGCCGGAACTGTCCACCGTGGAGCCTAGGGATGTCCTACGAGGGGCACATAACCCCCAGTCCTTTCCAGGAGCTGAACTTACACCCCCTACAGTGGAATTCTAATGATTCCTCCTCACTGCAAAGATCAAACTCTGCTTTTTAACCACCACCATCTTATTGAAACTGTCATATCTTGGAAATTAAGAGATCTCTTCCGAATCCAGTAATTCAAAGTTCTTGATGCTCATGTAATGTGAGGCCCCAAGAGGAGCCATCTTGAACAGGAGCTGATGTGCTGAGACTCTGGTGTCCGGTCCCCAGTCAATGTAATATTCTCTCTTTAAAAAAAAAAAAAATGTGGAAGCAAGTTTTTGAATTAGTGATTTCTCAACAGAAATTATTCCGGAGTTGCAGGATCATTAGAATATGAATAGGGTGAAGATGAGAGAGATGGCAATCAATATTTCATTATAATATCTCCAGAGGTTTCCAAAGCAATGGATATGGGAGAAGAGAAGCTTTTAAGAAGAAAAATGGTGCATATAAATGGCTCAGTAATATAAGTGTTTTCACATTTTACTTAGAGAAAAACATAGTGTACATTTTAGCAGAGAAAAGTGGATATTTAAATAATTTATCAAACTTCTTTCCTTAGGGAAAATGCAGGGTAGTAACATCTCCATCATTCTCCAGAAAGGGATACGTTGTAGTATCCATAAATAGAAAAGCACCTAAAATAGGAAAGGCAGCAAAAGACACTGGTGAAAACATTGAACCGGGAATCCAAAGACCTGGATTTGGTTCCAGCTTTGCCACCTGCTACTTGTACAATATTAGATGAGTTTCTTCCTCCTTCCCAGATAACTTTATTTTCCCATGTGTGAAATGATGGGTCAAATAGGAACTGCACAGGTTTGAAGAAACTCAGGGGTCACATATTATGATCACTGCTCACCCTTCCTGACCACCATAGAGACCCCTGATATATGTGCTCCAACTCCAGGGTCCTTAAAGTCAGACTTGTAAATCTCTGAGCTAGATGTCCTTGCTTGACATTCACATCATGTGATCCAACTTTACATGAATTTTTACAAAAACAGAAAATTTATATTAAAAAACTTACAAATTATCAACAGACTCATCGTTAGTGAATTCTCCTTTCCTGTGGTCCACATCCCAGGTGTTTAAATGGGGTGATGTTTCTAAGCGGCCTGCAGACTTCCATCTTAATGGTCTACAGGTTTGGGGTTCCCTGCCCTATACCTTTAATAAGTCCCTACAAAAAGTCTAAAAAGAAGTTTTAGTAGTTGCAGTGCTGACACACTGTCAGTGCTCCATGTTTTTCTGGGCTATTATAAGACACGGAATTTAAGTCAAAATAAATGGCAAGAGAACCCTGCTGTGTTTTTCTTAGCAGCTAATTGGCTTGTTATGCTGAGGATGGACTTCTAGATATATGCTGCGGAGCCATCCCCCCAACGCTGAAGGAAGATTTGTTAAGTGCCAGAGTGTAGGAGGGAGAATGACTAAGGGAAAATGAAATTGCTGTGAAAAACAATAAAACTGCTCTTAAGTCTCAAGCAATAAATTATCACATTTGAAAAATATTTAACAGAACATACACTAGTTTGGTGTTGAGAATGTAATGACCCTTGGTGCGATGAATATAAGACTGTCTTAGCCCAGCTGAAGCAAGGTCTCTATTATTATTACTTTTTAAAGATCAGTTCATTTAGGTTGGGGGGGTGGGAGGGGCAGAGGGTGAGAAGCAGACTCCACGCTGAGCCAGAAGCCCCAGGCAGGGCTTGATTCCAGGACCCTGAGATCATGGCCTGAGCTGAAATCAACAGTCAGAGGCTTAACCAACTGAGCCACCCAGGCTTCCTTCTGTTATTTTTGAGGAGCAGAGTTAGGCTACACTCCCTTCCCATGTGTCCGAAAGAGCCTCCTAGGAAACCCTGAATTAGTGGACTGCTGAGTTAAAGACATAGGAGTTGATTAACGTAAATTCATACTGTGGTGTTAATGGCTTCATTTTTTTCCAGAATAATTATGTTGTTTTGTTCTTGATTTCCTGGATGAAGGAAACCTGAGTTTCTTTAAACATTTAACTTCTTATCAAAGTAATATATTTATGTGGTTTAGAAAGTGAGAGGAAGGAGGCTTTTAATAGCCAACAACACCCAAACACCATTCCTCTGCTCCTCTCATCTACATGCCTGATCCTTGCTTTTCAGACGACCCTCTTTTAACATTGTGAGCGACTCTTGGTATTCACCTCCTGATTCTTCAATAATATGCTTATTATGCCATTTTTTGAAATGTCAATTAATATAAGTTGACATTCTACTGTGAAACTAAGGATTTTGTACCTTATAATTCCTCTCCATGCTCCAATATTTGGTTATTAGTGTTTATATCATTATTATCATATAAACGTCGTTCACAGATGAGCCATGTAGTATTTTAGGATATTTCTTTTCTGTATAGTTTTTCATTTTTCTGTGAATGATTCATTTTTTTTTTATTTGCTTAGTTTTCTAGGTACTTGTTGCTAAATCTTTTCCAAACTCTTCAAAATACCTGAACATGTTTTCTCAATGCAGCCAAACATATAAGACATCAGTTCGAAGTAATTGTATTCTGTTAGAAACATCCTTTTGTTGGCCCCACACCTCTGCTCTACACTGGATTGTATCACTGGCATCCGAGGACTTCGTTTCTAATCATCAGAAAAATCACTTAGTCTCCTGTCTGTTAAGATCCTCTGTTCAGGGGCACCTGGGTGGCTCAGTTGGTTGGACGACTGCCTTCGGCTCGCTTAGGGCATGATCCTGGAGTCCCAGGATCGAGTCCCATATCAGGCTCCCAGCTCCATGGGAAGCCTGCTTCTCCCTCTGACCTTCTCCTCGCTCATGTTCTCTTGTACTGTCTCTCTCTCAAATAAATAAATAAAATCTTAAAAAAAAAAAAGGATGCTTTGTTCACTGGGGGCCATATACCTGCTTTCTTGGTTTGCTTTCTTGTCTTGGTAGAGCACATCCTCTAGCAGCTTACAAAATAGAGGTGTAAGAGAGCTGTATATTTGTTGACTCCACAATTCTAACATCCAAAAAAAATGATGACATCCATAGAGTCTTTTAGAAGTTAAAAAATACTCTCCTAGGTAATACCTGGTGACTGGATAATGAAAAACAATTTTGAATTAAACTAAACTATTGAAAGAACAATGACTACTGTGTATCAGAGTTCCACCAGGAAACAGAACTCCACTTAGATGGCTCAACTGAAGAGATTTGAGTAAAGTAATGATTTAAAAGCTTTCAGCAAGATTAAGAGAATCCAGAGACTCATGCAACAATGGGAAGGTGTTCTCACCTCAAGGCTTGAACTGATAAAGTGAGTAAATGTGTTAAGGACCCTAATGTGAACTGAAGCTGTGGAAGAGCCTCTGTATGTGGAGAAGGTACCTGCTGCCACTAAAAGAATTGCTGGGATGAACAGGGAGGCAGTAAGTCACAGATTCTCTTTCCTGTCCTCTGATTTCCTGTTGATGGCTCCCATTGGCCAAAGCCAATTGAAATCCACTCAACAAGAGGCTCTAGGTGATACGACCCCTTAGGGGAGGGTTCCAGAAGCAGAGAGAGATGGGAAATAAACCTGTTGAATGCAAATGGAGAAAGACAGCACATGCTTCCATGCCATAATTATGGGACATGGCTAAGGTTGAATTCCAATAAAAATTTATAGCCTCAGACATATTTCTTTTATTTTTTAAAAGATTTATTTATTTTTAGAAAGAGAGAGCACACCCATAGGAGAGGGGCAGAAGGAGATGAAGAGAAAGAACCTCAAGCAAACTCCCCACTAGGTGCAGAGCCTGATGTGGGGCTCTATCTCATGACCCTGAGATCATGAAATGAGCCGATACCAAGAGTCAGATGCTTAGCCAACTGAGCCAACCAGATGCCTCTCAGACAAACATGTTTTAAAGAAGAAAGACAAAATAGAGGAATTACTACCCATCCTAAAAAAACTAGAAAAGATAACAGAAGAAACTAGGAAGAAAATATTAGAAAGAATCAAGATAAAAGAAAATATTAAAGATAAAAGTTGGAATAAAAGTAAAAAACAAAACAATAGCAGAAAGGATGTGTAAATCCAAAATCAGTTTTCTTGAAAAGACCAGAAAATGGATAAAAGCCTTAAAAATTGGATTAAGGGAAACAGAGAATAAAAATATTTAAAATTAGAAATGAAAAGGTGATAGTCACATGCACGGAGGAGAGTTAAGGGGACTATTACATGCAACTCTTTCTTCACTCATGCAACTTTATTTTCTTACAAAATTCAAATAGTCAAAGCCAACCCTAGAAGAAGAAGAAAACTTGAAAAATTCAACTACTGTAAAAAAAAAAAAGACATTAGAAAGAAAATTAATGATCAACAATTAGGAAAAAAGCATCATGAGCAGATGGCTTCACAGCTGAGTTTTACCTAACCTTTAGAGGACAGATGATCCTCATGTTAATTAAATTATCCAGGGCTTTAGAGAAAGATTTCTCCAATTCATTCAAAGAAATGACCATAGTCTTAGCACTTGATCCTGATAAGGAAGGATAAAGAAAGAAAGAAAGAAAAAAGAAATGTTAGACCAGTTTTAGGAATAAAGTTGCTAGAAGTCTAAATAAAATAAAAATACAATTTAAAATTGACTTTCTAATTTTAATACAACTTTGAATTGACTGTTTAAAGAATAAATACACTATGGCAAGCAGAGTGTGGCCCCCAAATGCAAAAAATTTGATGGCAGCCATAATATAATTTATTCATACACAGAATAAAAGAGGTAAGAGCTCATTGCCAAATCACTGGTTGCTGAAAAGACATGTGCCAAAGCTAGGCTGAACTTCCTGATGAAAACGAAGTTAACCAGAACTAGGAGTCTCCAGAAATAACTACAATGACCGTCTAGTCCAATACTCCATGGTCGGGAAGAGCAAATGCAGCTGCAAGAAGGGAAGAGTTCTAAAAACCAGGCAGTGATTTCCGAGCAGAGTCGGGAGGAGAACCCAGGTGTGCTCCTCATGGCCTTGATCTGCCCGCATGTGACAGCCTCCTCCTTCACCACAGGTGTAAGGCCCAATCTTGGTTCTGCTTCAGCCTGAGGTTGTTAGATTTTCTTGGCGGGACCTTGACCTCGAGGTTTCTTCCTTCCCCACTGAGAGACGGGGAAGTCTGTGCGCTCTCCGGTGAGCACTGTGCTAAGTGCCGCCTCCTGTCCCCCCTTCTCTGTTTCCTCCGTGTCTCTGTGCGGCCATTCCATACGCTGAAGGCTTGACTGGGCTAAAGGGTCACTCACAGCAAAGCCCCTGACTCTTGCAGGAAGAACGACTGCAAATTCTCATTTCATTTTCTCCAAAACGGCTTTGATTGGGCATCTGCTGGGTTCTGTGCGGCTTGTCTGGCCGCTAGAGCACACACGGCCTGGTTCCTTAGCTCCTCTCCCAGGGACCCTGGCGGGGTCTCAGTACCATGTCACCTCGGAGGAAACCAAGTTTGCACGAAAGGACAGATGAGGGGTTTGGACCCATCCCATAATCCTCAGAGCTGGGATTGGAATCTCCATGACCAGATTCCAAACCCATTACTTCTTACACTACACCAACGGCGGCCTCTCCTACCAGACGGTTCCAGAAAATGCTGGAAGGTGCTGAGAGGCAAAGCAGGTGGTGACCCCGGCAGAAAGTCGCACAGCCGGGCATTCTGCAGAACAGCATTCTGGGAAAGAGACATGGCGGCGCCCAGTGGCAGCCTGAGGTACATGGAGCGCTGAGGCGGGCTGCAAGTTAGGGGTGGTCCCTGCGCGGCGACAGTGCCAGTGTTCAGGCTACTCCGCCTGCCCCGTCACACCCAGTTTCCTCATGTCTTAAAGGCGGATGGCAGACTACATGTCACAGGTAAGGCGTCAGGATTGCGTAAGAGCCTGCTCGCAGGGAAGGGGCCGTCTTCAGTGAAGGCTTTCCGTAACTGTGTATAAAATAATATTAAAAAAAAAAAAAAAACCCAAACAGAAAAACAACAACAAAGTGGCACGATCCACTCTTTTTACAGTTATCGAGGTCTTCTCTGTGTCAGAGCCAAGCACCTGTATGTGGAGGGAAATACTAGAAGTTAAAATGTGTTTCATAGTAACCCAACTCCTTTTAATTAAGAAAAAAAAAAAAAAATCAAACAGGCTAAAGCACTTATATCTCAATGGTCTTATTACGTCTGAGATATCCGTTCGATGGGAACCGTTTTCCCAATCGGGTTTTTCTGGGTGTAGACTAGGGGCTCCTGTCCCCCCACCCCGCTCTGTGCTCTGCCTTTTCGTACCTCTCTGAAATTTCGTGGCCGGGAACAATTAAAAATTTAGACGTGGCCGTATTTATGCTAATGCAGCTATTTTGGAATCATTCTTTCACTTCAGGTTAAAATCTCTCAGGGAATGGCATGGCAAGAAGGTGGTAATTTTGGTAGAAATTGGTAACTCTAATCTTTTTATTCTAAAGAAGATTTGCTACTAATAATCTTTCATTTACCAATGGGTATTTTTGAAGCTGAAGTCTAAAGCATTTACTCTGGTTTTAGTGCCCGATATTCAAAGAGAACATGATTACCAACTACCGTCAATACGTTTTAACTTCACAACTTTCAGCAAAATAATTTCCAAGTTCTTATAGATAATACCTAGGTAATACCCTTATCAGTAAAAAGTGCTTAGGATTGCTAAAAAAAAAAAAAGTTAAAAATTGTGAAAACAAAAATTGTGAAATATGCTGTATGCTAAGGATCCCCCCCGCTCCCCCAAGACTGTTTGCCTGTATTGAAATAGGGTTTTTTACTGTGTGGAAGATATGGAAATTTATATCTTACATCATGATACATTCCACTTCCTTGGTTAAAAATCTTTCATTATCTCTTTTGTAAAATGAATCTTTGGGCTCTAGAGAACAAAAACCTTAGAAACTGTGAAGAAAGGATAAATTTTCCTTTTCATAGTTTCACATAGTTTCCCCAACTGAGGGGAAAAGATTCAGGAAAGACTGGTGTTGGCATTAGCAAACAAACAGTAGGTCTTCTAAGGAACAAAGTCTCATTTCTTCGGAAGATGATGTCCGGAGTTCGTACACTACTAGGTTTCAAGTAAATGCCTTGAAATACTTCATTACTTTAAAGCACACATTCTGGGATGATCTTAGTTTATTTCGAACTCACATACTCCCATTCAAGTATATGCACACGTTAAGTTAACATCTTACAATTCTAAAGTATTAGTTCAATTAGCTGTAGATGTGGTTTTCTTAGTAAAATGACTCATACATTTATTGACCATCTAATTTGTCCTGGTGATTTCATATTTGTGTTTTTCTTACAATCTAGTCTATAAGGCAATTTCCATAATCTCCATTTGCAGATCTGGAACCTCATCAGGACCACATAACATTGTCAAATTTGCACATCTAGCAATCGGAGGAGTTACATTTCTCATCTCACACGTATTCTACTTCCTCTCCTCTGACAAGATTGGAAATTGAATCTGGGAAGGCTATTTCTCCCAGGCCAATGTATCTGTCCCTCAAAGCTCCACATGTGGTTAAGAGTGGGAGTCTATACCTCTTTCTTGTATTTCAAGAAATCATAGGAATATGTGCTGAGTGTGAGTTAAGAGATGACATTCTGAAACGGAAACAGCAAATTTAATACCTGCAATTGTACAAATCTTTGAGAAATGGAATAGCCAGCAAGGTGGCAGGCCAGACTGCAGAAGCCTTTAACAGCAGGTGAAAAGTTTGTTTTTGATTTTGTAGATGAGAGAAGTCATGAAGATTTGTTAGCAGAGAAAGACCTCATCAGTGTGGAAATGGTGTGGTAAACTGGGGGCTGTGTAGGCTGGGCAGGGATTGTCAGGAACCTTCCTCTGTGGAGAGAGGGTGGAGAGGAAGTGATAGATTATGTAGATGTGAACACAGAACAGGTAGGAGTTAGCAACCAAGTAGATACTGGGTGTGAGGCAGAGGGAAGACACGAGGGTGCTCAGTCTCCCAGTGGGAGACATTGTTGCCCCAAACAGGCAAGAGATGCAATCGCGTCGTGGGCTGCTCTCCATTCCAGCCCTCCCTGCCCTGTGCTTCCCGTGGGCTTCTCTTACACACCCTCTACACAAACAGGGCATTCCAAAGCATCTATCATTTTTAAAAAAGATGTCAATCCAGAGTACTTTATTCAAAAAGATTATGATATTTCATGGGGTTTCTAAGTAAGGCTAGGCTATGACAAATTTGTTTTCCTGTCAATCAGTTTAAGCTTAAATTTCCTTTGGGATCATGTTCATGTACCCAGATCTTGCTTAAAATAAAACAAAGACTGTGTCCTCAGCTCTTTTTTATTCTACAGAACTCTGCAGTTTTGCAGGAAAGACTGCCCTCCTGTTTTGGACTTGTCTGAAATGGGGGAATGGCCCTGAGGCTCTCGAAATTTAAAATAGCTAATATGCACTTACCCTACCTTGGGATGCTACTGAGTTTTCATCACTTTTTTCTTCCTTTGTTTAACAGGCTTTTCTCATTTTATTTATCTTGGGCATGGTGCTTGGACGAAGGTGGGAAATAAAAGGAATGGGGTTTGTGTTTGGATAAGCCAATGTGGATACGTGCTCAGGGTACGATAGGGTAATGTGGAACCATTGACAGAAGTTATATTGCTAATATCTATAGGTACATCTGTTCATTTCATATTTCATAGCCAATGAGCTATAGGCCTCTGCTAGGTCCAAGTTATAGGGAAGGGAAAAGACACAGTCAACAAATAGACAAAACCACAGATCAGCGTGCATAAGGCAGATGAAGAGGGGAAGGTGCAGGTTTGTTGGAAGGCTTCATGCAGGAGGTCATTTAAACTGAGCCTCAATCATTGAAAAATCAGGAAAGGAAAAGACATTTCTGGCAAAAGTAACCGTTTGTATGACAGCATGAAAGCTTGAAAGAATGAATATGATGGAGTGCTGACTACTGTAGCATGAGTGGATTGTAGATGGTTTGGGAGGGACAGGAAGAAAAGGAGGAAGGACACAAGAGAGGCCGAAGTTGAGGTGGGATCATTGCTTAAGGCCAGGCTGGGTGTGGTCGTTGACAACCAGCCTGAGGAGTCTGGAGCTTCTCTCCAGGCTGATGGGTGCCAGGGAGTGTGATAGAAGCAGGGCTGACATGCTTTGCATCTTGGAAATCTGCCCTGGCCTGGGTTACGTGATCTCATACTTCAATGCTACTGCCTCTCTTGCTTTTCTACATAACAAGTCTCCCAAAGGAAGTTGCTGGTTCTCTTTATTTCTTCACGGCCCATTCCATCCCATGCTGGTTTCTGTGTTCGTGACCCCAGTGCAGCTGTTTGTATCAAGGTTACCAGATGTCATTCTAATGGACACTCCTTTGATTTTATTCTCTTTGTGGCAGTCATCCACACAGTTGTCATCCCCGTTCCTGACTGACTTTCTTGTTGTCTACTCTGACGACCTGTCTTCCCCTCCAACCTCACAGACCTTTGCTCTTCCACTTTCTTTGCATGCTTCTCTTCTGTCTGACGTCTGAATAGAAGAGCCTTCCAGGGCTCAGTCCTCGACCCTCTGCTTCCTTTTTTTTTTTTTTTTTTTTAAGGTTTTATTTATTTATTTGACAGAGAGAGAAAAAACAGAGTCAGGGAGGGGCAGAGGGAAAGGAGAAGCAGACTCCCCACTGAGCAGGGAGCCCGACATGGAGCTCAATCCCAGGACCTTGAGATCATGACCTGAGGTGAAGGCAGAGGCTTAACCCACTGAGCTACCCAGGTGCCCTGACCCACTGCTTTTAGATTGAAAATCTCTTTATAGGAGACTTTACCTACAACCTTGATTTTGAATTCAGTGTATATGTTGATGAATCCCAAATTTGTGTCTCTAGTCCTTGTGTATACATTGAATTCCAAACTCATCAATCCTACTGCCCTTTGGGCATCTTCCTGTGAATGTTTAATAGACTTCAAAACAGAGTTCTTGATCTCCTTCCTCTTTTATGTTTATACCTCTGTATCTTAGAAAAGGACACTGTTATCTAATTACTTAATCCCAAGACCCATGTGTAGGTATAATCCTTGATTTTTTTCCTCCTTTTTCTCACTCCTTATATCCTATCCATTAGCAGATCTTTTCAGTCTACTTTTTTTTTTTTAAACTTAATTTTTTAAAAGAAGCTTTAGGTTCACAGCAAAATTAAGAGGAAGGTATAGATATTTCCCGTATACTCCCTGCCCTCATATGTACAAAGCCTCTCCCATCAACAGACCCCACCAGAGTGGTACATTTGTTAGAGTTGATGAACCTACACTGATACATCATATTTATCCAAAGCTTACAGTTTACATTAGGGTTCACAACTGTTGTTGTACGTTCTGTGGGTTTGGGCAAATATATAATGACTTGTATCCATCATTATATCATGCAGAGTATTTCCACTGCACTAGAAAATCCTCTCTGTTCTTCCCTCTCCTCCCAACCCTTGGCAACCATTGATCTTTTTACTGTTGTGCTTTTTTCAGATGTCATATAGTTGGAATCATAGACTGTAGCCTTTTGGGATCGGCTTCTCTCAGTTAGTAATACACAATTAAGGTTTCTCCATGTCGTTCCGTGGCTTGATAGCTCATTTCCTTTTAGCACTGTCATAGTACTATTCCATTTTCTGGATGTTTCACAGTTGATTAATCTATTCACCTACAGAAGAGACTTCTTGGTTGCTTCCAAGTTTTGGCAATTATGAATAAAGCTGTTATAAACATCTGTGTGCAGGTTTTTGTGGGAACATAAGTTTTCAACTCCTCTGTGTAAATGCCAAGGAACATGATTTCTAGATTTCTGGTAAGAATATGTCTAGTTTTGTAAGAAACTGCTAGCTGTCTTCCAAGGTGGCTGCACCATTCTGCATTCCCACCAGCAGTGAATGAGAGTTCCTGTTGCTCCACAACCTCACCAGCATTTGGTGTCGTCAGCATTCTGAATTTTGGCCAGTCTCATAGGTGTGTAGAGTTATTTCATTGTTGTTTTGATTTGCATTTCCATGATGACAAATGAAGTGGAGCATCTTCTTGTTAGACTTCTTTGCCATCTGCATATCTTCTTTGGTGAGGTTGGTTGTCTAGGTATTTGCCTCATTTTAAAATCAGATTGGTTGTTTCCTTATTGCAGAATTTTAAGAGTCCTTTGTATATTTTGGATAACAGTTCTTCATCAACTTTTGTAAATTATCCTCCCAATCTGTGGCTGGTATTCTCCTTTTCTTGGCATTGACATTATCTTTCACAGAGCAGGAGTTTTTAATTTTAATGAAGTATAGCTTATCAATTATTTTTTCATGAATCATGCCTTTGATGTATTTAAAAAGGCAGCATGGTATCCAAGGTCATCTTGGTTTTCTCTTGTGTTATCTTCTACGAGTTTTATGGATTTGTGTTTTACCTCTTGGGCTATGATCCCTTTTGATTAATTTTTGCAAAGAGTGTCAGGTCTGTGTCTAGATTCATTTCTTTGCATGTGGATGTCTAGTTGTTCCAGAATCATTTATTAAAAAGAATGTTTTTCTCCATTGTATTGCTTTTGCCCTTTTGTTGAAGACTATCTATGTGAGTCTGTTTCTGTGTGCTCTGTTCCACCCCCAGTGGATCTACGTGTCTACTCTTTTGCCAGTGTCACATTGTTTTGATTAATGTGTTTTATAATAAGTCTTAAAGTTGAGTAATATTAGTCTTCCAACTCTTTTCTTCCCCTTCATTATTTTATTGGCTATTTCACCCTTCCTGTAAACTTCAGAACCAATTTGTTGATATCCTCAAAATAATTGGGATTTTAATTGAAATTGCTTGAGTCTATAAATCAGGTTGGAAGATCTGATACTGTAATGGTATTGAATTTTCTATCCATGAGCATGGGATATTTCTTTACTTAGTTTTTTGCTTTTGTTCATCTGAGTGTTTTAGGTTTCTGCATACACATTTTATATATACTTCATTAGGTTTGTACCTAAACATTTCATTTTCTTGGGTACAAATGCATGTGGTATTATATTTTTAATTTCAGTTTTTATTCATTCATTGTTAGCTTGTGGGAAAATGATCCACTGTTGTAGGTTAACCTTGTATCCTGCTACCTTTATATATTCACTTATTAGTTCCAGGAGGTTTTGTTGTTACTGTTGCTGGCTTGTTGATTCTTTCAGATTTTCTACATAGATGATCATCTGCAAACAAAGCCAGTTGCATTTTTTCCTTCCCAATCTGTATACCTTTTATTTCTTTTTCTTATTTCATTGTATGAGCTAGTATTTCCGCTTCATTGTTGAAAAGGGGTGATGAGAGGGGACATCTTTGCTTTGTTCCTGATCTTAGTGGGAAAGCTTTGAGTTTCTCATCATTATGCCTTTAAAAATTCATCTCAAATTCTCCCATTACTTTCTGTCTCTACCAGCAGCTAAAGTGCTAACGTCTAAGTTACCTTTATCTCTTGCCTCAATAATGATTTGAATAAAATCTCAAATGTAAGACATGGCTTTCAATACCCTATATAATTTGGATTCAGACTCCTTTCTTTTTTTTAATTTATTTTTTATTTATTTTTAGCATAACAGTATTCATTGTTTTTGTACCACACCCAGTGCTCCATGCAATCTGTGCCCTCTCTAATACCCACCACCTGGTTCCCCCAACTTCCCACCCCCCACTACTTCAAACCCCTCAGATTGTTTTTCAGAGTCCATAGTCTCTTGGTTTACCTCCCCTTCCAAATTCCCCCAACTCCCTTCTCGTAACTCTCCATGTCCACCATGCTATTTGTTATGCTCCACAAATAAGTGAAACCATATGATAATTGGCTCTCTCTGCTTGACTTATTTCACTTAGCATAATCTCCTCCAGTCCGGTCCATGTTGCTACAAAAGTTGGGTATTCGTCCTTTCTGTTGGAGGCATCATACTCCATAGTGTATATGGACCACATCTTCCTTATCCATTCATCTGTTGAAGGGCATCATGGTTCTTTCCACAGTTTGGCAACTGTGGCCATTACTGCTATAAACATTGGGGTACAGATGGCCCTTCTTTTCACTACATCTGTATCTTTGGGGTAAATACCCAGGACTGCAATTGCAGGGTCATAGGGAAGTTCTATTTTTAATTTCTTGAGGAATCTCCACACTGTTCTCAAAGTGGCTGCACTAACTTGCATTCCCACCAACAGTGTCAGACTCCTTTCCGAGCCTTCTATTCTGTTAACAAGAATAGGGTTTCTGTCCCTTTTCCTATCCCTCATCCTGTCCTTTTCCTCAGTATTTCTAAAGTGAGTGACAATAATTTCTAGTGAGTGTGCGTGTGAGAGGTCAGGCACACAGGAGTGGCTCTTCTTTCTACTGCAGCCTGATCCTCTTAAGCTCTTTCCCCAGCTGCTACATTGCTCCAATGTCAAAGTCAGATGCTGGTGCTGTTGTGAGATTCAGGGTAAGGGGAGTGGTCCCCAGAGTCTTTTAGGGCTCTTTATGTTCTGGCTTTGTTTGCAACACAGCTCTGTGCTGAAACTTGAGCAGAAGCACAATTCCTTATAAAAATTAATACTTTGAGTTTATCTTTGAATGAAACCTCCCATTACAAAAAGAATGCCTAGCTGGACTGAGGCAGATCTGGGCATCCTGGGCCCAAGGGGAACACAGGTTCTGTGCTGGCAAGGGTCCTTGCATCTGCCTCTGGGTGGATAGCCAGTGCCCCACTCTCATGTTGTATTTAAATCCCTTCACTTTACACTATCTAGCCTTAAAGGGAAGGTGGAGACCTTCTGTGAGTTTGGTCTATCCCAGGCTATGTTGCCTGTACTGGTGGAGCTGGTGTGAGAATTTCTGTTTTTTGACTCTGATCTTATTGACTTTTTTGCCCCGACATTCTACCTATGAATGTTGCCTATATATAATTTTCCAGATTTCTTTTTTTGTTCATGGATTAGTACCATTTTAATTTTCAAGTTCATAGGAAATTTGACATAAGTATCTTTGCTGATGACTTTTCTTGTGTATCCTGTGTGTTAAAAAGAGGCAAGAGTGAGCACAAAAATAAAGCATGTAAACATTTAAAATGTACTGTTCAGGTAAAGTGAACAAAATGTAAATGGCAATACTAGGACTAACTCAGTGATGCATATAGTTAATATCATCCTATGTTTGCAGTATTACAAACGTAATGAAGGTGCTTTCTGGAGAATATATGGACACATTTGCAAAGGAAAGGAAAATGCTTATCAAGAAGAGATGTGTATACACCTTGTAGCTTCTTTTCATCTTCTTTATCCTGACTAAGCACAAAAATTACCATGTCTTTCAATAGAATCTTTAATATGTAAATGAAATTAGGCAAATGCTTAAGTTGACATATTTTACGCACATTTTACCAGTTACATACATTTTCACTGCTGTGCTTATGCCTACTATCTCCCCTTGTGAAATCTAATTTTAGATTTTATGTAGGCACATATTATCACCAGGAGATGCAGAGTAGCTCACATAAACAATAAAATAACAAAAGTGTGGCTGGGCAGCTGAAGAGAAGCAGACGAAACTGATTTGGTTGTCTCTGGACAGAGTATTAGAGCATATTGTTGTATTTTTGAGCACTATCATTAACGAAATTTATCAAGCTCCTACTATAAGCATGTCATTTTTTTAATGGCTTATTCTTTCTCTGGGAAAGACACAGCTCTCTCCCACAACTCTCTGAAGGGGAATTAAAAGACAAAATGTAGTCCTCAGGAACACATTTAGGCTGGGATGCTAGATGATGAATAATTTAGTGAGAAGAGTGATTAAACTTCTCTCTTACGCGGAACACATTTTGGATTATTTTGTTCCCCCTGATAATTTCATTTTTGAGGATCACCTTACTCTCTTCTACTCCCTGCAGCTGGCAGCATGGTAACGTCCTGCTTGAGAGGACCTTCCCAGCGACTCCAGTTTGGAATGCTAAGCTTCAGTAGTTGAGGCAAGTTTCCTCTCCACTTTGAGGAGAGATCCTACGAGGTTTGTCTTTCTGTGCCTCCTCTTAACAATGATGAAACAGTGAGGGTGAATTTTTTGGGGTGTGTGTCTGGGGAATTGGTTCCAGGAGGCTGCTAAATTATGCTCTTCATCTAGAAGAACACAGTGAATCCCGGTAGCTCAGGTGTGGTTCAGCCTTTATGCAAGATAGGATTAATTAGCGAGATTGGAATAAAACTTTGATTTAAGATCACAGCTGTTATTTTCATTAATCAGGACTACTACACTGGGCACACATTGAGCTGAGCAGTGTGGCCAGCTGGGTGTGCTGACGAGGACAATGGGCTATAGATGGGGCAGCCCTGGCACAGTGAACGAGCAGCAATCGGTGGAATATTCTTTGTCCTTCTCCCATGTCACTTTGTTGGAACATGTAGCATTTATACGTTCTTCTTCTGCCCTCATCCTCACCTCTCTGAGATTTACAGTTATGTGCATTAAATTTCATTTTGGCAGGTTCCCTGGTTATCTCTTATCTAGATCAAACCCAGTCTCCAGTGCGGCAATTGGCAACCATTTCCTAGTGAGAGGCCAGCTAGTGAACATTTTGGGCTTAATGGAGCATACAGTCTCTGGTGTAACTATGCAACCTGGCCATTGCAGTGCAGACACAGACGTGGGTAATACAGAGATGAACAGGTGTGGCTGAGCTCCAGGAAAACCCAAACAGGTGGTAGGCTGCATTTGGTCCTCAGGCCCTAGCTGGCAAACAATCTAGTAAATCCCTCAGAAAAGATTCTTGAATATAGTATTTCCTGATATTTTAGATGTCTACAATTGTTATGCTTTAGACTGGATTTTTGCAGGACATCTAGATTCAGGACTGGGTATAGAATCGTTGGTTCATCTTTTTTCTCCCTTGATTCTTAAAATTTTTTTCACTCTTTATTTTCTTTCTGTGCTGCTTTTGAGAAGTCTGATGACAGCCTGAGATTTGGTTTGTTGGTTTGTTTTTATAAATAACTTTTTCCATTGCTCTAGAGGCTTGAAAATTCTTCCACTTTTATGTTTTTGGCCTTGGAGTTTAATAATTTTCCTAGATTATGCCTAGAGTTGAATATTCGGGGCAAATGTTCCCAGTTTTGTGGGCCTTTTTAATATGAATGTTCAAGTCTTATTTTGAAAATTTTCTTGGATTATAACCTTAAATATTAGTTCTGTTCCATTGTTTTTTCTCCAGAAACTACATTATACATATGCTGGATCCTCTTTGATTATCTTTCTTTTGGTACATCTTGAGTCTTTTCCTTCTGTGGGTTGTTCACATTGTTCTCTTTTCAGTTCCTTTGTACTTTTAGCAAAATCCAGGCTCCTTTTTACCTTGTAATTTATTCCTATTTCTGAGGTGATTTTGTCTTTTTCTTCAACTTCTTACGTTTGTTCAACATAATTTATATATCCGTTTTTTATCTTGACTTTAGAATTTCTAATTCATAGTGTTACTATTTTATATTTGCCATTGCTTATTTAACTTTATGCTCATCTCTTAGTGTTTCTCTCTACTTTGGGTGCAATTTAGTGAATATTTACTTAAGAATTTTTTGTTCTCAGGAGTTTCAGTGATTCCATATACCTTTTGCTGTCTTTTCCTGTTTATTCTTAGATTTTCCAAAGTAGCAATAATCAGTTATCCATAAAGAGATTTGGGGGATTTGGGATGCCTACTAGATTTCTTTGTTCAAGGATTTCCTCTTGTGTGTATTTTTAAAATACTAATGGCCCTTTCCTCTTTCTGTTTGGGTGTGTGTGCTGGTCAGTAGTGTCTTCTAATTCTGTGATATACTTTTCTTTTCCTTCATTACCAGGTCTCCAAGGGATGGCTCTTCTTTCCAGATCGTTCCCTCCTCCCCAGAGGTAGTGCTTTCCTGAGACTGACACTTTGCACCTGTGTGCTTTCAAGTGCTTTCCTCCAGGTTCTAGTCTAGTACTCTGTCCACCTGCTCTTGGACATTTTATTGGTATTCCCTTGTTTAGAGTGGCTTCTTTTCTGAGCATGGTGTTACCTGTGTCTGTCTATCTCTAGGAGTGTAGTACACTCTCAGACAGCTCACTGTGCCTTCACTAATCTTTCTTTTTCTGTAGGATATAGTCTGCGGTCAATTCATCTAGTGTGTTTCTAATCTCAGGGTGTTCTTCAGGTCTAGAAGTTTGATTTGGGGTTTTAAAATATTTTCCGTGTTTTTTTTTTTTTTTTAAAGATTTTATTTATTTACTTAACAGACAGAGATCACAAGTAGGCAGAGAGGCAGGCAGAGAGAGAGAGGAGGAAGGAGGCTCCCCATGGAACAGAGAGCCTGATGCAGGGCTCGATCCCAGGACCCTGGGATAGTGAACTGAGCTGAAGGCAGAGGCCTTAACCCACTGAGCCACCCAGGCACCCAAAGTGTAGCTACTTTAATATGTTTGCTAGCTTCTGTCAATTTTGGGTTTTTTTTTTTTCTGTTGATTGATTTTATTCTTCTTGCCATAAGTGGAGGGTTTTTTTTTGTTGTTGTTGTTGTGTTTTTTTTTTTTTTTTTTAGATTCCTTGAGTAGCTGTAATTCTTGTTGAATACCCAGACATTGTAAATTTATGTGTTTGTTGGATTTTTTAGTGTTTTAAAAAATTTTTTTGCCTTTTCCCCCTGGGACACAGTTAAATTTCATGGAAATCATTTGATTTACTTGAGGCTTGATTTTCAGCTTTGCTAGTTAGGACCTGAATAGCATTTACTGGAGTGCTAATCTGGCCTAATACAGAGACAGGGCCCTTCTCGGGATTCTACTCGATGCCCATCTGTTAGGAGGCCTCTCCCATTTAGCTGGCAGGAACACAGACTGTCTCTGACCTGTGTGAGTCCTGAGGAGTGTTTAGGATGCTCTTTTCTGGTGCTTTTTTCCCTGGGCTCATTTCCTCACACCCATGCTCTGAACAGTACTCAGGCAAAGACTCAAGGGGACCTTCTGCCACTCCCTGGGGTTCTCTCTCCTCTCTGGTACAGTGCGCTATGGATGCTAGCCATGCTGGCTTACTGAGATCTAAACTCTATCTCTGCCACTCGGGGAACTCCATGGCTCAGTTTGGATTTCCCTTCCCTGTGTTGTGGCCTCTCTCCAGGCAGTAAATGGGGGGTGTTTCTGGAGATCACTTGATTTGTTTCCCTTCTCACGGGGACTACTCTTAAGCCCTGCCTTTGGCCAAGGTTTGAAAATCATTGTTTTGTTACATACTTTGACCAGTTTTAATTTTTGTTTATTATTATTTTTTAAAGATTTATTTATTTGAGAGAGAAAGCACGCGTGCGAATGAGCAGGAGAGGCAGGGAGAGAGAGAGTATCTCAAGCAGGCTCCCTGCTAGGTGCAGAGCCCAGTGCAGGGCTTGATCTCAAGACCCTGAGGTCAGATCATGACCTGAGCTGGAAGTAAGAGTCTATGCTCAACCAACTGAGCCTCGTAGGTGCCCCTATTTTGTAATTTTTTTAAAAATTTTTTTTATTTTTTCAGTGTAACAGTATTCAATATTTTGTCACTATTTTGTCATTTTTAATTGAACATAGGCAAGCTAATTCAGTGTCTGCTATTCTCTCATATCCAGAAGCAGAAGCTCCATTCTACTTTAAGTTATGGCTGCCACCCAGCAGTTTTGACTCTTTGTGCCCAACGCCTCACAGGTGGGGAAAGGAATCACCACTCCAGCTGTGGTAGTTGACGCTGATCATTCCAAGTATACAAGAGCACAGAAAAGAATATGTCTGACATGCAAGTAATCACCCGGAATATCTCCTCCTGCCTTTGGGCCCTGTTTTGGTGGAAAATATGTAAGGGCAGCAGCCACAGGCTGCGGAGGACATTAGCTGTCCCATGCAGATACTTAGGGATGAGGAGTTCAGTTGCCCCACCCATTCACCCCCGCAGACCAGCAGGAGCACAGGTGCAGGAGAGGACTCCAGAGTGAGCAGAGGAAGCACACAGAGTGTGACAGGTGCAGCCCAGTGGAAAAGGTGCAAAAGTCGGGGCTCTGATTTGTCCCATGAACCAACCCACGTCCTGGGGCACTGATAACGTTAGTGAAGGAGTGAGGAAAGTGAGTCACAGTAGCGTTAGCCAGCAGTGGGTACATTTGTGAGCTGGGAACCACTGTGAGGAAGTGGGGCTCAGTCCTGCTAGAGACTTCCTGAATGACCACTTTGAATGTACTTCAATTATCCACCTGAAGGGAGGGAAAGTGAAGTATTATTTCCCACAGAGTCTCGGTATGTGAAATCTCTGGCATTTCTGGACAATCCTGTGGAAGGTCTGGGCACTGTTCTGTTTGCAGGGGAATGTCCTCATAGAGAAGCATAAAAGCACAGGCACTTGGGATAGGAGATCATTACCAGGCTCGAGGCTCGGGGTCAAGAGCAACAGCATTTAACATACGATACAATTTGCTTGTTTCCTGTGTCCTTCTACTAGTTGCAAGGACCTTGAAGGCAGACTTATTCTCAGCAACCTCTTTATCCCTTACTCTCAGCTCTAAGGCAAAGTGTGTTTTTATAGTTTGCAGCCTTATCAAAACCATGTGGAGGTGTGGTAAGGAATACTTTATTCTAAAAGGAAAATAGAGTGAAAGAGATGTTGGAAAGACAGAGCCATTGAGATGAGTTACACAAGACACATTAACAGCAAAGCCCTTGTTTTATTGGTTGGACTAGGCATAAAGAGAGGGAGCACACACTGCTAGGGACCTTCCTGAAGAAATCAGAGGACGTCTGAGCCCTGGGCCGTAACCCACCAAGACCATATACTGTCCCAAGTGTGCAGCCTCAGCTGTAGAATAATGAGAAAAGTCTCCGGACAGCAACTTCAGTGAGAAAGGGTTTTCAGTTAATACCACACATCAGTTCTATGAATATATTTTGGTACTTTTCTATAGAGCCTGATTTTCAAGTCATTATCAGTAATTTACATAGGAGTCTTTCCGTAGTAAAATTATAGTCATTTTCTACAAATCCTATTAGTGTCCTGTTAAAATCCAAAATCAAAGCAACTGCTTCAGATATTAAAAAAGATAAAAATAAATGCCCACTCAAGGTGCCCTGAAGCGATAGATGCCATCATTAATCTGGATCCCTGACTGTATCGACCAGATGGGACGCATGCTACGGTGGGAAGATCACAAGCTTTGGAACCAGACCCATGCGGATTTAGCTTCCAACTTTGTTGTTTGTAAGCTATAACATTGGGCAAGGTGCTTAACCTCTCTGACCTCCAGTATCCTTAATTGTAAACTAAAGCTAATAATTGAGATAATCTACGTACAGCACACAGCAGTGTCTGGCGCATGGAGGGCAGGCATCGCATCACAGGGGTACCTGTCCTCAAGGTCTAAGAACAAACAGTGTGGAGTGATGAGTGGGTTTGGATGCTGGCTCCCTTGGGTGGTCCTGGACGTGCTTTTTCCTTTTCCTCTGTCTCTGCCTGGCTGTCATGCTGATTAGAAAAGAAAACATTTACTAATTCCAGGAAGAGAGTCAGCAGTCAAATGTGAAATTTCCTTTTTATTTTTTAAAAATCATGCAAGCAGTTTTAAGAAAAATGTGTAAACACAGAAGCTAGACACATGGTCCAAACCGAACAACAAAACTCTCAGAAGACAGCAACGGCAATGTCTCGCTTATTTTTTAATAGTCACGGGCGGCACAATCTCGAAAGTGTTCTAATTCACCAGAACCACCACTCCTCACTTGAAACCACTTTTCAGCTTACCGGGCACTTCTGCACAGATGCCAGTGCTCGCACACGCTTGCTGACCTGGGCAATGGGGGGGGGCCTCAGCAGGCAGCTCAGAACCTTACATTTGAAAGACAGGCCCTGCCAAATGAAGGTGTTTGCCCATCGGGGGGTCTGGAGGGAGAAAGAACATTTGTATATTTACTCTTCTGGGCCAGGTGGTCAGGTCTTCCCCAACAGATGCCTGACTCCATGCCTCCTTGGACTTGCAGAGAGTCTGCAAACATAATGTTTGCATCTACCAGTCTGTAACTCCTCACTCTTCGGAGCTGTGATGTCCAGAAATGTTTTGGGCTGCTTTCTCTTCAGAAAACCGCTGTGGCTCCATTCATGTTTTATGGAGTCCTGGAATGTGGCCAGCAGGCTGTGTCCCGACCTAGCCACAGACAAGTCTGTAAACACCACTTAATGATATATCAGCTTGTTTCCTTTACCGGACCGGAGGTTTTACTTGCCACTCTTAAACTCTTCCAGTTTATTCTCTTTGCTTTTCATTTCTCGGCATGGCTTATAAACCATTCAGGATCTTCGTGGCATACAATTTTGAGGTGTTTCTATGACTAAAACAGTCAGTATATATCATTATTATTGCTCAGAGTGTCACTGTTGGATTTGGTGCTTGTTAGTAGTGTCTTGGCATCAGCGTTCTCCAAAGCCATTTTTGAATGGTGCGGATATCATGGAAATGCTAAGCCGAGGCCCATCTCACCTCATCTTTCTTGTGGTCCCAGAGAACATTGAATCTAATTGCTGATCATCATTAAATCTCCCTAGTACTATTTTTCAGAAAGATCCTGATGTTTTCAGGAGGAAGCCCTGTGTTCTCAGTGGTCCATTTTCAGCCACGTGACCTCATTCGACTGTTCTGCTGGAGTCACTACGTGGTGAGGAAGAATGAGAAGGTGTCTGGCTTGTTGCTCAGAAGCCTGGATCCCACTTCCAGCCTTGCCACCTCCCAGTTGAGAGCTCTGTGGCAAGTCATTTAACAGCTCTGGAATTTAAAAACTAAATAGGGAAAATCCTAGATTAATATACATATATATAATATTGGTGTTGCTATTGTAATATATTCTAGGGCTCTTTGTGTTAGCGGTTTATGACAAACCAGTAACCAAAAGTTTTCTGCCCCACTGCAATCACAATCAATTGAGAAACAGAGGTGGCAGCTGGAGATAAAAATATTACTCGTATCACTTGGCTGGGGACTAGAGATTGATCTATATTCAGGCTCCGTGTTCCTCTTATCATCCACTTGGCTAAAGCCCCCAGAACGGCTGGTCACTCAGTGCGGGGACAGGGTCTACACCATTCCCACAGGGGCCTCATGCCCTCCTATTTCTTTCCCTTTGAACGCGCCCCCACTCATCCTTTCTAAGAATGGCTACAGGGGGGACTGCTACCAAAGAGTACAAGGTTAGTGCCTAGCCAGCAAGAGGAAGGCGATGAGAATTATCGCTCTCCTCCTGCCCTCCCATCTTTCACAGGTGTAGAAGCAAGTCCAGAGAGGTGGGGGTGACTTCTCGAGGCTCTTGTAGAGGTAGGAACCCGCAACACAGAAGGAGCTGGTTCTTACTTGCTTTTTCTTTTCTTTCCTCTTCTTTTCTTTCTTTCTTTTTTTTCAAGATTTTATTTATTTGGGAGCAAGAAAGTGAGAGAGAGCGAGCGTGCAAGAGAGCACTATTGGATATGGGGGGGCAGGGAGAAGCAGGCTGAGCGGGAAACCAGCTCAGGGCTCTCAATCCCATGACCTGGAGATTATGACCTGAGCTGAAGGCAGACACTAATCATCTGAGTCACCTAGGCACCGCCTTATTTGCTTTTCGCACAGAAGCCCTTGTGGGAGGAAACCCAACAAGGAATAATCCAGGTAAAACCTGAGCTGCTCTGACTGCAGTGGGCTGAGACATGACGATCCCCTCATTATGTACCTCCTCCCCAGAGGAGGTCCTTGAGGATGTCGCCTGCACAGCGCGCCCTCCGAGTGGTGGCATGCATGGCATGCCTGCAGCAGTTGAACACTTGGTGCACTGTTCTAGCTGCTTTATATGTATCATCTTTATCATCTTATTTAATCCTCCCAGCAACCCTAGCATATAGAAGCTGTTGCTGTACCCATTGTACAGATGCCATAACTGAGTCAAGGAGATGTTAAATGAATGGCTGAAAGTCACACAGATAGTAAAACACAGTGCAGGTAGCTGGAGCAGCATGTCTCTGCAACTCCTGCTCTTCCCCACAGTGGGTCCACGTGGTGTGGTTTCACAGTGTAATTTAATTTAATTCTCACCGTAACCTCACCATAACCTCACCACCATAACATCTTTATTCACAGTCAGTAGAAGAGGGAGCTGAGTCTCAAAAAGGTCAAAGAACTAAGACTCAGGCATCTGTTAGAAACTGCAGAGGGGAATTTGCAGGTAAGCTCTTGTCCACTTGTGCTATTCCCTGAGTTTACCTTGTGTACATGAGTGATGGTGTCACCTCAGACAGAGATCTGGCCCAAGTCTTCATTTTTTCACACATTGCTTGCCATCAGATGACATCTACAAGGTAGTAAGCTTTGTAAAAATCTCAGTTTCTTTGTCTACAGAAATAGGCATTATAAAAGTCCTTGGGAGACAATTCTCCTTGACTCTCTATGGTTTCTAGATATTCAGGTATTAACAGCCAAATTGTTTCATACTATCTTTGCAAGAATGTTTATAGAAGCAAATGGCCTTGGAAAGATATGGTGACTCCTTCTATAGCAAATTTAATCACCCTTGGGATGACAAAGATAGAAATGTCTCCCTTTCCACCCCAGAACAGATTTGCTCACATTTCAAGGTAATGAAGATAATGGGTCTCTGGAGGGGAAGATGAGAAGCTTTGCCAGAACTTTTACATAAGAACAGAGTCTCATAATCTCAGGGTTCCTGAAACATGACACGGATGTGTCCCTTCTGGGTCAAAATGTATAAGGAGTGAGCGTGCCTTTTGCGTAGTCTTCCTTTGGCCTCATTGACTGAGTGGAGGAGAGAGCGGTGTCATAGGAGTGGGGATCCCACAGGACAAAGAAGCCTGAATCCCTGCATTAGATCGTAGAAGCCTGGCCAGCCACACACACCCACATTAGACTGTGATGTGTGTGAGCAAAGAATTTTCACTGTGTTAAGTTGCTTACAGTTCAAGGTTTACTTACTATAGCATCTAATATGACCTTAATCCGAGCTGTATGTGGAAATAGCATTTATGAATTGCTTTTTATATCTCAACATTGCACTAGGAAATTTTTAAAAAGGATTTTATTTATTTATTTCACAGAGAGAGCCAGAGAGCACAAAGTTGGTGGGGGGGATGGCAGAGGGAGCCTGATGCGGGGCTTGATCCAGGATCCTGGGATCATGACTGAAGCTGAAGACAGAAGCTTAACTGAGCCACCCAGGAGCCCCTGTGCTAGGAAATTTCACATGCACTATCTCATTTGTCTACGGATACAACCTTAAAATTATTTTTAGTTTTACAGATGCAGAACTGAAACTTAGAAAGATTAGCTGTTTTTTGTTTGTTTTCCTTATAAGATCACAGAGTTAGTAAGAGGCTAAAGTAAGATTGAAGCCTGCTCTCTCTGATCAAAATTTGTTATCCTTCCCTATAAAAGCTAATTATTTCATCTGACATTCTTTAAAGAAATATGGCTCACACTCAGAATGCCAAGAATAGCGAGAACAAAAGTCAGTGACTTTCAGTGTTTGCTTGATTCCCTTCCTGAATTTGATCTGTTCCTCTTTGTTTTATGAATTTAACCATTCTTTGCTCATTGACCCTTGGCTCCAGACTCCAACCCTTATCCCCACTGGGGACATTATTGCTCTCCTGATGGGTTAGATATGCTCTTCTAGGTCTGCTCTGTGGTCTGAGCCTTCTGGCTACTGGCACAGAGAGCAATGAATGTGAGAAGCCCCATATTCCACTCTGGCTTTCTAGGACCTGCACTTGCCAAGACAGTGTGCCTCACCTCCCTTCCCTCTGGGGAATCAGAATGATGCCAGTATTATGATAGTGTTTCCAAGGTATTTCATGTTGCCTGTTTGCAGTGCATTGCCAAACTCTTAAAGAATGCAATATAAATTTTAAGCCCAGTAGTAAAGTATAAGTTACCACATAATAGAACACTTAAATTATGGAGGGGATAGCATCATCCTGAGATTTCTCGAAGGAGTACTTGCAGAAGAGCTATGTCTGCTCAGTGCAACCCTTGAAAGCAGTAATGTGACCTAAAATCTGTGTTTTTCAAAAACTAGAAAGGAAAATGTTTAGTTTTTCTAAACTGGCATGTGCATTTTCTTTCCTCTACCATACTGGAAACTCCTCCAGACAGATCACAAAGGCTTCCTCTTCCTTTGCCTCTTTCTCTCCCTCAGATTGTTGATGTACTCAAGTGCTCATAAATTCTTGTGGCCCTTATTAGTCCTTGGAGAATATACCAACCTTTCCCATAGACGCCAGTGAGATAAATAAAGACCATAAGACAAAATACATACCTCTTATGTTGGTATTAAATATTCAGAATGATTCTCAAATGAATAATGTAGTTATTTAAGTTAGATTCATTGTGCATTTCCAATGTGCCAGGTTCCAAGATGGGCACTGGAGTTGCAAATGAGCCGAAGACATAGTTCTGGCCTTCAAGAGGATTATATACTATTAGGAGAAGTAAGCCTTCAAAGAAGCAAAATTTAGATGTAATGAAGATGTACAAAACTGTATGCTACTAATGATACAGCTCCCTAAACAAAAGAATTTCCACCAAGAAAGAATGCAGAATCATATGGCTTTCCCAGCAAATTCTACCAAATATTTAAGGAAGAAATCCTCCGGAGAAGGGAAAGAGGAACAATATTTCCTGTTCGTTTCATGACTTGGATAACAAAATCTGACCAGGTTATTACCAAAAAGAAGCATTAAAGACCAATCTGACTCAAGAACTTGTGTTTCTGAGATCTCTTATTTGGGCATGATATATTCCCCTTTTTGATACAGGACAGAGTTCAGTACGTTCCTACTTCATTAAGGATTTTGTATGTATATCCAAGAAAAGATTTTCCACTTGAGTCTGGGAATAAGAATACCCGTGTTCACCACTTCTGCTGAACACTGAGAGGTGTAGCCAGTGCAGTAGGCAAGAACAAATTAAGTTACAAGAATGGAAATAATGGAGATCAAACTGCCATCATTTGCAAATGATAAATTTTGAATATAGCAAATCTAAGGATAAACAGATAAATTAGCAAAATTAGAAAGGGAATTTAGTGATTAGATTGTTAGATATGAGATCAATAAAATAAAAAGTTCATTTTTTATATGCAGTATCACATGGAAAATAGAGTTTCAGAGGTCCCACTTAACTATTAGAAAAGAAATTTAGAGGAATGAATCTAATCAAAAGATGTGCAAGACCTCTAGACAAAAATTTGGGGAAGAATTAATGAAAACAGAAGTAAATGTAGAAGTAGTCCATGTTCATGGATTGGAGGACTCAATCCAATAAAGTTGTCAGTTATTCCTAAATGCATCTATAAATTCAACTTGACTCATAGCAAAAATCCAATAGTTTATAGGACTATGAATGGAGTTATTTTATTTATATGGAATAGTAAAGGACTCCAAATAGCCAATACCCCTCAAAAAAGAAGCTACAGGCAGACAGTTAAGCAGGACAGACTAGAGATCCCATATAAAGACAGACACACACATACACAAGCTCTTGATTTATGGTGCGGCAACAATTGGATATCTGTATGGAAAAAAGACACTTATGCCAACCTCATGCCATATGCAAAAATTAGTTCCTGGGGAATTGGAGAACCAATGAATGTGAAAGTCAAAACAATGAAACTTCTTGAAAATTTAGAAGATTATCTTCATGTCCTTGGGATAACTTTTTTTTTTAACTAAACAACAACAACAAAAAAGCAGTAAGCATAAGAAAAAAAAAATGTGATAATTAGAATACATTAAAATTGAAAACTTCTGTTCACCAATAATCTTCCTTTAATGAGTAAAAAATAAAAGTGAGAAAACCTGCTTGCAATACACATAACTAACAAAGGGCTTTTACCTAGAAAGTGTAAAGATCACCTATAAATCAATAACAGAAAGACCTCCCACCCCCCCAAAAAGAAAGACAACCCATTGAGAAAAAAAACAAGATATGAAAGAACCATTACACAAAAGAGGGTATCTAAATGATTTATACACAGATGGAAATGTGTTCAACTTTATTAATTACTGGGAAAATGCTACACCTGGTGCCCCTACACACCCACCAGAATGGCTGAAACTCAGAAGATACCTGCTGTCAAGTGTTCGTGACCTTGTGTAGGAAATGGAGCCCATATTTACTATGGATGATTGTACAAATTGAGACAGTTACCAAAAACATAGTTGGAATCTTCTAAAGTCGACAATACTGTGCAATCTCTTGCCTAGACATTCCATTCCAGGTTAGTTACCCAACAGAAATGTCTATCAGGTGATAAGTATAACTGTGTTCATAATTGCTTTATTCATGATAGCCAAGTCAACTCAGAGATCCAGCAGCAAAAAATAAAAGTACTATATTCCAGTGAAAGAAATGAACCACAGTAACACAGAGCAAGTGACTTGAATATGTTTTGCAAATACATAGAAGATAAGATACTGGACATAAAAGAATGTTCCTCATATCATTCCATTTATATAAAGGTCAAAATAGGCAGAATTAAACTGGAGTAATTAAAAATGTATAATTAGGTGTTAAAAATAGGAGAAGGAGGAATTGATTACCATAAAATCAAGATAGCAGTTCAGCTAAGAGATCACATGGTTGTGATCAGGAAAATGTGGTCAGGTAGCTTTTCGATTGGAAATACTCTTATTTCTTGACGTGGGTGGGAGTTATGTAGATGTTTATAATAATTTATTGTTTCATATTTATATATGCTTTTCTGGACATGTGTTTTACACACACACATACACACACACACACATGGTTAAGAAGTCTGCCTCTTCAGCTCTTATCCCCTTTCTGAACTTCTGAATGTCTCATGGACATCTCCACTGACTTTCTTTGGGCATTTCACACTCCACATACCTCAACTGGACTTTATTCAGCTCTGCTTGCTGAATGCCCCGAGTGGGTAATGCATGCACCCCATCTTCCAAGTCAGGTGTCTGGATATCATCACTGACTCATCCATGTCTCTTAATCACCACATTCAATAAAGTTCTGTGGATTTTACCTCTTAATATCTTTTGAACTTTGTCCTCATGCTCACTTGTTATAACTGCCTTTTGTCTATGTCACCATGGTATCTGATCTCTGTCACTTCAGCAGCCTCCTAATTGTCCCTCTGTTTTCTTCTCCGGTCTTGGCCTTCTCTGTTCCACCTTCCATGTTGTCGTCAGGGTTGTCAAAGTTCCCTTCGGAAATTCTAATCCGATCATGTCCACCCCTCTCATTAAGTTTGCCCTGGCTCATTCCAGCTGACACAGATCATCCTTAACCTTTCTCTATAGGCTTATTAATTATGCTCTCTTACAGATCATGCTTTTGAAACAGTGTCTAATTTACTAAAGATGCAGAGATTCAAGAACAGAGCAGTGGCATCAACTTGTCTCTCTCTCCCACCTCCCGCCCTTCTCTCATACCATCTCCCACCTTTGCTCTTGTAACCTTCCCTTTGACTATAAGCACATAATGTGCTCTTAGAGCACAGCGAATAAATACTTCTGTGTGGTTTTTGTAATCCTCTCTGCTGCCCTGAGCTTCAGGGAACATGTCAGAATAAGTGTTCAATAAATGTGTCATGAATATTTTTGACTGAATGAATTCAGAGGCTGCAGGTGTCAACTCTTCTGAGAAGATTCAGGAGACTTCATTGTCCAGCACCCATGGGCCTTGAGCTGCTAGAGCATTTGGGATGGAGAGAATGTCACAAACGTAGGGAACAGTGGGTTGCTCAGTATTTATAAGTTTAGGCCTCGTGTTGGAAGATTGATTTTTTAAAAGAAAATTCTGCTGGGTCTGCAGTTAGGCTACTCAACATTCCATTTGACTGGAGCTTGATGGGAGGCATTATTTTCCATTGATTATTTTTATTCAATACATGGCAGAAGACGACATTCCTGAACTGGCTGCAAAATCATAAATATTTAAATCTAAGTTATTTGCCATGCATAGAAATAATCAAGTCGTGATAGCTAACTTAGATGTTTGGTGGCTTGATTATTGATTTTTACAGCTCTAATCTAAATTCCATAAACATGCCCTGGAATGGCTTAGGGGAGATGGTTGTTTTACTAATGCTACAAATGGTCATCTCGTATATACAGGTTCAAAGAACAAAATGTTTAGGAAAGATCTGAACTATCATATATCTTCTAAATATCAGTCAAGAAACAGTCTCAGAGGGTCAAGTGACATAGTCCCCTCATGGTTAATTATGGTCAGAATAAGAATCCAGATCTCCTAACACCCAGACCAAGTCTCACTCCTAATCTTTGAAAGAATTTAGTATCCATGATTCAGAATCTTAGTGGTATAGGGAGGAGGGGGCAGTATCCTGTTGTTCTTTGATTTATCTTTATGCAGACAGGTTATGTCAGCAAGGACTGATAATAATGATGGCAAGAGTTTGTACTGATTATCACCTACATTTCAGGCTTTGTCACAGACACTTCACCTGCCACATCTCTGGGCCTCACAAGAGAGTGAAGTGAGACTATTTTAGGAATGAGAAACCCGAGTGTCAGAGAAATTAACACCTTGTCCTGGGTCTGTCACACAGCTCCTTTGATCTGTCTGACCTGCTACCTACCATTTTAGCCTAACGTCATGTAACTCAGGCCTTGAAATGAAAGTCCACTGTATACTGGTGTGAACTTCGCTGAATATCACCACTTCGGTCTTAAGAGCCAACAAGTGGATCTTGTTACCAAGTAGTAGCTTTCTGCTTATTTACTTGGATGGAGGACTAGAACCTAGAGAATTAAAATGTGGCAGTTATAAGGTTCATTCATTTATTGACGAATTTAACAAACATTTATGAAATGCCTATAGTCTTAAAGATTCTGAGCTAGACTTGGCAGTCATATAACGAGAGGCAGGATAGTAAAGAAATACATGGCTTCGAATAAGGCATGCCATTCATGGGTTCTGGGACTGTGGGCATCTACAGATGATCTGTATTTCTGTTTATTCTGTGCCATGGGGATCATAGCTGTGTCATGTGGTTATTGTGTAAAACAGTGTTTCTCATCCAGGAATTTTTTTTCCCCTCCGGCGACATTTGACAATGTCTGGAGGCGTTTTTGGTTGTTATGAGTAGGGGACAGGTGCTACCACAATACATGGGATGGCTCCAAATAACAGTTGATTGGTTGTCCAGCCACAATGTTAATAGTATGGAGTTCGAGTAACCTTGTTGTGGAACACCTGCACTAGAATATGTATAACAGAGGTGATGTGTTGGCCCCAGCATGACCCATGGGGAACTTCCCAGCTGATCCTGGCCAGTGCCTTTCTGCAAAGTGGGGGATATCCTGCCAGAAGTTGTCCATCCATTTTCCCTGTGAAAACTTACCTTAGGGGCCAGGGTCACTGAAAGTGTGCTGTCCATAGATGATGGAGAGGTGGTGGGTAGAGGCAGAAGTTGTGGTCCTTAGTTGGTCTTTAGTTGGAGGCTCACAGCTCTGAGTCTCCTTACCCTTAGCCACTTGTTCCTCATCATGGAAGATTCCTCTTCTTCTACCATTGAGTCAAAGGTTCACATCTCCTCCCCAAGTTCACCTTCTACCTCTTCCTGCTCTTTACCTGGCCAGTCTACCCTAGTTTTTACAAGAAAACACACAAAAAAGCAAAAACAAACAAAAAAAAGCACCACATTTGGTAAACATACATAGGAATCTTCTTTTGTCATTTAGGTCAGGAACTTTCTCTTTAAGTCCTAAGTAGATGACAAAACACATAGTGTGATATTGGGGTGGAGGCAATATAAACCCTCTGGGAATTATGAACAGTGAGGGGAAGAAGAAGAAGTGCATCCTTAAAATCCCACCGCCATGACCATGAAATAAAAGACATGTGAATTAGAATACTTGTCCTGAGCCTCACACAGACTGTGTGCTCCATCAATGTGGTGACATCTCTGAGAAGTGCTTCAGGTGTAGCTCTCGTGATGGCCGGTTGATCGGTTGGTTGGTTGGACAGAGTCTGCAGGCTTTGGGTCACTAGATCTGCCCATGTGACTGAGAGCCCTGTGGCACATGTCTGTAGAGTACCTCCTGTGTGCTGGGCACAGTGCTGAGCACAGGCATGAATGATCTCCTCTCCTCTTAGTATTCTGTCCTGAGATTGAGTTGCTGTTACTATCTTCATGTTACCCATGAAGCCACTGGAGTTGGAAGAGGGTTGAAGTGGCTGGACCACGATATACCACTGGCAGGTAATAGAGCTGGAGCTTCATTTGGGGCCGTTTGACAGAAAGATGATACTTTTCACTGCTGGGTCATACCAAACTCTTTAATTTTGGGCCCCATGTTAGTAAAAAATTTTTTTAAAAATGGGAAGTGCATGCCAGCATTTATAAAACACGATTTAAAGTCAGTATTTGAGGCAAAGGAAAAATTGCATAAGTATGTAACAAATTGCTTAAGATTCTTCTATATTATTAAGTAATATCAGGAATAGGAATTTTCTAAAGTAAATTTTATGCTTTCAACAGAATCCAAAGGTATAATCGTTTCTTTGACACTATTTATGAAAGTGATTAGTTCCTTAGAGTCTTTAGAACTCTACTTTTTTTCATGTAAGATTTTCTTTCCCACTAATGAATAATAATTTAGAGTCATGATCATTGTGTTACTTAAAATTTATAGTTTCTGTTCATTGTTACTTTTCCAATGGAGTATCACTGCAGGTGGGGGGGAGATCTCTGAATCAGCGATTAAAATGCCGTCAGAAGAGTTTGTACTTTGAAGTGGGAACTCATTATTTTTACGAAATCCTGCCAGTGTTGTTTGAATTTGGTAGTTTCTCCCCATGTGGAACAAGGTGTAGTTCCTGGTGGGTCTGCTGCATTCAGTGGTGCAGGTTGTGGTGGTGCCCTGGGTGCTGTGACCACGGCGTGTGATGCTGACCCAGACTGCTTGTGGAGCTGATTTAGGAACATCGCTTCCCAGCTCTGTGTTCAGTCGCATGATATTGAGAGCCGCAGTCTGGCTGGATGGGGCATAGTTACACCGAAGAAGTTTGCAAACTCCACCAACCACCAGCCACCAAGCTAGCACCGTGCCATGGGCACAGTCAGGAGAGGGTTTAGGAGACTGAAACATAGCCTTTGCCCTGCTCCCTGAGGTGCAGATGGATGGGAATGGGCTCCTTTCTCTCATTCAAAGATGCCACAGCTGGACCCTCACAAGGCTAGATCTCCTGAAGGGAGTATCTTCTAGTTTACAGAAAGACAACAGATGGGCTGGTAGCAACTGCGAGTTTAGGACAGTAGTTCCCAGACCTGGCTGAGCGTTGTAACCATCTCATCGTTCTTCTAAAAATAGATTTTAGGGCTTCTCAGGGATTTTGATTTGGCTTATGTAGCACCCAGTAATGGTTGCTTATCCACTTTTCTTCTTGACTGGCACACCCCCATTTTGATAGGGTGGTCCCTGAGTCAGGGGAGAGTATTTGTATCCATGCCTCCAGGGGTTAATCATGAGTGGTATAAACCAGTCAGGATGATTCCACCCACCCCCCACCTCCTTTAAAGTGTAGGCCTGTTAGCCAGTTGTGGTTATTTACGAGAGGCTAATTATGTAAAATACACGGGGCTAACTACCTGAGACCACCACTTGTCTTTAAGGCTTCTGAACAAGATCCTAAATTTGAGAAGGAGACATATAGATTATCCGTCTGGCTCTGCCCATTGCTGGATGTTGTGTAATAGAACCTTCTTTAATTCCCGGAAGTGTTGCATCCATGTCTGAACAAGGAGGAGAGCCAGCCTGAAGGCAAAGCCAATGGACTCAGAATGGAACTCTGTTCTAACTGACCAACACCTAAGCTTCCTATTAATTGTTTAAGAGAGTTTGAGTCAGTATTCTCTGTTGTTTGTGATGGAAAGAGATTTAACCAGTATGTTTTGGATGAGGCCTGGGGATCTGTATTTCAAAAACTTTCCAAATTTTGTGGGCACCTGGGTGGCTCAGTTGGTTGAGCATCTGATTTTTTATTTCAGCTCAGGTCATGATCTCAGGGTCGTGGGTTTGAGCCCCATGTCAGGTTCCATGCTGGTCATGGAGCCTGTTTAAGATTCTCTCTCTCCCTCTCCCTCGGTCCCTCCCCTCCCCTGCTTGCACTCTCTCTTTCTCTCAAAACAAATAAACAAACCGAACTTCCCAAATTTTTGGAAAATTTGGGAACCACCAGATTAAGCACCCTATAAACAAAGTTTTGTGGAGATATTTACCCCCTTGTTTTTGTGTGACCATGTAAGTCCTGACACAGTTGGAACCTGAGGGTACTGTACCAGGCCTTCTCATCCATGTCCATTTGCCCCAGCATCCTATAAAAAATACCAGTTTCTGTGTGTGGCATGGCGTGAAAAAGGTTGGGCAGCACTGGGTTGCTGTGTTTAATCGTGTACTGGGAGGAAAATAGGACCAAATCACCAAATTGCTGTGTAATCTTAGAAGGGCACTGTGTTTATTGCTTAGTTCTGCCACCTATGAAGGAATATAAAGTTGGGTCTGTTAATAATTATGAATGATAACAGGGAGGATAAAATGTGGCCATGTGGGTGGGACCTCCCGGCCAGCTTGTTCGATGTTTCTTCCTTCGCCGTGCATGACAGGTATGGGAACGGATTGGTGCCCGCTGCGTGTCTCATCGGAGGAACGTGCCCGTCATTCAGTGGGGACCAGAGGTGATGATGATCCCCGCAGGAGTTGTTATCACCGAGCATGAACAGGTAGGTGTTGCTGACTCTTCGGAAGCAGTCGTGCAGCACAGGTGGATCCTAGCAGCTGAGTTAAGTCAACGCTCCTGCTCTGGCTCCCTGTGCCCTTCCTTCCATTCGTTGACCTGGGTCCCCATCTTCGGATTCCTCTATTTTGGGCATCTTTCCACTCTCCTAACAAAGACCTCTACCTTCCTCAGTTGACTTGGAGCCTCAACTGTGTGCAAAAGAAAAACAAATTCACGATCAGGAATATAAAATGTATCAATGCAAAAAGTATTGATCATATATTTTCTTTTAAATATAATGAATATCACATAAAAAAGCAACCTTATTTCCACCGTTCAAAGATATTTACTCAATGTTTTGTTAAATTTTCATTCAGAATTTCTTTTTATATTCATGCTGTTTTATATTAAAAAAAAAACAAACAAAATACCTCAATCCAAAAACCTGCAACCATGCATGGATCTTTTTCTTTCTTTCCTTCACTTTTTTATGTCTAATCTTTACATTCAGTCCACCGGTAAGTCCTGTGGCTTCTACCTCTGACTGTATCCCAGATCCACCCACTTTTTTCCATTCCTACTGCCACTCTCACTCAGCCCCTGTCATTTCTTACTTGGTCTGCTTCAGTGGCCTTCTGACTCATCTCTTTGTTTTCACTATTGTTTTGAATGATTAGTTTTATTTTTCACACATTCATTAGAATGAGCCATGTGTAAATTGAATCCTATCATTCCCCTCTAAGAAACTTTCCAAAAGCTTCCCATTGCACCTAGAATAAAATATAGATTTTATTCAAACAGCTTAAATGCCTCAATATGGTCTAAACCTGCCTATCTCTTCCTCTTCCTGGTTTTTTCCCAGCCCTCTCACCCTAGGACCTTTGCACTTCCTGTTTTGTCTGTTTGGAACATTAATCCTCTGGTTTTGCACATGGCTGCTCCTTTCCAGGTCTCAACTCTGATGTCACTTCCACAGAAAGGCTTTTCCTATTCATCAAATCGAAATAGCCTCCCAGCCGCTTGTTATCAGATCACCCAGTTTTATTTCATTCTGAATACACGTCACATTTTAAAATAGTGTTTTAAAAACATTTTTTTCCCCTTCCGTTTTTTCCTAGAAAGTAAGATGCAGAAGAATCATGACTGTATAACCTATTTATTGCTCTGCCTGCTGTTTCAAATGGTTCTTGTCCATAGATAATCAGTATCCAATAAACATGTATTGAATGAGTGAACAAATGAATAACTGAGATCATAGTGAAAATTCCTTTTTGTATTTTTCTTTTATCACTTTTCTATAATGTTTAAGCCAGTATTTCTTAAACCTGAGAAGATGCCTACAGAGCACCCCCACCCTGATCCCAAATGTTGACTTATACACAATCCAACATCAAGTGGTTTAAGTTCCTTGCGCTTAGAGTCCTTAGACGGGTGCACAATCAAAACACATTTACAAATTATGGACAAAACCACAACACAAATATGATTCAAATAAACGATATCAACGATGATCTAGGTGAAACTAAATCATGACTCAGGTAAGGTCTCATTGCTATGAGGCAGGTCCCTTGAGTTCTCAAGCCCATCCTTTCCTTTCCTTTTTTGTGATTTCTCTCTCTTTGAATTACTGTGAGACCTTAATTTCTACACCATGCCTCTACACCGTGACTTTTGTCTGAAATGGGTGTGGTACACTGGACACACACTTGCTTCTGGTCTTATTAACATTTCTCAGTTAATAAGTCATACTACTGAATGGAATGTGATCTTTAACCTAAAGTAGTGGAGGTAGAGAATTGTATCTCAGACTTGTTTTTTTTTTTTTTTAAAGATTTTATTTATTTGACAGACAGAGATCACAAGTAGGCAGAGAGGCAGACAGAGAGAGAGGAGGAAGCAGGCTCCCCTCAGAGCAGAGAGCCCGATGCGGGGCTCGATCCCAGGACGCTGGGATCGTGACCTGAGCCGAAGGCAGAGGCTTTAACCCACTGAGCCACCCAGGTGCCCCTCTCAGACTTGTTTTTAAGGTGATGCTCATCCAGATGTCCCAGCGTGGATTTACGACCAGGGGGACATGTAGCTGCCTAGAGTTGCAGGGAGGCATATTCAGGAGAAAATTGTTGGTGGGGGGCTCTGGATTCATCTGCACCAGGAAATGAAATTTATTTAATTTTCCAAGTAATACCTCCTTATATGTAGCATCAAACACATCTCACTATGCACATTATCACACACCTTGTATGCATATCTATTTGCCTATTTATATATTCATTTTGTTATAAAAGTTGGTGCTTATTTAGAATGAATTTAAAAAGCACAACTAATTAAACATTTAAAAAGTCTTACAAATATTTCAAACATCACAAAAATCCAGTATCTTAAATTTGCATATTTACAAAAACTTGTGACGCTGTGAACAAACTGCTTGGGGACCCCTTCCCCTTGACCTTAGGGCTTGGGGATGCCCTCCCCCTCATTTTAGGATTTTGGAAGAGCTCAGGGCAAGTAAGGAGCCCTGAAATTTAAGCCTCATTAGTTTCACAGTATATTAATTATGGATAGCTGTGTAACAGATCACCCCCACCCCTCAGGAAATCTAGCTCCTTTAAAGCTAGATCTGTTATCTCCCATAGTTTCTGGGGTGCTGCTGTTATTAAGTTGCAAAGACTGTTTTGAAGCTTGGACACTAGATTCCAAAACCTATATTCTTATCCATAAGCTCTGTAGCCTCAACACTTCTAACTCACTCATTCCTCCCTGCTGGGCAAGTGCCTTCCCGCTCTCAGCCTGATTCCTGCCTCCTCTATGGGGTCTTCCTCTCTTCTCTACCATGATTGGTGTTTTCTTTCCTCTAAGCTCCTAAACCCTGCCTTTCCCCCATTTAGCAAACTTCTCGAAGGATTTTCTTTGCTTAGTTATCTGCAAGGTAGACTATTCAAGGTTACTTGAATTCAGGGTTTTTTTTTTTTTTTTTCCCCCATTCCCAAATCCTCAGTAGCTGGCAAAACCCTGGCTTGAGGTCAATGCCAGTGAATATCTGTTGCATGAACAAGTGGATTGTCCTGGATTTAGAGAGGCCGGCCTCATTTCTGAGGCTGTGTATTCATGGGATTCCTGGATGATTAGCATTTAATGATCATGGTAAATGGCTGGGACCACAGGAACTCAGGTTTTGTTCTGTTTTTTTGTGGGTTTTTTTTTTTTTTTGTTTGTTTTTGTTTTGTTTTGTTTTTTGTTTTTTGGTGAAATTTGCTTTGTCTGGAGAAAGGCATTGGGGCAGGTCGCCCCTCAGTGAACCAGTGACCGACCATATGCTGCCTACTTTATATGCTAGCAACCTCACTCAGCCGACTGCTACTGCTTCCGGAACCTCTTTATGCCACTAAAACCTGCACAATGGAAAATCCCTATTGACTGTGTTGACCAGTGGGCAGCCGGAGCCCCAGCATGTGGCCGCACTGCTTCATGGGCAGCCCCCAGTGGCCCATTCTGCCAATGGCTCACGGATGGCAGAGCCAGGACACATGCGTTAGAAGGTTCCAGCTGTCTGTTACTCCCCAAGAGCACCCAATTTTTTCCACATGCCAAATGTACATACTTCATTTTAGCAGTTTTCTTTCTCTCTGCAAATTGAAACACTCTGTGTAGGAACATGTGAACCCAGGGCGTAGTAAAAATACAAAAGGGGAATTCCAAATATCCTTTCCCAGGTACCCTTCACCTTGGGCAGCGTGATTTGCTTTCTTCTCTGTATCCACTTTGCTTTTTACATATGCTCTTCTGCAGGGCTCCTGCTTCCCCAGGAAATTCTAAACCCCTCACGGGAACTCCACCTGCAAGCTCCTAGTAGATTAACTCCAATCCTGCTGCCTGCGTGTTGACTGCTTTGATTACCCGAGTATTCTTCCTTTCTGGAATTCCAGTGGTGTTTGCCGTTTGATGCTTGCTATAGACTATGCCTCTCAGATTTTCCTGTGCATACACGTATTTTATACTTAGCATTTTGTGTTGTCACTTTAGAGGTAAAAATACCCCCAAATAACTTTCTTTATATTTGTATTTTCAGGTTTTCATTTTATTTATTTACATATATTTCTACTTTTACTCGTATTTATAGTTCTGGTGGTGTTTTTTTTTCCCCCTCCTTGATCAGTTGTAACATCCTTGAAGGCAGATAGTGGTCTACAATACCTAGGTGGTATTTTTTTTTAGCTCTTGATTCCAGTATAGTTAACATATGGTGTTATGTTAGTTTCGGTATACCAGATAGTGAGTCAGCAGTTCTGTACATGACTCAGTGCTCATCACGGTAAGTGTCCTCTTCACCCCCTTCACCTGTTTCACTCAAACCCCAACTCATTTCCCCTCTAATAAACATCCATTTGTTCTCTATAGTTAAGAGTCTGTTTTTTGCTTTGTTTTTTTTTTTTTTCCCTCTTTAGCCACTTGGTTCCTTTCTTAAATTCCACTTAAGGATGAAATCATATGGTATTTTGTCTTTCTCTGATTTATCTTACTTAGCACTGTATCCTCTAGATCCATCCATCTTGTTGCAAATGGCAAGATCTTATTCTTTTTTTATGGCTGAGTAATATTCCATTCTCTCTCTCTCTCTCTCTCTCTCTCTGTGTGTGTGTGTGTGTGTGTGTGTATAGAATTATATATAGGATATATATATATAATTATATATAGGAATATTATTTCTTTATCCATTCTAGGTGGCATTTTTATTTTTTTATTTTTATTTTTTGTAAGAAGAGCACACACGCATATCTAAGTTTGCATCCCTGTTCTACCTCTCATATACTGATCTGGGCAAGTTCCTTCATCTCTGAGCCTAAGTTGACCACCTCAGAAGTGGGTGTTACATTTGCTGTGAACAGAAAATCAGAGGCTTCTTGCGAAGTGTCTGGCCCAGGGCTTGGCTCCTCTAATGGTGAGAGATGTTTGTTTCCTCTCCATCTGCCTGACACTGGTTGGCTCCAGACATCCAGGGAGTTCAAATCTTGGTGAGGCTGGGCAGAGTGTCAGGGAAATAGGGCAGAGGGGAGGTTTAGTTTCCTTTTGCCTTGGTTCTCATTTTGAAGTTTTAGTTGAAAGATTTCATCATATGTTGGCAAATGTTTATATTTCTGTTGTTTTTAAATTTTATTTAAGATAATTCTTTGAAATTCTGTTTTTAAAGTATGAGGAAAAATGGTTGATAGAGTAACCAAGCCTCAAAAAATTATGTGTTTTTGTATACGGTGAAAAAGAAAACAAAGTAAAAGCTAGTATATTTTTTATTGCCAGTGAATTTACCACTCAAGTCTGTTGAACTTCAACTCCTTTTTTTTTTTTTTTTCAAGTCTTTTTTATCTTTGGTTAAGTATTCCTCAGTATTTTATTAACTTTTTTGGATGCTATTGTAAATGGGATTGCTTTCTTAATTTCCTTTTCTCACAATTAATTGCTAGTGTACAGAAAAATTCTAATACTACTTGCATTTGCTTTTCATTTGAAAAGAATGAAGTAATCATTGGGAAAAAAGCTAAAGTCTTAGATAGCTTTGGTGGGATGTGGAATAGGAATCAGGCCTGCTATAGGGAAGTACAACTGTCTTAGCTTGTGTGTCTAGCATCTGGCTGTGGGAGCTTCCTAAAAATCATCTTTGATGTATCTAGGCTCTGTTTCCTCTGTACAAAATGAGTGGGTCAAACTAAATGATCTGTGAGGGTCTTTTTACCCTAAAAAAAAAAAAAAGCCAACTATGATTCTTTTTAATTTAGTTATAAGTATTGGGGAAATGAAAACCTCAGTCAAGTAAAACAATTTTTTTCTGAGTTTTAGAAATGAATAGTGTAAATGATATTATAGACAGTAATGTTAAAAATCCTTGAGAGAACACTTGCAAGTAATTTGAAGCCCTTGAAGAGCATGGATTAAGATAGAAAAAATTGATTGGTTAATTGCAAACCATTCTTAACTATTCATTACTGCATGCTAGAGAGCTTGCTTGGCTTAAATTGAGTCCCTATAGATTCCTGACAGGAAGAAAGAGCTACTTCATTAAAAAAAACTATTTACATTTATGTTTGTTTTGTGAATTCAGCTAGTGACAGAACAATATTTAGTGTGGTTCCAGGCACAGGCACTGCTGCCACGTTCTAGAGTCACACCCAGGCTCTGTCACTTATAGTCTGTGTGACCTTGGGTAAGTCATTCAGCCCCTCCACAGAACAAGCTTTACAACTGTAGTATGTAAACGATGAGGATTAATGAAGTTTATTTTGAGTGTTGTCTGGTATATAGTAGATGTTCAATATTTATTATGTTGTGACAGCTTCATTTTAGTGATTTACTCTAAGTGTGATCTACAATCCTTCTTCAAACTATAGTCCTATATTGATAACTGAGGCTTTAAAGTATTTCATATTCAAATTGCTCACATTGTTGTGGTTTTCGTTGGGAGGTCATGCCGTGTGATGGGAAGAAAGTAGACAGTGAGACAAGCAAATGTCACTTTGTCAAGTCAGCTTTGTCGTAGATCTTGCTATCTTTATCCATAAATAAGATGATGGTTGGGTTAGATGATCAGATTATATCTGTTCAATTTGGGGTACATGGCCTTTGGAGGCCTGATATTGAGGCAGAAGTTGTATGCAAAGTATTGTGTCTAAGGCCACTTTTCTAGGACAGAGCTCTGTGACACTCAGTACACTCTCAGATGGGTCCATGAGGAGTTAAGAGCCTCTTGTCTCAAGCATCTGCAGATTCTTTGTTGGCTCCATAGTTCCATGACTACAGGACATTGGAATCTTGTTGAAATCACTCAGGGGATCAGAGTTTCTGGGGAAATTGATAACTGAAGCCATTTTCTAGTGAAACAGGAAACTATTTTGTTTGATAGTTCCTTCTGGCAGTAGTAAGAACAGGGAAAAATAGAGTACAAATTTTCAACTGGCACATGACCCAGCTTGTCCCTCTATTTCATTGAGACAAATGCTACCTTAGTTCTTTAAGAGCATTTGAATTGCCATGAGGGCTCTTATTCAAGATTTAAACCTGCTTACTCTCTATATAATGATTATATTAATACTTAATGGGTGTCATTTTTTGATTTTGCTAATAAGATGGAAGGGTGCATATTTTTTGCTTGAGTCCCACTGCTAATAACTCTATATTAATCTGGTAAAGTTCTTTTGGTTGGCTGTGTTATGACTGAACACTTTTTCTGGAAGGATGTGGAAAGATGGATCTGGTAAATTCAAGGCTGGGTTCTGGGCCAGGGAAAAGAGCAGGGAATTTGAAACTCACAGTCTGAAGCTGGAAAAGAGGAAAAGACTGTCTTCAAAGGAATTAGGAGAATAAGAAGGTCAGAAGAGTGATAACACCAAATCCAGAGGAGATAGGGTTGATGTTAGGATCGAGAAGTCAAGAGATTGGGGCACCTGGGTGGCTCAGTGGGTTGGACTTCTGCCTTCAGCTCAGGTCATGATTTCAGAGTCCTGGGTTTAAGCCCTGCATCGGACTCTCTGCTCAGTGGGGAGCCTGCTTACCCCCCCTCCCCACTTTGCCTGCTCTCTGCCTACTTGTGATCTTTCTCTCTCTGTCAAATAAATAAAATCTTAAAAAAAAAAAGTCACGAGATTGAAGTCAGATGAAATATCAGTCAGGATCAAACGATATACTTTGCAAAACAGGGTTGAGAGTTACCTTTCATGCTGTGAAAATAATCAGGCCCCTCTAGTGAACCATGCTTTTTTCCTAGCAACCAAGCTGCCCCTTCTATATGGCAGCTCCAGTGGCTTGAAAGCATGTCCAAATTCCAGAGCCTGGAGAAGCTACTCACACAGCTGACCTGGCCTTGCCCGCTGTGTCCATAGGACACTACTATAGAGTTTAGGATGCC
This sequence comes from Mustela putorius furo, assembly GCF_011764305.1. NCBI lineage: Eukaryota > Metazoa > Chordata > Mammalia > Carnivora > Mustelidae > Mustela > Mustela putorius. Next base: position 1,717,509 of record NW_025421485.1, read on the forward strand.
CATTCCAGTGTGGGGGCAACTCTGTTGAGCCTCCCTCCTTTGAGTTGCTGCTTCTCTTTGCTACTGCCTCTGGATAGCAAGAGAACAAGTACACTGTTGTATCCAATCCTTCTATGGCTTTCTTAAAAATTTCTGAGGAGTTCTTTGGATTGATATTTTAAAAATTGATACTTTAAAAATAAAAAGTTAGAGAGCGTATTTGGCACAATGGTGCATATTATCTACAATTAAATTATTTTACACTTTATTATAATTTCATTTTGTATTAAATTATCTTAAGTGTACATATTTAAAGAATATTACAAATAATACAAGTTTCCACTTGAGTATGGTGATGCTTTTAACTATTCAATGCTCTTTAGTGCTGAACTAGCTAGGAAGATCTGGTTCTACTGGGATCTACTTATTTATCTGGTTTTAAATCTTTGAAGCCCTCTCAGTTACTTCTGTGTCTTATACCCTTTCATGATCCATACCAAACTGTTTTGAACAGCAAGTAGTTCCATATTCTTCAACATTTTTCTACCTGTCTCAATCTGTAAGTCTGTCTCTAAAATATATACATTTTATTGGCTGGCGTGATTCTTAACCTTTTGCTCTTGACATTGCTGTTTTCTGTTGCACAAAAACACAAACCTGAAATTCTAGAAATCTTGGAGGATTCATTGGTCTCTGAGCAAATATGCTGGCTGTAAAACTCATTATCCTGGTCTGCTGGTGTTGAAGGGGTTCTGTAAGCAGGGTAGGATTTGCAAAGAGAGAAAATAACTCTTTTGTGGGATCAGCTGAGAAAAATTATTTGATTGATTGATTGATTCATTCATTAATTCATTTGCAGGCATGCATTGAACACCTAGTATGTCCCAGTCATTCAGACAGAATCTGGGGAAACAGAATTGAATATGAAATCTCCCCTATTTCATGGAGCACAAGGTCCAGTGGGAAAAAAAGATGTTAACAGCTGACAATTAGAGTGCAGTTCAGAAACATTATGATGGAGGCACAGGAGGCTGTGGGAGTTCTGATATTATAATTTATAATAAGAAATTATATGTGTATGTGCATATATATATTTATATATACACACTCACACATATACATATATGTGTATATAGATCTTCATCGTCATTTCTGACACAGGGCTCCTAAAATCACTGGAATTTCCTAAGTAAGGGTTAGAGTAATAAAGGTGTCTTTTAAGCTCCTGTGATTAAGGTAACTTTTGGAAAGCCCTTAGGTAGCTTAAGGATGGGCCTTTGTTGCTAGGGAAACCAACCATGTGATTGGAGAGTTGGAACTTTTAGTTTTACTCCTGACCTCTGGGGAGGAGAGAGGAGCTGGAGTTTGAGTTTCATCACCAACGGCCAAGGATTTAATCAATCATGCTTGTGTAATGAAGCCTCTATAAAATCCCCGAAGGACAGGGTTCAGAGAGCTTCCATGTTGGTGGACGCACGGGAATTCAGATGTGCCTGTAGAGCACAGAAACTCTGTGCTTCTTGCCACATACTGTGCATGTGCATCTCTTCCACCTGGGGGTTCCTGAGTTATATCCTTTTCTAATGGATTGGTAAGCCTTAGTAGATGTTTTTATAAGTTCTGTGAGCCACTCTAACAAATTAATCAAACCCTGGGGGTGGGAGTGGGAACATTGGATGTATAGGCAATTGGTCAGAGGCAGAGGTAACAACCTGGTTGGCAGGGAGGCAGGGGGTATGTTAGACGGAGCCCGTAACCTGTGTGATCTGACATTGTCTCCAGTTAGATAGTGTCAGCATTGAGTTAATTGCTTGCTGGTGTGGAAAATACACACACACATGCACACACAGAACCCAGAGGAATGGCACAGCCCCTAGCCTAGGCTGTTCAGGAAAAAGTCTGTATAGAGGGGTTGAACTTCACGTTAGTCTTGAAGAGTGAGTAAGAATTATCCAGGTAAAAGAGAGTAGTGTAGGAAAGATTCCAGCCAGAAAATGTGTATGTGCAAAGGCCTAAAGCTAGATGAACATTTCAAGTTCATAGAAATATAAGAATGTGCTTCAGTACAACGGAGACAGAGAATTCTTTACTCTGTGGCTCTTTCCTGAGGGTCACCTTCAAACATCCTCACTGGCTGGTCTTGCTGCTTTAGAGCTTATTTCTCTCCATTGGCTGCTTTGTAGACTTTTGGCACTCAAACCATCTTATGCCTCTCATGCAGTGTTCGCCTCAACATTGTAGAGACTGTCACAAATTAATGGTTAAACAACATTTACCACCCACTGTATGCAAAGGCTTTGGTTTTAGTTCTGTATATATATTTTCCTTTGTGATGGACATGCTGGGAAGAGTGGAAAGTACACAAAACTGGAGCCAGACAACCTGGGAACAAATCCCCACTCTTCCATAACCTAGGTGTGTGATTCTGGACAAACCACTTAAATGCTTTGAGTCTGTTTCCTGCAAAATTGTGATGAATAATATTAACTATATTATAGGGTTATTGAGAAAAAGAAGTAAGATGATGAATACAGATAGCATTTTGAAAGATTCAGATGTATTAATGATGAATGTAATTAGTCCATCACACACACACACACACACAGCTTCACATGTAATAGAGAGGAGCTCTGGGTAAATCTGAGTTTCTGAAAGGAAACTATCTCAAGGAACTTTTTGAAGGAAGTGAGAAGACCGTTCATTGGACATGAAGTAGGGAGTGATTTCAAGAGAGTACCAGGACCACCGTGGTGCTGGTGGACTAGGAGAGTGGGTTTTCCCATACGCCTCATCAGACAGATGGAACAGAGACCAATGGGGAACATGAGAGGAGGTGTGTGCAGAAAGTGGTGGCAGAGCTCTGAGCTGAGGAAGGGGGGATGCATGGGTGGGCTGCGCAGTGGGTGGAAGGAACATGAGGGTCCAGCTTGTAGCTGAGTAGAGCAGGAAGAATCTGGTGAATACTAACCATCACACACTCATCCAGCTGGTGAAGAGATTAGGTTCCTGAGAGGTTAAGTGATTGGCTCCTAGTCATGATCACGGCCAGTTGGAGAGCTGAAATTCCAACTTGAGAATCCCGACTTTTAGTTTTGCTTATTTATTTATTTATAATTTATTTTTAAAATTTCTTTTCAGTGTACCAGGATTCATTGTTAATGCACCACACCCAGTGCTCCATGCAGTATGTGCCCTTTATAATACCCACCACCAGGCTCAACCAGCCCCTCCACCCCCCTCCACTCCAAAACCCTCAGATTGTTTTTCAGAGTCCACAGTCTCTCATGGTTCTTCTCCCCTACCAATTTCCCTCAACTCCCTTCTCCTCTCCATCTCTCCATGTCCTCTGTGTTATTCCTTAGGCTTCTCAAATAAGCGAAACCATATGATAATTGACTCTCTCTGCTAGACTTATTTCACTCAGCATAATCTGCTCCAGTCCCAACCACGTTGATACAAAAATTGGGTATTCATCCTCCCGAAGGGGGAAAAAAAAAAAAAACAACTGAGTTTCTTCACTCCTAATCAGAACAACCTCAGATAATAAATTTAACACGAGTATATTTATAATATATTATTTCTTATATTAATTCCTCTTTCTTTCAAGTCTCCAGCATTTACATATATCGGACCCTTTGTCTTCATCACATTACTTATTCACAAATTCATTTATTTATTAATTCAAACAGCCTTTTACAGGGTTTCCTATACTTTCGGTACCATAAAAAGGAATGGAGATCCAAGATGAATAGATCCCTACCTTTAGTCTCAGGGAGTTCATCATCTCTTAGGGAAGACATACAGGCAGACACGTGCAGTACTGCCCAGTGAGTGTGCACAGTGGAAGGAGCAATCCCTTTGGAAAGTTGAGTGGGGGCGGGGCAGGGCTCAGAGCTGGTTGATCCTTGGACTGAGTCTTAGAGGAAAACTGGGAGTTTGCCACCTAGAGGCAGGAGGTGGAGGTGACGAGTCATGAAGGCTCCAGGTGAGTGATGTGCTGGAGTCTTCATGGCTGAAAGGCGGAGAACATCCTTCCCCTGACAACAGTTGATAACACACCATGACATTGTGAGGGAGCAACACTGTTGTGAGTTTTGGGGAAACATTTTTAAGTCTCAACCAAGTGAAAGATGATTTAATGAAAAAGATAAATGAGAAACTCATTTAAATCCAGAAAAAAAAATAAATCCTCCCTTCTAGCCTCAGGGAGAGGCTAATTATTGTGTGGAGTCGCTTTATGAAACCCTTCCAGATGGGATTCTACTTGTGACTTTTTTTTTGCTCCGGGCAGCGGAGGAGTAGTTGCATGGGATGAGTTCTTTTCCCACTTGTTAAGCTTTGGCAGCTGTGACTGGCTCCACACCTGCAGAGTTTGGTGTCATAACAGTGGCATTGTTTCTGTGAAACTGAAGTGAGGTTTACTGGGCTGTGGGGAAACAAAGATGAATATGACATGATCTCTGCCCCCAGGGAGCATGCAGTCAGTGGGGGGGGGGGCAGGCAGACACAGTGGGGAAACACAATGTGTGCTGAGTACTTAGGGGACAGATAGCACGAGGTACAGCGTTCTTAAACTGAATCTTGAAGAGTGAGTACGAGTCAAATAAGGGGAGAAAGCTTTCCTCATAGAAGAAATCATCATCATAATTGTCATCATCATCACTTCTGGAACTCTAGACCAGTAGGAGGTTTTCGGAGAACATGAATGGGACTGCAAAGCATAAGAGGCAGCAGAAGCAAGAAAAGGCCAATCCCCAGAAACTTCCAGTCCTAGTGGAGTGTAGACTTTATTTTGTGAGGTTGGGAGAGCCACTGAAAAATTTTAAGCAGAGAGTTATTAGAATGGTGTTTTAGAAGCGTTATTTTTGCTGTAGCACAGGGAAAGAGCTGGATGTGGCCAGATACAAGAAAAGGAGACCAGCTATCTGGCAGTTGGAACACCCTTGGCAAGAGATGAAGATGGACTGAATTAAGATGTGCTAATTGTAGGACTTGCCAGTCATGTCAGAATAGAAGGGTACAGGAGGCATTTGGTAAGGCTCACAGATTCCTGGTTTAGGTGTCTGTGGAGACAGTTATGCTACCGGACAAGAAGAGTAATACAGAAGGAAGGGGTAGTTCGGAGTGCTGTTGTGTGTGTGGAACTGAGTTCTAGATTCTAGATTTGCTGGATTTGAGGTGTTTGTGGGTCCTCCAGATTAATATGTCCTGCAGAAAGTAGGGTTACAATGGATAGGATGAGTCTGGGGCTCAGAAGAGATACCTGGGTTTGAGATATAGACCAGCATGTCAGAAGTAGTTGGATGTGGATAAAGAGGGGCATGGAGCTTTATGAGAACAAATGATCAGAGAAAACAGGGACTTAGGATCGGAGCAAGGGACTTCAATGTTTGATATTATAAATCAGAAACTTCGGATCTTATTCATCGTTGACACAGCCTTCAGGTGTCTCCCCATGGGCAGACTTTGGCTGACAACAAAGTGTTAAGTGCCAGGAGCTAGATTTATTCTGTAAAGAAATTCTTCCCAAAGCAAGAAATTTTTGGCTCTCACTCTGGGACTGTGTGTGCTTAGCTTCTAACAGCTCTTGGTGGTTGGTAGTTTGGATCACATTTGGACCAATATTTTCACACTAGTATTTCAAGTAAAATAGTCTTGGATCATAGAAGTGGATGCATATTCTCTAAGCCTCACGGCTAGTCACCTGTTTTGATCTGAACAAGTTTGGCAGTTAGATCTGTAGGTTTTTCTTGTGACACAAACTGGGACTTTACCTTTTGAAAAAGAAGGAACTGGAGACCAAATAATTTATCCTTTTCCTCCCCTACCCTCACGTGTTAAAGTTCTCTCAAGAAATGGACCAATAGGGAATACATATAGACAGGAAGAGATTTATTTATAAGGAATTTGCTCATGCAGTTATGGAGGCTGAGTCGTCCCACTGTGTGCTCTCTGTAAACTGGAGACCCAAGAAAGTTCGTGGTGAAACAGTCTAAGTCAGAAGGCCTGAGAACTAGAGCCCCCGGGGCAGGAGAAGATTGAGGTCCCAGCTCAGGCAGTTGGGCAGGCAGGACTCAATTCTTCCTCCTTCCACCTTTTTGTTCTATTCAGGCCCTCAAAGGGTCAGGTGATGCCCATCCACACTGGAAAGAGCTGCTTTCCGAGTCCACTGATTCAGATGTGCATTTCATCTGGAAACATCCTCACAGACATACACAGAAATAATGTTAAGCCAGATATATGCACACTTCATGATCCTGTCATGTTGTCACATAAAATTAACTGTCACACTCAGAAGTCAGAAGCATAGGAATACTTGAGATTCCTTGCCTCTCTCTTTCTGTTTCTTCTTTCTTTTCTCCATCCCTTTCTGTGGTTCACCGAATGTCACTAGGACACCAGTTTTATTCCAGGTACTGTGTGATAAGCACTCGATAAATAGTACATAGTCCTGGCTATGGAGGAGGGTGATCTACTGGGGAGGTTGGTCATGTAAGTGAATACGTGTTGGGAAATGTGCAAGGTGATACACTAGAGACGAGACAATACGGTCTGGGTGCTGTGGTAGACTGTTCCTTTGGTGTCCCCAGTGAGCTGTCTCTTCCAGCACTCCTCATACCGTCCCCTTTCATGAGGACTCTGGGCTTGTCCATGTGGACAAGTAGGACATTGACTAGTATGGTACAAGCAGCATCTAGTTATGCACTTGCACACTGGGTCTTGTCTTTTTGAAATGGTCCTTTTTGCAAGCTGGTCACTGTTCTGTGAGAAAGACCAAAGAGCCACATGGAGAGGCCCTTTTGGGGAATGTTGAGGCCCCTGCTCTGGGGTGCAGTTGTGCTCCCCACTAGTGGCTGTTTTTAATTGCCAGCATGCAAGTGAGGGCTGACCCACAGCCCACTAATCCACTGCCCCAGCCAGTGTTGTATGAGCAGAAGAATCACTTGGCCAAAAATCAGAATCATGAGAAATAATAAAGTGGTGTTTCCAGGCACTGAGTTTTGAATCGGTTTGTTACTATTAGGTAACTGAATTTCTTGATGATGGTTCCTCCAGTCACCAAAGCCTTTTTAACTGTTCTTCCTTCTTTATCTGCTGTTGTGGGCTGAATTGTTTCCTCCTTCCTCCCCAACTCATAGGGTTGAAGTCCTAGTTCCCCAGTGCCTCTGAATGTGACCGTGTATGGAGATAGAACCTCAACAGTGATGGTTAAGTTAAAGTAAGGCTGTGTCAGGTGGGTCCTAATCCAACCTGAGTGGTATCCTTATAAGAAGAGGAAATTCAGACACATGAGGAGATGCCAGGGATGCATGTGAACAGTGAGAAGACCGTGTGGAGGTGGCCATCTGTGAGCCAAGGAGAGAGGCCTCTGAGGAAACTAAACCTGCCCACATCTTGATCTTGAGGTTCCGGCCTCTAGAACTGGGAGAAAATAGATTTCTGTTTTTTAAGGCCCCAGTCCTTGGCAGGCATAGCCTATGAACACACCTGCTACAGCTAATTTTTCCCTCCTTTTCTTTCGCCTTCCACAAAGTCACTCTTTCTCCATCTTTTAGATCAGGATTTCTCAATCTTTTCACTTTGATCATTTGGACCAGATAATTCTTTATTGTAGTTGGGAAGCAGGACTATGTGTCGTCGGATGTACACAGTGTGCCTGGCCTCTCCCCACTAGAGGCCAGTAACACCACCACAGACCATCTTCGGAAACTGCCACGTACTTTGGGGTCAAAGTTGGGTACTGTTGAGTACCAGTGTCTAAAACTCTTGTGTAGAACCCAGTTCCTTTGTTTCCATGATTAAAGACCCTTTGGTGATTGCCTGCTATCTTTGCTATGTTTTTCAGATATTTCTCACCTTGTGATAGGGAAATGAAAGGAAAGGAAGTAGAATGGTGTCTTGGATGACCTTGCCTTAGTTCTGAGATGAAATCAGGGCTGTATTTGGTTAATCTCTTCCCTTCTGGGCAGGGGATATTAGAAATGTAAAGAAAAGTGCTTCAGGTAGAAATATAAGAGTTTTTTGTTTATTTTTGTTTATTTTTAAAAATCTTATTCACATTCCCTGTGACCTGCAGAAGTCATGACCTAGTTTTGCACTTTGCAAAATTGCTAATGATATTACTTATCAGGTCCTTGCTATGTGCCAGACACCATCGTTGCTCAGAGTTTTAGAGAAATTAACACATTTAATCCTCACAAAAGCCCTGGGTACAGGATACTATTTTAAATCCTGTCTTACCAGTGAGGAAGTTTAAATTCTATTATTTCCCCCTAATAGTGCAACTAACTTAGGCCAGAGCACAGATTTGAACCCAGGCCAGGCTTCTCTGGAGCCCTATTTCACCATGCTATGTTCTGTTGTGGATACACAGTGAAGACACTGTGTGGGGTGCCTGGGTGGCTTAGTGGGTTAAGCCGCTGCCTTTGGCTCAGGTCATGATCTCGGGGTCCTGGGATCGAGTCCCACATCGGGCTCTCTGCTCAGCAGGGAGCCTGCTTCCCTCTCTCTCTCTCTGCCTGCCTCTCCATCTACTTGTGATTTCTCTCTGTCAAATAAATAAATAAAATCTTAAAAAAAAAAAAAAAAGACACTGTGTGTGTTCTTGGGCTAGCTTTGCCACTTACTAGCTCTGTCTTCTCAGGTAAATGAATTTACTTCTCTGAATTTTGATTCTTTTTCAGTAGAAAGGGGGGGAAATAATCCCTATGCTATCCTATCCCTGTGTAATTTTTATAGGATCAAATAGTCTGCCTTTTTAAATTATGTCTAAGGTCTGTACAAAATAGATATATACTAAGGAGTAATTTATTCTTTTTATATTTATATAAGAGCTTCAATACTTGATCTAACTAATTAGAGTTAAGGGTAGGAGATGGTCATAGTAGTGGGTATTAAAAATGTAAAATAATATATAAATACTTAATGTCTGAGAAATGTAGTTTTGTTGTGTGTATTCATGTTTGTGTGTGAGAGAGATGGGAGGGCACTAGCCTTTTGGAACATCTGATTTGTTCCTGGTGTTTTTCTGTATTATCTCATTTAATTATCTTCAGAATAGTTAATTTAATTTCTAAGAAAACTGAGGCTCAAAGAGAAGTTGTAGCTTACCCAGTGTCATATAGCTAGTAGATGACAGGGTTGTCATTCGAACTTGGGTCCATTTGGCTCTGAAATCTGGGTTCATTACTTTGATTTCATGTGACATTTTAAAGTTTCTTAGCTTATCAGAATAGTTAAGAATCAAAACCTAACCATGTAAAAAACATCTATAGGTATTCGTGTTCTCTCTGACATGAAGTCCCACAGGGATGTTGAACATAATAGCTTAGCGCCCCATGGCAGAGCTACACCTGAGGGATCATATCCAAAAGAAAAGCGAAGCAAATAATAGGGGACTACAGTTTCATCCTCTCCCTCTGTCTGTCTGTCTGTCTGTCTCTCTCTCACACACACACAGAGGTTCACTCACTGGTGTGCAATCTGAGAAGTCATCAAGATAATGTAAAGGTCTGTGGAAAATTACTTTGTGTTAGAAGTACCTGGAGAAAAGAATTTGGACATTTATGGAAGCAACTCCACAAGAAAAACCTCCAGGGAAATTAGACTCCATAATAAATAGAAATTACCCTGAGATAATTGCTAACTTTGTAATCATTTTAAAGTTCAATGAAAAACTTCGAAATAAAGGAGAACATGCCATGATTGAAATATTTTAAAAATTATACATGAGCCCGGGAAAGTGGTAAGCATGTCAGAAAACCCATAACTATTTGCATAGACAGGCCTCAGGGACACTCATTGGATCCAAGTAAAGAAAAGGATCATGTAAATCATTTCTGTGTTAGTATGGGATTTTATTATTGTTTTTTCTAGAGACTATGAAGATATCAGGAGACTACAGTGAAAACAGAAGAAAATGTGATGCAGAATTTCACAAAATAAATGAACCGAGAATACATACCCCCAGGGAGGTCTGACAACTAACTGAAAATGAAATGGGTTAGATTTTATAAAGGAAAACTACTTTGGCAGTGCAATGGAATGATCGACACTGGCTCAGATGGACCAAAAAAAAAAAAAAAAAATTGAGATGACTGTTGGTCATTTCAGAGGCATTGGCTAGAGGAATCCATTCCTTCTCTTTGGTCTCCTCTTATTCAACTTTGATTGTCAGCCTTTGTACCTTTTAGCCATAAGGGCAATAGTTCAGGTTTTAAAAATAAGTGATATGTTTCACGATTTTTTGGTGAAAAAAATAGTTTTCTTGTAGGTGATTAGTTTCACCTGCAGTTGAGAACATGGAGGAAAATCATTCTAGGGAACATACTCATGGATGGTCTGTATGGCTAGAACATAGGTAGGTGTGTGGTTATATGGGCTAGCTCTTTTTATTTTTTTTTAAGATTTTATTTATTTATTTGACAGAGAGAGATCACAAGTAGGCAGAGAGGCAGGCAGAGAGAGAGAGAGGAGGAAGCAGGCTCCCCGTCAAGCAGAGAGTCTGATGCGGGACTCGATCCTGGGACCCCGAGATCATGACCTGAGCCAAAGGCAGCGGCTTAACCCGCTGAGCCACCCAGGTGCCCCTGGGCTAGCTCTTTTAAAGGATAATAACCTAAAGTGATCAAAATGACAATTAACGACTAAGAATCTTTGTTCCCAATGATAGATATGTTGACACATTTTTAGGCACGAAGGAAAAGCATTTGTATTTCTGCTCAACATTTCTATCATGTATGCACACATACACAGAGATGCATGCTTGCATTAGAGAGCCGAGACCCGGGGTTGGTAGAGGTCATAAACTTCATGACCTAGGAATTCTGCAGTCTGGAATTCTAGAGCAGTGTTTCTCAAAGTGTAGTCACTTGACCAGTGTCAGGATCACCTAGGTATTTGTTACAAAAGAAATTCACAGGCCCCCATGTCAGACCTATTAAATGAGGAACTCTAGAGAGCATCTGCATGTGGTGTTTTTTTTTAAAATTTTTTTAATAAACATATAATGTATTATTAGCCCCAGGGGTACAGGTTTGTGAATTGCCAGGTTTACACACTTCACAGCACTCACCATAGCACATACCCTCCCCAATGTCTATAAGCCCACCACCCTCTCCCATCCCATTCCCCTCAGCCCCCCTCAGTTTGTTTTGTGACATTGTCTCTTATGGTTTGTCTCCCTCCTGATCCCATATTGTTTCATTTATTCTTTTCCTACCCCCTAAACCCCCAACATTGCATCTCCACTTCCTCATATCAGGGAGATCATAGTTGTCTTTCTCTGATTGACTTATTTCTCTAAGCATAATACCCTCTAGTTCTCTAAGCATAATACCCTCTAGTTCTAGTTATCCATGTATCCACATGTGTTTTAACTGGCTTCGCAGAGACTCTTACTAATTCTAGTGTGGGGGCCCCTGCTCTACAGCATGTAGCAATATCCTTGTCCAGGTGGGGGGTGTACAGGACCTAGCCCTTGCCCTCAAGCAGATCTCAGTCTGGTTGAGATTTTAAGACCTCTACTTGATTAATGAGGATTTATGGGTTTTGTAGGGTATTGTAGTGGAGGCAAGCTTGAAAACAGAGATTAAGGAGAAACAGGACGTGCTTGAGGGTATGGACAAAGGCTTGAAAGTAGAGACATACTTTAGAATTATTGGGAGGTTTCCAACCAGACCCATGCAGGAAATAAAACTGCAGGCAGGGGGAAAATGGCCTGTCAAAGCACAGAAGCATGAAAGAAATGGTCTGTAAGGGGCGTTAACAGGTGGCCGGTGTGGCTAGAGCATTAGTGAACGGATGGATGTTTTGGAAGCAGCACTGCCGTAATCAGGGCTGCTCTTATTACATCTTTTGATTATTGCCACGTGCTTCTTACTTGGCCTTTGGCTTCCAGTCTAGCTCCCCATCAGATGTATCTCCAGCAAACAGAAAGACCGTTCAAAAATGCAAATCTGGCCATGTCACTTTCCTGCTTAGAACTCTTCCATGGCTCTGGTGTGCCTGCAGAATGAAGTCCAAACTCCTTCACCTGACATATATGTAAGGGCTTGCTTGCTTTCATTGTGTTTCTGTCTACCCTGAACTCTGGTCTTTCCCTGGGTCTCCTCAGGATCTTTCATCTGCTGTTTCTCCAACTCCTTTTGAGAAACTCCTATTTAACCACCAAGAATCAGCTTAAATTTCATCTCCTTTAGGTTCCCCAAGGACCTCAGCTACAAAGCTGACTAGGGGGATCTTCCTGGTGCTTCTTTGACGTCCTGGGATGCATCTAACCTCCAGCACACAGGACAGATACTGATCACCTGTCTTCTCCCATCTTATTCTGACCCTGTGTGGCACCAAAGCTCAGTCTTCTTCATTTCTTTTTTCTTTTTTTTTTTTTTTTTTTTTCAAAGATTTTATTTATTTATTTGACAGACAGAGATCACAAGTAGGCAGAGAGGCAGGCAGAGAGAAAGAGAGAGAGAGGGAAGCAGGCTTCCTGCGGAGCAGAGAGCCCGATGCGGGGCTCGATCCCAGGACCCTGAGATCATGACCCGAGCCGAAGGCAGCAGCCCAAACCACTGAGCCACCCAGGCGCCCCAGTCTTCTTCATTTCTAACCTCAAATCTGAGCATGAGGCCACATCATAGTATGCGTGAATATTTATGGAAAGGATGAATTGTGAAGGGATTTGTGTTTCAGGCAGAAGAACCCTTGGAGAAAGTTTAAGATAATAACTATTTGACAAGATCATTCTGTTTGGAGAAACAGTGATGCTGGCAGTAAATGCACTATTCTGAATACCCTTCAACCCTGCTTTCTAGCTATCTAAACTTGGTGCAACTCCTTATCACTAACACAGTTATATCCATCTAACTTGAATGATTCCTTCCTTTCACCAGATTGAACTCAGCATGGGAGGCCTCTGTGAGAGCATGGACATTGATCTGCTTGACCTCAGAGCTAATACATAGTTGATTTTCATCATTCATGGTGGTCATATTCTATAAAGTCACCATGAGTGTTGAATTAGCAAATACTGAACCATTGCTTCTGGGGGAGATAGTGGGTTAGGTTCCTCTGAACCCTTGGTCACAATATTTTTGTCAACCAAAAATTTTATTTGTTGATATATAACCTTGGTTTTTTAAATGTGTGTTGGTATGTAAAGCTATCTCATAAAGATACACACACACACACACACACATATATATATATATATATATATATTTGATTTATTAATGTTAACTCAAGGCCAGCAGCACTATATAACTCATGTCTGGAAAAAAAAAAAAAAACAACAACTTGTAACCCATGTGTTTTCTTCATAAGGCACTCCGTAGCCTTCTTGAACTTAGGGACGCTAGGCTGAACTTCAGTACTGTGCTTGGGGGCATTTTAAGCAGCAACATCACTGGTAAGCAAAAGGAAATGAGAAAAATGGTGCTAATTAAACCAGGAAAAGAATATATAGTATGAGAACTGAAACAAAGAGGCAGGGTGTCCCCTTGTTTGACCTCAGTTGGAAAAGTGCGATTAAACATTAGGAAGAAAAGATTGGTAAACTTAATGTCATAAACAATTAAAAATGAAACAGACATAGATTTAAAAAATGAGCAGAACTGTGAAGCAACTTCAAGCAGCTTAATATCTGTATAATTGGAGTTCCTGAAGGACAGGAAAGGAGGCAACAGAAAAATAATCAGGAAAAAAAATCCAAGCCTCCTCCCTGTCCCCTCAAAAAACAGGAAGGGAAATTATAATCAAAACCAGTTAAAACCATCACTAAAGAGAAAGTTTTAAAAGACAGTAGCTTGGGGACAGAGGGCTCATTACTCACAAAGGAATAAAAATAGGCATGATAGTAGATTTATCATTAAAAACAATGCATGCTGGAGGAAACTGAATGAAAAAGAATTATCAACATAGGATGCTATACCCTGTGAAAATATCTTTCGAAAAAGAAAGGAAAGTACTTTTTATAACCAAACAAAAGCTAAAATAATTTATCCCTGCAAAACTGCGCTACAAGAAATGTTAAGGGAAGCTCTTTTTTTTTCTGTTCCATTGATTTATTTGTTTATCTTGATAATACACTGTCTTGTTTATTGAAGCATTATAATTATTTTATTTCAAAAGATTTATTTATTTTAGAGAGAGAAAGAGAGCACATGGGTCGGGGGAGGGGCAGAGAGAGAGGGAGAGAATCCTTAAGCAGGAGTGTGGAGCCTGCTGAGTGTGGAGCCCCAGTTGGGGCTCAATGTCAGGACCCTGAGATCCTGATCTGAGCCACTGACTGAGCCACTCAGGTGCCCTGAAGCACTGTAATAATTGTTGAGGTCAGATAGCATTAGTGTTACAGTTTTTTCCCTTTTCAAAGTTACTTTGGATATTTTAATCCTTAGCATTTACATGTGAATTTTAAAATCAGTGCCTACGCAGATTATGATTGAGTTTGCCTTGAATTTATAGATTTGTGAAAAATTGACATCTTAACAATACTGAGTTTTCCCATTCATGAACAATGTGTATCTTTCCATTTATTTAAGTTTCTTTAATTTTTCTTATCAATGTTTGCAATTTTCAGTGTACAGGTCTTGCATATCTTTCTTCAGATTTACCTTATAGTGTTTAATATATTTTTTATTTTTTTTACAATTTATAAATGATCTTGTTTTCATTTCCAGTTTTTGTTGTTAAATGTAGGCATCCAGCTGATTTTTGTATACTGACCTTATGTCCTGCATCCTTGCTAAACTCGCTTATTATTTCTGGCAACTTTTTTGTCAAGTTCATATTTTTGTCTTCCATAAATGAAGATTTCCTTATTCCTTTCCAGTTTTAATGTCCTGTTTTGTTGTTGTTTTTCCTTGCCCTAGTTTGCTGGCTAGTACACAGTACAGTGTTGAATAGAAGAGATGAAGATGGGCGTCCTTGCCTTGTTTCTTGTATTAGGTGGAGAGCACTCAGTCTTTCACTATTAAAAGTGATGTTAGCTATCGGTTTGGTGTAGGTGCCATTTATATTAGGATAGAGAAATTCCCTTGAATTCTTAGAGGTTTTATCAGGAATAAATGTTAGATTTTTTTTCAACCATTTCTTCTGATTATGTTGAGATGATAATAGAGTTTTATTTTCAAGTCTATTAATATAGTGAATTATCCTGATAGATATTTGACAGTTAAATCAATCTTGCATTCCTGGGATAAATTCCACTTGTTCATGATGCACTTTAAAAAAAATACAAATAAATATGTTGTCATATTCAATTTGTTAAAATCTGATTAAAGTACATCTGTGTGTATAAATGCTATTGGTCCATAATTTTTGATTTGTCTATTTTTGCTATCCGAATAATGCTAACCTCAGGGTAAGAGTTGTGGAGCATTTTTTCCTTTTCAGTTTCTGGTACAGTCTGTGCAGATTGATACTGTTTTTTCCCTAAGCACTTGGTGTCATTTCTGTGAATCTATCCAGGTCCTAGAGTTTTCTTTGGGGTAAGGCTTGAGGCTCTAAGTTTAAAAAAGTAATAGATATGAGACTACTTGATTTATCTACTTATTCTTGAGTGATATTTGATAATTTCTGTATTTCAACTATTGCCCACTTATAGGTAGGCAAATTTATTGTCATAAAGTTATTTTTTTAAAGATTTTATTTATTTGACAGACAGAGATAACAAGTAGGCAGAGAGGCAGGCAGAGAGAGAGAGAGGGAAGGAGGCTCCCTCTGAGCACAGAGCCCGACCCCAGAATCCTGGGATCATGACCTGAGTTGAAGGCAGAGGCTTTAAACCACTGAGCCACCCAGGTGCCCTGTCATAAAGTTATTTGTAATATTTCTTCATTAGATCTGGAGAATCTGTAGTGATACCATCTCTTTTGTTCCTGACATTGTTTATATTACCTTTTTCTTAAGTAATCTGACTGGAGGTTTATCAACTTTTTCTTTCTTTCTTTCTTTCTTTCTTTCTTTCTTTCTTTCTTTCTTTATTTATTTTTAGTGTCTTGAAGGGCATTTGGGCTGATTCTAGGTTTGGGCTATTGCAAACAAAGTTGCTGTGAATATTTGTGAACAGAGTTTTTATATGAACATGTTTTCATTTCTTTGAGAGAAACACTCAAGGGTACAATTGCTGGGCCTTATGATATTGCATGTTTATTTTTTTAAGAGACTTCTAAATTGTTTTCCAGAGTGGTTGTGACATTTTATATTCAGTTAGTCATGCAGTAATGTACTTTACTCATATTTTTTAAAAAAGATTTATTTATTTATCTTAAAGATAGAAAGAATGGAGGTGGGGCAGAGGGATAGGGAGAGAGACACTCAAGCAGACTTCATGCTCAGTGGGATCTCAGTGTGGGTCTCATTGTGGGTCTCAGTCTCACTACCCTGAGATTATGACCTGAGCCAAAACCAAGAATTGGATGTTTAACCAACTGTGTCACTCAGGTGCCTTTACCTTATCCATATTTTAACCAATATTGGTGCTGCCACTGTTTTCCTATTTTAGCCATTCTGACATTGTGGTGTTAACATGCATTTTCCTGATGGCTAATGATACTGAATATATTTTCATGTGCTTATTTGCCATCTGTATACCCTCTGGTAAAATGTCTGTTCATATCTGTTGCTCGTTTTCTTATTGAATTGCTTATTTCTTTCAGTTTGTTGAGTTTCCAGAGTTCTTTATGTATTTGGATTTTTCTTTTGTTGGATATCTGGTTTATGAATATTTTCTCTCATTCTATAGTTTGTTTTTTCATTGTCTTCAGTGACTTCACAGAGTAAAAGTTTAAAAGTTTGATGAGGTTCAGTTTATCGAGTTTTCTTTTTCTTTTTTTTTTTAAATTTTATTTATTTATTTGACAGACAGAGATCACAAGTAGGCAGAGAGGCAGGCAGAGAGAGAGAGAGAGAGAGAGAGAGAGAGGGAAGCAGGCTCCCTGCGGAGCAGAGAGCCCGATGCGGGGTTCAATCCCAGGACCCTGAGATCATGACCCGAGCCGAAGGCAGCAGCCCAACCCACTATGCCACCCAGGTGCCCCGAGTTTTCTTTTTTATGTATCATTCTTTTGATGTCAAGACTAAGAACTCTTTGGCTAGTCTTAGGTCCCAAAGATTATCTTTGATTTTTTAAAAAGTTATATAATTTTTCATTTTACACTTAAGTTTACAATTTATTTTGAGTTAACTTTTTGTATAAGATGAGAGAATTCCTTCGTTTAGTTGGTTTTGCAACTTTGTAACAAGTCAGCATATTTATATGGGTCAATTCATAGGATTTTTCTTTTGTAACTTATCGATGTGGTAGAATAAAGGCCACTTACTGTGGTGTAGAACTCTTTACATATCGTTATGTTTGATTCACTAATATTTTGCCGAGTATTTTTCTTTTTTTTCTTTTTTTTAAATTAAATTCATTTATTTTCAGCATAACAGTATTCATTATTTTTTCACCACACCAGTCCTCCATGCAATCCGTGCCCTCTATAATACCCATCACCTGGTACCCCAACCTCCCACCCCCCCGCCACGTCAGACCCCTCAGATTGTTTTTCAGAGGCCATAGTCTCTCATGATTCACCTCCCCTTCCAATTTCCCCCAACTCCTTTCTCCTCTCTAACTCCCCATTGTCCTCCATGCTATTTGTTATGCTCCACAAATAAGTGAAACCATATGATAATTGACTCTCTCTGCTTGACTTATTTCACTCAGCATTATCTCTTCCAGTCCCATCCATGTTGCTACAAAAGTTGGGTATTCATCCTTTCTGATGGTGGCATAATACTCCATAGTGTATATGGACCACATCTTCCTTATCCATTCGTCCGTTGAAGGGCATCTTGGTTCTTTCTATAGTTTGGTGACCGTGGCCATTGCTGCTATAAACGTTGGGGTACAGATGGCCCTTCTTTTCACCACATCTGTATCTTTGGGGTAAATACCCAGGAGTGCAATGGCAGGGTCATAGGGAAGTTCTGTTTTTAATTTCTTGAGGAATCTCCACACTGTTTTCCAAAGAGGCTGCACCAACCTGCATTCCCACCAACAGTGTAAGAGGGTTCCCCTTTCTCCACATCCCCTCCAACACATGTTGTTTCCTGTCTTGTTAATTTTGGCCATTCTAACTGGTGTAAGGTGATATCTCAATGTGGTTTTAATTTGAATCTCCCTGAGGGCTAGTGATGATGAACATTTTTGCATGTGTCTGATGGCCATTTGTATGTCTTTATTGGAGAAGTCTCTGTTCATATCTTCTGCCCATTTTTTGATATGATTGCCTGTTTTGTGTGTGTTGAGTTTGAGGAGTTCATTATAGATCCTGGATATCAACCTTTTGTCTGTACTGTCATTTGCAAGTATCTTCTCCCATTCCGTGGGTTGCCTCTTTGTTTTCTTGATCGTTTCCTTTGCTGTGCAGAAGCTTTTGATTTTGATGAAGTCCCAAAAGTTTATTTTCGCTTTTGTTTCCTTTGCCTTTGGAGACATATCTTGAAAGAAGTTGCTGTGGCTGATACTGAAGAGATTACTGCCTATGTTCTCCTCTAGGATTCTGATGGATTCCTGTCTCACGTTGAGGTCTTTTATCCATTTTGAGTTTATCTTTGTGTACAGTGTAAGAGAATGGTCGAGTTTCATTCTTCTACATATAGCTGCCCAGTTTCCCCAGCACCATTTATTGAAGAGACTGTCTTTTTTCCACTGTATATTTTTTCCTGTTTTGTTGAAGGTTAATTGACCATAGAGTTGAGGGTCCATATCTGGGCTCTCTACTCTGTTCCACTGGTTTATGTGTCTGTTTTTATGCCAGTACCATGCTGTCTTGGTGACCACAGCTTTGTAATAAAGCTTGAAATCCGGTAACGTGATGCCCCCAGTTTTATTTTTGTTTTTCAACATTTCCTTAGGGATTCAGAGTCTTTTCTGATTCCATACAAATTTCTGGATTATTTGCTCCAGCTCTTTGAAGAATACTGGTGGAATTTTGATCGGAATGGCATTAAAAGTATAGATTGCTCTAAGCAGTATAGACATTTTAACAATGTTTATTCTTCCGATCCAAGAGCCACATGCAGGAGAATGAAACTGGACCATTTACTTATACCACACATGAAAATAGACTCAAAATGGATGAAGGACCTCAATGTGAGAAAGGAATCCATCAAAATCCTTGAGGAGAATATAGGCAGCAACCTCTTCAACCTCAGCCACAGCAACATCTTCCTAGGAGCATCGCCAAAGGCAAGGGAAGCAAGGGCAAAAATGAACTATTGGGATTTTATCAAGATCAAAAGCTTTTGCACAGCAAAAGAAACAGTTAACAAAACCAAAAGACAACTGACAGAATGGAAGAAGATATTTGCAAACAACATATCAGATAAAGGGCTAGTGTCCAAAATCTATAAAGAACTTAGCAAACTCAACACCCTAAGAACAAATAATCCAATCAAGAAATGGGCAGAAGACATGAACAGACATTTCTGCAAAAAAGACATCCAGATGGCCAACAGACACATGAAAAAGTGCTCCACATCACTCGGCAGCAGGGAAATACAAATCAAAACCACAATGAGCTATCACCTCACACCAGTCAGAATGGCTAAAATTAACAAGTCAGGAAATGACAGGTGCTGGCGAGGATGCGGAGAAAGGGGACCCCTCCTACACTGTTGGTGGGAATGCAAGCTGGTGCAACCACTCTGGAAAACAGCATGGAGGTTCCTCAAAATGTTGAAAATAGAAGTGAATTTCTTTTAAGCAATATATAGCTAGGTTGTGTATTTTTTACCTACTCTGCCAATCTCTGTCTTTTGATTGATGTACTCAGATGTTTAAGATAGTTTTCAATATGCAAGAACACTTATGTGTGTCCTTTTATTTTCTTTTTATTTTATTCTTCTGGTTATGATTCTGAACTATCTCTTTTCTTGTCTTCCCGTGGGATCCTTGAAAAGTTGTTAGGATTCCTTTCTGATTTATTTGTCATATTTGTAAGTGTATCTTTCTGTATAGTTTTCATAGTGGTTGCTCTGGGTATTACAATGTATGTCTGTGATCCTAACAGTCTCTTGGAATCAGCATTTCACCACTGTGAGTGAAGTGTGGGAAACTCACTTCCATGTAGATCTCTTTATCCTCTGTACCTTAAATATTGTCTTGGGTGTCAGATGGTGTTACTGTTTTTGTCATAATTACCAGATGTGGTTTATAAAGCTCATGAGGAAAAGGATACTTGATTGCACTTCCACATTTGTGGTCTTTCTATTATCCCTTCTTCCTTCTTTATTTACTGTAGTTCTTTCTTTCATCACTTCCCTTCTGTTTGAAGAACTTTATTTTAGCCAATCTCTAAGAGTGTGTATGCTGGTAACAAATTTTCTTCCAGTTTTCCTGCATATGAGAATGTTGATATTCCCTGTTCCTTCTTTAGGCATAATTTCTCCAGATAGAATTCATGGTTCACAATTATTTTCTCTCAACATTTGAAAAATATTGCATTACTTCCACCTAGCCCTCCATGGTTTCAGATGAGAAGTTCACTGTCATTTGAATTGGTATCCCTTATCTGTAATGTGTCATTTCTCTGCTTTCATAAACTTTACTTTGTTGTTAGTTTTCAGAAGCATAATTTTGACGTGTCTTGGAATGGCTTTCCTTAACTTGATCCTTTTCAGTGTTTGTTCAGTTTTTTTTTTTTTTTTTTTTTTACTGTGTAGGAGTGTGTCTTTTATCAAATTTGGGAAATGTTCAACCATTGTGTCTTCTAACACTGTTTCTACTCCATGCTCTCCAGTCCTTCTGGGACTTGGATGATAAAAACTTGGATCTATTTTTATCATCCTACTTGTCCTCAAGAGTGTTTTGGGTTTTTTTTTCTCCCCAGTTTAATTCCTCTCTGTTGTTCAGATTGGGTGAATTCAGTTGTTCAGTTCTTAGCTTTACCAAGGCCCTCATGCTCTATCATCTCCATTTTAGTATTGAACCCATTCAGTTTTTAAAGTTTCCACTTTTGTATTTCTAGTTTGTAAGTTTCATGTAATTATTTTTATAAATTCTGTGTCTTTGCTGAGATTTCTCAATTTTTCATTTGTTTCAAGAGAATTCATAATGGATTTGGGGGGTATTTTTATGATGACTGCTTGTCCTAGCTCAGGCTGTCAGAACAAAATACCATTGACTGGTGGCTTAAATAACAGAAATTGATTTTCTCACACTTTAAAGGCTGTAAAGTCCAAGAGCAAGGCACTGTCTGCTTCGATTTCTGGTGAGAGCCCTCCTCCTGGCTTGCAGATGCTGTCTTTTCACCGTGCCCTCACATGACCAAGATGGAGTGGACTCTGATATTATTAGGACAATAATCTTACTGAATCAGGGTCCCACCCTTATGATCACATTTAACTTTAATTACTTCTGTAAAGGCTCTAACTTCAAATATTATAATATTGGGGGTTAGGTCTTCAACAGTTGAGTTTGGGCTAGATACAATTCAGTTCACAGTACTGCTTTAAAATCTTTGTGAGGTAATTCTGACATTTGATACATCTCAGTGTTGGTGTTCCTTGATTGCTTTTTCTCAGTAACGTTGTGATTTTCTTGATTCTTGATATGAATTTATTATATTCTGGAGATTATGTTTGGAGATCCTGGGTCCTACTTAATTTTTTTTTTTTTTTTTAATTTTCATAGGTGGTCACCCTATGAAAATAGCTTGTGGGTTGTGGTCTACTTCTATCCAATGGTCCTAATTTTCAGAATCTGTGCAGGGTTATTTAGATCAATAGGTAATGCCCAGGATCCCTTTGTTCTTGCTGGTTCTGCCTTAGGGGGTGGAAGTGATCTTCCCAAACCAGGACAACAGGTGTTTCCTCACTGGGGAGAGACATGGTGGGATCTCTATTCTGACGCTCTCCCCCCTGGCTTCCCCAGTATCTGTGGTTGGGGAGAAGGGTCTGGAGCTCAAGAAGACAGAGAAGTTTCCTGGACCAGGCTGCTCTTTGGGACGGGATCCTTTTCCCAGTTCTTTCCACCCATTCCACTCATAGTCATTTTATTTTCATTTCTCCTTGTCCACATCTTACCACTCAGTGCAATGTTTTGCATATAGGAGGTGCTCAATTGTTACTTCACTTGGATTACTCATCAATTATTTATTTATTTGCTAAGGATGTTGGTGAAGGTGGTTTTATTTTTATCTACTCTCTGGGTTTATCTAGACAACTGTAAATCAAGGACAAGCCTCTCTAACATTGTTAGATACAAGGCGTGGACTCTTTCTGTGGAAAGTGTCTACCTTTACGGGAGTAAGAGGGTGGATTGGAGATGGCATGCTATTCTGTTGAGATGCTTTTCTATCACACAGAGTCGTTTTTAAAGCAAGCAAGAAAAATCGTAGCTTCCTCCTCCTCTTGGCTTTTGTAAAAGAAATCTAAAGAATTTCGGAAAGAAGTTTCAAGCTTTCCATTGCAAAACAGGCTATTTGGTTGGTATGAAAAGAATCCCTAAATAGGTAACTATTTTATTCCTTGTCACAGAGGCTGGCTCGAAAGCAAATTTCCTTAATTTTGATTGATAGGATTATACAATATCAGAACTGAATGAAACATTAGAGAACAGCTGGTCCAAAGCCTTTTATGTTACCAGTGTGGAAAATGAGGCTTATTTAAAGTGATGGTTTGTCTACGACCACAAAGAAGTTGGCAGCATATGGGCAGTAAGATGTTGCGTTGAAGTGTTTGTCTTCTTGATTGATGGACTCTCGGGTTTGGATCCTGTCTCAGTCACTTCCTGGCTATATGACATTGGACAAGTCCTTTACCTTGTCTTATTTTACTTATTTATATTAACTGATTAACATAAAGTCCTTTACCTTGTCTGATATTATTTATATCAATTAATTTTTTTTTATTTATATTACATGGCCTCAGTAAGCTAATCCATGTTCAGTGCCTAGAAACTAGTAAGATCTCAATAATCATAACTACAGCCATTCCAGGGACTCCCCTCAGTTTTAGCCTAGAGAATTTTCTATTCTGACATGGCAAACCAGTTCTACTTGCCCCATTAGGTACAGTTTCTAGTTTCACCCATTCATTCATAAGCATTTGCAGAGCACCTGCTGTGTACACCAGCACTGGAGATACAAAGATGAATAAAAAGTCCCCTTTGCCCTCCTGGAGTTTGCTCTCTGAGGGTAAGATGGCCCCATCAGTAAAGAGTGGAGGCATGACCAAGGCTGGAGGGAAGAAGGGTGTCTCTTCTACCTTTGGAAATTACTTTTAGAATTTCTTTATTTTCATCTGTTCATTGGAAGGTAGCTGAGCCTGCATGTATTGGCTGTCCATAAAAAATGGCCATCAGGCATTTGACCTGCTAATTTTCAGAAATTAAGATTCCTAATGTTAAAAACATTATATGCATTAGATATATCTATCAGTATATGCACTGAATACCTTTAGGACATCAGGCTTGGGAAGCTGGAGGAACTAGTTCTGAGTCATCAGTCAGCTGACAAGGCTGAAGTCAGGTAGAGCCACTTCTTACAGGCAGTTGAGTCATGACCAGGTGACAGGGAGTGTATTCAGAGTTAGTTTGCTGTTTGTCAGACCAAATGTGGAAGACCCAGTTTTAAGAACGAGTTCTAGTTAGTGAATGATGATCCCAGGCAGCAGAAGCAGGTGCTGAAGAGGATTGCGGAGGGCGATGGGAGAACAAGAGACGTGGAAGTTAATTTAATTTATTTTTCCAAGGCCATGGAAGACTTTTGACCTAGGTTTGAAAGACAAAAATGGGGGCTGGCCGTTATGATGGACGAAGACACCCAAGCTAAGGCTGGAGTTTTGTAAGCTGAAGATGAGTGTTGGGGGCAGCACACAGCCTGATGTGGTTCTTGCATGAGCTTGAGAAGGGGGAGGAGGAGGGGGCAGACTGGCTTGGGGGTGAAGTCCTAGCTTGAGGATTGTGAATATCATACTAGCAAGGTTGGGCTCTGGACTTGATGCCACAGACAATAGAGAGGCGATGATGTTAAGAGAGAATTATAGGAGCAAGCTTGCAATTATTATATTGTTAGTAAATTCTCTGCTCTTTTCATCTCTGTGTTTTAAAGGCCAGGAATATAAAACATATATAAACAATGGCAGACTTTTCTTGCCCTGGTAGCGATTAGACCTATATACTGTAAAAGAGAGCACTTTATAAAATGTCTTTAGAAAGGTCTTACAGACATACAATAGGGACCCCAGTCTGATTATGGCTCTCAGAGATGTCCTCTAAAGCATTTTGCTACACACCCGTGTTGATTGATAACCACATTGACCTGGCCACTGTGGCTTTGCCTTCAGATTGAATAAGGACCTCCTCTGTCATTTTCAGGAACAGAAATGACCAGGACTGGCCACATTGTTTTAGATTGTTGGGGGGTACAGATTCTACTCGAGCACCCCATGTGGGAAATGAGGACTCTCTGTCTTGTTTCTGCCGAAGTCCAGGCATGGAACAGTCATCACAAGATGAAAGTAGAGTAGTTGCTTTTCGGGATTAACTGGTTCTGAGCTGTATTTGTGCAAGCAAATTAATGAGCTGGAAAGTCTCATTTTTACAAGTGCTAAATTGTGAAGACACTACAGGGACGGACGCTTCAGTGTTATTGATGTCTGCTCAGATGAGGGAAGGGGATCTCACGGAATACCAAGGAAGCCTCCTCATTTAAAGTATGCCTCTTGACTGTTAGCAGCATCATTCCAATCTCAGCAGAGGAGGACGTGGCAGAGAATATTTTTCATTTTGTCTGTTGCGGATTTTCCAAAATGCACTTATAGTTACCAACTTATGAAAAGGCTTTTACAAAGATTTTCTTTTTCAGACGGCTAAATTAAAACTTTAAGGTAGATTCTCTTCTCTGTTTTCTTCCTCTTCCTTTGTCTCCCTCCCTCTATCGGGCCTTCCTGCCCTTCATCCTCTCCCTGCTTCTCCCTTTCTCCTTTCCTTCCTTCTCTCCTTCTGGTCTTCAAACATTTATTGAACATTCATAACTGTCCATCACAATTAGGGACAAAACGCACAAAGACAGAAAATATAAGTCTTGGGCTTCAGAAACTCTGAGTCTTCTGGCGGAATTGCATGCATAAAACACGTAAGCGTCGGGCCGTAATCACAGCACAAGAAGGGATTTGATTCCAGTTATCAGCTCACAGGAGTTTTCCACAGTTACCTGGTAGGGGGAAGCACCTCACTTTGTCCTTTAGCTTTTGAAGATGTGCAGGATCCTACAACAGAGCAGTTCGTCCTCTGCACCCTCTGGTAGGTATTTGGTGAAAACAGGCTTTCAGGAGGAGGTCCAAATAGCCATTCTTCCCAAAAGCATGAGAGCAAGTGATCAAATCCAGGAGAGCAAGTGATTAGCAAACCTTCGTGTTTGACTTATTGGGCCTTTAGTGCTCAGGCCTGCATGGGGCAGTGCCACCCTAGAAATGTTTAGCTTTTCAGTTCCAACGAAGACCTGATTTAAAAGAGTCTGGGCAAGATCCGCTCTCACAGAATTTGCTTTCCTGCAGGAATGCAGAGTATCAACTTCCAGAACGGATCCAGGCCGAGTTCCGTTACATAATGAAGGGTTTTGGTTTAGAAGACATCTCGTGTGTTTGTTTCAAGTGCAGGCCTCATTGGTCTTGGAGTGTATCTCCCACGGATAAGGGGAGGGCAGCTGTAAGAGGAGCTACTGTGTGGCATTGCTCTGACGACTAGAAATACTTACGGGAAGTGTCAATCCAGAGTAGCCAGAAATAATGCTCAAGTAATTATAGTTGTTTCTTTAGTGTTTGCTGGTATTATCACAAGGGTATATAACCCTTACTGGTATTATCATAAAATAACTGACACTTGCCATCGGTGTGAGCTTCAAGACTCACTTCTCACCAGGCAAGTCTTCCCCACTATGAAGCTGAGGGAGTTGAACTAGATCCGTGTTTTTCAAATGCTTTAAAACTATGTCACTTCTACTTCTTTTATCAAATCTCACATTTTCTCTAGTATCATTGAAAATAAAAAGTAATTCAATATTGTGTTTTAAAAGGATGCAACCACTGGGGTAAAGTGGTTCTCTATTTTCAAACCACATCCCAAGGATGGAACTCAGAGAACTAGATATTCTCTTGTGCCCCTTCCAGGTCCAATACTTGGTCTAATTTTGTGGTGTTTGAGGGGGATAAAAGCTCACTTGTGTCTATTTTTTTTTTTTTTTCCTGTCAGGAAATGATACTAGACTTTGATTCACCAGCATCTTTTGCCTCTCCAAAATCTCGTTTTACATGAAAATCACATTTGCCTCATTTAAACATTATGGGGCCCATGGAGTTTCTTCTTTTCTCCCAGTTATTTGCTTGGATTGGCACAACCCCTGCTCTAAGGAGAAACAACCCGTATTCTGACAGTCAAAGGCCCCTCTCACAGCGTACGCTACGGATAGTACCACTCTAGTACCACTCTTCACGTTCGAAGGAATGGGAGGGAACTGTTGGCTCTAGAGGATAGGAAAATTTACACACGGTAAATACTATTGATTTCCCTTGTCCGGAGATTAATTTAGAAAAAAGAATCTGGTATTACTATGAAGGTGATGTGCGGTGATGGAGAAAGGAAGAGGGCGATCAATACCTCGGAGCCATCATTAATGTACTACCGTCACTATCATTTTGACAGGTTTACAATCAAATGCCATTGATTTTTCATCAGCCTCTCCAGCTGGCTTCAGAAGGTAAGGTTGCTGGCTTTTGAAATCTAAAGGGTTTTGTAAGGTTTTGTTCTAGCTTTTGCTACCCAGGAAGGAGTACTTGAGATGTGCTGAGTCAGCCTTCACTTTTTGTGTGCTTTTCTGTGTCACAGCTTTGGCCTGACAGCTAGAAAGGGAGGCTTCTGTGCAGCCCAAGGTAGGCATCCCCTTGGAGGAGGGAATGGTGTTACTTAGAGAGCGGGGCTTCCCCAGAGTAACAGTATCAGAACCAGAGACGGGATTAGGCGCCCAGGGGAGGGACATAGAAGTTTGGAGTGCTGCGGGGGAGTCGGAATCACTGAGCTCCTGCCAGAAGCTGAAACCTTACGCATGACATCCCGTTTAATGCTCAGAGCCTCCAAATTACGAAGCATTGAAATTCAGAGAGTTCAAGTAACTTGCCCAGGTTTACACATCTGGAAAATGCAGCGGGAATCTGTTCACAGGATTGTTTGAAACCATTTCTATTTCCCTCTAGAAGCTTATGTGCACACGTTTGATCCCAGTGATAGGTGGGATATTGGCAGGTGCCCCAGTTTAAGGGACTTCGATGAATGAGAAAAGCCTTGAATCCTGGCCTTTATCCTGAAGTGGCCCAGTACTCTACATCCTGATTGCTGACCCCAGCTGTGCGTACTAGTAGCTCCTGCCACAGGTGGTGTGCCGATCATGTTAGCCTACCAGTGTGTGATAATGGTTCTTGATCTGCAAATTGCTAGAACAGCAGTGATGACAACGTGCATGGGCTTAACCTGTATCCATTGCTTCTAGACGCTAATGGAAATTTCCTGGCACTCGAATACCCTTTTCCCTTGTGAGCCTAGATGTATAACTTGAAAGAAATTGTTCTTTTCAAGCCCCTCTCCTTCTTAGTGGCTTTTCCCAGAATTCGAATTTGGCTAGACTTTTTAATCCCCCAAATAATTCAGAAAATCCTAGGCTGTTAGCATGGATGAACCATTTCTGTGGTGTAGGAGTGAGGAGGCCTGGCCTTGGATTGAAGAGCATGAATCCACTGTGGACTTACCTTATCTTTGACGCTAAATTACTAAGTATGTGACTTAGGGTAAGTCCTTTCTTCTCCGTAAGCATCGCTCACCTCATCTCATAAAAGAAATGATGGGCACAGAGCACAGCAGTGCTCTCCAATCTGTTTAGAGAGCAACACGAAGTCTGGGTGCTCTTTTCCCAAATGTAATGAAATTATTATAATTCCTATGTACTAACAGGACAGATTTTTCAAGCAGAAAATGTTCTATATTTATTCCCTTTTCTGAATCTGAAATGGGAATACCACATAAAATATTTTTAAGAAATCAAATATGAGCAGGGTAAAAATAATCAAGGCTACCTGCCACATGTGAAGTAAAAAGTGAACCTGCCAGGCTAGTAAAGAACTTGGTATCATGTGTGATATCGATCAACTGATTTTCGTTAATGCCTGCCAGTGGATAAGTAATAGCAAGAGCCAAAGATTCATGGAAATCTGTGCAAAGAAATGTTATAATTGAGAAATTCTGTTTGGTAGCTTTTCTTTTTTCCATGATGACCGGGGAAGACGTCATGGGTTTGTTGATACTATACAATGTGATAATATATGTAGAGTATCTCATTCATTGCTTGACTCAGACTGGAAGCTCCCCTAGGGTTAACTCATTTGATTTTAATGAAATATCATCCCCGTCTAGTTCTGAATTTCTCCAAAACCAAGTTCGAGAAACAAAAATTAGAGGTCTCTTTAGATTCCTGCCAGAACTGCTATTCTCTGATTCAAAGACGATTTCCCTCTACGGCAATAAAGCAGGACTCTGGGGAGCTCAGAGGGGCTGGGAGTGGGAGGTGGATTTGAAGATGGGGATGGGGACATGTCAGTTAAGCAACTGTCAAAATTTTACCCATGAAGGCATTGACTCAGTCCATTGATTATGTGAAGTCTGCTCTCTCTGGCATTCCAAATTCTGTGAAGTCTGGTGATAATGGGCAGTGCCATCTGTCAGCTCTGTAACTGGGCCCCGAGTCTATGAGATATTACTTACAGAGGGAACAACAGCTACAGAACGTCGCATTGAAATTAACCTAGATGTACACTGTTAGATGGGTATCTCCCCAGGCACTGGGACGATAAAAAGTTGAATATTAGGGCGCCTGGGTGGCTCAGTGGGTTAAGCCGCTGCCTTCGGCTCAGGTCATGATCTCAGGCTCCTGGGATTGAATCCCGCATCAGGCTCTCTGCTCAGCAGGGAGCCTGCTTCCTCCTCTCTCCCTCTGCCTGCCTCTCTGACTACTTGTGATCTCTCTCTGTCAAATAAATAAAATCTTTAAAAAAAAAAAAAAGTTGAATATTAGCAGACCGTTATCCTCAGGGAGATGCACTCTGCTGTGGATACTCTCGTGAACACACACACTTCCATCTAAGGCTGAACAGGGTAACTACACGATGCCAGTGGTGCGTGCCCAGGGCAGGGCAGGGCAGGTTCTTTCTGATGCATTAGCAATAGCGATATCTGTCCTTGTTGAAGCTTATCATTACTTTTTTTGACTTCATCTTCTTTGTCCCTATATGGGCAATTGCTCAACCTTCTGTAACCTAGATCTTGCTGTCTTTATTCCTTTGAAATGTCTTGCAGATAGGATATTAGTTATCTCCTATTTTCCAGATCCTGGAGAGTTTTTCAGAAATCCTACTTGATTTGATTCTATACACTGAAATATATTTTCCCCTTGGTGTCTAGGACACTTAATAACATTTTGAATTATAACTTAATAACATTTTGAATTAAAGTATTTGTATTAAGGAGTAGGGAATGCATTCTGGGGTGTTTTCCTCTTAAAATGAAAAATATTTATAAATTGTTACACAGCCTCTAACATTTTCTGAAATCAGAAACTAGTTGTTAGTTAGCTATATTGACTGAGTCAAATTGTTAGGATCCAGCTGTCTTACATAACGGACAGTAAGTACTTTTGAAAGTTTCTAAAGAAGCTAAATAAGAATTCTTAAGCTAAGTCACATTGATAACTAGAGCAAAAAGACTCATTTTTATTCCTTAAAATATTAACTTCAGAGAAGTTTTATTTGCTAATTATGTAATAATGAATATAAACTTTTTAAAAATAATGAAACCATTTATTTTATCACTCTCATTGTATAACCTCATTGATCATATTCATAACCCCTGTGGAATCACCAATATTTTCACTGTATAAAGAAGGATGAGTCAGAGAAATAAAGAGTGATTTGTCATTACGAAAACTCTCCAAATATAGGGAAGCTGAGCCGGAAACAATTAGCCTGCACCTATAAAAATGTCTTAGGTAAAATGTTGCTGTTCCCTCAAATGGAACAAATACAATAAGAAAAAGAAAAAGATGCAGAAATGTAATTTATTTATTTTTGCATGTTGCAAGGAAAGTCCCAGTTTTGTCATTTGTTATTTGTTTCTTCCCTTTAAGAAACACCATGCATTCTATTTCTGGTTGATTGTGCTGGGTAACTGTTTACCAGAGTTCTCCCAGTGTACAAGTACGTGGAGATAATGGGTCTGTGTATGCCCCAGAGGAAATCGGGAACGGAAAATCCAAAGGAAAACAGGATATTTTAGATCAATACTGAATTTGGCTTCTTAGATATTCAATAAATGCTCAGAGCAGAACATGGAACCTGTTGTCTACCCATGCATATTTTAATTTCTTTTTAATGTTTTTGTATTAATTGTGTTTTTATTTATAATCTTGAATACGTTTTACTCCACTGAACTGGGTCTGCTTGTTGGTGTTTTCAAGGAGTGCTCCCACCTTGGCCAGACACATAAGGTTTTGAATGCAAGGACCACCTCTGTTGCTCTCTCAACACTTACCAGTTAGATGCTGAATCTTTGGATTTGACTTATTCCGTATTTTTATCCTCCGTCTCCTTTCCCTCATGTCTGCTGAAGGTTGATCTTACTGTTCATCTCGCATTTACATCTTCCTTCCTTCTTCTGTAGGAGTCTTTATCTGCCTGTGTCTTAATATCTCCTTTTTCTTGCCATTTTATGCCATTTTATGCCATTTTATGTCCTTTTGGTCCTTGCTGTGCCTTCATAGCTCTCTGAGCAGTGCACCCCTACATGTGCCCCAACAGCTGGCCAAGTAATTAGCAACATAGTTAAAGTACAAGGCAGAGGAAATAAGGGAGATCTCATGGGGATTGGAACCAACCTAGCAATCTTCTGCCTACCACCCGTTGTCTGAAAAGTGGTTCTTGATGACTCAAAGTCAAGGGTTCTGACTCACAACCTCCTCTGAGGGCCCAAGGCTGTCAGTCAAGGGAAGCAAGTAGGGCTCTTGCTTTGCCAGGATTCCTGCAGCCAGAGTAGAGGACTGGAAGGAGCCCGCACTGCAGAGACCTGGGGGTTCTGCTTCTGTCAGTGCTCCTGGGCAGACGCCTGGGGTCTTTGATCCTCCACACGGTAGCTGTTGTCCAAACTCCCAAGTATGTGGAATGTGTGTCATTGTATGTTGCATATGTATACATGTGTACACTGGGTGACTATGGGTGCGTATGTGTGTATGCATGAGTGTACAAACATGCTTCTGCATGGGTGGGTATGGGAATATGGACGCATGGGTCGCACAGATGTAAGGATATATTTTACATGTACATGTCTTGGGGAGAGTGTTGTGTATGCTGAGAGTACTCAATAAATATTTGTAGAGTGAATAAATTATTCCATTTATTTAATTCCATAAATATTTATGGAATAGTTTGATGATAATTAGAATCATAATAAGCAGTAATAATGTAAACAAGAGAAAACTTGCACTAGAATATTTGCAAAAAAGGGGGCTCGTCCCAATGTGTGTTCAGGAATTATCCATGGGGCAGCTACTTCTTTGTAGAAATCTCAGGCCTTCCTTGCTCTTGTCTGGTTGTCTGCTCACTACCTTGGACCCCGGGGCCACTGTTGTAAACCTCTCCATCAGATGTTGCTACTACCACACTGACCTCATTAGAGGCATTTGGTGTAGAAGATCACCCTTTCTTAATTCCTGGGCCCTTAATTTTATATAGTTCTACTAACATAATTCTGTTGCATTGCTAAAGACTCTTTTTGTAAGGATTGGGGAAAATTGAAGGCAGTTACAGTATTGCCAGTAAGACTCTTAATGTTAGATGTTAAATAGTTGTTTTCAGCAACCAACATTGAAAATAAGGTGTATCACTCTCTTATAGGACTCCTATCATAGGTGGCTCCCTTAGTCCCCCATAGAGTGGATTTCAGTCTCCTCTGAGGAAAATCCCATGTCTGCCGAGACCCACCTCCCTCTAGAGCCATCGATGTCCTTCCCACCACCTCAGCAAATAGCAGCTGTGACTATGCACAGGAGTTTATAGTTCCCAAAGCCCGAGCTGCTTTCTCTCTCAAGGCCGACTGTCTGTGGGACTTTGGTAGGACAATTCAGGGTAGGTGACTGCATCCCGTAGCTGGCCCCTTCTCACATCTCTCCTCAAGTATGAAATGAAAGTACACACACACATTCCTCAAGAAATTAAAAATAGAGTTTCCCTATGACCCTGCAATTGCACTACTGGGTATTTACCCCAAAGATACAGATGTCGTGAAAAGAAGGGCCATCTGTACCCCAATGTTTATAGCAGCAATGGCCACTAACTGTGGAAAGAACCAAGATGCCCTTCAACGGACGAATGGATAAGGAAGATGTGGTCCATATACACGATGGAGTATGATGCCTCCATCAGAAAGGATGAATACCCAACTTGTGTAGCAACATGGATGGGACTGGAAGAGATTATGCTGAGTGAAGTAAGTCAAGCAGAGAGAGTCAATTATCATAGGTTTCACTTATTTGTGGAGCATAACAAATAGCATGGAGGACATTGGGAGTTAGAGAGGAGAAGGGAGTTGAGGGAAATTGGAAGGGGAGGTGAACCATGAGAGACTATGGACCTGAAAAACAATCTGAGGGTTTTGAAGGGGCGGGGGGGGGGGTGGTTTGGGAGGTTGGAGGAACCAGGTGGTGGGTATTGGAGAGGGCACGGATTGCATGGAGCACTGCGTGTGGTGCAAAAATAATGAATACTGTTACGCTGAAAATAAATTAAAAAAATAAATTAAATTAAATTAAAAATAAATTTAAAAAAATTTAAAAATAAATTAAAAGAACAGTAAAAAAAAAAAAAGTACACACACCCTCATTCCTCCTGGGGGCTTCTGCTCCTAGTGGATGAACTTTGGGCTTAACCCCCACCTCTACCCACACAGTGCACACATTGCTTCCAGGACAGACAATAATGCTCATAGGCCGTACAGCCTAAATAAGCACAAGAGAAACATTTTCCTGAAGAGTCCACAACCTCGAGGGGTTTTCCTAGTCCCGAGTGGATGGTGTTTCCCATTACCTGTTCAGTACCTTTCCTTCTTCTTACCTTCGCCCTTTTCCCATCATACGTTGTCCACGGCAAGGGACCCACTTAAACATAGGAAATGGGGCTCATGAAAGTCTGATTCCAAAGAGCTGTCTTTGATCTCCAAGCTCTCCCGGTTACCTCTGTAAAGACCAGAAGTGTGCTTTCAATGTGGATAGTTTCAGCTTTTTCTTGGGCCTGATTCCCTTTGTGGGCTTCCTCCCTCCCTCACCTATCTTTGTGAGGGGCGGGGAGAGGCCTAAAGCTGCATTTCCCTTTCTATAGCAAGCCCTCCGGGAACAGCCAGGAGCAGAAATCCTTCCCACTATAATCATAATTTCACCTTAATTCCAGTAAGAGTTTATAATTTACAAAGAACATTTACCATCCTCTACACCTGAGGTTAAAATTAAAACAAAAACAAAAACCCCTCTTAAAATAACAAAGTGGTTTCATGGATATGAATGAGTTATCTGGGACCTGCAGAGCACTGGCAACTCTCCCTCCAAAAGAGTGTAAGAAGATTCATTTAAAGCTCTTGGAGTGTGTCTTGGCAGGGAGATATTTAGGGCTTACCGCATTTCCCATCCACTTCTGAGGACAGTCACATAATTTCTCATCAAGCTGTCTGTCCCTTTATTGGCAGTTTTGCCTTGACCTTACAGCTGTGCATCTCAATTATCTCTAATCCATATGCTGTTAAGATGCTAATGGGGAGAAAAAAATGTCATTAACCTGAAGAAAACTTCCAGGATCCCCGCTTTTCATTGTGTGCCGTGATCTAGCTTGCTTTCCTTCTGAGCCATATGGAAAGGTAGAGGAACTGACTGCCCTTATTTTACTTCTTAGAAGGTCACTGGTTAAATACATAAAAAGATGCATTTTTCCCCTATTAAAAAAGAGGCTTTAAAGATATTTAAATCATCCAGGTCGCTTTCTAGAAGGCTCCATTATGTAAAACAGCATTAATGATTGTGTAGTATGAGTAGGACTGTAACAAGCCAGACACACAGGGAGGAGAAATGGGAAGGTTTTTATGAGGTTTATAAATTTTGCACCTTTATATATTTAATAAAAAGCTTGTGTCTAAATTATGAGAATGTTCTTGAGAATGAGGCATGGGTTTTGGAACCTTTACTATCTGAGGATATTTTAACTACAAAATAATAACTTGACTGGAACTTCTTTGAGTGGGAAAGTAGTAAAAATGACAAGGGGCATTCAGAGATGTTTTCATTGTATCCATTCATCATCTGAAACTTTAATGCAGTCAGGATTTACTGAAAGAATAACATACTCCTATATATTAAATGCTGGGAGTGTTATAACTTTGAATGTTCTTGGAAACTATCTATCCAATTACATATGTTCCTTCAGAAATTCAGCTGAGATTACTGGCATTGCACTTGATAGAAGAGATTTCAGACTATTCCTTTTTGCAGATAATGACTTCTATGTTTCCTTTCACTTTCATCCCAGCACAGCTTATGGGTTAGTTATAACTCTGAATCATGATTATGTGGGATTTTCCGAGGTTGACACAAACTCCAACCGAGTTGCCTGACAGAGGAAAAAAAAAAAATCAGAAGCCATTCTTTGGGTGGCGCATATATTTGGATAACATTGCCATGTCAAAATGAGCTAATTAAATGAATCACCGTGTAATGAAAAGATATCAAGTTCAAATTCAAAGCAACAACAACAAAGAAAAAGAAATATGTGTGCGTTAGTCTTGGCTGTGGTTGGTTCTGTAGCCTTGGGAAGTGCTATTCCTTCCCCGAGGTCTTCAGTGGGAAATATGGCAAATTATGTAATAGCATCATTTCAAAGATAATTAAGGCATTGACTATACAAGTCATTTATGATTTATAAATTACTATACAACTGCTAATTATAACTGTACTTTATTAACTCAAGGAGTATTAATTGAGGTTTTTCCGGGTATTGTAGTGAGCAGTGCATCAAAATAAAAAGATGGAAAAAGATACCATTTCTAATTTCAAGGATTTCCTGGCCTGTAAGATTAATGGTTAGCATTTACAGAGCATTGTGTGCCCAACAGTGGGAAAAGCATGATTTGAAAAAAATAAGCAGTAATAAAAAGACACTGCATACAACAGAGCCTTTGTGTAGGCTAATTATAAGGAGCAGAGTTTGTGTCTGGCGTCCTGGATGGAGGCTTCAGAAACCCCTAAATACTTAGTACATGTCAAGGTCATATTCCTCCATTTATGAAGAAGGAAACCCTGGTAAGGGTCCATGGGATGTACCACTTAAAATCTATACTGTTGGTTGCTTGAATACATCCCAGAGTGCCTCACTGGCTACAGTTAGGCCTGCCTGGACATAGCCAAACTTCATTTCAGTAGACATTTCCGTACAAGCTCCAGGGGAGCCTCTGCTAAGCATTGTGTAGCCTGCAAAATCCAGAGGCAAAGATGGCCATGATGGGGACTGGTGGATCTTCTGCCCAGAAGGAGAAGGATTATGCTGGCTTCTTGAGAATAATTTGCCTTCTGAGATTCTTTAGAAACTGGGTATCTTAATCTAGAAGCCAGATATGTTAATTTAATTCCCATTTCTCCTCCCTGTGTGTGAGGCTTGCTACAGTCCTATTGGGGAGGCATCTTGTAGGAGTGAGAATGGTCTTATCAGGGGGACAGGGACCTCCTAGGGCAAAGGCATATTCAAGTGGCGCTGCCCCTTCTCACTCATGTAAGTAATTCAGTAAATCAACTAGGAAAGGAAAAAGAAGTCACTTGGGTTGTAAATATACCAAGTGAAGGAAACCTTTTTTATAGCTTATAAAATACTTAACATTTGTGACCTGCCTGACAGGTAAAATTCACTGTATAAAATATTTCACACCCAAAGCATACTTAACATTAACCATCCTTCGAGAAACCAGAACTGCTGTAAATTTTATAATTGGGTGAAGGGAAACCGTGTGTGTGTGTGTGTGTGTGTGTGTGCGAGAGAGAGAGAGACAGAGACAGAGACAGAGAGACAGAGAGGGAATCAGTAATTCAGCACACCGGTCATTGGCTGAATCACAGACTGTGATTCTTGGTGAATTGGAGATCGTGTGGGATGATCACCACAGCAGTGTCGCAGTGATCTTGCCACACTTACATTTGTATGTTTCCTGGTGTTTACACACATGAGTAGATACCTACTGGAAAGCGTTTGTGGATACCCTGGTCTGGAAATTTATAAATACGTCTCATGCCAGAAGAAGAGCTCAGGAACAGAAAGGAAAGAGAGATAGCATTTGAATTAGGAAAGCAGCATTTCCCTAGAAACTGTCCGCCTGCTTCTACTATGTCTCATTGGCCAACGTGTGGCACAGTCAGTGTTAGCTGGAAGAGAGTCTGAGACGGGCAGCTTGTCACCTTGTCCCATTCCTCCCTCAAACTAACTGGAGTTATGATCAGAGGGACAAAAAGGAGCCTGGATATGGAAAAGCAGCTAGTAGTGGTTTGTTTGCTGCTACTTTTTCACTCTTCTGCTCTGTTTTTAGTTCATTACTCTGCTGCTTTTTTTTTTTTTTTTAAAGTTGTTACCCCCTTTTCTCTCCTGCTGAGTTATTTATATTTTACCTAGAACTATAGCATTTTGGAGTAGAAGGACTTGGGGTCATCTGATTCCACTCCCTTTATTTCACTGTTGAGAAAACTGGATGCTTAAGACTATGATTACTTGCCCAAAGTCGCACAATGATTTAGAGAAGAAGCCACGAGGGGAGCCCAGGCTCGTGCTCCTCCCTGAGCTGTGCTGGCTGAGGTTGGGGCCAGAAAAAAGTCACATGGACAAATGTTCTCTTTTATTTTTCCTAAGTGAAAACCCCAGTCACCACCTTCTTTAAAGTTTAAAATTATTTGCCCTTGGCAAATTCAATTTCTAGCCAGCCAAGCTTAATTGTAACCCATTGCTAGTCATTTTTTTTTTTTTTTAAACGCCCACACATTCTGTTACAGGATCGTGCAGCTGCCAGCATGGGAAGGCCAGTTCAGAGGGGTTTCTCTACATTTGCTCATCAAAAAGATTCAAGGCCAGTATGTAAGAATAACCTCACAGAATACCCCCCACCCCCGCCAAACCTTTGCCAGAAAAATACCCTAAATAAGACTGGCAGCTTTCTGCCATTTTTTTTTTTTCTTATAACTTTAAAGATTGTGGCACAAAGCTTGCCTGATAGACTAGGGAGGCTCTTATGTCCTTCTTTTGAATTTAAAGGAGTTTGCTCTGGAATTAGGGCCTCAGTCTTGGGGGCACACTGGAATCACAGGAGGGCATTTAAAATGAGTAATGTCTGTATCTCCACCCCTCCCTCCGACTCTCTTGATTTTATTGATTTTCAGTGCAGGGCATCCCTTGCGAAGCTCCCCAGGCCAGGCTGACAGGTAGCCACTGGGTTATAGTAAGCCCTAATCTTGCTACTCGGAGTGTGGCCTCCTGACCAGCAGCTTCCTCTAACCTGGGATCTTGGGAGAACTGAAAAATTTCAGGTTGCACTCTGGACCTCCTGAATCGGAATTTGCAAGACTCTCAGATGACCCAATATACTGTAGAGTTTGAGAAGCACCGCTGCGATTCCTTCCAGCCCTCTCATTTCGTGATTCTATAATATCGGGTCACTTCCTTGCTCAGAACCCTTCTGTCGCTCCCATACAGCTGGAATTCTTCAACCTGCTGTTTATGGCTCATCTTAATCTAACCCAGCTCTTGTCCGTCCAGCCATTTCTCCTTTGGTGTGTTCTGTTCTCTAGGCACCTCTGTTTTCTCCTTGCCCATGCAAGCAGCCCTGGGTCATTTCAGATTTGGCTGGCAGACATGGCTCCCCAGTTCTTGCCCAGCCGAACACATCAGAGTCCGGCCAACATTGGCTTGCCCCGGCCAACCCTATGTCATTGGCACTTATGCTTTCTGCTCATATAAATTGCTGGAGGTATCTGGAATTACTACTGGATTTCTTTTCCTTAATCTCCCTGCTTAGACTGAAAGGTCCTTTAAGACAAGGATTATATCCTCCTCATTCTGGAATCCCAAGTGCATGCTTAAAAAAATATGGTGGACATCCAAAATGTTTCCTATCAGAGCTTACTGGAGGGAGAAGACCCATGAAGTGGGAGTCGGAGGAGTTGGATCTTAGAGCCCCTGGTGGTGTGACCTTCTCTGTATGTCAGAGTTTTTGTTTGCTTGATTTAAGATTTATTTATTTACTTGAGAGAGAGAGAGGGAGAAAGGATAGAACTCCAATCAGACTCCAGCTGAGTCTGGAGCCCGACATGGGGCTTTTTCCCATGACCTGTGAGATCATGACCTGAGCTGAAACTAAGATTACGATGCTTAACCAACTGTATCACCCAGGCACCCCTTCCGTTTTCTTCTTTAATGATTTTATTTATTTGACAGAGACAGCACACAAGCAGGGGGAGAAGCAGAGGGAGAGGAAGAAGCAGGTTCCCCGCTGAGCAGGGACTCCCCTCCGCCCCCCACCAACACGGGGCTCAGTCCCGAGACCCTGGGATCATGACCCCAGCTGAAGGCAGATGCTTAACCGACTGAGCCACAGATGCCCCCTCAGTGTTCTCATACAAAGGAATTGAGGTGCCTTCCATCTCTGACAGCATGAGACGAGGACTTCGTTGGGACCTGGTGTTCTCCAGATCATTGTCTCTGATGACCGAGTCCTTAGTTCTTACATATTTACCAGGAACCGTGCACGCATGTGAAGAGTTTTTAATTAATTCAGTCCTTCATGTGGGCTTTAAATACACGATCTTATCTTGTCCTCGAAAATAAGCACTGCCCCCTAGGTCTGAAGCTGAATGAAATCGGGATGAATTCAGTAAGCATCAGGCAGCTGAATGAGCGAGAAACCGGAAAAAAAAAAAAACTGGGCTTGGTCTTTCCATTATCTTGTTTGGTTTTCAAGAGAATTGTGATCTTTTGTCTCTTAAGGATATGGTTTGGGATCAATTGGAAATGTGTGGCTCTTGCCCTGCAGACCTTTCTGCCCTGACTGAACACAGCTGTCTGGTTAACCGTAATAAGCAGCCCTGGGAGGGAGACATACAGGGATTGGTTGCTCCAATTTGGAGCTGATGAAGCAGCCTCAGCGAGGTGAAGTGATTTGCCAGTAATTTGCAGTGTTTTTCAAAGGGCTGGTTTCGGTTCCATCTGCTTCAAGAACACCTGGGGTACTTATCTGCCCTGCGGAGTCCTTGGCCCCACCACAGCCAGAATCTTCGCGGCTGAGGCCCAGGATCCTGTCAATTTGATGATCCCCCGAAGCGGTCCTTAAGCGTATTGAAGTAGGAGAATCACCTTGTTAGGAACTGTTCGGTGTCCCTATAGAGAGTGAATCCAAGACGCAGTGTCTCCCTAACACCGGAAGGGCTTGGACATGGGCTGTGTTATCGCAGTCCCATGAGGCGCTTTTATGGGAGGTCACCTCTCTTAAGTGGCCCACGAGGCCAGGTGGCACAGATTCTCCATGAGCAGCCCGGGAATCCTTATTTTTAAATAGTTGTGTAGGTGACTTTGATACTCAGCAAGGCCTGGGAACGGCTTTGTGGAAACCAGCCTGGAATATTTTTAAAAGGCTGCAGTCAGCAGAGAGACTAATGTGTAATTGGATAATGGGATGTGTTTAAAATGGAGTCTCCTGCAGGCTGTCTCTTTGCCTATCTTCCTCTTTAGCTCTTCTGGAAAAGCCTTTTCCCTGGTCGACAGTAGACTGAAGCATGTCCACACTCTTTAAAGTCTTTACAGGAGAGAGCAAAGCTGAAGGAGTTTTCCAGACTCTGGTTTTCTGTCTGAGGCCCTGTCACTCGTGTCATGTCCCCCCTTTAGGGGCCTGGGCTACACCCAGTCTGTGGCCTCAGCCAGTGGCTTCTGGGACTGGTGATGTCCCCGGGGAACAGCAGCCCCTCCCCCGTAAAGCAGTAGATAAAAATAAAAATTATAAGCCCTCACACTTTATAACACTTTTCCATTCACAAAGTACATTCACATTTTTTAATCTCAGTAATCGCCCCAGCAGATGCATGAGGTGTAGGTGTCATTACACACATGTTGCCGATGATGAGACTGAAGCCAAGAGAGAGCAAGGGCCCTGCTCAGTCATGGTTGCTGAGTCACAGAACCGAGCAGACGACCCAGGACTTCCAGTTTCAGACCCAACGCTCTCCCCACTGTGCACAACAGCCGCCATATTCCCTCCATAGCCCTGGTGAAGCAGGTGTTTTGTTCTCATTGGCAGCTGGCAGAGCTGACGTTAGAAGCGATAGACCCAAAGTCACACAGGTACTGAGTGGGAAGGCCGGGATTCATACCCAGCACTCTCCCACTCTAAAGCTACCCGTTCTCGTTAACGACTCTGCCGTTGTCTTTGAAGGTTTGAACCATCTGTTGCGTACATCGAACATTTTGACATCGATCCGTGGTAAGAAGTCATCACGGTTCAGTGCGTGCATCCACACACGTGTACATACATCCGTGTAGACACAGGAACTCCGAAGTTTGTTTTCACTCATACTCTACTACCATACATTTTAGTTTCTATTTTGTTCGAAAATGGTGATCGTGACCCATTAAACACGTTTCATAATCCACTGAATGGCCATGACCTACATTTTGAGAAACTTTCTTCTGGTGCTCAAACATTTGCGCATGGTATTTATTTACATCTTTTCTATTTGGTCAAAACCATGCGTTGAGAGACTGAAAAAGTTCTTGGGTGTTCAGCCTTGGACCTGACAAGCTTGGGCGCCCCTGCCCGGTTCCTACCTGGTTTGCCCTGGCTCCTTGGGCAGGCCTCAGGCTCCTGGACGCCTCCCAGGCCGCAGAGGTGGGGTTCCGAGGGCCAGTGGCACAGGGGTGCCTTGATGATGAGTATTTTCTTCACAGCTTCCCCTTTCTTGATGGCTGTGAGCGGTAATAAACACGCGAGCAAACAGGGAGAGTTGAGTGTGTTTATTGCTGCTATTGAGAAAATAATGTGATAATAAACAGGGCCTGTAATGGAAATTGCTTCTAAGAATAAAATTATGTTATTATGAGTTACGTGCAGCCCCGAGAAAACACGTCGTGTCTCTGAGTGGGAACTGCCTGGCTGCCTGGCGCTGCTCCGCTGGGCCTCCCGCCTGGGATCCCCGGTTTTCATGCCGCTCATGCCAATTTGAACTTTTAGCCTCATTGACTTCTTGGCATTGCTGATCTTTGGAAACTGGGCTGCTTGGGTGGCGTTGCGTTTTAATGAGTGCATTTAATCCCCTGGCCTACATGACGATGCCCGTTACCTCTTTTCGCAGAGTCTCATTAGGTCTGGATGAGGAAACTCTTCTTTAGTGTATGATGAAGGAATTAACCCCGAGCACAGTTTAAATGGTCTATGTGGAAGAGAGTCGCCTTTTTTTTTTTTTTTTTTAAATCAGCTAATAGCCTATTCTGTCATTAATGCAGGCATACGAGTAAAATGAAGGTTTGAGAGCTCAGCTCCTGTAGTAATTAGAAAGAAAAAGACAGAAAAGATGTCAGCTTGGAAGAGCTGGGTTGGCTTTGATGACACCCAGACTCTCACAGGCTAAGAACAAAATGCCTTTAAACCTTTTCCTTCAGACTTTGTCCATAAGGTTGCCTCACGCCCTGTCTTTTCACGCCCTGTCTTTGCTCACGTTCCTCTTCTGGCTGGGAATCTCTCAACTTCCCGCCTTCACCTGTCAGATTCTTAATCCTCTCTCGAAGTTTCTTCCAACTTCCAACGGTGACACTCTAGAAGAAGTCACACCAGACCCCACGGAGCACTTTTTTCCCTTGCACGGTTTCCATATTCTCGTGACCCTTTTGTTCAAGAACTTACCATGGTCTCCGTTATTAAGCTGACTGCATCATACCCCTTATTAGACTGTAAGCTTGTAGTTCACACAGTGGTTCTCCTTTATCTCTGTTCCGAGATACAGCATGAGCCAGCTGGGTACGTGGTGTGGAAGGAGATCCAAATGCAGTGGATTTGACTATAGGGTCTCCATCCTGGGTGCCAGGGCTGGCACTGGGGTGAGGCCAGAGAGGCTCCTGGCCCGTACCTGCAGCGAATGTCCCTTGAAAGTATATGCCCTGGGCACTTCTCTTGCCTCACTGAAGTCCTGGTTTTGGTGAGGGGACTGGGAAGAGGTTGAGGCCTGCTCTTAAAGAGGCATTTGCTGAATTCCTTTTGTGATCAGGATTTTTATAATCAGCACAAGAGAGCCTCTTAAGCTGTTGTCCTATTAAAGGCCTATTTCTGTGGCTTCCCTCCTTAGCCAGCCCAGCAGGGCTCCTGTCCTGTATGGACGAACCTGTGGTTCCACTGGCATGTCCCTGGAGCTCTGTCCTGACCCCTCATCCGTCCCATCCCTGGGGTCCTGTGAGCTTCCCGCCTTCAGATGCCCCCTACCTCGTCCCATGTCCCATGTACCTCTGCTACATGTCACGGTGGCCAAGGAGTGTGCCAGGTCCCTTCCTTGTTCTCTGTCCGTGTTCCCTTCTTCCTCCTCATCCCATGGCAGGGCGAGACCAAGTCTGCAGAGACCACAAAAGAGAAGATCACTAGGACATTTGTGGATTTTGCAAAAACCTCCTATTTAAGCCGTGATGGCAAATCACAGTGTTTAATCAGAATTATAAATGAGATTCTTTAAAGATTAGGATGCTTCTATCATGATAACATTTTAGAATATTTGATGGAGTTCTGTCTTTAAGGTATGGGTGAAATTATTCATTTGTTTGTTTATTCATTCAGCAGGTCAGGGGTCCAGTCTGGATACATCAGGGCACAGGGCTGACACTGTTCTTGTCTTCATATTCCTATGTTCTACAGAGAGGAGGCAGAGCCGAGCAGGACACAACCCTTTAACCAAATTCTGCGGAGTGTATAAGTGTCATGAAGAAAACAAACAGGGTAGGATAGTGAAGAGCTGGGGCTGGGCCCTCAGAGGAGGTGATATTTGTCTCAAGACCTATGGGCTGGATGTGGCTGCCAAGGGAATTGCCACGTCAGAGTGAGCACAGCAGAGCAGCTGGTGGCGGGGGCTCTCTCAGTGGTCTGAGGAGCAGGAGGAAGGTGTATGACAGCTTGAGGACAGTGAACAAGGGTGAAAGTGGCACCAGATGGGGTCAGTGAGGTAGGCAGAGGCCAGCTTCAGCCAGGGGCTTTGGATTTTACTCCCAGTGGATTGGAAATACTTGGAGGGCGCTGCCCAGGAAGGTGGTGTGATTCCTTCGCTGTTTCAGTCAACACTCTTGATTACATGCAGACTTGATTATTAAGAGCCCAGACTTCCACTTGGCCACCCACATAGGTGACTACCCTTTTGGACAAAACCAAGGTTCTGTAACATAGAAAATATATGGAAGACTCTCTAATTTATAGATATTCTTTTATGGTTCTTCTTGGCTAGAAACTTACCTTTAAATAAAAAAAAAAACAAAAAACCCTGCTGTTCATCTGAAGTAAATATTTATGGTACTCCTAGAGTTGTAAATATTTTTTTCTTTTTCTCCTTCTTTGTCAAGTTCATGACACGCCTATGCTGTTCCACACAAACATGATATATGCTTGGGTTTTGCCCATGTTCTTTTCCAAGAAAATTGAATGTAAGTCAAGTGGCCGAAGGAGCAATACCATTTCTTTGAATTTGTCACAGAGAAGAACATGTTATTTACTGATGTCCAATTTTATCTGGTGTTTGGACTAGCAAA
This sequence comes from Mustela putorius furo, assembly GCF_011764305.1. NCBI lineage: Eukaryota > Metazoa > Chordata > Mammalia > Carnivora > Mustelidae > Mustela > Mustela putorius. The sequence continues at coordinate 1,761,399 of NW_025421485.1, forward strand.
CCTCTTTAGAGATAAGCACAAACTTTTGCTGATCTTGAACATCATCTAATATGAGACACGGTGTTGGTAAAAATAATATCTGGGTCCTAGTGTGGTCCCCAGAGGAGAAGTAGCAAAGAGAGTCCCTGATGCCCGGTTGAGTATGTTTGATAAAAACTTTCCATGGACCCATCCTGCCACCCCTTAATCTCTTCTTTCTCTTCCAGTCTGAGACAAGTGGGTTCAGGAAAACAAAGTTGAGGTATGTGGGGAGAAAGTGAGTAAAAGAAGGTGTGTGTGTGTGTGTGTGTGTGTGAGTATGTGTGTGTGTGTGCGTTTCAGTTTCTTCCTGTGAGGGGTATGGTTTTGCTGACGAGTGATTCCTTCACTTTACGTTAGTGGTTTCCTAACCAGGCTAGTCAGCGCACCTGGGCGTTGGTTGGAAGGACAGTCCCATCCAGTTATGTGTAGAATTGCAGTCCCCCTCCCTCCAATTCCTATGTTGAAGTCCCTGTTCCTAGTGTCTCAGATGTGACATTATTTGGAAATAAGGTCATTGCCGAAGTAGTGGGTTAAGTTAAGATGGCGTCATGGCCAGATTAGGGTAGGCCTCTGTCCTAATAAAACTGGCATCCTTACTCAAAGAAAAGACATTTGGACACAGAGGTGTGGACACAGGGAGACTGTCATAGGTGGATGTTGCATCTACAAGCCGGGGAATGCCCCAGATTGCCAGCAAACCACTAGAACCCAGGAGAGAGTCTCAGAATGCACTCTTGCTCACAGGTCTTAGAAGGAACCAACCCTGCAAACACCTTGACCTTGGACTTACAGTCTCCACAACTGTGAGATTTTGAATTTCTGTTAAGTCAACTGGTTTGCAGTACTTCGTCATATCTGCCCTAGGAAACTACATCACAGTCCCATCCAGCTCCTAGGGAACACCATCTTCAGGGGAAGGTCCATGGAGAAGACTTTTCATAGCCCTTGAGTGGCTTCTGAGGAAGAGATGGGGCTGGGAAGCACATTTCTGTCTCTTTGGCCGTCCCTGGACATCTACCTATGTGCTCACTTCTGAGCTCCTGCTGTCCCCACTGCCTGGCATCCAGGATTCTTGTGGGATATGGGGACATAGTGCAACCATGCATGAATCCCATCAGGATGGGACTGTTCACCTATTGAAACAGTCATTTGTTGACATTCCCTTTGTTAAAAAAAAAAATGCTGGTAGTATCGCATACCGAAAAGCCAAACTTAAAAGTGTATTCTCCACACGTAGCCTTGCACTGACCATGTACTAGTGTAAAGGTTGTTAAAGATGACAGGGTTTCTAATTTTAAAGAATTTGAATAATGTGCTTTGGAAACTATGGTTCCTGGGCTGCTAGTTAACTAGAAAAAAGATTGCTCTTCTTTCTAAATGTCCATGATGCTCCGTATTCTCTCAGTATTGTTCCCTGACAAGCCTGGATGACTGGGTATATCGAGAAACCAAGCCTGGAGGGAGCTTTTCATTTTTCTTTCAGCTGATATGACCTCCAAGACCAGCCTGCTTATACACCAACACCACCTTTCCTAGAGTTATCATAAGAGGTTTTTTGTTTTTTGTTTTTTTAGAATCTGGGTCTCAGGAACCTGTGGTCATCTTCAGCTCACTCTTTGGGTTAGAATTTATCAAGCTTGTTCTGAGCCCAAAGGTGATTTCTTTTTTCCTCCTGAAAGTTTGGTGAATTTCTGCTCAGCCATTTTTATACTGTTGAAGCATGAAGCATAGTTATCGTGCTCTGAAAATTGTTTAGATGTTTGCCACCCACCTCCAGCCAAATAACAGGAGCTAGTTTTTTTGAAGTAAAAATTTTCCATGGCCTCCTTTGAGTGCAAGAACTGATTCTTTGTCACAGTGGGAGATTTTTCTCCTTAGCCTGCGGTGATACAGAAGAAGGCGCGTGGGCTGGAAAAGAGAGACTCGAGTTTGAATCACACTTTTTCAACCTCTGTTGTTCGATCTGGAGCAACATTCTTAACTTTCTCCTCAAACCTTGTTTTCCTCACCTATAAAATGGGGCAACACCTCTCAGTCATAGTGAGGGTTGGTGTTTATATAGGCTCACCGTCCTCAAACTAGCATGCTCCTTAGAATTACCAGGGAACTTTTAAAACAAAAGTGCCTCTCTGGGGAGGGGGCGAAGCTACACATCTGAATTATTTTATTTTATTTTTCAAAAATTTATTTATTTGAGAAAGAGAGCACTAGAGTGTGCGTATGTAGGGGAAGGGGCAGGAGGGAGGGAGAGAGAGAATCTCCAGCAGACTCCCAGCTGAGTGAGCAGTTCAAGCAGTGGGGCTCCATCTCATGACCCTGAGATTATGACCTGAGCTGAAATCAAGAGTCTGAAGCTTAATTGACTGAGCCATCCAGGTGCCTCTACACATCTGAACAATTTTAATTGGAAGCCCAGGGAAGGTTAGGAACAAGTAGGTCTAGCAAAGATGGACTTCAGAAGCATCTGCTAAGTGAAAGAAGCCACAGAAAAGGCCACATACAGTGGGATTGCATTAATAGGATACTCCAGTAGTGGCAAAGCTGTAGTGATGGAGATCAGATTAGTGATTGTCAGAGTTGGAGAGTTGGGGATGATTATTGGAGAGGGGCAGAGAGGAGTGTTTGGGGGCAAAAATGTTTGCTATGTTGATTTGTCAATACTCATTCACTTGTATATTTCAAAAAAGTAAATTTTGTTGCATGTGAATAATACCTCAGGAAAAAGAACTAGTTGGGTAGGTCCTCAATAGCCATTATTCTGAGGATGAGATGATGAGGATGATAATGTAGCAGGAGGAAAGTAGCTGGTTTTGAAAACAATTCCCAGTATTTGTTGTTATTGTTGGTTTTTTTTTTTTTTTTTTTTTTTTTGGTGAGGACCAGCTTGAAGCTCTTGAGGCGTTACAAGACAGGTAACCATAAATCCATGACCTGAAATGTGCACATTCAAATGAATGCATTTGACATGCTTTTTGTTCCAGATGTTCAGGTAAGCATGCCGAATGGGGCTTGCTGACTCTTTCATGACTAATGAAGAGTAAATACCAGATGACTGGAGAGAGTGTTGACATGGGGATGAAGACTGGGGGCGTTTTTGAACCGAGTTACCCAAACTCTCTTAGGCTTTCAAGAAAAAAAAAAAAAAAAAACCACACAGAAGCAGAGGCTCATGGGAGTTTCTTCCTGAGTCCTTCTCCTGTTAGGGCTACCAGAATGGTGTTTTCTTTCGCTCAGACTTGCAAAAGAAGCCTCAAAAGCATGAAATCCATCTGAAGAGTGACTATGTGGGACGTGGATACCAGCGCACACCTCTGCTGGACGTTTCCGTCTGAGATGGGTCAGAGCTCTTGATCACGTGTGATCACACAAACCTCATGTCCTCGTCTGCCAGTAAACAGAACACAGACCCACGTATCTGCTGGGTTCTTAGGGATCGTGGTTCTCTAGCATAGAACAGGTCAACATGTTCCTCCCATTTTCTTCCAGTTGTTTAACCTTTGACAAGTGATTTAAGCTTTCAGTGTGTTAGCTTTCTCACCTGAAATATGAGGGGGAGGCTCCTTACTCTCTAGGGCCATCTCATGAAGTAGACTAACGTGTGCAAAGGGCTTGCCCGGTGTCTGCTGACTGCCAGTGAGTCCACGTATGTCCCAGGCTCCGTCCCTTGGCTTGATCTGTTTTAATTCATTCACTTCTTATCACAACCCTGTAAAGTTTTATTGTTGTCGTCCCATTTTGTGAACCAGGAAGCTGAGCGAGAGGAGGTTGGCGATTAGGTGAAGGAACAATGGCAGCAGCCTGCCTCCAAGCCCTCTGCTTGAGCCACTTGGTTCTGCCGGCCCTGGTGTGTGTAGCAGACTTGCTGGAAATGGTGGGAATCGTAGGACGTTCAGTAGCCTTCATTAGTCATTGGGTAGGATTGTTTGTCCAGGAATTGCCAGGTCCTGGGCTTCTCTGCGGGTGCACGTGCACGTGTATTTCGGGAGGCAGTTTGCCCAAATGCAAGGCTAGGGAGTGTTGCAGTAAGGCCTAAGGACCTAGGTTAGAATTCCTGTCTTTCCTTTCCTAGGTGATTTTGGTTTTTGCTTTTTAAGATTCATGTATTTATTTGAGAGGGCCGTTGCAGGGAGAGAGAGAACACAAGCAGGAGGGGCATAGGGAGAGGGCGAGAGAATCTCAAGCAGAGTCTACACTGAGCTTGAAGCCCGATGTGGGGCTTGATCCTAGGACCTGAGATCAGGAGCTGAAACCATGAGTTGGATGCCCAACCGACTGTACCACCCAGGGACTCTTAAGACTCTGGGATTTTCACTGTGATCAGGAGACTTTAACTGTGATCAGAGACCTGCGGCAAGGCCTTTGCACCTCATTCTGTGTGTATTTGGAACTCCCTCCTCCAGAACCTGTGTTCTCTTCCCCAGGGAGAAATCAGGCTCCGAATGCCTGCCCTGAGTCACCATGCTGGACGTGGAGGTTGGGCCCCCTGGAGGAGGTGATTCTTGAACTGGATTCCAGCCCTCTGCATGGTCCAGAGCGGGAGGATGGATGCTGTTTCCCACACCATGCTGTTTCCCACACGGTTCTTTCAGAACCGTTCTTCTATAACCTAATGATGTGTCCGAGTCTGGCTCTTGCAATTAGGATTTGAACTCCTAGGGTGTTCAAATGGGTGTCATCTGTTCCTGTCTCCTCGGCCGCTAGCTTAGTTCCCTGCCCAGGTAGGAGCTTTGCAGAAAGTCTGCTGAAATGCGTAAAGTACAGTTGGATCACAGAAACGCCAAGACAGCGGCTGGACTGAACTTGAACAAAGGCCCTACCAGGCCTGGGTAGAGGTCATTCTTGAAAGCCGGTGTGTGTAGGGGTGGTGGGAGGTGGAGATGGACTTATTCTTTCTGACAAATAGACGGAGACTGTTTTCCTGCACCCTTGGGGTTTAATCTTTTCTTCCGAATCTTGAAAGCCCATGGCATTGAGTGCTGAAACCCATTACAGAACAATTGTCCTTGGAGCTCAAGTTCCCTCACGATTCTTTTCCTGGGAGGCTCCTATGATGGGCTCTGACATTACTCCATGAATCATAGACACTTCTGCCTCGGGCTCTCAGAAGTGTTTTTCACCAGCCCGGGTCTACCAAGAAATAGGACTTCATTCCCCTTTCTGTACAACAAATGCCCTCGTCTTCAAGGAAGGCCTTTCCTCCACCTCCATCTCTGAGGAATGTGTGATCAAATACAGAAAAGGCCGGAGACAGGAGAGAGAAGCACTGCGGGGTCAGATCGCAATGAAGCAAGGGCACGAATGTGATCCTGAGAATCCCACGTTCAAAGCCTGTGAGGTCAGGAGGCGGCAGGGAAGGGAGGCTGAGGGAGAGGCGAGCCACCCTCGCCGGAGCGCGTCTGCAGCAGCGCGCCTGAGATGCAGCCGCAGCAGTCTTGGAATCCTGTGATCTTAACAGGGCAGGAGCCTTGCTTCCTTCCTTTTTTTTAAATTTCTTTTCAGCGTAACAGTATTCATTGTTTTTGCACCACACTCAGTGCTCCATGCAATCCGCGTCCTCCTCAATACCCACCAAACTTGCTTCCCTCCTGAGCCAAGCTTTTGCTCTCTTTCCCCCTTTAGCCGCAGCTACAGTGTTTCTGGGTGCACGGAGTTCCTGAGTGGGGGTGCTCCCCGGCCCCACGTCCCTGCTCCTGCTTTTCCCCGTTTAGAGCACCCATCCCGGTTGCCCTTTGCCCGGCGGTCCTTTTCCCCATCGTTCTCTACTGTTCAGGCCAGACATCGATTTGACTGGAAGTTCTCTGGGACTTCCAGACCGTTTGGATGTTCCACTTCTTTGCCTCCCTCTCTCTGAACACACAGAACTTGTTCATTAGTTATTTGTGTCCAACAGGGAGTCCTGAAAGGGATTTCAGTTGGGGATTGACATGGCCAGGACTGATTTTCAAAAAGGTCCCTCTTCTAGCTGCTGTAGGAAGCGTGGCTGGGGAGCGGAGGTGGCCCTGCTGGGAGGGGTGCACAGGAGCTGAGATGAAGGTTGTCAGTGAGGACAGAAGATGAATCCTGCTAATTATTCAGAGGCGGTGCCGGGTGAAGGAAGCACCCAGAGCACTGCTTACACGAGGGTTGGCCATCCGCTCGCAGGAAGCCTATAACGAGTGGAATCCAGTGGAACAGGGGAGCCTTCAGGGGTTTCCTGTCCAGCTACACAAGTCCTCAGCAAGCAAGACAAAGCCACTTGCTCTGATTTTTGCTGAGGACTTTCTTGAGCCAGGTGTAAAATGCAGGCATGGTGAAAGCCCAGTCTCTCCAAGGGCAGCGTGTTTCCTACTTCCCAGAGTTCTCCTGGAGGTCCATGCCAGACAGGCTGCCGTTCCCCAGGGACAGGCAAGCTCGCTGCTCGGCACGGTCGTCCAGGGGCCTTTGCTCCCACTCTTCCTGAAGCCTCTAGGGGTACAGTCAGGACCCTGCATGACCTTAAAGGTGCAGCCCAAATGCCTCTTTTTCAGAGAAGTCAGATGTATTGTTGCTCCTTCTTTGATGTCCCCAAAGCTAATTCTAAGGCAAATACCATTTTTTTTTTCCCACATGTTGGAGTCGAGTAGGCATAGAGTTTATTTATTTCTTGCTCCTTGGTAAACACTTTTGTACTCCACTCCCTGGAACCCCAGTCGGACAGGGTACTTATACATCGCAGATGCTCAGAACTGTTCTTGAAATGACTGAGGGGGAAGAGGCAGTCCTGGGCTTCCTGAGCGACGAAGACCAAGGCCGCCTGTCTTCAGTGAGAGAGTCAGAGAGGGTCATTCTTTTAGCCCTTTTGCTGGGATGAGCCCAGGATATTTGGGATGGTGACACAGATCCCCGGACAGACTCAGGGACAAGGAACCAACATAATGAATCAAAGTTGTGTGTGTGTGTGTGTGTGTGTGTGTGTGTGTGTAGGACGGAGAGGAGGGGGCCCAGGAACGCATAGTAAGCAGTGAGGCCAGACACAAACTAAGCGCTCAGTGACCTACACATTCTTCTCGTTCCCCCTGTACTCTGGGTGGACGCTTTCAGGACTGTAAATACCAAATGCCCTGAAGAAACCTGCATTGCCAGAACTGGGACGGAAAACACGCAGATATTAGCACCCAGCAAGGCCACTTGGCAAAATGCCTCACGTTCCCGCCACCCACATTGGTTCTGGAGTTGGCCTTGTGTCTGAGCCTAAGATTTCTAACTCTGACTGAAATGACCTTCAGCCACCTGTTGTTCGAGCATCATTACCCATTCTTGGTGCCAACGCCATGGTTCAAAGTTCTGGCCCACCATTACATTCTGGCTCTGCCAGATGACATTTCTGGTTGTTTTTTCTTTCTTTCTTCTTTTTTTTTTTTTTTTTTCATGTCTGACTCCTCCAAATTTATTTCCCTATAGAAATCATCTTGGAAGAGCTTCATAACTTTGCTTGGCTTAGTTTTTTCCAAAAGCGCCTCCTGTTCTGATAATCTGGGACTGTATTTTAAACCCCATAGCTTGAAGGCTTTTCCCCACATAGGGCCCCTTTTAAGAGCAAAGCAGATGATGTTATTTTGGGAAATAAGCCGAGGCACATATTATTCCCTGGGAAGCCTTTCTGCTTCTTGCTATAGAGTTCTTTCTACTTTCCCTCCATTGGCCAGTGAACCTCCAGTCCACTGGCAAAGCTGGATGGCACACCCAGAGTCTTGAGCTCTGTCTTATTGTCCGTAGATTCTTTTCAAGAAATCCCATAATCTTGGCTTTAGCCATCTGTAATGAGAAAATGTTGCTTTCCAGGAAGGAGGCTTTCCTTTAACATTTACACAAAATAAGTCAAAGGATGTGGGACAATTCCGAGATTGTCTCCTTGCCCTATGAGAAATAGTGTGTGACATAGACTTAAACTGACCTTTCCAGTGAGGTGATGTGGAAAGCATTTCTTTCCATCATCAGAGGCCAGTCTACCAGCAGACAAATAGAACAGCTTGCAAATTCAGTTATGTTCCGGGTTTGCCTATTAGCAGTACTTGAAGCAAACATACCAGATACCTTTGAGAATGAGAGCTTGCAAGGGAAGGGACTGTCCGAGGGCGGGTCTGGCATCCATAAGGCCCTGTGACCTGGATCTTGTGGATAGTTTGCATCTAGGATAGAGACAGGTGTTTTCTACTCCCGTCAAGGTCAAAGCAACAGTCAATATTCCCATCCTCCTGTGCTAGGTCATCAGCCAGTGATCAGCTGACATCCCTTCTGCATTCCCCCCTTTATAGGGAAGCTATGAAGTTTTCAGGTTTGCCCTCATCCCCAGTTCCAGTAATAGCCTCTGATTTGCCTAATTAATCAGGGAAATCTGATTGGCCTGCCGCAGTAATTGGTGTGGGCTGCTCAGGCCTAAATCGATGATTACTTGGCTGTCTTCTGGCCATGAGGATTGATAGTGTCATGGCCTCATGGTCCACTTCAGGTCATTGGTATGTAAGGGAAAATGTGTTGGAAAATGTGGAGAGTATCTTCTCACGCTTTCTGATCTTTGAAAAATACTGCAGCCATTTTGCTTCCTTAAACCTGAAAATAAATACTCCATACAAAGAGAATAGAGCTGAATGACTAACAAAGAAACAGCCTGAGGCACTGGATTCAGGCAACCAGGGGGTCTCCTTTACCTCTGGACTTCTCATTATAAGAAACAAATTATTTATTCACTATTTAAATTAGCTATATTTGTTTTTCTATTATTTGTGACATAAAATAAACTAACCAATATAAGGAGGGGGTTAGAAACTTGTGGGGAGAGGAGGTAAAGTCAAAGACTTCTTCATGACCAGGTTGCCCAAGGACAGAGTAAAGCATATGAAAGGCAAGGAGACAGTGGTGTACCAAGGAGACAATGGTGCGCTTTGGGAAATTGTCATGGTTCTTGGTCTTGACAGCTTGTTCCTCCGGGAGGAATGATCACTGGACATTGATCTCCTTGAGGACTCTTCATCTATGAGTCTCTAGGGCCCAGCACAGTGCCTGGCATATACTTTGTGGTGAACAAATCAGTGAAGGAATGGGTCTGTTAGCTATCTAGGCCATGAAGATGAGTGGGTATAGGAAGGCTTTGAAAAGTCAGCAGTGAGCAATGCTAGAACAATCAGTAGCCAAGTTCAAGAGAGAGTGACCAGACTCAGTTCTCTCTGATGACGCAGTGAGCTGGAGAGACCCCGAAGAAACTGGGACACCAGCAGACCTATAGTCTGAAGAGCAATCTTGAAATCAGTATTTGTAGAGGTGGGGCCTCTTCAGTCCGTCTTAGAAGCACTTCATGAAGGGACTTGCAGCGTTGTAGGAATTGCAGATCAACCTGGTGAGCATGTTTCCTGGAGATGGTGGGTTGGCTTGGGCCCCATGGGGAGTGACAGTCCTGTAAGATAACTCAGAAGTCCATTCTAGCAGTTCTGCCCCGAGGACTCCCAAAGTAATTATAGTATCAACCCATCCAGGCCTCCTGAAACCTGAAATCAATCTCTATCATTTTGCTTTTATTTCTTCACCAAACGCAGGACAGAAATCAACTAGGGATAGCCTGGACTTTCATATGGGCTTATCTCTTTTGTGGGCATCACTGAAATCAGAGAGCTCAGCCAAATCATCCAGTTGTCACTGTAGAGTCCACTGATTCCTGACGAGAGGGTCTAAGATCCTGCACTTGCTCTCCAACCTCTGGCGTCTCACTCCATTAATCACCCATTTTCTCTCCTGTTTCTGAGCTTTGTCTTGATGCCTTGCTTTGCATCTATCTCCATCTTAGCAAACACACAAGCCTCACTTCTTCAGCTGCATTCTTCTCTAGCTTGTGCCTTGCTTTCCTCTTTTACGTCTCTACCTGAATCATCAGAGATGCTGGGGCTCTGGAATCCAGGTTCACCCTCTGCAGTCCTGCACCTTCATTCGGAGATGGTCTGCACTTGGCTTCTGTCCTGACCACCCTCCAAAACAGCTCTCACAAGGGCAACCATGACTTCCTGGTGACCAGATTCATTGGACATTAAAATGCCAAAGATATTTGGGTGACAGTATAGTTATCATCAAACCAACACACTTTCCAAAACCTTTTAGAGAAAATGGGGTGAGTGCTAGGAAAACACATATAGGACTCCCGAAGAACCGAGATGGGGAGTTCTAACAAGGAGACAGCTTTACGCATATTTGTCCGCTTACAAACAACGATCTTGGGGCCCGGAGAGGCAAAACAGTCTGCTGGAGGTTAGGCTCAGCGTATAAGGACTTGAACACAAGCCTTTTGGCTGTAAGCATTCACTGAAGACTCACCGTACCCCAGGCACTGCTCTAAGTATTTTACAGTTATAATTCTCATAATAACTCAATAAGGAGATGCTGTTACTCTCATGCTTGTGTTATAAATAATAATACTGAGGTACATGTGAGGAACTTGTTCAAGGGCACAGAGCTAGAAATGGCACAGATGGGATGGGCTCCAGAGCCCTTTGCTTAACAGCTCAGCCATGCTACCTTTCCATTGTCTTATAGTTTACTGTATATCCCAGACCTTCCAAAACCAAGGTGTGACATGCCTCAGGAGGTTAGAAGTGGTCTTAGAGATTCATCTCCTCAGCCCAGGGACAGTTGGGTGGAACTTCGGTCAGTCATAGTTTCTTACTGATCTGCTTTCACTAGTAGCATCCTTGACAGTTCAGTGGGTCGTGCAAATGTAAATTTTCATGATTAACATGGCATGTAGCAAATGCATATTGTCCATGTAATGACATTATTAAGCACGCTACAAATAGCGGTCTATTTATTCAAAGAGCATGTTATTATGGTATTGTGTATAGACCTCTGAAAAACCTTATAATGGTCACTATAAAATTTGCAAATACAGTGGTATGGGTTGGGGTGGGGGTAAGGGGTGAGTGACAGGAGGGAAGGAGAGGATCTGCAAGTATTCAGATAGACGTGGTGTTGGGTATGTCTGTGTGTAAATAACTCATCCCAAATTTCCCCTAAGACTTACCCTACTCTTAATATTCTAAGATGTTCCCTTGGAGTCAAAATCACTATTAATTATAGAATCCCAGTATAAAGTGAAGCAGACTTCTAAAGCAGAACTGTGGAGATAGAAAAAGGGTCATGTCATATAGGTATTTTATAGCCTTACATTAGCTGTTTGCCCCCAAGACAGAGATTTTAATAATTAACGGTATTACTAAAAGCATAAATTTTTACTAATTAATAAAATACATAATCTCCTTCATACCCACAGTCTCTGGTACTATTATAATAAAAATATCCCTTAAGAGTACTTTGGCCTTCAACAATACCAACAACACCTACATTTACGTGGTCATTTGTAAAGTATTCTCCTATCTCATATCTGAAATGAGGGTTTGGCATTAATGGGGTTGTCCTCACATGTCTGCCGAAACCCTCAGGAAGGGGAACCTCTCCATGAGACTTTCTGTGAACTGGAGTCCTTGAGATGGGGAGCTCAGACTTTCTAGGGACAGTCATTCCCCATCAGCTCTCATTCCCCATCTGCTCTGTGCGATCCACTCAGATCAATTTAAACAGCCTCCAAAAGAGGGCAGAGGGCAGCTCCAGGGGAGTCTGCAGGGAGAAAGGGGCTCTAGGATCCAAGTTTCTGCCCCACAAGGATTCCCTTGGTCAAGAACTTCAATCCTCTTAGATCTGCTGTTTCTTTCTGTAGAAGGATCATTCTCTGATAAACTATTTTTGGGTTTACTGAGGGAACACAGCCCTGGGGCTGGGGTTGGCTGGTATATAGTTCAGTCTGATTACTGACGGATGTAGTGCTCAGTTGTACATATGACGGCTGCAGCACTTGCATCACAAACTGAGCGGCTTAAAGCAGCATGAATTTATTATCTTAGAGTTCTGGAAGTCAGAAGTGCAAAGTAGGTCTCACTGGGCTCAAATCCAAGTGTTGGTAAGACTGAGTTCCTTTATAGAGGTGATGGGGGATACCATTCCTTGGCTTGTCCAGCTTCCAACCCTGATTCCTTTACTCATAGCTTCCTCCATCTTTAAAGCCAGCAACCACTGACCAAGTCTTTCTGACATCATCTCACGTGGACATTGACTTTTACGTCTCTCTCTTTCATATTCAAGGATCTTTGTGAATCATATTCAAGATTACCTGGATAATCTGGGACATGCTCCCTATTTTGAGACTAGATGCTGATCAACCTTAATTGATGTCCCCAAAGGGGACGTCTTCACTCCCCTTTGTTGTATAATGTGACATAGGCACACATTCCTGGAATGAGGACACAGACACACTGAGGGGGCCACCCTTCCACCTACCGCAGTGGATGGTGGGGCTGGCAGTGCCAGCGTGACTTAGACCACATGGCCCTGATGCCGTTCGGTTTTCCACTCGGGGTTGCTGGCATAGCTGGAAGAGGGACCATCTGGCCTGTTGATCGGTTGGCTCATATTCTTGATATGTCCAGAGAATTCAACAGAAATACTTCAATGCCGAATCCAGTTTGCTACCTCCACTGCATTCTTTTCTACTAGTCATGTCTCACTGGTGTCCTGGCGTTACCTTAGAGCCTAGGATGACTACCCCCACCCCCACCATGACCACTTTCTTCTTCTCCTCCTCCATTACTTCCTCTTTAGCACCTGACTTTTATCAAACTCATCAAACGTGTCAGGAATCATGTTAACTTCTTTAACAGAATTAGCTATTTTAAGGCCCTTGGCATTCCTAGGAGCTAGGTGTTATTTTCCCACTTTATGTTTGAGGAGACTGATACCACGCATGTGCCAAACATGGGACTGATACTATCATGTAGGAATACATCCCCTTCCTGAGAGATTAGGGATTGGGAAAAAAGAGTACAGGAGCCTAATAGAAAGGAGCACAATCTAACTTAAAAGCTTTCCTTGTCCCCTCCAAAGTGCTGTTGAAGGTGTTACTTGAAATATTCCTGGGCTTTCCAGCTGTAGATATGCATTCAGCATATATCCTCAGCCAGTTGAGAAGGTCCCATCTTTCCTACATAGGACTTAGCTTTTCAGAGCAGCATTCAAGAAGAAAACCCAAATATTCGGATCGATGGTAGTATACTTCTTACTAAGGTTCTAAGATCTACTTGGCATAAGCTAATTGTTATAGGTAATGTATGCAAATATAGGCAAAGTGTCCCACAAAATAGTTTGAAGGGGCCTCTCTAAATAGAGATGATTCCATCTGGTTTAGACTGACTAGTCAGGCAAGGCCACATGCCAACATTTATTTTTTGCAATAGCAATATTACAGGTGCCCCGGGCTCCCAAGTCTAACGCATTTGGCTGTGGGATTATATAAATTTAGGTTTCTAAATTTATATCAAACAGACAGTTCAGGTGGTAATGAAATGCTTTGGGTAAGTACAATTTTCTTCTCAAAAGGAAAGTGACAAAGAATTGCCAAGGATTGGGGGATAATAACACACTTTATATTCAGCCCGTGACAGTCCTCCACGAAGCCCCAGTTTCTTGGACAAACATTACAGAGATACAGAACCTCAGGATGCCCTTGAGAGGTGAGTAGAGATAATGCCGTCCTGGTTGTTTTCTGGTGAAGTGAAGCATGAGGAGGCCGCCCTTTCTGAGACAAACCTGAGACTTGAAACAGGCTAGCTCTCCCGATCTCCGGGCAGAAGACTACTTGGTGAGGTTACAGCATCACCGCTAGTAACACAGTTATTTTTACGGGATCATGCAGATCTCCAGACAGTCATGGGCTTGGAAAAATAGAAATCCTTTGTAAACTCAGACGCTTCTAGTTCTCCCTTTTTTCTTTTTTTTTGCATCTCTCTGGTTATTTTTCGAGGGCACTTCAGGGACTGTGGCTTGCTGGGTTTGCTGTAACAAAGTACCACAGACTTGCTTTACATAACTGAAACCTACTCTCTTGGGAGAGTTTTCTCTCAGTTCAGGAGTCTAAAATCCTGAAATCAGGATATCTGCAAAGCCATACTTCCTCTGATGGCCCTAGGGCAGGATCCTTCCTCCCCTCTTTCTAGCTTCTGGTGGTTGCGAGTAATCGCTGGTGTTCTTTGACTTACTGCTGCAGCACTCCGGTCTTGGTATTCTCCCGTGTTGTCTCTGGGCTGAAATTTCCCTCTGCTTATAAGGACCACAGTTATTGCATAAGCGTCTCCCTAAATCTAGTGCAAACTCATCTTGACTTGATTACATCTCTAAAGACCCTATTTTCTAAGAAGGTCACCTTCAGAGGTACCCAAGCTTGGGACTTCAACATATCATCTTAGGGGACACAGTTCCCCACTTCAAGGACTGTCTGACCAACTGAGACTCAGTCACTGTAGACTTCTCTATGTGACAGCTTCCAGTGAGGGGAGAGCACAGTGATTGTAATGAATGGGATAAACTTGATTTCTTTGGTCCAGTAACCCGAGAGAACACTCAGTCTCCAAACACCCAGCCAGGTCAAGCCTTGGAGGTTGCTGGCTTTGGAGCAAGACTCCAGCATCAGGGCAGTGACTTGCTTTCTCTGGAGACACATTTAGAAGCAATTTTGTGTTTAGACAAAGGAGAACATTTAATCACAGTGATGGTGGAAGAGGTAAAAGGCTTAGAGGGGGAAGGAGAAAAGAATGACATCTGTGCATTGAGTACGGCCCCTAAGAAGCCTGATTCTTAGAGTCCAGATCTCCACCTGACCTCTGTGTCTGGAACCACTACGAACCAACTCCTGTCATCAGCCCCGCTGAGGACTCACCCAGTAATTGAGGCAGGAAGTGTGGCCTTGTTCTGTCCATTTCAGGATCAGCAGACTCATCCTGTATCAAGTCAGATCTCCCACAGCTAGAGGTCTCACCATTACTCTCACACCCGTAAAAATGTCTCCAGAGAGTGGCTATTTAAGAGGCTGTCCTTTCCTTTTATTGAGGGGCCATATAAGAAATGACTAGATAAAGCATGTTTCTATATCTTCGGTAAAAACACCACTGAAGAGTCCCTCCCCCCTCCATTGTCCCATGTCCCTAACGTAAGTCTCTCTGTAATGATTGCCTCTTAAAACTTGCTGCTGGAAAAAGGTTTGTCTTTCCTGTCACCCTGTTTTTCTTGTTAGCAGGGAAAAATAGCACTGGCGATTTGGGGGGGAATTTTATGGTTGTTTGATTTTTGCCTTTGTTGTTGGAAAACAATGAAGGTCTGAGTCTGGACTTTTTCCCAGATGTTATGTCAATTACCTTTGTGTAACAACCCACCTGTCAGAATCGAAGCATCATAAGAGGGCTGGTGGAGGCAGACCTATGGTATTTTTTGCCCCAAACTGGCTTCTGGGACCCCAGAACCCCACTCTAGCCACCAACCAGGGGCTATCAAGTCTGGGTGCCTTAATATCACAACACCCAGAGTGGCTCTTCAGGATTGCGAATGTCACTGTAGAGTTGGTGGGGAATGGCCAAACCTACATTGTGGGATAGTAAGTACTTACTGTTGACACATAGAAAATTACTTGCATTGTAGAGGATTTTCAGAAAGATGAATAAATAATAAATACATGTCTGAATACGCCAGAAGGGTTTGAGCTGGATGTCCTTACGATACCAGTTACCAAATGACCAGTCTTTTTTTAGTTCTTTCCAGATGTAATGACTCCACGTAGTCCAGCCATCCCCTGCCACGTAATGCTTCTGGTTGTTCTCGTGGCTCCGTTGTCTCCTCAAAAGCTGAGGTATCTGCATTTCAGGATAGCCCTGATGATTATCGACTCTGTGTAGAAGGGTCTGTGGAGAGATGCTTAGAGGCTGCAGAAAGACAGCTGGTGCCTGAGGCAGGACATAAATCTGGCCTCTACACTCACCTTCCCCTTTATAAATAATAGAGGAAATTTGTGTGTGTGTGTGTATGTGTGCATGCTTAGGTTCTAGTCCATTCCCTGTCAGGAAGTCTTCAGAGTTTACTGCATACAAATTCATTATCTCCGCCTTGGCTCACATATCCCGTGGTATGTAAACAAAATTTGACTCTGTCTGGAAAACGAATGAACATGTGCCTAGGTCCTCTGGGTTTGAAAGCACGCATTTTGCAAAGCAGTCTTTGGGAAATGTCCGTGGAGCACACAATGACAGAATGAAAGAAGAAATAAAACGTACAGTGCCTTTAGAATTGAAGTAGTGAGGATGAGATAGAGGGCATTCATTCCCTCATTCATTCATTCATTCATTCATTCACTCAACCATGATTCTGTTGAGCGTGTACTGGGCACCATGCACCATGTGAGCTGCTGCAGTAGTTGTGAGTGTAAACAGACAGTGGGGGCAGCAGAACTTGATCAAAGGTGATTAATAACACAAATATAAAACAGCAACTGTGACTAGTGCCATGAAGAAGAAAATGGTGTTACAAGGAGCCACTAAGAGGAGAAGTGACCTGCAAAGTGAGCTAATGCTGGCGGGAATGCCTTTCATCCATTGACAAGAGACTGTCATTCATTCTCAAGTGAGTACCTTTGGGAAGCATTTCACAGTGAGTCATTCCATCAGCGGATGGAGCGTGTCACAGTCTCAGAGAATGCCAGTGGTGAAAGAACCTTCACCTTACTGACAGGGGCGCTGAGGCCAAGAGGCCACCAACATGGAAGGTGCCACCCAACACTTCCTATGTCCCTTCCTGATGGTGTTTCTCTCATGGTGTTCCAGCTCCCTGAACTCTCTCATATGCACGTGTGTGTGTGAATATACAACTCTTTGATTGTCTGTTTACTTTATTTACCTCCCTTGACTCAAATGTGAACTCCGCGAGGACAGAGATTTGTGCTAGTGTAATGTGTTGCCTGGAACGTCCTTGGATTATTCTCAGCTCTGTGGCAAATACTGAATCCAACCTGTAATAGGTGTTTGCTAATTGGTGTTTCCTTGCCCTTTGTCACTCTTTGCTGAGATGTTAAGATAATACCTGTGTTCTATTCTTGGTTATCTGGGTATCCCAGTAGAATGAGAGCTGAGACTTACTGTGATGAGTCACTTGGATAATATTGCGTCCTCCACCTTTTGATTTGGAAACCAGTTTAACCAGTCATGTTTTGAGACTGGGAGAAGGAGGCTAACTATTGAGTGAATAAATACAAAACATAGCATCAGAGTAAGGAGTGTCCTTATATGAACAAAAAGTTAAGGAAAACAGAGTGGTCAAAACCCAGAGCGTGATCTCCCAGTTAGCCCTAGCCCTGGAAGCTGGAGATGTGGGCTGACCATAGCTGGGCATTCAAAATATCAGTTAGTATTTGGGTCTCCATTTGGACATACATTCGGCTGGCTGCAAGGTGAAACAAAAAAAAAACTCTACAGTGGCATAAAAAGTTGTCACTTACTTGTGGAGCATAACAAATAACATGGAGGACATAGGGAGATGGAGAGGAGAAGGGAGTTGAGGGAAATTGGAAGGGGGGATGAACCATGAGAGACTATGGACTCTGAAAAACAATCTGAGGGTTTTGAAGGGGCAGGCGGGGTGGGAGGTTGGGGCTATGGAGGGCACATATGGCATGGAGCACTGGGTGTGGTGCATAAGCAATGAATACTGTTACACTGAAAAGAAATTAATAAAAAAAAAAAGTTGTTGGGGTCCCTGGGTGGCTCAGTTGGTAAAGCATCTGCCTTCTGTTCAGGTCATGATCCCAGGGTCCTAGGATGGAGCGCCGCATTGGGCTCCCTGCTCAGTGGGCAGCCTGCTTCTCCCTCTCCCTCTGCTCCTCTCCATGCTTGTGCTTTCTCTTTCTCTCTGTCAAATAAATAAATAAAATCTTAAAAAAAATTTTTTGAAGTTCCATCTTCTGCCCTAAGAAGGAGAGAATTTCTTCACTGCTGTAGTCTGACTGTCTAGAACAATGCTTGTGACATAGTAGTCGCTTAATAAATGTTTGCTGATCAGATCATTATAGGTTTGAATCAGGTAGTCACCTTCAACCACATCCAGATTCTCCCTTCCCCCTTTGGAAATGATCAAAAGGATGTTTTTGCTTTTGTTTATCCCATTGGCAATTATGATCGCGTTTATTCAAGCAAGGATTGGATTATTGGCATTTTAGATATGAACTAAATAATGATTATTTTAGAAGAGTTTCTATATTCCAGGCACTGGCTACATGCTTTACAGATATTAGCTCTTCCTCACCTCATAGTAACCAACGTGGTTGATTAAACTCTCCTCCTTTCAGAGGTGATGAAATTGAGTCTCAGAAGTTAAAGTTTAAAGCCATCCATATGCAAAATCCTGTTCTCAACATTCTATACTGCTCAGTTTTAGGCAGGGATGGTCTCACTCAGATGTTCAGGTAGAATTGGGATCCCTGGGCGCTTTGGGTGGCTCAATGGGTTGAGCAGAGGCTCGGGTCGTGATCTCGGGGTCCTGGGCTCGGGTCGTGATCTCGGGGTCCTCGGATCGAGTCCCACATCGGGCTCTCTGCTTGTCGGGGAGCCTGCTTCCTCCTCTCTCCCTGCCTGCCTCTTTGCCTACTTGTGATCTCTCTCTCTGTCTACTAAATAAATAAAATCTTAAAAAAAAAAATTGGGATTCCTACAGGAGGTCAAGTCTGCATTTCTTCCACTGGAATGAGAAGATGAATATAATTTCTTCAGTACCTCCTAAACTGAATTAAACCAATCCGGAATGCACCTTATCTCCCACCTTTTGAAAAACCCATGGGGTGAAATTATCATAACAGCCACACACTCACAAAATTTAGAGAATATTAGAGAAAGACAATTTCCCAGTTCTTACTGAAGTGATCTCAAGCCAGATTATGTTTCTAAAATTAAATATACAATAAAAACCAGACCAACATAGCTTTATCCAACCAAAGACCTAGCAAAGATTTAGCAGTATTTAGAGGAAGAAAATGATTCAGAGACCACAGAATGAGAACAACTCAGCAACGGCATGCTTCCGTCTTGCCAGGATGCTTTTCGAACTGTGCCAGCAGTCCCGAGATCCTCTAACATGTAGGCTAAAATTCAGTAGGCAGAAGTGTTTCATGAAGAGGTTGTGGCAGTGTTTACCTTTGGGGTGAAATCTACCCATTGCATATAGCCGGCTCTTTCTGAGATTAACACTGGAAATGGAAGCATCCCTAACTTCCGGAACAATTACACGTTTTATTTGGTGGCACCCCCTGTCATCAGGACTTACCTGGTCGCCTTCCTCCCTGTCCTGCCTCCCAGCTTTAGGATTCTTCAAACCTTTAGGAGACCTTTAAACTAAATCCAAGTGCCTAAATCCCCACCTCCGCTTTGATCTCTGGGCTTCTTGGTCTCCAGCTTTCTCCGGAACGTGGCTATGGTCAGAGACAAGGCTCTGACTCTGCCCTGTTTGGAGCAGACATGGGTGGGGTTCCCGCATCCTCCTTTTCGTCCTTTTCTCTGCGTGGCCCCAATCCGTTTGGAACTCTGTGTCCTAGCGGTTGCTGCTACTGCTTCCGTCTCTAAAGACTTCAGCTTCCCCTGGTAGGTTCTATCTTGTTCTTTTTTTTGTCTTAGCTGAACAGTCATGCTTCACAGATCCTGGACTCATGTATTATTACTCTGGGGTCCAGGGTGGCCCTCTGCCCCCTTCTTTTTATCTTTCTTCAGCTTTTGAATTGTTCACTCCAAGTGACTTCTCTTCCTTTAGTAGCAGCAGACAGGCTTCCTGGCCACCTCTTGCCCTGCTTATGTTTCCTTTCTGTTCTGCTCCTGTTCCTTTCAAGCAGGCCTTGCTGGGTTTTAGAAATGTAACCCTGTTCCGTAAATCATTCTTTTTCTTTCTCTTCCACATGAAGAAGTTGACTTCCTTTCCTTTTGGGGCCCATTGTCTGGTTTCCTAACAGAATCCTCTGGATTCTATTTGTGGGTGGGTTCTCCTGCATGGAGGTATATTAGATTATTGAATTCTGGATCTGTTAAACATCTCTTCCTCAGTTAAGTCCCATTTGCTCTCACGTTCTTGAGTTCAAAGTCATCACTCAAGACCCATCTTTCCTTCAGTCAAAAATAAAACTTAGGGCAAAACTATATACACTATTAAAGTATGCTTCATTGTTTCTCACTAATTGAAATAGAGGCGGGGTAGTGACTGCAGTCCCACTAACAGAGGTGGAGATAGGAAGGGGAGGGACTCGATCTTACTACTTTAAAATATACCTAATGATGCTTGATATTTTCTACACTTATACTCCCTATCTTCCCTATTCCATTTGTTTTCTGCATCTTCTTGAAATAGCTCTCTTAATATTAAAAGGTTGGTTTCCCAATTGTCTTTCCTGTGAACCCTCTTCAACAGCTTTAAGGGGCATCCCTCCCAGAGATTAAGGCTCCCCCTGGAACTGGCTCCTTCCAATGTGCTCCTAGAATTCTTGCCTCCTTTCAGGAGGAGAGTAGGCCCCAGTCCTTATGTGTCCATGAAGAATGACCCCTAGACACATTGCTAGAACAGCACTTACAGCCCCTTGTCATCCCCATATGCCTCTTTGAGTGGGAAAGAGTAATTTCGCTCATGGGTGGAAGGTCAGGAATCGAGCATCATTGGTCCATCTTTCTCATTCAGGCAAGATTAAAATGACAACACTGTTCCCGATGCCCAAGGCTGATTCTTTCTTGAGGAGCTGCCTTGGCTATAATGAATTTCTATTCTTCCATGCAACAGACCTTCTGGTCTTTCTAGTTTTCTCTGTTCTTCTGTGTAACAGACCTTCCAGGAGGCAGATTCTGTCCTTTCAAGGGAAGAAAGGGGCAGGAAGAAGGGTGTGAACCCGTCTAGCTGTTCTACCTGTGCCTGAGTAGAAAAGTTCCGTTACTTTGGCGTGGCGAGGTAAGGTGTGGGGTAGGGACATAACGAGAACTGTATGTGGCCAAGACTAAAGCTTTGTCCCCTAAACCAGAGCCTCTAGTGATAATGCTAATACATTTTTAACCTGAATGGATATATGTTTCGGTTTCTTGGTGGGATTTGGAACTCAGAAGAGGAAAGGGGTGTGATTTATTTACCCTTCTGCTCTAACAGCCTTTACACCGCTGGCTTTCTTGGATTCAGGGCTCCCATGCTGGTGGAGTAATGGCTGAAACGCCTCCTCTTCTGTCTTTGAAAGAAGTGCCATCCGGACGTCTCTCTTTTCCCTTTTCATGGCTGTTCAGCCTGGCCTCAAAGTTCACCACCTGTCTCCAAGGGAAATCTCTTTCTGCCTCCAGCTCAATCAAGATGTCATTCTTCATTTTTCATGTACTCACTCACAGCGATTCCTGTGAAGGAAAGATTCAGGCCCGTACCTTTTTCTGTTATGAGCTGAGACCATTCTCTCTTGAGCCCCTTATTAGATCTGATTTCTAGAGATTGAAACTTCCAAATATTTATGTCCATTGAGTTTTTCTAGACCTTAGCCCAGTGAGGGCTTTTATTTAATTATAGGATGAAGTATCTTATGATATTTAGACTGCTCTCGGGTAAAAGCAATGCAAAATCCAACTTATTTGGATTAAATAAATTTATTGGTTCACATATCTGGAAGTCCAGAGGAAGGATAGACTTCAGAATGAGCCAGGGATTTGGCGTCAGTCTGCCTGTCTTGGCAATGCCCTTCACTTTGGGTTGGTTTCCTTCTTAGCCTGCTTTCTGCAGGTTGACCCTCATATCCATATACAGCAATCTCTAGAAAAAGACTAGATGGTCCCCTCTAGATATTTTTCAGAACAGGGAAGAACTGTTGTAGAGAATCCCCTATAAACTTTTCCTCAGATAAAATTGTCTTGTACTGAATCTTATGTCCATTCTGAAGGACTGCTTCTGTGGCTGGGGGACTTTGCCTCTCCTGAGGCACATGAGGTCCAGGGGAGGTGGGGTAACTAAGTAGAGGGAGCTTCTGCTTGGAAGGTAGGAGGGAGGAACTGGGTATGGATAGACAATCAGAAATTCCTGCCTCACTCCCCTAAAACAATTCGTTGATAAAATCTATACCTCTGGGGTTGAACCCATGGTCTGGATCAAAAATCCATGACCATGGGGGCACCTGGGTGGCTCAGTGGGTTAAAGCCTCTGCCTTCAGCTCAGGTCATGATCTCAGGGTCCTGGGATCGAGCCCCGCATCAGGCTCTCTGCTCAGCGGGGAGTCTGCTTCCCTTCCTCTCTCTGCCTGCCTTTCTGCCTACTTGTGATCTCTGTCTGTCAAATAAATAAACAAAAAAATCTGAAAAAAATCATCTTTAAAAAAAAAAATCCATGACCATGGCCAAAGGTAACTTGATACTGGGTAGTGGCCACCTGTTTCTTAGAGGTTATGGACAAATAAAATGCATAGTAGAAATCCCAAAACACCTTCCTTGGCTTTGGAATTCATTTATCATAAGATAAAGAAGAATCTTTTTGAAGTCCCTAACCCAGAGCCACTTACTTACTGGTAGCACTAGTATTTTAAAGGTAAAATCTTCATTTTAATGATCATCTCATAATTAATATAGATTTCATGGGTTTATAGTCCTGGCTGAGGAATGCATTTTATTCATCAGTGAATAAAACATAAAAGCTCGCTTGAAAAAAATGTTTAATTACCCAAGAAGGTACAACCATTTGAAGCTTGCGCGTGCACATGCATGCACACACACACACACACACACACACACACATCTCAGAGCTTGGGCTCTGATGCAGAAATGAATGCTTCTATATGGAGGAGTAAAGACAGAGAATACTGACCTCTTGGGAAAGACAGGTTGCCAGACCGTGCTTGGGTAGTAAACTTTATTCCAATCCTGCCATTCAGAGAAAAGGAAAGGAAATCCTCTTTTATGTTAGGCTGGTTCTCTAAGAAACGCACACTGAGGCAGGATTGAATACCCAAAGATTTTATTAAGGCAAATGCATGTGCAGAAGTGGGGAGAACCAGGTCAGGCCAAGAGAGCAGTCAGCCCCCTCGGCAGGTCCATCTCAGGGTGAGGTACAGGGGAGGAGTTTGTGCGGGGATGTCCGACACTGCTGACCTGTCTAAGGAGGGTTCAGTAAAGCTGGTAATAAGTCCTGGAGCTGAAGTCATGTGTGATCCTGAGGCAAAAGGAAAATCAGTAATACTAATCATGATTTTATTTACAGTTTGGGTATTTTTGTTTGCCATGGATTTTTTGCATTAATTTTTATTGAAAATATTATATCAAGTATCGTTTATATTTATCACCAACTTCTTTGGCACCTCTTAAATTTTGCAGCCAAGGCAATTTGCCTCCCACCGGTCCTGGCCCTGATTGGCACAGAGGGGTTGGTTGATGTGGACCGAGTGTAAGCACTGGTGGGGTTCAAGGCAGATGGGTGATGGTCAGTGATGCTCCCGATAGTGGAAGGCCTGGGACATGCAGTCTCATGGCCACCACACCCTGTCCTGGGGGGAAGGATGAGGGGACAGGAGAAAACTTCCCTGTGAGAATACTGGTGACTGTGAAGAACATTAAGAACAAGGCAGTTCGTTTCCTTCTATTTGAGACACTAAATATTGACACGAAGACTGGATCCCATAAATCTCTTTGGTCTGGGTCTCGTGAGGATGGTTAGCCACCATCCCCTCACACCCGTGCTGGACGCTGCAGGTACTGAAATAAGGTCCCTAGCACGGCTGCTTGTCCCAGTTCTCGAGCCTCGTCTGGCTCTCTGCTCAGATCCTCCTCTCCTGTTCTGTCTCTCTGCTTTTCTGTACAGCTGGCATCTAGCCCTCCCAGACTGGCCAGCTACGTGGAGGGTGTGCGTAAGCCTTTGTATCTGGCTGCTCGACACAGCGTTGCTTTTCAGATCATTCCTTGGTTCCACACACCACAGTCTGTGGGCGGGTGATTTGCGACCTCCATTTTTTAGTGACATTGACAAGCTAGTTTTGTCTTCAGGGTCCCTGGGCTTTTCTCATTGGCGAAGAAGATTTTAAAAAGTAGGGACACCTGGGTGGCTCAGTGGGTTAAGCATCTGCCTTCAGCTCAGGTCATGATCCTGGGTTCCTGGGATTGAGCCCCACGTGGAGCTCCCTGCTCAGCAGGAAACCTGCTTTTCCCTCTCCCTCTGCCTGCGGCTCCCCCAGCGTGTGCTCACTCTCTATCTCTAAAATAAATAAATAAACATAATTTTTTTTAAAAAAAGGTAAAATGAGGAAAGCTTGGTCACACAAACTCTAATTTCCAGATTAACGAAAAATGTCAACCCCTTCTGTGTGCACAAGGCCGAAGTGCAGCAGGTGGGGGTAGACAGCAGGTGAGGTAGGCCCCGTTGGTCCTTAGAGCAGGACTCTGCTCTGTGTCTCCTCCAGATGCTCTGTGTCCCACTGTGGGCAGTAGGGAGTATCTTGATTCTAACCCTCCCGACAACAGAGCTTAGGTGTTCCTGCCTCTATTTTACTTGTATGAAAGCTGAAATTTGGGAAGACTGACTTGGCTCAGGTCACTCAGCTAGGAGATCGGAGTTCTAGAATTCTGAGTACACATGTTTGACTTCTGTGGCTGGCTCTTTGCTGTATTTCTTCCCACTGGTTGACAACGAGGGGCTTGTTTCTAGGAAAATCATTGCTGCGTATCGATTCGGGTACAACTGTCTTACAGTCCGATGAGTCACTCAGCATCCACAGCAGCGACCATCCCTGCCAGAAGAGCTCATCTGAGTAGTGTTGGGGGTGCTTTCCACTAGGGCAGACCAGTATTTGTTCCAACTTTATTGACCAGACCACTCAATCAAGTTTTATAATTAGTTCTCATTAGCACTCCTGTAGCTGCGAATTCTTCTGTTTCTTCTTTTTTTCTCTTTTAAAACCTGCAGCTGAATTGGTACCTCAAAAGATTCAAAGTTTTTCTTGACTTTGAAAGAATCAAAGAAAGAAATTTCCAGTGTGATGATTGCTATAAAAACCTCACTGAAAAGGCAAAGCTAGGAAACTCACCCTGGAGATGACATGGACAAATTGTGTTTGTATGACATAAACTGAGTCTGTATAGCTTCTTGTGGCAAGGGATGATAGATTCACCTTGAATTAAAGTTATTTAGCACTGAGGTCTTCCAGAATGGACTTTATTTTTCTGTTTCAGAATGTCACTCCTATGATCATTCCAGGTACAGAAAATGATGTCTTTCCTTGGGCTTCATGTATCCAGTGGGTAGTGTCATTTAGGCAAGCTGATCACTATATAGTATCTTGTGCTATTAAAACCTAGGTGCTCTTAAATATTTATAATGAGAGAAGTCATATTCAGCATCTTACATGCATTATTAACAGTCTCTAAATACATCTTCTAAATCAGTTACAGTATGTATTGTACCCCTGCCATGAAATTTACCTTCCCATTTCAGCTTTTGCGTCTGTGGCCAAGGACTGATGGGTCTCCAAGGAATATTGTGACCCAGATTCAGTTTCCTGTGTTCAGTGCTTCCCGGGGTTTTCATATCCATTCACTTGCTGACTACTCATATGTATATTCATGTAAAATTAAAAGGTCTCATTACTGAGATTTCAGGAACATGTTAAAGGAGAGAGAGTGCTTGATTGGGCTTTGAACAACTTGAGTTCTAGTCCCAGCCTTTCTGTGGGCCTGCTTGGATGCCGGGGGCAAGTCTGTTCTGGCCCCATTTTTCTCATCTGTGAAACGGGGATGTTGAATAGATGGCTTGGTTCCTGGAGAGCAGGGGAGGGTCAGGCCACACGCCTCTCAGTCTGGAGGAAAGAACTGGACAGAGTTCAGCCCATGAGGCATGCTTCTGGGACTGAATAATCTAGACTTGAGAAAATGTACCACAGACCAGTGTGATTTCTGTTTGGAGTGGGGTGTTGTCTGACTGTACCTTTGTGGCGAGGACTTCCTCCCACAGTGTGTCAAACCACTCTTGGCCATCCTTGAGCAGGGAAGGCTATGGTTCTTAGAAATAGGGAGAGGAAGATTTTCTTGTTGGTATGGACTGAATGTCCTTGTCCCCCCAAAATTCATATGTTGAAATCCTAACCCCCAGTGTGATGATATTAGGCGGTGGGGCCTTTGGAGGTAATTAGGTCATGAGACTAGAGCTCTCATGAATGGGATTTTACCCTTATAAAAGGTTCCCTCCTCTTTTCTGCCATTCGAGGACACAGCGAGAAGACAGCCCAGGAAGTGGCTCTCACCAGGCATGGAATCTGCTACATCTTAATCTTGGACTTCCTGGCCTTCAGAACTGTGAGAAATAGATTTTGGTTGTTTATAAACCACTAGTCTATGGCAGTCTAACCCACTAGTTCTGTTTAAGCAACCTGAATGGACTAAGACATTTATGTCCTAAAGTTTGTCTAAACTCACAGCCTACAAAATATGGTGGGAAAACCTAGAGTTGGCTCTGCCAAGAAGTTAGGTGGGGTATGGGTGGGGATTCTGAGGTTGGGTTTGTGCTTTAGGGGTATAGCTGCTCAATTATTCTCTCTCTTTACTTAAATCTTTGGGTATGTATCTCAGGTCTGAGTTCTGCTGTGTGAAGTTCAGGAGACCAGTGTCCCTCCCTGTGGTCCAAGCAGGCTGTCAGTAAGGCCAGTGTGGCTAGGATAGGAGTCAACAGCTGTAGATGGAAGAAGCATGCAGACTAGCCCAGGAGGCCAGGTGGAAAGGTCTGGAGGAACTTGCTCCCTGGCCCATGAGGGGCAATCCTCTTGGAAGCTCTTGGGCATAATGGTGGGAGCAGGACGTATATCTGGGGAAGACTAGGGAGGTGAGATCATCTTGTGATGAAGTTGCCAGGCTGAAGATCGTAGCTTTCATCTAGGAAGTGGGAGGCAGTTCAGGTCTTTCGACCCAGGCAGCGATGTATCATTTTTATATTTCATAAAGGAAATCCTGGAGGCAGTGGGGGAATGTAAGGGGAAAGAGCGATGGAAAGCAATCCAATATCACACTTTGCATGCTATGTCAGGCTTAATAAAAGCCAACAACTCCATTGAGGGCTTCAGGTGTCTGGAGTAATTGGTCTGTGTATCCCAAGCTCTCATTTTGTACTCCAGGTTGTCCAAAGGCCCAATTCATCTCTTCAGTAAGCAGGGGACAATTAACTCATGACTTCAGGTTCTCATTTAACACATCTGTAGCCTTTATTATTTGAAGCCTTCTAAAAGAAAAGGAGGGAAAGTATAATTAAGAACGAGAAAGAGTGTGTGGGTGCACGTGCACTTGTGCGTGGATGCACTTGTCTGTCCCTGCGTGTACATGACCAAGCCGGTGTGCACTGATTGCATTTTATAACATAAAACCCCAAGCACGTGATGAGAAAGCACCAGCCCAGAAGACAGAATGCCTGTGTTCTTATTCTTGCCCTGTGCCAAAGAGCTGTTTAACTCCAGCTCCATCACAACTGACCTAGAGCTCTGGCTCCTTCTCTGTCAAACGGAGTTGGGGAGTCAACTCGATTTCTACAAAGCTTATCAGCTGTACCATTTTCTATTTTATAAATAATCCCTTCTCTCCTATCTTAGAACAGGTACACACTTTACAGATATTGTGAATTGTTTAAATTGCATGGCATGCTGGATACTTTATGTAGGAAAAAATAACAGAAAAGGAGGGAAGAATATATTCGATTTGACCTTGGCAGTTTCATTTTTAAAAATGTTTTCAAAATGGCATGAACAAGCGAAAAATAATCTAAGCCACCAACAGATAAACCTTTTACCATGGAAACCATGAGACAGTAGATGTTGTGCTGTGGAAAGGAGTGAAAACTACAGTAGGAACACGGAGGACACACTGTGGGGAGATTTATACCCCTCGGAGGACTTGGAAAAATAAGATCTTCTCGGATCTGCACATCAATCAGGAAGGAAGGTCTGAATTCAGAAATATGAGGCTATTATGGTCACTTACATTAAAATAAGACACATTTTGATCAATTCCAGAGCAGGATTTTTCAGCAGCAACACTACTGAGATTTTGAGCCAAAGAGCTCTTTGTCGCGGGGGGCTGTCTCCTGCATCGTGACCTGTGTAGCAGCAGCCAGGACCACAGACTTGATGACGGCAGCCTCATCTTCCCTCATCCTCAAGCTCAGAAATCAAAAAAGTATCTCCAGACATGGTTGAATGTCCCCTGAGGACCACATTATTTTCACTTGAGAACTACTGTCCCAACGTCAGGGTTTTTAGAAAGAGGACCGAAGCGTAAACTTAGAACCACATGGATCCAGATTCCTCCCCAGTGATGCTGTTTACTGGTTGTTCGACTGCAGGCAAGCTGCCTGTCCTTTGTAAGCCTCAGTTTCTTCATCTGTCAAAGAGAGATAGTATTGACTCACTGGTTAGTGTACGCATCAGATTGTGTACGATAGCCAGGGAAGGCAGTGCTGGTTACGAATGGAAAAAAAGGAGAAAGCAAGTCCTCCTGTGGATTAGGAATAGGCCCAGACTATCGACAGTTGTTTGCATGTGGATGTGTCCACATCCAATATCATAACCCCCAAATGATCCTTGTACTTTAATCCTAAAGCAGTGATGTTTACTGAGTACCTACTGAGTAGGCATCAGACACCACGCTAACCCTTGCATGTTAATCACCTCCTTTACTCTGTGAGCTCCCTATCGTGATAAGCAGTTACGATGATGTTTCAGATGAAGTCACTGAGGCTAACAGCGATGAAGGATCCCATCCAATGCCATGCAGTAATGTCAGGTTTGCTCAGTTTCAAATCCCATAATTTTAATTTCCCCAAAGATGATCTTGGTGGCCAGGGATACTGGAATCTAAATCACTGTGTTTGAATAAGAGGAAAATTATCATGAATTTGAAAGGGAAGGACTTTGCTAGCAACGTATCGTACTTGAGCATAAATAATTATGGCTAAGTGAGTTTGTCTCAAGGCACTGAGTTACAGGGACCCTTATAGGTTCAGGGAAGTATGTGACTCAGTTTGAAGAATACAGAGCCTGTTTCCAAGCACGTAGTCCTTGCATGAGAAAAGCTAATGCCATGCATTTGGCTTATCCTGATATTCAATTAAAAATCCAGGCAACGAGATTCTCCTTTGTCAGCTTTCTTCCGCAAAAGCTGTGCCTAAGAGAAATCTTCCTTCTACTCCTCCCTGGCCCCAATCTTTCATGCTGGTAGAAGGGAAAACCCTGATTCATGAGCCAGAGAATTGGGTTGTATTGCTTTTGAAATATTGGTGCGAGGTAGAAATGGTTTCCAATTACAGTGGCCTGAGTGCACAATCCCCGTACTGTGCTATTTAAATAACCGCTGAATAGCCAGGGCTGCTTTCCTGTTTCTAGCTCCCTGAACAAGTAAATAATGGAAAGGGGGGGGGGGGAGTAACAGCATTTGTAATAAATAACCACACGATCTGGTGTTGGGACCTCAGTCTTTGGTCATATTTCTTCCCCTTCCACCACGCTTTTCCTCATGGCAACTCTGAAATAAAAGTTATATTTCATATGTGAAACTTAGAACCCAGACTGACCTTGTGTTTTCACCTTTAAGAATGTTGCGGTGGGAAAAAAACACCGACTTTGAAGTCAGACAGACTTAGGGTTGAATCCCGGCTCTGTCGTCAGCCTGTGATGTCCATGGAAGCATCTCTTACTTTTTGGAGTTTGAACTGTGTGGGGTTTGAAGTCAGACCGGCCTGGTCAGGGAGCTTCATTTCTGTGAGCATCTGTAAACAGATGGGTCCTCAGATGACTTGCAGGGTGAAAATCAGGGTTAACTATGTGAAATCTCTATCATAGTTTTTTATTTTTTTGTTTTCAGCATAACAGTATCATTATTTTTGCACCAAACCCAGTGCTCCATGCAATCCGTGCTCTCTATAATACCCACCACCTGGTACCCCAACCTCCCACCCCCTGCCCCTTCAAAACCCTCAGATTGTTTTTCAGAGTCCATAGTCTCTCATGGTTCACCTCCCCTTCCAATTTCCCCCAACTCCCTTCTCTCTAACTCTCTATGTCCTCCATGCTATTTGTTATGCCTCACAAATAAATGAAACCATATGATAATTGACTCTCTCTGCTTGACTTACTTCACTCAGCATAATCTCTTCCAGTCCCGTCCATGTTGCTACAAAAGTTGGGTATTCATCCTTTCTGATGGAGGCATCATACTCCATAGTGTATATGGACCACATCTTCCTTATCCATTTGTCTGTTGAAGGGCATCTTGGTTCTTTCCACAGTTTGGTTTTTGATATATGGCGGGGTTTTATTAAAGGGACAACAGTTATTGTGTCATTCATATCTATTTCCTTGTGAGAAACAGCAATAGAAGAGAACGTCATTCAATTTATGTTATCAGATCTACTGAGCTGATAAAATGCAAGTTACACCGATTGGTATACAGATGAGCTTTAAAAAGCAGGAGGATTCTATGTGGATAAGAGTTTAGCATTCTTTTAGGAATGGCCTATGGGGTTCCTGAACTGTACTGGGTCTGACACTCAGGTGATGGAACTTGTTGGTACCTATCATTCAGCACTTAATTCTTTGGGGGCCAGACAACAAGAATGGGTGGGAAAGAGAGGCAGACGGGGTGGGGGGGGTGGAGAAAGAGAAAGAAAGCATGCAGGTGTATGTGAGCATGGGCTTGCTCTCTACCTGTGTCATCAAGATGAAGTAGTCCCTTTTAGATGACATCTCTTCTGACTTGCAGGCCTAGGGAGACAGAGGCAGGCATGCTCTGCAGTCAATAGGATATAACAGAAGGACCCCAGAAGTCCACTGGACAAGTAGATTTAAAATGAGTCATTCAGTCCAGGCCCAGCTGATGCTCGAATCCCTGATACAGCTTGCTAGCAAGACATCTCCCATTCTCTGCCTGGGGACCTTGACCATGGTGAGCCCACCACTTCTGAAAGTAATCAGTTGTAAATATCAGAGAAGGAGAGAGTTCTTCTTTAGGTGGAGCCTGGTCTTATCTACCTGCTACTCATTCCTGGACTCTTATTCTGATCTTTGGAGAGACACAGAGTCAGTCCATTTTTCTCTAGAAGGCCTTCTTGTTCTCAAGAGCATCTGTTACTTCCCTTGGATCTCAGCATCCCCATTCTTCTTGATGACTTGTTGGGGCCTCAACTGGAAGGAAGAGTGATACTTGTACACTGAAGAGTTAGTGACACTATAGCATGGGGGAATAGGATATTACTGGAAGCTGGGTTTTCTTACATGTGCTCATGCACACAGAGGTGTGTTCTGGTTAGCAGAGAGCCTGGGATATGGACCTGCATGGCCTTGTACCATCCACCTGACTTGTCTATGTGTCACTTCCTGTGAAGGGATATTATTTCTTAAATTTGTGAGGCCCAAATGCCAAAGCATGTGTGAAAATACTCTGTAAGTTGTAAACTTCCATATACATGATAGTGTGCCTGATGATAATAAGGGTTGAATGCATTTCGTGACTGTCTTTTTAATCAGTCCCAGAGAAATTTCACAGAAATGTTACTAGCTTGAAGTGTCCTCCAACTTTGGCTATGACATGTTTATAAAAGGCGTCTTTCTGGGTACTTGTTGTTGACACCAGACACAGACCTGCACGGGCATATGGCTTCATTGTTGCCTATGCCAAATGTGGCGTGAAATCATCCAAGCTGGAAGCTGGAATTTAGGTCAGTCTCCTTCCTTAATGATGAAGAAGAAAAAAAAAAAAAAAAAGAACTCAATGATTTGCCATTTGAAACAAAAAAGGGTATGTTTTCTTCCTGTCATTGATGCTGGCTCATTTTGCTCAATAGTGTTGCTAATTCAAGCCTGACAGCTTTGAGGTTGACCAGGAAGTTGGCTGTAGCCAAGCACCAGGGCCTTCTTGACTGCTTAGGATAGAATGTCCTGCACTATCTATCTCACACTCACACTCAGGCCTGATGCTGGGGGGCCCAGGAGCAGGGGAAAATCTCCAGGAGTTCCCGTATTTGTAAGTGAGAGATTCAGGCAGACAAAACCATCACAGCAACCAGGGAAGTAATACAAGCAGCTTTCGGATGCAATGGGAAAGGAGTGACACCTTCCATGGCCATCCCGGGCAGTTTGCTCTGCTCTGGACCCCACCAGGTTAATCTGTGTATGCTTCTGTCTTCCATCTCAGTCTCTGGTTTGTGGCATTTATGGGCGGACCACATATTCCTGTTTCCCATCAGACTGAGTACTCTCAAAAGCCAGGACCCTCATGAGCCTTCCTATTAACGAGCATGCTTTCTGACATAGTAGATACTCAGTAAATTGGAAGTATAACGGAAAGGTGAATGAAGTGACAATTGAGATCGCAGAATTATTTCTTGAAGCTATTTCTTGAAGAATTGAATTTCTGTGAGCTAAAAAAGGACAGTGACGACATTCCAGGTGTGAGCCCCTTGAGCAACGGCTGGGAAGTGGGAGAGCCTAGCCTCTTTGGGGAAGGAATGGCTCAGAGAGGCTGGAATTCAGGTTTATAATCACTTGTCTTGGGGAATTAGGGCATCATTTGAAACCTAGTGATCATCATAAAAACCTTGGAAAGTAAGCTTTTTATTATGGTCATTGTGAAGATGAGTTTACTGAGAATAAATACATTTGCTGAAGTTCACGTAGCAGATAAGTGGCTAAGCTGAGATTCAAACCAAGGTCTGTGAGACTCAAGGCCACAGTATCACGTGGCCACGGACCGGGCTTCTGAGCTGTATCCATTGGAGATTCACTGTCAGCCCAAACTTCTTGTGCTTATGAACCCTGCCTCCCCGGAATGCACATCCCCACCCTGTACTCCAGGCCGTGCCAATGGAGTCTTTCCCAGAATGAGGGACTGTTCTGCTCTTTAGTCTCATCTTTATGCCTGTGTCAGCCTGCGACGGGCTAGAAAGAGATTGTTAGAAATCACTGACTCACTCTCCTTGCTCACCACCAAGGAAACGAGGCCCAGAATGGAGCATGTTCCGCTGACCCTCCGAGAGCCGCGCCAGGGTGAGGGGATGTGACTCCTTACTGACTTAATTCTGATTGCCTGCACAGAACAAAGGATTCTGAAGAATTTGTAGTTTCATTTCAGAGCTGCTGCAAAAGAGTTTAACATATGGAAGGTATTTTTAATTGTAGAAATCAAGGGCACTATCCTTAGATGGGGAAACTCACTGTGGAAAAGTGATTTCTGTGTTGACAAAATAGCTAACTCCACCCATCTGTTACTATAGTTATTTACAAAACATCCATGCCTGGTGTCCTCTAGATTCTCTCCTTCAGAGGCAGGCAGGGTATCAGATCAGTCCTGTTCCAATAGGTTCCAGGCTACACATGAAGAATAAACAGCCACTTGAATGAATAATTTTTGAGCACCTCTCTGGGGGTGGCAGGTAGGATCAAAGGCCATGGAGTCTGTGTAATTCATCCAGGACCTTCTCTGTCCTCAAGGACCACATTTCCTGCCCGGAGCAACTGCTTCAGGCCAGCTACTGTGATGGACATTCTCATACTTATTATCTAATTTAACTAGCTGAGCGTCGCTGTGAGAGAGAGATTAGTTCCCCTATTCGCAGATGAGCACAGTGGCATTAAGAGAAACTAAGAGATGTGCCCAAAGTGAAAAATCTAGCATCTGGTACCTTTTAGCAGTTTGAAACAGAGTGAACAGAAGGTAAAAAGTATTAAGATGGAATAGAAAGTTTAAGAAAGAGTAGGCAGGGGGTAAATTCAGCTTCATCTGGAAATAGGGTAGCAGGCCCCTTCTCGATGCCACACCTCCCACAGAGTCACAGAGAGAGTGCTATTCTATTTCGCAAGAGCCCACAAAGTTTGCGAGAGGAGAGGTGCCCGTGAGTGTGACAGGGGGGCTAGTGGGAGGAGAAAGCAGGCAGGCTTTCTGGCGATCATTGCTTCCGTGGATTTGCCATCATGAGGGTTCTTCTATTCAGGCTTTGAGGGCCAGGACCTGGACTTTCTTGGTACACTTGCAGATAGCTAATGCTTAGGGCCAAACACTGAGTGACATACTGAGAGAGTAGAGTACA
This sequence comes from Mustela putorius furo, assembly GCF_011764305.1. NCBI lineage: Eukaryota > Metazoa > Chordata > Mammalia > Carnivora > Mustelidae > Mustela > Mustela putorius. The sequence continues at coordinate 1,795,368 of NW_025421485.1, forward strand.
AAACAGATGCCAGTTTTTAAACCAACAATCAGAGATGTCCTTTTCCAAGATGCCCTTGTCCTCAACCTGGGGTACCCCTTCAGTTAATATCAGTGTGACCTGGGAGATATAACCGGCAACAAAAGCATGCTTGATGAGCTTGGAATTTAAGCAAAAAAAGGTGATCTTTAATCTTCCAGGGGTGGAAAGCTATGGCTCTCGGGCTACATCTGACTTGCCACCTGTTTTTGTAAATAAAGTTTTATTGGAACACAGCCATGCCCATTTATTTACATATGTCCCTGGCTGCTTTCGTGTTGCAGCAGCAGAGCTGGGAAATTGCAAGAAAGACCATATGGCTTGCAAAGCCTAAAATATTTACTATCTCATTTTGCAGGGAAAGTTTGCCAACTCATGATCTAGTCCATATTAAGACTCTGTGCACCTTATGTTTTGTTTCCATGTCCTGCAATTCCATTTCTATAGGGCTCCCAATTCTGTCCCTCTTTACACTATTCTACTTAAGAACCTTGGAGAGTTGCAAATAACCCCAAGTCAAAGAAACCTATGCAGAAAAGGAGGGGGATAACTGACACTTTCCAGGCTGAGTTGGCTTTACAAACAGCTAGAATTATAGACCCTGAAGCCACAAAGTTTGTTTCCATTCTCTGACCCTCTAGATTTTCCTGTGTGGCTTTTATTCTCACTTAATGGAAAGAGTCTACTTTTCGTTGGGAGAAATCTCTTCTAGCTGTTCTGGGTCTTGCTAGGCGAAGGGGTATCTTCTTTCCAGGGTTGAAAGGTCTTAGAGAAGTCTGCTGATTGGCCCGGGTTTAGTCTCGTGCTCATTCCTGGGACCAATCACTGTGACAAAGGGCAGTAAGGTACCAAGTGAGCCCAGTTTGGCCTCTGTGGGTGTGGTCTGATTGCAGAGGAAGGAGCACAGAAAATGTGGGGACTCTCAGCTGGGGAGGCAACTACATGAGGCTCACTGACCACCTGTTTTCTCCTCAGCCCAGCTTTGATACTTCAAGTCCTTTGTACATGTCTGCAGACCAACTACATCTAATCTCCCCTCTTCCAGTCACACTAGGTACTGCGGCTACGGGGTCTTCCTGAGTGCGATATGATCATGTCCCTCAGTGGAAGCTTAAAATGCGGAGATCATTTCCATCCCATTCCTCCCAGTGATCCAGGGACCACTAGGAAAACGTCACGACCAGATCTTGATGATCTCTTCTATCCTTCCTCTGTCACTTCCTGTCATGGACCCTTCACTCCCGACACCTAGATGAGGCCCATGTATAGTTCCTTACCTACTCCTGTGAATCACTTACAGATTTCTGTGCCCAGGATGTGCCACCATCTGTGTTCATCTGGTGAACTTCTGACCCCTAGTCATTGATGGGGCATGGATGTCCTCTTTCTGTCCTCCCATGGCCCTTGTGCTTCTCTCTGTTGCAGACTTACCACACTGTACCGTATGGTCTATTTTTGTCTTCACTTACTATGAACTTCAGGAACTTGAGCTCATGCCTGTTCACCTGTGTGCTCAGATACCATACCAGGTCAGCACGATTACTTGCTGTATGAAGCATTTTTGCTCCCACTTCCCTCTAAGGAAGAATCCTCTAGTGATCAACCACGCTCCACCCAGGGTTATGGCAATTTTCTTTTCTCAATTCCTCTTTCCATGCTTGCCATTCATTTACAACGGCATATTCTTTCTTTGTATGTGCCAGTGTCATTGATTAAGGTCTGGTTGAGTAGCAGCTACTCTGGACCTGGTCTTCTGTATCCCGTAGTTCTTAGAGCCAGACATACCCCATCTTCATTCCCAAGTGTCATCTGTATCCCCAACTTGTCTAAGAAAAGAGTGTATTATAGTTTTGTTTGAGCAAACAAAAATACCCAGTGGTTTAATGCACACACATACACACACACACACACACACGTATGTGTATATGCATGTATTTATATCATGTGTGCACACATTATATAATATACGGCTCAAAAACTGCTCTGATCCAAATTAGGTATTTTCAGGTGAATCTTTAGAACAGAAAGCAAGGCCTCACACAGTCTGAGAACACCCATTACAGAGCTGTATGTCCTACTTGCTTAAACTTCATACCTTTCAAGATTTGAAGAGAATAGCGCTTGGAATCAGAGGTCCAGGATTTTAGTCTTGCCTCTGCCCTTTCTGAGTAATCACAGAGAAATTGTATTTAATGACAGTGAGCCTTTGTTTCTGCGTTTATGTAATAGTCGCCTCTTCTAGCTTAGTGACCAGATTTTAAAGAGAATGCATAGGGAAGTGATTTATAAGCTGTGAAATGCCATAAAAATATCAGTTATTGCAAAAATAGAAATTTAAGAATTCAAACATAAAATATTTAATATGAACTCCATGGGAAAAAAATATATTTTAAACACTCCTGCCACAACCTAATATTTCCCCAACAAAGTCTGGTATTGGAGCATGGTAGGTAACTTAATTACCTAGTGGAATGACAGCTTTAGCAGCACTTAATGACTGCCGTCTGAGGACTGGCAGGTTTAATACAGCAACCAAACAGGAGCTAACAGATGTGTCTCCCTCTTCCTGGGTCCCCTCACTGGGGCCGTGCAGCTGCAGCTCTGCCTTTATCTCGGGTACTTTGGCTTTGAAATGTGGCTGTATTTCTGTGAAACTCCTCCTATTCAAGCTTTATTATCTCGCCTTTTCCTAAGAACGGCCATTTTCTTTGACAACTCCATGCTGAGCGGCAGTAACAGAGATCTGTGCAGATGATTAGAGGTGCGGAATGAGTGGCTGGGTGGAGGAGGCACCTTTCCAGGGGGCGGGGAGGGGGGGGAGAGCACACCTCCGACAACAAGCTGACAGGCCCTGATGGTGGAGGCAGTGGGTTATACCAAAGAGATGACACAGCTTGTCCTGTGTTTTCGGCAGTGACCCTGGGATATTTGCTGAATGGCTCAGAAGCCTGCTTTTCCCCCAGTTTGGAAGAGAACCAATTTCAACCCTGTTTAGAAGAAGATAATAGGAGGAGGGTGGTGAGTGAGAAAGTCAAAACTTAGAAGATGTTTCTGGGTCTTGACATTTACTCTTTGCCTTGATCCTCTCAGTATTTATAAATAGCTCTGGTGTTTTCTGCGGCTTTATTTAGCACTTCCACATCTGCTCTACACAGGGTGATTTTGGGAGTTAACCGTTTGCAAGGTATTCTGGGAAGAGTGTATACTGTGCCCTGTGCTAATGAGAGGTTTTCCGAGTGATTGTTATTTCATATTCTGAGCTCCAGCAAGCACTAGACAGCAGACCAAATACAAACATATGGTCTGTGCCCTGTAAATATTAAAAATGCATTAGTCAGTCTAAGTTTTCTTTTGTATTTTCTAAGACTTGTCAATCACAAACCAATAGATCCTATTTGTAGAGAAAGAACAGATTTAAAACGACAAAACCAGAACATTTCCCAGAATCCTGAGAAGGCTGGCACTTTAAAAAAAAAAACAAAAAACAACAATAAAAAACAAAAACAAAACAAAACAAAACAGTGACAACAAAATTTCAAGTGAGTTGTCTTGAAGTCTGTCAGACTTGGAGATGCACTGTTCTCCCTGAGTCTGTGCCTCCCAGATGGAGTGGCTTCTGTAGAAAAACAATCATGGTTATATTCAGGAGAGCTTACTTGGCAAGAAAATCATGATTGAACTGATGCTATTGTGACATAATGTAGGAGTTTATAATTGCAATTTGTTATGAAACAGTTGGACTGAGTCCCAAGGATGGATATTTTAATGCTCTGTGGGGAAATCGGAAAGAAAGGCATTATCAAGGACAGATGTGGTAGCAGAGTGAGGCTGGCTACTGGGGGCCTTGCTGCTTGGTATTTGCCTTAGTGAAACTGCAGAAGTCCCAGGTCTGGCTCCTAGTCCCACAGGACAAGACTCAGCGTAGCCAATGTCCCAGAGCTGGTCATATCTGGGAAGGCCAGTTCGTACTGAGTAAACTGAGGTATATACACCAAGAACAGTCTTGTTTATTTACCAGGAGATACAGAACTGTCAGGGCATCGCTTCTTTTGGACTTACCAGTATGCTCCCTGTAGGCCAGCTACCCAGGAAGTTAAGATTCCTGGTAAGCTTGGAATCTGGGAAAGACAGTTTCATTAGGTGGTGGGGCCTTGTGTGTCCACTTTCACCATTTGTGATGCTCACTGTTGGGTGGATGGATGCTTTGAGGGTCTCAAAAGACAAACTGTTGCCCTAGGGGACATTGGATGGCTACTTCAGCATCTCCCTCAGCAGCCGTACCTTCCCAAGCCTACCATTGTTGACATTCTTCCCAATACAATCCTTGCATCTTTCTTTAATTGTGACAATACCTCCAATTACATTAAAATTGAGGCTAGGACAATCACTTGGCTTCTCTTCAAAATGACATTCTTTAAATATTTGCTCAGAACTTCTTTAGAGGAGAAGTCAAGCTCTGTCTGGAGAAGCATCAAAGCAGGAGCCCGATGGCAGCACTCAGCCTCTGTGCCATTCCACCGCTCTTCCTCTCTGGCCCAACTTTGCACCCCCCACTCTGCAAAACAGTCCTTTGCAGAAAACTGCATCTACCTTCTATGAAGTCAGCTTAAAGACCATCTATTATTAGCTTAGCCCGGCTTAACATAATACTGCCTCGAACCACATACTGCTCCACAGGGTATGTTCTCGTAGATTAATTTCATCTTCTTTTAATACGAGCACATGTGCACATGCACACACACACACACACACACACACACACACACTTTTTACCCAAGGATGTTTCAGAAAACTTTTGAATCAGTACTATAGGCTGTTACCTGCTGGCTTGCTCCTTAGTCCAGCTGAATTCAGAGATAAATCTCTCCTGGCCTGGGAACCCTTCACTCTATGATTTACAGTAAAACATACCTCTAAAGCCTGTATATGTTTGCATCTCTAAAGCTTGTTCCCTTCGTTTTATTTTCATTTTATTTTTAAAAATTATTCCATCACTCATTTATTTATCTGTGCAGCAAATGTTTAACTGATCATCTTCTAGATTGTACCCTGCACAAGTATGTAAAGGAGGATTTATGTCTGTGAGGAGAGACAGGCAAGTGACCAGATCATTGTAACGGTGTGGTGAGCATGGCAATGGAATGTGGTAACACAAAGAAAGGTGACTAACCTGAGAACCAGAGTGGAGCTTCAGGGAGACTTCGTAGAAGGAGCTGCTTGAGAGTTAGCCAAACTCAGATGCGTGTGGGTGGGCTCCTTAGGCAGAGTGGAGTCGTGATCTTAAACATCCCAAGCTGAATCCATGGTTAAAGTCGAAGGTAGCATGAACTCTTTTTCCAGTTTATCCCTGGGGGCTTCTCTCTTGACGAAGCACTTCCTAGGTGACAAAAAGAGAGAGAACAACACTCCGTGGACAAACCGCTGGGTCTAATAATAGCCTCCAGTAGATGTCCAGTACTTTGTTGCTTATCAAGCAAAGCCACATTCATTATGTCACTGAATTTCCTGAAGATACCTTATAGCGGTCATTCTTAACTGGAGTGATTTTTTAAAAAAAAAATTTAAAATTAAATAAAATTTGTTTTCAGTGTTCCAGAATTCGTTGTTTATGTACCACACCCAGTACCCCATGCAATACATGCCCTCCATAATACCCACCACCAGGCTCACCCAATGACCCACTCCCTCCCGTTCAAAACCCTGTTTCTCAGAGTCCACAGTCTCTCCTGGTTTGTCTCCTCCTCCGATTTCCCCCAACTCACTTCTCCTCTCCATCTCCCCGTGTCCTCTGTGTTATTTCTTATGCTCCACAAATAAGCAAAACCATATGATAATTGACTTTCTCTGCTTGGCTTATTTCACTCAGCATAACCTCTTCCAGTCCCATCCATGTTGATACAAAAGTTGGGTATTCATTCTTTCTGATGGAGGCATAATATTCCATTGTGTATATAAACCACATCTTCTTTATCCATTCATCTGTTGAAGGGCATCTTGACTCTTTCCAAAGTTTAGCAATTGTGGCTATTGCTGCTATGAATATTTGGGGTACAGATGGACCTTCTTCTCACTACATTTGTATCTTTGGGGTAAATTCCCAGTAGTGCAATTGCAGGGTCATAGGGTAGCTTTTTTAAAAATTTCTTAAGGAAACTCCACACTGTTCTCCGAAGTGGCTGCACCAACTTGCATTCCCACCCACAGTGTGAGAGGGTTCCCCCTTCTCCACATCCTCTCCAACCCTTGGTGTCTCCTGTCTTGTTAATTTTGGCCATTCTAACTGGTGTAAGGTGGTATCTCAATGTGGTTTTGTTTGTTTGTTTGTTTTTATTAAATTATTTATTTTCAGAAAAACAGCATTCATTATTTTTTCACCACACCCAGTGCTCCATGCAATCCGTGCCCTCTATAATACCCACCACCTGGTACCCCAACCTCAATGTGGTTTTGATTTGAATATCCCTGATGGCTAATGATGATGAATATTTTCTCATGTGTCTGTTAGCCATTTGTAGTGATTTTAACCAGGGACCGCATTTGGTAATGCCTGTAGATATTTTGGGTTGTCATACTGGATGCCAAGAGACTGTTATTGGCTTCTATTTGGTGGAGCAATACTGCTGTCATGCTCAGGATATTCCCCCACAAAAAAGAATTATCTGACCCAAAACATCAACAGTTGTGCTGAGATTGAGAAGCACAACTTGAGGTCATCACCACATTTTGAAAGGGAAACTGAATTTCTAGGTCTAGTTCCATCTAAATTAGCTGTGTGATCTTTGGCAAACCATTTACTCACAAGCTCTGATTCTCCTACTCATAAAATGTGTATTTATTTTTACGTTAAATGATCCATAAAGTCTTTTCCCAATCGAACAGTCTTTGAGTCCCTGAATTGAAATGTAAGTTTAAGCCAACAAATCAGCAAATAAAACATCTTTGCTCTAAAAGTTACAGTAGTAATATATTGATTCCTAGTGCCTGGACTGATGAGACAGTGTGGCATGATGGAAAAAGTGGTCATATGCCTGAATATTCTCGTTTACAAAATGAGGTTGCAATTCTTGCCTTAAAGATTGAATATTATAATGTATGTCAAATGCATACTTACAGTGCCTGGAATATAGTAAGTGCTCAATAATAATGGTAGCTATCATCATTGCTATGTATCTGTGGTACAAATGGGATCTCTAATATCTTCAGAGCTGGAAAGGGGCAGATAAATTAGAAGCATATGGAATTATGAAACGTGAGCTTGCCTAGCGTCAGCATTTTTTATGTGTGTGCCAAACTAATTTCATTGCATCCCCTAGCATGTCTTTCCAGTTCTGCAAATCCATAGGTCTTGGTCCATGAAAGTTGTTTGGAAAATTCTTATTCAGCTGAATTTGTAAATTGAGTCCCTCTTTGGTCACGTTACCTACCAATCAATTTAACTACCTCTGTTCATATTCTAACTTCATTCTTGAAGGAAATGCTTCATATTTAGGTTTGATCGAAATAAATCTGGTTCTTTCTCTGCATTTGGTACTACTCTAGGGACTGTCATTTAATATTTGGGTTCCTATGGAGATACTTCCCAGTGGAACTACGAAATTGAGGGTTCTTATCGATTCCCTGCAAGTTAATGGCTCCTCTGACAGAGAATCTGACATCAACCTCTCTCTCCTGCTTGCTGCCATAAAAAAAGTGAGAGCCAGTGGAGAAGGAAGGTATATGGATGGAAACATTGCCCAGTCTGCTAAAAAGTATTGACTTCAGATCAGTTCATAAAGTTATAACCACTGCAGCAAATGCTTTCAAGTTATAAGTGCAAAGCCTTGGTTTTTTGTTTGTTTTTTTACTAGATGAATAGATACTTAATGAGTCAAAGTGGATAGAATTACATTGTACATCTGTACACATATTTTCATTTTTCTTAAAAGAGGCTGTGTGGGGTTGAATCAGGACTACTTCCTCCTTCATGTTCACCCAGAACCTCAGAATATGACTTTATTTGGAAATAGATCTTTGAAGATGTAATTTAAGTTAAGAAGAGGTTACATTGGAGTAAGACTGATGTCTTTATATAAGATGAACAGAGGACACTGAGTACATGAATGAAGAGACAGAGATTGGAGTGATCTGTCTACAAGCCAAAGAATGCCAAGGATTTCTGGAAACCATAGCCATGGAATATTCTCTCCTTGAGAATGCCCATGGTATTAACCCTTCCAACATCTTGATTTCATACTTCTGGCTTTCACAACTCTGAAACAATAAATTTCTATGGGTTAGGCCACGCAGTTTGTGGTTATTTGTTACAACAACCTTGGGAGCCTAATAGAGAAGACTTGTTTATAAAACCTCAGTGAAGAACTTCATTGAGGTGCTTTGGAAGCAGAAATACTTAAACCTGGATGGACCCAAAGGTCAATCAAAATTCACCATCATCTTTTCCCAGTAGGTACCACTCTTCTTTAACTTGCCAAGATACCTGCCATGTGAAACAGGTATCCCCAGGGGTACAGGTCTGTGAATTGCCAGGTTTTGAATAGAGATTAATTTCTGGATGGAAATTGGCAGTTACTAGAAAGTTATCAGAAAAAGACCATGCCTTCCTGGCTTTCTTCTGGTCTTCATTTGACTGTTGTTTTGTTTTGTTTTTCAATGGGCCTTTGTTCTGAATTGAACTTGGGCAAAAATAATGGCATTTGATATGACAATAAAATATTGGTTCAGTTTTCTGTTACCTGGAGAATTCAATTCATTGTGTGAAGAGTATAAGTGGGTTTTGCTGAATGTGTTCCAATTTATGATTTATGTGTTCCAATGTATGTTTTAAAGGAGTGGAGGTATTTTTAATGAGGTGCTTATGTTTAAATCCGGTCCAGCTTAAAAACGATGAAGGAAATGGCAAGACCAGCCAGATCTTATCAGAAATGTCATTGTAGTACTGGTCTTCAAATTTTTGTCCCTTTCGACTCTGTAGAAGACACAAAAGGAAAAAATAAACCATGGAATACTGAAGACCAGTAGAGTATATGTACAACTTTAGAGTATTTGAAGGTGGGGGTCTGTTGGGAAATTGTAGCATAGTTTTGGGTTTGGCCTTTGACAAAAGAGTGAAATGTCCAGGAGTCAAATCCTTCAAACCCATGGTGTTATCTATTTTCTGTGAGGTCAGGGAGACCTTGAGCAGAGATAGGGACTAAAGAGAGAAATAAGGAGGTGAGTAATGGGTTACTGAAATCTCTCTGATTCCTGTCTTGGGAGATATATGGGACAGAGATGAGAAAGGTTGGACCCCTGAACATCACTGCATTTTCCCCATAATTGTCACTGAACTTGGTAGTCTTGCTGTCACTGTTCCATCACCTGAGATTGTAAGTGCATGGTGAGAACCTTTAAAGCATCTGTATACTACTTATTTCACTTGGTCCTCATATACGCTCATTCATACACAGAACTGTAGGTAAGTATCTATACTCCTATTTTACCTTAGACTGAGAATTTAAAGAAATTTCCCTAAATTCTATAGCTAGTAGGTAAATGAACTGGGATTCAGCTATTAATCTAATTCTAAATGCTAGTTTTATTGAACATACCCTGCTGTCCTCTTGGAGAATCCCTTGAAAGCTACTCCTTTGACTACTCTCTTTATTTATTTATTTATTTATTTATTTATTTATTTATTTTATAGACATGTATTTTTATCCCCAGGGGTACAGGTCCGTGAATCGCCAGGTTTACACACTTCACAGCACTCACCAAAGCACATACCCTCCCCAATGTCCATAATCCCACCCCCCTTCTCCCAAACCCCCTCCCCCCAGCAACCTCAGTTTGTTTTGTAAGATTAAGAGTCACTTATGGTTTGTCTCCCTCCCAATCCCATCTTGTTTCATTGATTCTTCTCCTACCCACTTAAGCCCCCATGTTGCATCACTACTTCCTCATATCAGGGAGATCATATGATAGTTGTCTTTCTCTGCTTGACTTATTTCGCTAAGCATGATACGCTCTAGTTCCATCCATGTTGTCGCAAATGGCAAGATTTCATTTCTTTTGATGCCTGCATAGTATTCCATTGTGTATATATACCACATCTTCTTGATCCATTCATCTGTTGATGGACATCTAGGTTCTTTCTATAGTTTGGCTATTGTGGACATTGCTGCTATAAACATTAGGGTGCACGTGCCCCTTTGGTCTTTTTTTTTTTTTTAAATAAACATATAATGTATTTTTATCCCGAGGGGTACAGGTCTGTGAATCACCAGGTTTACACACTTCACAGCACTCACCATAGCACATACCCTCCCCAATGTCCATAATCCCAGCCCCCTCTCCCGATCCCCCTCCCCTCAGCAGCCCTCAGTTTGTTTTGTGAGATTAAGAGTCACTTATGGTTTGTCCTTTGACTACTCTTAAAGGCTGATTAATCCAAATCTTATCTCTGAACTGGTCATTAATGATAATATATCACTAGAAAATAATCTAGGTATAGAAATGACATTTTTACTAAAATCTGTCAAATTTATATCTTTTCTGTTTTGAATGTCAACAAACGCATTTTAATTCCCAAAGAAGTCTTGTTCTGCCTTCAAATAGAAAAGTTTCCTTAAATAGATCTTTTTAGGGAGTACAGAATAGTTTCTAGTGACTGTTTTACCAAAGGTATTCACATGGGAATGAGGGATATAACCATAGTACTCTAAATTTCCTTAGAGTTAAGATGACACATTTCTACATGTAATTGAACTCAAGATGGAAGCAATGGTGTCAGAATCTTAAAATGTCAAACCAGCTTCCAACATACATTGTTGAACTTCTCTGTAATTCAGGTGTTTGGAGGATGAATCCTGGCTCACCACTCTGAGTTGACCAAGTGCCTCATTAATATCAGGTGAACTTCATTAGCATCTAGTAAAGATTAAGAAAAAAAGAAGTCATGATAATAACCAAAAATAATGCTGCTGTATGCCAGATGTTCTATATGAATTATTGCTTTTGATTCTTATAAAATTTTATGGAATAAGGTTGGCTTTATATGGATTTTGTTTTTTTTTATAAGAAAAGCCTGAAATAAGGGACTGTTAACGTAGAAATATTAATAAATGTGCACAAGATCTCATAAATAATTCCAGGTTTAAAACTCTTAGCTATCTGACTCAAAATACATCCTCTTATAAATCCAAATATGGAGGACTCAATATTTTGATTCCTCCTTGGTGGCTGAAGTGGTAGATTGTAGAGTTATGCAACATCTTCAAAGCCATGTGTTACTGCTATTCAGCTGTCATCCAATGAATATTTAGAGTAACTATTAAAAGCCAAGTACTATGCTGTTTGCTAATTATGTAAAAGTGAAAATAACATACATGGGCACCTGGAAGGCTCATTTGGTTAAGCAGCTGCCTTCGGCTCAGGTCATGATCCCAGAGTCCTAGGATCGAGTCCTGCATCAGGCTTCCAGCTTCATGGAGAGTCTGCTTCTCCCTCTGAGCTTCTCCCCCTCATGCTCTCTCTCACTTTCTTTTTTTCTCTCTCTCAAATAAATAAATATAATCTTAAAAACAGAGAAAATAACATATATGATCTCTTATTTCTAAGAAACATCATAAAAGTTAACTCGTGGGGCACCTGGGTGGCTCAGTTGGTTAAGTGTCTGCCTTCAGCTTCATGATTCCAGAGTCCTGGGATCAAACCCACTGGGCTCCCTGCTCAGCAGAGAGGCTGCTTCTCTCTCTCCCTCTGCTTGCTGCTCTGCTTACTTGTGTTCTCTATCTCTCTGTCAAATAAATAAATAAAATCTTTTAAAAAAGATTTAAAAAAAAGTTAACTCATTAAAAATGAACTATGAGTGGTGATAAGTATACTCTGAGAAAAACAAGCCAAAGGCTGAAATTGAGAATGCTGTTTGGGGAAAGATTGGGTATTATCTCAATAAGGTGACACTTAAGTGGAAGGATTAGTGGAGCTGGCTGTGTGAAGAGTTAAGGTGAGACATTTCTTCAAGGCAGAGAGAACAGCATGTGCAAAGGCCCTAGGCCAAAAAGAATTGGATTTAATGCAGGAACAAAAGAGAGTTAGTGTGACTGAAGCACAGGAAGGACAGGAGTGAGGCCTGACATGGAGTTGAGAAACAAGCAGAACCCAGTTCACAGGGACATTATTCTTTAGTGGGTGGAAATTCAATCAGCAGTGAGAGAAAAATGATGAGGTCTGAGCTGAGAAAGGAATAGAGATAGGGTTTCCCTGTAGCTGAATCATACTGATTTCCATGGTTTGAAGACCAATGGACCTGTACTACCAAGCTTACAGAGACACTTTATTTCTCCTCACTGAAGCTCTGTCCTTCAACACTTCCCAGGAGGCTTGTGTCCTTCCTAAATTCTCTCCAAGAAATTCTGTTGTAGATTTTTTAGGATTTTCCATAGAAACAATTATGTAGTCTGCAAGTAGAGATAGTTTCTCTTTTTTCTTCTCTATATATAAACTATTTACTTTTCTTGCATTATTGCAATCTCTAGTTCTCTCTATGTAGTTTTGAACACAAGTGGTGAGTGGTGAGGGTGGGCATCTTTGTATTTCAGATGTAAGGGAAAATAATTTCAGATACCATCAAGAAATGATATGTGGTTGTCCCAAGATTTTTCTTGGTTTCCAAGGTTTTCCAAAGATGCCTTATATTATATTAACGAAGTCTCCATCCATTCTCATTTTGATGAAAGTGTATAATATAAACTTTATATCATGAATTAGTGATAAATTTTGTTAAGTGTTCTTCTACATCTATTGATCATATTGTTTTCCCTCCTTTATAATGTTATATTAATTTAGTAATCTTAGGATAAATCCTACTTGACATGATTTATTATACATCATTAAGCTTGATTTTTTAAAAATTTGCTCAGGATTTTTTTACATTAGTTTTTCGTAAAGAATATAATTTAAAATTTTTATGAAGTTTTTGGCAGGATTTAATATTAGGGTTGTGCTGTTCTCATAAGGTGAGTTGAGAGGTGTTTCCTCTTCCTCTGTTTTCTGAGTTTGTGTAAGATTGGTGCTATTTTCCAAGAGGTGGTTCTTCAAAAGAATTAATGAAATTGATAAACCCCCTAGCCAGAGTTATCAAAATAAAAGAGAAAGGACTCAAATAGATAAAATAACAAATAAAAGAGGAGAGAACACAACCAACACCACAGAAATATAAAAAAAAATTATATAAGAATACTATGAAAAATTATGTGCCATCAAATTGGGAAATCTGAAAAAAAATGGACAAATTCCTAGAAACAAACTACCAAAACTGAAGCAGGAAGAAACGGAAAATTTGATCAAACCCGTAACCAGCAAAGAAATTGAAACAATAATCAAAAATCTCCCAACAAACAAAAGTTCTGGGCCGCATGGTTACCAGGGAAATTCTACCAAACATTTTATTTTTAGATTTTATTTATTTATTTGACACAGAGAGGGAGGACACAAGCAGGTGGAGCAGCAGGCAGAGGGAGATGGAGAAGCAGACTCCCCATGGAGCAGGGAGCCCAGTGGGGCTCTATCCCAGGACCCTGGGATCATGACCTGAGTTGAAGGCAACCACTTACCCAACTGAGCCACTCAGGCACTCCTCTACCAAACATTTAAAGAAGAGTTAATACCTTTCTTCTCAAACTGTTCCAAGAAACTGAAGTGGAAGGAAAACTTCCAGACTCATTCCACAAAGTCAGAATTACTTTGATTCCAAAACTAGACAAAGACCCCACTGAAAAGGAGAATTAACAGGCCAATATCCTTGATGAACATAGATGCAAAAATTCTCAATAGAATACTAGCAAATTGAATTCAACAGTGCATTAATAGAATTATCCACTACCATCAAGTGGGATTTATTCCTGGGCTGCAGGTGTTCAGTATTCACAAATCAATTAGCATGATACACCACATTAATAAAACAAAGGATAAGAACCATATGATCCTGTCAGTAGATGCAGAAAAAAAATTGACAAAATACAGCATCCATACTTGATAAAAAAAACAAAGAAACAAAACAAAACAAAACCTCAACAAAGTAGGAATAGATGGAACATACCTCATCATAAAGGTCATATATGAAAGACCCGCAGCTAATATCATCCTCAATGGGGAAAAACTGAGAGCCTTTCCCCTACAGTCAGGAATAAGACAAGGATGTCCATTCTCACCATTACTATTTAACACAGTACTGGAAGTCTTAGTTTTAGCAGTCATCCAGATTAGCAAGGAAAAAGTCAGACTTCCACTATTTGCAAATGACATTATACTCTATGTAGAAAACCTGAAAGTTTCAAACAAATATTGCTAGAACTAATAACATGAATTCAGCGAAGTTGCAGGATATAAAATCAATGTACAGAAATCTGTTGCATTTCTATACATCATAACAAAGCAGCAGAAAAAGAAATTGTAGAATCAATCCCATTTACAGTTGCAGCAAAAACAATAAGATACTTATGAATAAATCTAAAGAGGTAAAAGATCTGTACTCTGAAAACTACAGGACACTTTATGAAAGAAATTGAAGAGAACACAAAGAAATTGGAAAGGCATTCCATGATTGTGGATTGGAAGAACAAACATCATTAAATATCTATACTACCAAAAGTCTTCTACACATTTAACTCAATCCCTAACAAAATACCACCAGGATTTTTCACAGAGTTAGAATAAACAATCCTAAAATTTGTATGGAATGACAGAAGACCCTGAATATCCAAAGGAATCCTGAAAAAGAAAAACAAAACTAGAAGCATCACAATTCTGTATTTCAAGCTATATTACAAAGCTGTAGTCATCAAGACAGCATGGTACTGGCATAAAAACAGTAACATAGATCAGTGGAATGGAATAGAGAACCCAGAAGTGGACACACAAATCTATGGTCCTCTAATCTTCAACAAAGCAGGAAAGAATATCCAGTGGAAAAAAAGACAGTCTCTTCAACAAATGGTGTTGGGAAAACTGGATAGTCACATACAGAAGAATGAAACTGGGCCACTTTCTTATACCATACACAAAGATAAATTCAAAATGGATGAAAGACCCAAATGTGAGACAGGAATCCATCAAAATCCTAGAAGAAAACACAGGCAGAAATCTCTTTGACCTCAACCTAGCAAATTCTTACTAGACACATTGCTGGAGGCAAAGGAAGCAAAAGCAAAAATGTACTCTTGGGACTTCGTCAAGATAAAAAGCTTCTGCACAGTGAAGAAAATAATCAACAAAACTAAAAGGCAGCCTACATAATGGGAGAAGATATTTGCAAATGACGTATCAGATAAAGGGTTAGTATCCAAAATCTCTGAAGAACTTAGCAAACACAAAACCCCCCAAATAAATAATCCAGTTAAGAAATAGGCAGAGGACACAAATAGGCAACTTTTCAAAGAAGGCATTCAGATGGCTAACAGACACATGAAAAAATGCTCAACATCACTTATCATAAAGGAAATAGAAATCAAAACCACAATGAGATACCACCTCATACCTGTCAGAATGGCTAAAATTAACAACACAAGGAACAACAGGTGTTGGGGAGGGTGCCGGGTTAGGAGAACCATCCTGCACTGTTGGTGGGAATGCAAACTGGTGCAGCCACTGTGGAGAACAGTGTGAAGGTTCCTCAAAAAATTAAAAATAAGAACTACCCCACAATCCAGCAATTGAACTACTAGTATTTACCCAAAGGGTACAAACACAGATTTCAAGAGGTACATGCACCTGATGTTTGTAACAGCATTATCAATATCCAGACCATGGAGAGAGCCCAAATGTCAGTTGACTGATGAATGGCTAAAGAAGAGGTGGTATATGTGCGTGTGTGTCTGTGTGTGTGTATGTATGTATGAATATGTGTGTGTGTGTATATACATATATATATATATGTATATATATATATAAAATGGAATCTTACTCAGGCATCAAAAAAAATTAAATCTAGGGGTTCTTGGGTGGCTCACTTGGTTAAGCATCCAACTCTTGGTTTTGGCTTAAGTCATGATCTTAGCGTGATGAGATCAAGCTCCATGTCAGGCTCCACACTCAGCACAGAATCAGCCGCACTTTTTCTCTCTTTCCCTTTGCCCCTCCCTCTGCTTCTATTCACTCACTCTCTCATAAATAAATAAATAAATACATACATCTTAAAAAAAGAATGAAATCTTGCCATTTGCAATGACATGCATAGAGCTAGAATGTATTAAGCTGAGTGAAATAAGTCAGCCAGGGAAAGACAAACACTATATGATACCACACATATGTGGAATTTAGGAAAACCGATGAACACATAAGAAAAAAAAAAAAAGAGAGGGAAAGAAACCATAAGAGAGTCTTAATGATAGAGAACAAACTGAACATTGATGGAGGAAGTGGGTAGGGGATGGGCTAGATGAGTGATGGGGATTAAGGAGGGTATTTATTATGATGAGCACTGGGTGTCATATATAAGTGATGAATCACTCAATTCTACTCCTGAAACCAGTATTACACTGTATGTTAACTAACTAAAATTTAAATCAAAAGAAGACTGGTGTTATTTCTTCCTTCATTGTTTGATAGAATTTACTAGTCAAACCATCTGGGCCTCAAATTATCTTTATGAGAAGATTTTTTATAAGTAAGTTAATATATTTAACTGATGCTAGGGTTTTCCGAATGTTTCTGTTTCATTTTGTGTCAGTTTTGATATGTTGTATTTTTCAAGAAATTTTTCATTTCATAGTTTCTTAAATTTTATGTATAAAGTTCAGTATTCTTTAAAAACTAGTGAAGAACTCTTTTATTCTTAATATTGATCATTTGTGTTTGTTTTCTCTCTTACTCAGTTTTTAAAAACTAATAGTATTTTTTTCATCTTCACAAAGAAAAATCTTTTGGTTTTATGTTCTCTATTTTGTGCTCTTTAAAAATTGATTTTGCCTCCTTTTTTTTAAAGTTACTATGTGTTTGTTTTATTTTTTCCTATCTCCTAGGCTATTAAAACACTGATGTGGAATCTTTCTTCTTTTCTAAAGCAAGCATTTAAAATATAAAATTCCTGTGAATCACTGTATCACCTATACTCCTAAATTGCGACATTTTATTTTGCATTTATTATTTAGTTCAAAATATTTTAAAATTTTCTTGTGGTATCTTTTATAATCCATGGATTATTTGGATGTGTGTTATTTAATTCCCAGGTGTTTGGGAATATTCCAGAAAATTTTCTGTTGATTTCCAATTTAATTCTGTTGGGGTCAGAGAACACAGCTTTTAATTTTTTTTTTTTAAAGATTTTACTTACCGGATGCCTGGGTGGCTCAGTTGGTTAAGCAGCTGCCTTCCGCTCAGGTCATGATCCCAGCGTCCTGGGATGGAGTCCCATATCAGGCTCCTTGCTCGGCAGGGAACCTGCTTCTCCCTCTGCCTCTGCTGGCCATTCTGTCTGCCTGTGCTTGCTCTCTTTCCCTCTCTCTCTCTCTGATAAATAAATAAAATCTTAAAAAAAAAAAAGATTTTACTTATTTATTTGACAAAGAGAGAGAGATCAAAAGTAGGCAGAGAGAGGGGGAAGCAGACTTCCCGCTGAGCAGAGAGCCTGACCCAGGCCTTGATCCCAGGACCCTGAAATCATGACCTGAGCCAAAGTCAGAGGCTTAATCCACTAAGCCACACAGGTACTCCAGCTTTTAAATTTATTAGAATTGTTTTGTCTTAGCATATGATCTGAGTGTTGGTGACTATATCAAGCACACTTGAAAAGAATGTTTATTCTACAATTGCCAAGTACAGTGTTTTATAAATATCAGTTAGGCCAAGCTAGTTGATAGTGTTGTTCAGATTTTCAGTGGATTTTTTTCCTTGTTGTATCCATTCTTGAGAAATGATGCTTAAATCTCCAGCTATGATTGTGTAATTAGCTGTTTTTTCCTTGAATTCTGTCATTTGTTGCTTTGTGAATTTTTAAACTCTGTATTTAGGCAAGTACACATTTAAGACTTTCATATCTTTTTGATACGTTGATCCTTTAATCATTATGCAAAGTTCCTCTTAATTTCTAGTACTGCTCTTTGCCTTGAGTAATATTGATATTAATATAAGATCTATTATTCTTATGTTTACTGTTAGCATATTTTGTCCTTTTGCATCTCATTTACTTTTAATTACTCTGTCTTCTTATTTGAAGTGTGTATCTTGTAAATATTTAGATCTTGTATTTTATTAGTTTTTATAATCCTTGTCTTATCCGGAATGTTTAGTCTGTTAGTGTACAATGTGATACTGGTATGGTTGGGTTAAATTCTATTATTTCGCTATTCACTTTCTCTGTTTTTTGTTCTGTTAATCTTTCCTTTCTCCATTTGGGTGATTTGATTATATTTTATAATTCATTTTACTTCAGTTATTGACTTTTTAGCTGTATATCATATTTTTTTGTGGTGGTGCTTGGGGTTACTTTACACATTGTTAACTTTGTACAATCTCCTTAGAGTTAATATTATACTACTTCACCTGAGATGTAGAACCCTTGCAACTACATAGGTCAATATCGTTTTTCTTTATGGTATCTCTATTTACTCTTATGTGTATTACATATGTACTAAGTATAAAGCTTCTAAGACAATGTAAATGTTAAAAAGTTCTAACTATTTTAGGGAAAATAAGCATTAAAAATCATTTTTCTATTTTTTCAAGTATTTACCATTAATTTACCATTAAAAAATAAATATTTTATATATATATATATTTTTTTCTTCATTCTCTCCTGAAGGTTTGAATTTCCATCTAGTATTATGTCCTTTTGGCTGAAGAACTTCCTTTGCCTTTATTGGAGTTCATTTCTTTTAGAAATAAATTCTCTTTATTTTTGCTTTATTTTTGAAGGTATTTTGTCTAGACCTAGATTTATGCATATGGTTTCTTTCTTTCTGTCTTTTAATGATTATATTCCACTCTCTTCTTCCATTGCTTTTAGTAAGAAGTCATCAACAAATAATTAATCATCATTTTCTTATGGTTAATAGGGAATAATATATAGTTATATAGTTACTCTGACAAAATGTGTATTTTATATATATACATATATAAGAACTATAGTTAGTCTTTTCCTCCTCTGGCTACTTCCAAAGTTGTTTCTTTATTTTTCAAGTTTTACCAGTTTGACTGTAATGTACTTAGGTATGTTTTTCTTCATTTTTATTATTCTTGGGATTCATTGAGCTTCTTGAATCTATAAGCTCTTATCTTTCTCCAGAGTTGGGTTGTGGCAGTCATTATCTCTCCACCTCCTTTGTCCCAGTCTCTCTTTTCTCCTTGGGAAATCTGATTTCTTGTTAGAATTTTTGATATTACCTTATTTGGCCCCTGAGCCTTTAATTTATTTCCTTCATCCTTTTTTCTCTGTTATTTATATTGGATAATTTCTCTGGCTCTACCATTGAATTTAATGACTCTGTCCACTGTCATTTCTATTCTGCTCTTAAGCCTATTAAACTTTCCCCCCACCCCACCCCATACTGCCTTTGTCAGTCTTAAAATGTCCAATTTAGTGGTTTCTTCTTCTTGGTTAAGATTTATTGTTTCATTTCTTATGTCCATATTTCTTTTATGCTAACATGACCAATTATAATAACTGCTTTAAAATCCTTGTCTGCTTATTTTAGTATCTTGGTCATCCAAGGGTTAGTCTCTGTTTCCTGAAGGCAGGGTCAGCAAACTTTTACTGTAAATGGCCAGATAGTGAGGAGTTTACTTCCTAGAGGCCTCACATAGTCTGTGCTTTACATTCTTCTTCTTCTTCTTCTTCTTCTTTTTAAACAAACTCTTTAAAAACGTTAAAACCATTCTTAGCTACTAAGGCATACAGAAACAGGCCAAAGGCTAGATTTGGCTCATGGACCATACTTTGCTGACCCCTCCTCCAGAGAACGGATTGTATTTTCCTGTTTCTTTGTGTGTCAAGTATTTTTGGATTATACCTAGGGAATTGTGATATTTAGTTGTAAAACTCTAGATTACATTGTAGTCTTCTGTAGAATGTTATTTATTCAGTTTGGGGAAGCTGGGTTTATCTGGCAATTAACTTGGTTGGGCTCAAATGATCTTTTTGTTGGTAGTTCAAACCTCTGTTCAGTTCATTTGTTCATAATTTAGGTGCTTACAGTCTTCCATGTGCATTTAAAATTTAGGATGTAGCCAGAGATTTGAGGTAGAATCTATACACAGAATTCAGGGCTCTGCCTCTCTTCTTTCTGGAATTTTTCCTTCACTTTTCCAGCTGTTGTGGGGTGTTCTATGTACATCCTATCCCCTAATTTTGTAGTTTAAAAAGGTTGCAGAATTTCTCTTAGTGAAGAGGCTGAGGTCTTCCATCAGGCTAAAAGCCAACAAAGGCATCTTGTGTCAACAAATGCATTTCTTAGATTCGGCTTTTCTCCAGAATATTCCTGCTTTTTTATTGTTTTCTGGTGTCTGTTATTAATCACCCAGTGTTGTTGTTGTTTGCATTATTTTCTGAAGTTTGTATTTGTTATCTCCTGGAGGATAATTCTGATAGGACCTCATTCAGCTATAACCATAAACAAAGTTGACATATATTTAATATTATATATCATTTTAAATATGTTATATAGAAGTTTAACAAATGATTTGGTTAAATAATTTCAAAAAGCCTTCACATTCGCAGTTCAGAATCATTTTCTGAATCACTTTTTGACTTATTTGTGGATGTCTGTTTTTTTTTTAAATAATCTCATCTCTTATATCTCCAAAAACATTGGTGATGCAATGTTTTTTTAAACAGTCCTCTTCTATTGTCTCCAGTGTTTTCTTTCTAGCTAATAATAAACATGCTATAAGCTTTGATGAGGTACTTTTTCACTTCTGTTTTCAATCTTACAAGAGGTTGACTACCTGTAAGTAGAAGACATTCAGACAACAATCCTTATTTATATTTCTTCCTAAAATGGTCTTTAATGGTCTATCAGTTGAAACATTTAAGGGATGCTGTTGTCCAGTAATACAAAGGAGTAAGTACTAAGTTTACATATGTATAGGAAATGACAACTCAAAATTGTTACCTGGCTAATAACAACTGTGAAATGACAGGGATTATGAAGCACATCCCAATTTCAGAGACATTAAAATATGAAAAAGTATGCATCTTATAACTGATTAAATGTGAAATTTTAGAAATAGTGCAGTTGGCTTTTCTAACCCTGTATACTCCCAGAGCTCTGAACTTGCTCCCTTCCTTTTGATTTCCACTTATAAACCAGCCAGTCCTTCACTGAGATCCTCTATCATAATACCTTGTTAAGGGTAGTCAACATTAGGTAACGCCCACCACCAATATGACTCAGCTAGTTACAGCATACATCACTCCTGCCCATAGTTCATTGGCTGGAATTCAGTCCTATGGCTAATCCCAATTATAATGGAGGTCAAGAAAGATAGTATAGAGCTGGGCTCAGGTTGTGGAAGCAGGTGAAGAAATGCCCTCAGAGGTTAACATTTGCCTAGGTAACACTGCAAGTAAATACCAGAGCTGGTACTCTGACATCTTTAGAGCTCAGCTTTGTCCTATGTAAGACGAGAATATTAATAATAGTCCCTATACCATACATCTGTCATAAAGATTATATGATATGCTGTGATACCTAAAGGAGACTCTGCTCCAACACCAGCACTTAGTAAGTCCTGCATGATATTAACTCAGTTTGACTCAGATCACTGCAATTTTTTCAGTACATTGTTTTTTTAAAATATTTTTTTCAATTTATTTATTTTCAGAAAAACAGTATTCATTATTTTTTCACCACACCCAGTGTTCCATGCAATCCGTGCCCTCTATAAGTCTGCTCTTCTCTTGCCATACCACTGATTAGGAAAGACTGTTATGGGCCGGGCACTGTGGTTGTTTCTTATGCACATTTGGTCAGTTACTCCTAACAATCATATAACATGGGTTTTATGACTAACTGAATTTTACAGATAAGAAATGTGATTTAGCAAGGTTAAGCATTCAGATTTCCCTTCTTTCTCATTAGCTTGATATGTCTTCAAAGCCCAACTCAATTCCTTCTTTCCTTATGGAACTTCCCCTGATTAGTCCATCCCTGGCTGACCTCCAAGGGACTATGGACACACCCACACACAGACACACACACAGACACACACACACACACACACACACACGGTACTTAGCTCCTTTACCTTGCATAATACCTGGCACTATACTGGCTGCTTAAAGGACTAAAAAAATATTTTCAATATCTGTCATTTTATTAATGAGTCAAAATAGGATTTAGAATATACTGCCTCCATTTTATTGTAATCCTTCTAAAACACAAATCTCATGTTATTCTCCTAAGTCCTTCAGTAGCACACCATAATCTACAGGTGAAAACCCAGCCTATGTTTCTTGTTGTAAAAGACTCTCTGTGACCTCATCTCTGCCAATCACATCGGCCTCCTCTCTCGCTACCTCTGTCTGATTAATGTAATCCAGCTAAATGAAACTAGTGTAATTAACATGGCACCCATCCCTTTGTTCTTGCTGCTCATTAGCCTCTTACGTCCTCTTTCCTGCTCTTCACCACATAACTGATTCTTCAGGACTCAGTGGAGGACTTATCTCTATGAAACCTCCAGTGTTATTCCCAGGTGTGACAGAGTACTCCTCCCTCCATGCCTCACTCCATCTCTTGCAGAATTTTATCATAGCACCTAGAAAATTTTATTGTACTTGTTTGTTTAAACATTTGTTTCTTTCTCTAGACTATAAAGATAGGAACTCACGCATTTCTGTAACATTAGTGCCTAGCATCCTTCTTAACAAATAGTTTAATCAATCAGTTTTTATCAATTGATGAGTTTATTTTTGCTGTACTCGTTGTCTCTGCCCCGCAGTTTGGATACCCTATTCTACAGCTTACCTGCCATTCAGACAGAACTCCTGTGGATTCTCAGCCCCAGCCTAGAATGTCTTCACCTGTCATCTGCATAGATTCTTTCTGTCTTGAGTTCACCATAGATCCTCCCATCCCTTACTGTGCAGAGGAGAATTTACAGCTCTACTGTGCCTAATACAACGCTCTCACTTGCTGGCATGCCACCTCTGTGTCAGTCAGGCTCACTGCCCGCCATCTGCAACATTCACAGAAACCTCCACGCAGGTACTCAGCCTTACCTGCCCTTCTCACCTTCTTCCGATCTTACACGACTCCGACTCCATCTCTTAAGCTCTCTTTGTGTAGTTTTTTTTCCTAAAGAGTTGTTAACATTTGTATAGCACTTGATAATTTATAAAGATGGTTCTATCTAATCCCCGAAGCAGTCTTGTGAGTTATTATGGTGATCATCCCAATTATGGAGATAAATACCTTCCTTATAGTGCCAGGCAATGTAGCATGGATAGTAGGGGGTCTCAGAAGAGGAGCTTAACGTGAATTTAATGAACATTTGTGGACCACTAAAATAGGAAAGTCACTGGGCTTTTAGCATGCTGTAGGTGGAGAGGTGATTAAATTACAGTCCTTGTGCTCAGAGAGCAAATGGTGGGTAGAAAATAAAAATAAAAAATGGAAAAAAAAATGCTAGTAGCAACAACAACAACAACAATGTGGTTTTTTATTTTTGAGTGCCTGCTCTGCTCAGACATTTTAGTACATTTAATATATTTAATTTATTTTCATCCTCACAATAATCCTGGGAGGTAAGCATTGTCATACCATTTTCATGGATAAGGAGACTGTTTGAGAGATTTAGTGATTTGCCCAAACTTGCACAGCTAGTGGTGGCAGAGATGAACTTTTAAGCTCTGACGACCTGACCCCAGAGTGCCTGCTCTTTCCGCTGTACCACACTGCCTCTTGGATGCAAATTGCTAGTACAGTGGAAACTGAGTGATGAAGGAGAGCAGAGACTAGAAAGTTTGACACTGGTTAAAACTAGAGAAGAATCTGTTTTTTGGATTGGAGCTTGACATATGGGTAACATTATGTAAGAGAGATTTTTGGGGGGAAAGTACTCAGGTGATAAAAAATGCCTTAGCTATAGCCTTGTGTATGGGAGAAGAAGTGATTAATAAAATATGAAGTGAGTCTGGAAAGGCAGGTGTAGGGCAGTCCAGTTTAGAGGATGGACAGACTTCAGATTCACTGGGAAAGTAGAATCAGCCAGACTAGGGGCTGATTGAGTCTTAAGCAATGTTATGGGCTGACCTGTATCTGCCCCAGATTCATATGTTGAAGTTCTAATCCCCACTATCTCAGAATGTGACTGTATTTGGAGATGGAGTCTTTAAGGAGGTAATCAAGTTTACATGGGGGCATTATGGCAGATCCTAATCTAATCTGACTGGTGTCCCTTTAAGAAGGGGAAATGAGGACACAGCCAGAGGGATAGCCATGTGAGGACACAGGGAGAAAGCATCCATCTGCAAACCAAGGTGAGAGGCCTCAAAAGAAACCACCCCTGCCAACATCTTGATCTCAGAATTCTAGCCTCCAGAATGGTGAGAAAATAAATTTCTGTTGTTTAAATATTTAAGCCCCCTGGTCTGTGGTATTTGGTTGTGACCACGCCAGCAAACCAATACAAGGAGAGATGGAGAGAAGAGGGTTCCCTATCTGTGTATTTATAAGAGAGTAGGTGGTTGTGAAAGAAAAGACAATGAGCTTTGTTAAAGGATAAATATTTGTTAACTGATCTCTTCATTGATGAGGCGTGCAGATTGGCCAGTTCCAGGAACCCAGGTGAGGCAATTTCTTAAACTGCCGGCAAAGTAGAATTTCATGTGTGACATGGCATCATGGACCTGGCCTGATCTGTGTTCCTCCTTCACTCTGACCAGATTGAGAAGGAGATTTCATTGCTGTAATGTCAGCTCAAGGTTGAAATATGACTTGGCCCTTCACCTCCCTCAGTGTTTTAATAAAGGTGCTAGGGCTGATCAGAGATTGGAATCATGCTTAGCAGACCTGCGGCTGCTTTTAACTCTGCAGAAGTAATTGAGATTTATGAACTCCTTATTAGCTCCTTAAAACAAAATGAGGAACTTGAAATTCCCATCTGTCAAGATTAAGGAGGGAAGAATTTATTTTTGCCCTTAAAATCTTACTTTAATGAAAGTGATTCCTTTTCACCTTTCCCCTTTTATATCACTTGGGAGCAATACCCCTTTGAAGAGATAAGAGAGGTTAGGAGTAGAAAAATGGATAGCCTGAACCCTTATTTTCAATTCCATAAATATGTTGAGCATTCATTCTGTGCCAGAAATCCTGTCAGGCTCTAGGGATACAAAGATGAATAAAACAGGTGTCCGATCTAAGTTCTGTGAAAACTTCTCCTGACTTAAGTACATTGTATTTTGCACCTAATGTGTGTCAAGAGATTTATAGCATTTTCTCACTTCATCTTCAAAATTATTCTTCAAGGTCATTTTAAAGAAAAATTCACTAGATTGCCCAAGGTCAAACAGTGATCCTCATGATTTCATCCTGGTGCTGATTCTGAATTTCTAGAAGACTGAACTGCTCTTTGGCTCAGCCATCATTGAGACATCTAGTCAAAC
Organism: Mustela putorius furo; assembly: GCF_011764305.1. Classification (NCBI taxonomy): domain Eukaryota; kingdom Metazoa; phylum Chordata; class Mammalia; order Carnivora; family Mustelidae; genus Mustela; species Mustela putorius. The sequence continues at coordinate 1,820,965 of NW_025421485.1, forward strand.
CAGGCCAGTGCTGGCTACCTAGAGGAAGCCAGCAGTGTTGGGATTTCAGCTGGGGAATTTGGTGCCTGGTCAGATCTGCAGACTGGTATGTGCATGTGTCTGTGCTTAGGTGTGTGTGTGTGCGTGCGTGTGTGCGTGTGTGTGTGTGTGTGTGTGTGTTTAGATTTTTCTCCACACTCTTATTGCAGTGGGTTGTGGTCTGGCTTGTGCAGTTTTTCCCTAGAGTCTATTTTGTGAAATATAATTGAAATCGAAACGCCAGTGATTTTTAATCATACTTCCAATTTATATCTCATGTAACCATATGCCAGTGTTCTCGGAGTGTTACAGGGATATGAATTATGCTGAAATTGGATTAGGCAAATACACATTTTCCTTAAAAAATAGATACCCAGAACAGTAATTTAATTCCACCAACTCTAAAGATTCTCTCAGAAATACCCTGTGTATCTTATCAGCAGCTCATTGTGAATTTTCTTCTGGGCTACTTTCTCTGCCTTTTCATTTTCTTCCAGAATCCACAGTATTTAACAAACATTAGCAACTGTAGGAAGTCCATTTGTATCAAAAGCATCACTAAATGTAAGGAAATCAGGTTTTCAGAGGATCCATTAAATCCCTTCTTCTATTCTTCATTTTGGGGAAAGCAATTAAGAACCTTTCCTCTTCAAATAGATCCTGGAAGCTATAGTGTAACTAGAGTGTTTAAATAGTTTTTAGACCAAAGCTTCAGATCCTTCTTGGCTATGAGACAGGCATTATCTTCTTGTTCTGTAGTAGCTTTATGGTTTGCTGAGGACCCTACTGTGAGCAAACAACCCTGAAAGGCTGCTTAGTCTGGGCTGTTGTCACTCTTTACATTCTGTTGGAATGATTTCTCACTGCTAATGAAGGCAGAGGCTTAAGTATATAAAGGGAAAAGAAATAAGATTGAGTAAGAGCAAAGATTCTTCCTCTGACTTTCACATTATTTCAGAGAGGACATTATGGGGTAGTTACAACTGTGGTTTGTGGTACTACAATTATGGTACCATATGGCCTGGGTTTGTATCTCTGTCCTACTCTTTCCCAACTGTGACCTTGGCCAACCGATTTAAATTCTTTGTGTCTCAGATACCTTGAAATGGTGCTGAGGGTTAAATGAACTCATATGTATGAGGTGTTTAGAATAATGCCTTGTACATAATATGTATGAAACAACTGCTTTCTATATATTTGATTTATTTCTATTTATTTTTGCTCCATTTCATTGACTGTAATTGGGTGTGGTAGGCAAAAGAATGGCTCCCTCAAGATCCTGATTCTTGGAACCCGAGAATGTTACCTTACATAGCAAAAGAGATTTTGTGAATGGGATTAAACTAAGGATTTTGAGGTGGGGATGTTATCTTGGATTCTCTGGTTGGACCTGATATAATCCTATCCATAAGGGAAAGAAGGAGGCAGGCAGTTCAGTCATGAAGAGGTGCACAGAGGGAAGCAGAGGTGAGAGTTCTATGATTGCTGACCTTGAAGATGGGAGAGAGGAACAGTCAGGAAATCTTTAAACACTGGAGAAAGCAAGTAAACATCTTCTGTTCTGAGCCTAACACAGCCCTACCCATGCTCTGATTTCATGAGACTTCTGATGTGCTGAACTGTGAGATAATCAATCAGAAAGTGTTGGTTGAGCCACTAACTCTGTGGTAATCTGTTACAGCATCTCCAGGAAAGGAACGATGACGTTCAGGGGTTCAGATTGCCTCCAACATGAAACACAAGTTTGTAGCTGGAAGTCCAAGTGCCCTCACAGTGCAACTCCTGGGCCACGTTTTCTGTTGCTCCCACACGTGAGTTCTGATTTCTGGGATTTATTTTCTCTAAGTTGCCTCTGCCTTGTACACCACATACACGTTTTCTCTTTGTCAGCATATGCCAAAGTCCATTAAATTTTTAAAGTGTTTTTTCTATGACTGAAGCGTCAACTTAACTATTATTGGGTGATTGTCTACCTTAATCTCATAAAAATATTGTTTCCAGTCATTAGAGTTAAGTTGTTGACTACCTTAGGGAAATTTCTTTTACTTTCTCAACTTATTTTTCTTTACTTCTATTCAGTTCCACCTATTTTTGTCCTAGTTGTGGCCAGGAAGTATCTAGATCTTGATTCTGAGATCTTGATGGCCAGATCTCACAGAGAGTTTAGTTTAAAAATTTGTGCATATAACTTACTAAAGGAAGAACTGGATGAAACAGTACTTTTTTGTTATGATTATTATTCAACATTTCCCTTTTTATATTGATTTTTCCTGTAAAATTCCTCTATATTTTGGACAAAAAAACAAGGTACTTAAAACAGCTTGTGGTAGAGCAGTCTCTTTATGATTGAGATTCAAAAGTTTAAAAAAAGTCTTAGGAGCCTAGGGAAGTGAGTCATCCTCCTGGGTGAATAGAAGTGAAAGTTTTTTTTATGTAAATGCAGGTTTTTTTTTTTTTAAATGAGGAATTGAAATGTACAAGGCATATTTTTAAATCATATGCTTCAGAAGCTGAGAGCTCTGGAAATCTATGTCCATTTTTGTCATGCAAATTCTGTAAATGGGCTTAAAGGTCCTGATTTGGTAGTCAGGACTCCCATGTGTACACGGCAAGACCCATCAAAATGCTAGAGGAAACTTGTTTCTGGGCAAAGCAGGAAACAAAGAGGTGAGAAGAGATGCGTGATGGGCTTCGGGACCACTGTGAAGATCCAGCGTGGCAAGTGCTCTGGGGTGCTCTGACGCAGGAAACAGTTTGAGATTTTCACTTGGAATCGGTCTTTTCATTCTCTGGTATTTTAAAATCTGTTGCTTGTATTTCTTAAATACTTTGATGCTTTTCAAGTCCCTACATTTTCAAAAGGGAGATACTAGTTTGGACTCTTTTGTAGTCAGTTCATTCAATTCTAGGGTATTATTCCTCTAAGTGACTTTTCAAAATCAAATTCTTGAGTGATGGCATGTTTTGGACAATGGCCAGAAGCAGACCTTAATTTTGTTCTTCTATTTAGGAGAAATCATCTTGATTATTGGCAAGTGGGTCCAAGACGTGGCCAAGACATAGTTTGAATTTTTCCTTTTATTAATGTTGAGCTGTAGATCTGAGCTATAGCTTAAAACTCTTCAAGATTTATTTAAGATCAAACAATCTAATTTCCTTCCCAAAATAGGAATCTTCTCTGAGAATTAAAGTATAATATGATATCCTTGTGTTTCTTAGATTTATTGTCTGGAGATTTTTGACTATCTAAGGAGAGCTATAAAGTCCCTCCCCTGAAGAACTTTTGCGTTCCTACACATAATTTTAAGGGATTCATAGGCTCTTGGGGTTTCTTTGGTCGCAAGTGGAGGACTTCTTGTATTCACATCCCTACGATGTGGTCCTTGACCACACGTTCCCTTCCCATTCTTTCTCCAGTGAGAAAGAACCTAAGGCGTCCTCAGAGAGCTCATTCTGGTCTCCTTCTACTTCCTAAAATGTTCCTCTTATCTAATTGAAATGTACCTCCCTTCAATTCTACCAGAGGTCCTTTTGCTACTTTCTGAATTCCTACAGAATAACCATTTGTCTTCCCTATGACATCTCTTCACATACTTGACAGCAGAGTCAGCAGTCAAACCTGGATTTCACTTTACATTTATTAGGAGTTTGTCCAGTCCTCATTTTTTCTGGCATCCAACTTGTCTCACTAACCCTGCTATCCTGCCACAGAAAGGATTTGCAAATGCTGTGTCTGAGTTTGACAAGCTGGGAGAAGGTAGGCCATAGGGTTTGATCGTCTTTGTGAAAAGAAAAAGTTTGCTGAGGTCTTGAAACTTAAGATAAGCAGTGATCTGATTTCTATGGAAGATGTTCCAAGGGAACCTCCTAAGGATTGTGGGTTGGCACAGCTACAATTTGTAAACTAGGATTTCTCGGGGGTGAAGACAAAATTCTGACAACAGCCATGTTAAAGGTGAAACGCAGAATACACTGCAGTGTATCTTTAAGCATTCTTACAGATACACATATCAAATGGCAGACATGCCACTGGGCCCATGAAAGACTAAAAAAGGCAGCTTTTGAAGGCAAAGGAAAGGAGCATTTTATATCCGAGATAGATAAGTTTTAAAACCAGGCAGCATGATACAGTGTTCACATTCCCGCTCTATTCCTTAGTACCTCTGTGAAAAGAATAAGTTTCTTCACTTTTCATACCCTCAATGGCTGCCTCAAGAATAATAAAGCAAAAAGGGGTGATAATATTATGAGTTTCTAAGGAGATAGTTACATGGTCTACATTAAATAATGAATATTAATCACCATAGAGTTACTGATATTTGGAGGGGGGCATAGACACGGTTGCATTTCCTCCCTGCCTTCCTCAGGTTAAAGCATTACTCTTTCCAAAGGGCTATGCCACATATTCCTCCATTTGGTCCATACATAGGTCTTTGAAATTAAAATTCCCCCAGAGACAGGAAGATAAAATAAAATCCAAAATGTCAAAGCCAAATCACCATATGCCAGGTTTATAGAAGAGGGATGAGAACTGGATCTTGGAGTCTTGAATGGATCAGTGAAATGAGACACACGAAAAAGAGTCAGAATGGCTCCCACTCTGGCCCATGAAGGAGTGAACACTGGGAATTGCTCTTTCACCATAAACAACAGAAAAACTGGTAAAATGTATAAAAAATTGCTTCAAGACACTGGATAACAGGCTGTGCAGGATGGTGTGATCTCTGAGAAGAGGGAAATAAGTCAAGTGAGCCCCATGATTACCCCATTTTCTACCTGGAGGCAGCTTCCAAATCCTAGCCTATGGAAGAAGAGCCCAAGCAGAGCCCTCAGTTTCCCTGATTTGGCAGAGATGGAATGCCCAGCCAACTGGAATTTGGGAGGCACAGTTACTAGAGAGAAAGGGGCTACAAAAGTCTGTGGGGTTATCCCCTCAAATTTCAGTCAGAGTATTGATGTATACATGCATGTGATCAAACTCCACAAGGCCAAACCACCCTTAGGGCTCATGGAGGGCTGGAAATAATTCCGATTCTCAGCAGCTGAGGAGGGGAAGATACCTCATCAATCACAGAGAAGTGGATAAAGTCCTCAGAAGGGCATAACCTTAGTACTTAATACAGCCTTAGTTACTTAGACTAGAGGCCATTCTAGACATGCCCTAAGAAACTTCACAAACAAGCTTTGAGAGCATCAGTCTGATCCCAAGTCATGTGGCAGACACACATTCTAGCACCTGGCAAGCTAAAGTCTGTATGTGATATACAATCATAAATTATTTGACATTCCCAAAGAAAGAGGGGATTATTGTGATGACAGAGTGAATTACATGACATTTTCTTGAGAAAGATAAGTTGCCATGCTATGAGTCTCCACTGTTTCCATACCAATGGGAGACAGCCAGCTGTGTGTGTGTGTGTGTGATGGTACATGCATGGGACAACTTGATAGAGTTTGAAAGAACTCCCTGAAGTTGAGAGACTGGAAAACAAGGGCCCTGGGCAGTAAGATAATGGAAGCTGTCTTGTACTCCACAGAGTCAAAGCAATAGATGTGTGAATGTTTCCTATGAATCAGACATGGTGATATTAGAGAGAGAGCTATCATATGTCATTTTGGTTTCTGTCAAATGAACTACCCTAGAAAGCCAGGGTCTGGGAAGCTGAGCATGAAGTTGCATGTCCAGGTCAAAGAATGGTTTGGTGAGGGTTCTCCACCATGAGATTTCCCATTAAAAGAGGAAGATTAATCTTGGAGCCTCAGCCAGACCAGAAAGGAGGAAGCCACTTGTCATGTAAGAAATTTTTATTACCCATTTCTTCTCCCACTACCAGCTTGCACCCTGGCAAGTTGGAAGGAGCGGTGAGCTAGTAGGGAATGGGGTGGGATTCATGGGAAAAACACGGGCCCTGTTATTCTTTCTTCCTTCGAGAGAGGCTACCATAGGTCTTAGCCTGGAGGAGGAGGAAGCAAAATCCAATTTTTGACTAGTGTCTTGAACTAGATGCAGTCTAATTTCTGAATGAAGCTGGGCTTTGATTTAAAGTGAGAGAATCTATCATCTCTGAGAAAGCTAGAAAAGGCTTGGGATCTGCTCAGTTTCTTTCTAATAATCAGAGGAAGATGAATTTTATTAAATATAGTTTAAAGGTGAGGTAGGAGGCAAGTGAAAGGTACACACAACTATGGTCAATAAACCAGTTATACTTCCTAAAAAAAGATCTATGACCATCAGTTTCTATTGTAACTTGTTTAGATAAAGTTAGTTATTGATATATTTGTAAAAGATGACCACTCAGTTGTGTTGATGCTAATACTTACTACGTACATTCTGAATCTTACTGTGAGTGATGTTCTAAATCTTACCATGAATTATGTTCTAAATCTAAATCTTAGATCTTGCATTCTAACAGGAAAGACAATCTTGTAAACAAATATATGGAATATCTGTGACATATGTAACAATTGAATGTTATCTAGAGAAACTGATTTTATTTTTGCCCCACAAAGTGATACTCTTCATTATAATAAGTAACTAAACCTTGCATTGGGAGAAGGATGAGACAAATGTGATTTTTGTTTGTTCATTTTTAAGAAGCTTAATAACTTCTCCCTTGGTGGTAAGGAGAGCTAGTCCTTGGGGATGAAACAAAGCTAAGTGCACACAAATGCCAGGGCCCGGTGACAGGGAAGAAGTTGCTTCTCCCTTAATGTTGAGTAAACTCTAGAGCTCTTGGGCAGGTAAAGAGGGCAGGTAAGGTTGCGAAAATCTCTAGTGGAAGGCAATGGGTTTTCCTGAAGGAAGAGACCTGAGTGGTTAGTGAGAAAAATACAAGTGGTGTCATTATATTTGCACCCCAGTCCGGGAGAGAAAGAGATAGCTAGCATTTCCCATAGACTGGAGGTTGGGAAGGCTTCTAAAATACTGTACAATCAGAATAAGCAGCAGCTGACTACATGCTCTTTGAAGGCAGGGCCTGTACTTGTCCTAGAGCCAAGAGTGGTAGCCAGTGGCCATAACATGAATGTAAGGGCTTCAGGTTTTATACCATGTGTGATAGGAAAACATGGAGCGTTTTGAGCAGAAGAGAAGCCCAATCAGATTTATGCTTTAAAAACAATATTAAAAAAATCCTGCCTGCTAAGTCATTGAATGTTGGGAGGAAGGGAAAACCAATTATGGGTCTATTGGAGGATTCTAGGTAGAAGATGATTGTGCCTTGGACTGGGAATATAGTTATATAGAGTTATGGAGGGATGAGGAGTAGTGGATTGGGCTGTGTTTTAAAGGTAGTTCCCATTGGGATTTGTTGTTGGATTACATATGGAGAATGAGAGGAAAACAAAAACAAAAACAAAAACAAAAACAAAGCTGTTAGACTGAGCAGTGGGCAAATGAAGAGACTGTTGACCGTAACTGGGAAATACTAGGGAATCAGCAGGTTTGGAGGGGAAATTAAATGATTCTTTTGCTTAACAAAATGGTTTTAGGATGACAATTATATAAACACTGGGGACAGAAATTTGATATATGAATCCTGAGTTCAGAGGAGAAAGCTGGTTGAAGATACAAGATTGGAGTTGCCAGCATATTGGAAAAATGATTTAAAGCCATGATTCTGGATGAGGTCACCTAAGAAATGTGAATAGATTGAAAATAGAAGATCAAGAGAGATAAGCTCTGGAGCACCCAGCCGCTGGAGAGCAGTATGATAAAGAAGAATCAGCAACCAGTGGGACAATTGGGCAGACATGGACCGGGAACATATTTCGTCTAGAAAGTCAATGAATGAGCTGGATATGAAAGCCTAATAGGAATGGTTTCGAGGGAGATTAGAGACAGAACAGGCAAAGGGGAGCAGAAAAATAAGGATATAGATGGAATCAAAGATTCTTTTATGATAGGAGATCTTCCAGGATGCTTATATGTATATGAGGATAAGCCAGCAAAGACAGAAAAATATGATGGTGTAGAAGAAAAATTGGGAATCACAGAAGGAATATCCTTCAGTTGATGAGAAGGGATGTGATTAAGTGCTGGAGGAAGGGATGGCCCAAGGATAGGAGCTAGACAGCACGTCCGCTATCGCAGGAGGGAAGGGAGTGCATGTGGCTGAGACTGGGCTGAGATGTCAGCACTGTGCCCTGTTGGGACAATTCAGGTTGTTCACAGCTGTTGTCTATGCAGATGCATCAATGCTCAAGCTGTGCCATTGTTAAAATTCTGAGAAATCATACTTAGGTATGGATATTGACTAGGCTTATACATTCGGTGGTAGGAGAATGTAGACACTTCATGAAATGATTCTAGTTTTTTAGTGAAATAAGAAGTAAATATCAGCAGCTGAGAGGGAGGAAAGAATAAAATGTTTTGAGGTCTGAGGAAGAAAGATAAGGTATGCAACAGTGACCCTGAAGAATAAGAGAGCAAATGGAAACATATGTGTATTAGGGGGCAGCCTGGAAGGCCCAATTGATGTTTGTGATAATAAACTTAGATTGAGATTGATCAGTATGCTTTTTTTTCTCATCCAGTTTTGTTTAGCTGTTTGAATGTGAGTATAAAGGAGGGTTAGGTTTAATCAGAGTTTTTATGCTGCCAGGTTAGAGAAGGAAGTCAAAGAGAGGTCAGGCTTTATACAAGAGAACTACAACGATAGACCATAAATCAAAGCCGGAAGTGAAGACATGACCATGTGAGGATGTGAGAAGGTATAAAGGTCAACTGCTAGTGCCATGGGGCTTTTGGAGTCAGGCTACTAGTGTGTGTGTGTGTGTGTGTGTGTGTGTTGGAAGGAGATATGTGGACAAAGATAGGGATGGGTAAAATAGAAATGTTGGAAGAATGGAAGAAGTTATGTTATCAACAACGGCAAGGTCTAAGGGTGTAGCAGTGAGAGTGAGTGATAAATGAAGTCCAATGAGTTTTGAGGTAAGAAATGGAGAGACCTGGGCGCCTGAGTGGCTCAGTGGGTTAAGCTGCTGCCTTCGGCTCGGGTCATGATCTCAGAGTCCTGGGATTGAGTCCCACATCGGGCTCCCTGTTCAGCAGAGAGCCTGCTTCCCTCTCTCTCTCTCTGCCTGCCTCTCCGTCTGCTTGTGATTTCTCTCTGTCAAATAAATAAATAAAAAATCTTAAAAAAAAAAAAAAAAGAAATGGAGAGACCTGTGTATTGTTTAATATGATAAATGATAAATGAAGTTGAATGTGTTTTGGAGGTAAGAAATTGAGAGACTCGTGTATTGATTTGATCATCTCCCCAGATTTTGAAATGACCATGAATGAATATACGAATAGAGGTGGAGAATCAGAGAGTGACCTGGAAGTCTTCCGTGGATGAAAGGGAGCAATGTGGAGCCCATGGGTGACCTCACAGGGATGTATAGCAGATGAGAGAATTTGCATCAAAGTTGCTGAGGGCTTTTAGACAAGATGAAGGAACCATCTTGCATGTCATATAACCAGCCTCTCTGCAACTACCTGACAAAAACTGTTTCTCTCCGTCACCTTTCCAGGCCTTGCCTCCCCATTGTTACACAGGTTATTTGTGCATTTGATCATTTGTTCAAAAAATTTACTGGACCATTTTATGCTACATCTTGTGGAGATTAATAAACCCAAGCCTTCCAAGCCCTCCCTGCAGTGGACACTGTTTGTGATGTTGACAAGCTCTGTCATGTGCAAAATGATTTACAGAACACTTTCACAGCTATCTGTTCTTCTGAGTGCTATGCTACAACTTCGGAAAGAGTTCAGAGAATCTGACTTTTCCAAGACAAGCTATGAATCTGGGATTCACTTCTGGGGTCCCAGTGTCCTAACCACTGCCCTTTTAACCACATTATTTTTTCAGTATATCTGATTATCTGACTTGATGTGTGTTTTATGGAAATAGACTTCCACCCTATGTGTCTGCCTTTTCCCTATGCTTTCTTATGGCAAAAGCCCAAGAAACAAGTTCAGCCTAAGGAAGTCTTTGGAGAGAAGTAGAAGGAAAAAAAATCTGCTCAATCAGATGGATTTAGTGAGATAATACGTGAAAAAGTTCGTGAACTGATAATGTATTATAAAACTGTAAGGTGGATTTTTTTTTTTTTTTTTTAATGGACAGCTTGATAGTATGGAGGTTAGAAAAACTTCAGCCGGTCTGGGTGGCTTGCAGCCAGTCTCTCTCTGGATATCTTTTCTTGGCTCCTGCATCTGTAAAATGGCATCTATAATACATTCTCTGTAGGATTGTTGTGTGGCTCCAATGAGATAGTAGAAAAGAATATCTTTTTAAAATTGAGAACTGTCATCTCAAAAATGGACTTTGTATTTCTGCACTTTGGGAGAAATAACCCCCAGACTGTCACACCCGTTGGGGTACAAATGATGAGAATGTTGGGGAGGAGCTTTCAAAGCGGGACCTTCGGGATGGCTGCAGATATACTATGTTGCTCGCCATCTGCAGAATTATTATTTTATTTATTATTTCCTCCTGGAAACTGCTGGTTAGTGCTGAGAGATGCATAACTGAAGGCGCAGGTTATACCTGCAGGGATCTTCACTACAGCTTCTGGAATAGTCCTTGAGGAATGATCTGCACTATGTCCCATGTTCTCTCTTCTCTCCACTCCATAAACCCATTTATGCAAAGAGGTAAGTGACTGATAAGGACTCAAGATTGGCTTTGTTCATAGAGTATCTGTGTCTGCACTTCAAGGTGGCGCAGAGCCTTGATTTAATCATTGCATTTCTAAAGGTAGATTTGAATTCAAAGGGGATTAAAGTTGGAGGAGGCATTCTAAAGGGATTTGGGGGAGAAAGAAGAGGCTCCTAGGAGCCCTTCAAACCATATCATGGATCCTCTCTCTGCATTCACCCTGTCTCCATCACCCAGCACGGGACTGGATATGTAGTAGACTCTCAGCAAACACTGTTGTTCATTGATCTAAAGAAAAGAATGTTTCCAGAACCATTGACAAGCAGCTTGATAGCATTCAAGACACAATTCAAATTATAGCCTGCATAATAGGTCACTGTTGCATTTGTGTCCTGTATCCCATTACGAAGGAGTCTTATTTTCTTTTGTAAATGACTTGAACATCTTCAGCTCATCTCTACAGCATATTTCACCTTTGAGAGTCTTCTATACTTACTGTCTTTTTCTTTATTTGCCTTCTTTATTTTTTATTTTATTATTTTTTTCTTTCTTCATGACTGAGTACAGACCACCCAAGACATTGAGGCAGGGTGCTGGAGAGCAGTTTTCATTTTTCTGCATTTCCTCCTTTGGAGGATAAATTTAACTTCCCCTTCCGAATACTGTGCTGTACACGGTTGGGCTTTGTATTTCTGCTGAAAACTATGAGTCATTTTTCATAAAAAGGGATTGTCAAAAGTGCCTGATTCATAATATAACAACAGCAAAACCAGAAAAAGCCCCAAACTGAATGAGCTCAAAATTTTCAGATGTTCTACAAAGAGAGGGGGTAGGGAATCACTGTCTTGGGGGAAGTCACTTGGCTTTTTAGGGTCTTGGTTGTTTTGATTTAAAATTAGGAGGATAATAGCAGTAAAATAGCTGTATAGCCAACCTCACGAACCATCTCCTGGTTATTGGGTGACACTCTTTGCAGGTGTTGCATTATCTTTCTGCTGTATCTGAAGTTTTATAAATATATTAGGCTATTAGTACAGTCTACTTTATCTTATAGGCTATTCAAATTCTTGTACTTCAAAAATAAATCATTTTTTAGAAAAGAAGTTCATATATATAGTATTAAAATTGGGATGTTTTAAAATATCCATAGAATAATATCAAATAATGTAGACAATTTAATAAAACCTCCAGACCAGATCCACTTCTGACTGTCCTGGGCAATTATGTTTCTATTGGGAATGTGTTATTTTTAGGGAGGGGTAGATTGAGTTGAGCTTTCCATCTACCGAATGCATTGAAGTGAACACTGTGTGAGAATTACTTAGAACAAACGGGAACAATCATGTGCCATGTGAGCTAGAAACTCACACAACTCTTTATCTGTGTGAAAGTAGATGACCGAGGGAATGTGCTTCACCAACTGAATATTTTTTGACATAGTCAGATCATAAGGAGAATTCATCTGATCTGAATTCCACTGATCCTACAAAGGTTTCACACCAAAGAATACGAATGTAGTGACTAACTTTGGTCATAGCAGGTAACTCTTATGGTATATTAAAAACAACAGAGATAGGGTTTGGGAATAAGCATACCTTATAAAGTTACTGAATATAAAATATATTATTATAGCAAAATTGTATTTTATATGAATCCACGAGTTATTTATCTAATCTCTATTGTCCCACCTTTCTCTGCAGTAGACCCCCTCATGTTATATAGAGCAGCAGTGTATTCAAGTAAAATGTCTTCTCTCTGAGTCGGCCCCTTAAAGAGTTTTCCAGAAGTCCCGCTCACCTAAAGATATGTTTCTCTGGCTACAAAGAAAGCCAGGAAATACAGTTTTTTTTTTTTTTTTTTTTTTTTTTTTTTTTTTTTTTTTTAGCTCAAATACTAAGAACCAGAGAATAGAGAAATCACACAGCCTAATGTTTCATTTTAGACTTTGAGTAAAAGGGGCTTCCTTTCCTGGATTTCTTTGTAGCTAGAGAAGGGTGATGTGATGTGCCTGATGCTAGTGGGATAGGGCTTTTGGCCTTACCCTCTTCTTATTCTTCCTGCTTGAAATCCAGATATAGTAGCTGGAGCCATCTGCTACCATGGAAAGTCCTTGAGGATGAAAAGGCATGTTGATAAATATGGCAGCCTAAAGAGAGAGAGACCCAGCATCTCTGAGAATGGCCAGCAGCCTTAGCAGTCACAGATTGCCTGAGTCTCTACTTATTTTATAGATTTCCATCTTGTTTAATCAGTGTCCCATAAGGTTTTCTTGTTAAATGCAGCCAAACTAATCTGAACTGATATATTACTATACATATGAAGAGTAAGAGGAAAGATAAAAAAGTTAAATAATTCTAATAAATTTATGTTAAAAAAGGTACATGGAAGATCTTAGAAGAATACTCTGCTTCTGTTCTCAGAGGAAGCAAAGAAAACTTACCCAAAGTAGCTTTCCATGGTGCTGCATTTGGGATGATGGGAACTTCAAAGTAATATGTTTATTTGCCATTTACTGTTTTCACTGTTTACTCTTTCTTTGGGAACTTCTTGGGTAGGAAGGGTTGTAATAGATGGAATAAAAGAGTTTATGTTCCAACCCAATGCCATCTTGATAACATAGCTTAAATGATTGAGTACCCATTGGATTCATTATTGAGTACCCATTGGATAGAATACATACATTATTGAGTATCCATTGGATAGAAACTCAGATACAGTGACCTTGCAAGGTGAGGGTTATGATCCATAATTTTCGTTTCAAAGATATTCAGAGATATTCAGAAATATCGTTTCGTTTCAAAGATATTCAAAGATATTCAAAGATATTCAGAAATTTTAAGTACATTGCTCCTGGTCATGATGGTAATGAATAAGACCTGGAGTAAAACCAGAGAAAACTAGTTATCACAATACATCATTGAAAGACAGACAAACAAACCTATCACTCAATACATAACCACTATAGGCCCTACTGCTGCCCATGTGTATTACTATACTATATACTACCATAACTACTATATTACATAACTACTATATCAGGCACTGTGTTTTCTCCCAGTGATTTTTTTTTTTCAACCCTTACAACATTGTAGATAAGAGAGACTGAAGCTACTACAGATTAAGTGATACTATTAAAGCCAGGTGGCCATTATGTGGGAGAGCTGTGATTCAAATCCAGTCTTGGTAGCTCTAAAATTTGTACTATTTCCACTAAAAAGAAGGGTCTTATAAGAATCTAAGCAGCATACCCCTTGAGGACCAGGGACTAGGATCTTAAAATGGAGGCTGAGATCCAGACATTGTAATTGCGGCAGAGCACTCTGGTCAGATAAAGAGAACAAGTTCACCGGCATGGGGCATGGAGTCCAATGGGCAGAACTGGAGCTGGCTGCATTCTCTTTGTCTGGTATTATTGTGCAAAGCGGCTTCAGTTAGAGAAGTAGAAGAGAGGGGCTTAGCTTCTCTATTGGTGATTGATGTTACAAGGACACTGCAGAGGTGGTCCCCTGAGTTTAGAAATCCTAGACAGGAAAGACCCTGAGGTCCAGAGCAAGGTTGCACTCCTCTGGTCTCAACAAGCTGCGTTTAGGAAGAGGACCTTTTTTTTTTTTTTTAAGATTTTATTTATTTATTTGACAGAGAGAGATCACAAGTAGGCAGAGAGGCAGGCAGAGAGAGAGGAGGAAGCAGGCTCCCTGCTGAGCAGAGAGCCCGATGCGGGACTCGATCCCAGGACCCTGAGATCATGACCTGAGCCGAAGGCAGCGGCTTAACCCACTGAGCCACCCAGGCACCCAGGAAGAGGACCATTTTTGAGCCACTCTCCCACCCAGTCGTTCACTAACCATCCTGATTTCCAGTCTTGGCATTGAAAGACCCATGTCCTGGGAAATCCCTCAGTCTTGAGCAAACTGGACAGCTGGTCACCCTAATGGACAATGTCTCATAATTCTGGAGGGTGGACATTTGAGATCGATGTGTCAGTAGGGCTGATTTCTTCTTGGACTTGTAAAAAAGAATCTGTTCCCTGACTCTCCTCTAGCATTTAGTAGTTTGCTGGCAATCTTTAGCATTACCTGGATTGGAGATGTATCATCTGATTTGTCTTCACGTGGTGCTCTCGTTGTATGCATGTCTGTCTCTGTGTCCAAATTTTCCCCTTTTATAAGGGCACCAGTCATACTGGATTAGGGCCCATACTAGGACCCTCATTTCACTTAATCAGTTACAAAGACACTATTTCTAAATAAGGTCACATTCACAGGTACTGAGGGGTTAGGACTTTAACATCCTTTGAGGGGACACAATTCAATCCAAGACAACCAGCACAAATAGGGCTACTCTGTCAGCCTGAGTTTTGGATTGAAAATATTGTGGTGCAGAGTCACATGGTGTGTATGTAGGTGAGAAGGAAATCTGTGTTGTTATAAGCCACATCATCTGTTGCTGCAGCAGAACAAAAAACAACTCCATGGTGTGGCTGTGAAAACGAAATCAGACAAGATACACGAGAGAGCTTTGAGACTTGCATCTATCCCTACGTGGAAATGAAAGTGGTGCGGACAGTCTTTCCCATTTGCAGGCCACTTTGTAATGGAATTTCATCTTGTGGTATTGAGATCCCCAACATCCAGCTGGAAAAACACTGAACTTTAAGGGAGAAGGTCTTTTTGACCTTGCCTCCAGTGGTGCCTGACTCAGGCTCTCCCTTCTTGATCTCGGGGTTCAGTTTCCCCATCTGTAAAATGAGGGATCTGAAACTTTTTTATGACTTCAAAGGCCCTTCCAACTCTGATCTTGTGTGCCTCCCTCACATTTGCCACTATTTGCTGGATGGCTTAGATCTCTCTGGTTTGGTCCCGAAGCACTTAGCTGCCAAATGTGTGGCTTTGGAGGCATGTTGCTTCTGGAAGGGCAGCTGTGTCTGAATAGCTAATGGGTTTAATCAAAGAGGCAGCAAATACTGCTTCATGAAGATATGACTGTGTCAAAGAAAAGAGTTATTTCAGAAACCTCCCTCCCAGGAAATGAATGGCATTGTCTGCCTGTGTCAAAAATGGCTGCAGCATGCCCGCCATAGTGACTGGGATTTCTTTGAGGGACAGGGGGCTCTGGAAGAAGTGGCCAAGTGTGATTTGCCTCAGAAAAAAAGCCCTACATTGCTCAGCCCACAGGGGAGAAATTTCAGCTCTGATGCTAACGACCTTAATGTCCTTGGGCAGCTCACTTTCTGGGAGCTGCAGTTTGCTCCTCTGAAAAATGGAACTGAAATCAGAACGTCTTGAGATCATAGGAGTTCAAGGTCACGGAATGGTTTTAAAAGTTTGCCTGAATTTGCAAATGCTATTTTAAAAGAGTACATGGTAAAATGAAGAGTGAGACTTTGGAGTAAGATATGGGTTTTAATTTCAGCTTTCCCACTTCTCTGGGCAAACAACTTAACCCCTCAGAGCTCAAGTTTACTCATCTATAAAATGGGGATAATTAAACCTACTCCACAGGGCTTTTGGGAGGGTGAAATGAGATTACATAAATCCAACAGAGCTCTCTCTACATATCCAACTGATACCCATTTTTATGTTTTATTGACTTTTGATAGACTTGAAAGTACTGTATAAAATTAAAATCACAAAGACATTTTTGACATCTTCTAGTGCATCACTTTACCAATGAAATAACTTAGATACGGAGGGAAATCAAATATCTTGCCTGAGGTCATACAGCTAGTAAGTTATATGAGTGGAACTAGAAACCGCATTTCCTGATACCCCTTCTGGTACCTCTTTCTACTTCCTTACACTTCCAGGGAATATATTTCAATCCAAAAATATAGTCTCAAAGGAGTATATCACATACCAAAATGCAAATTCGGAAGCCCTTGACCCGACCTTCGCCTCACATCCCTTTGCCATGTCTATCCAGTGTAAGTGAATTAAAAGGAAGCAGACAATATAAGTTAGAACTCCACAGTTGTGCTGATCATTTATCTTGGCTCTGGTTTTAATCTTGATGAATAATGTGTATTTGTCATGCTGTAAATATTTTGGAACTTGTTTGTTTTCCTTCATATTTGACTTTTTACCTTTCGGATGTTGCACGTTGCTGAAATACAGGGTAGCAGGCAGGTCAGGGTGGGGTGCAGAGCTCATGATAGAGACTTCCTGTGAGGAGCCTTCACACATCATTTTGTACTCTCCTTTCCCATCACCACTTATACCCCAGTGCAACTCCCCCTGCCCTGCAAGTCTATCTCCTAAAACTTCATGTCCTTTTCTGGGGCATACCAGAAACCACTAAGGGAGTCACTGATGATCTGAATGGCAGTTATTAGGAAATCATGCTCATGGGCCCTCTTTCTCTCCTGGCGTATGCAGCTGGCTCATGATAACAGATCCCCCACTCTTGGAAGCTCAAGGAGATGCCTATCATTTATTCCACTTTACCATCTCATCTCCAGAGGAGAAGAGATTGATTGATCCCCGCTGGAAATAGGCCCTTGAAGATCCATAGCCCCTCTTTTGCTCGTAGGACAGATGTATCCCCAGCTTCTGTTCCACGTATTAAGTCATTAATGCAAGTTCTGCCCCTGGTGTGGGAATCCCTCAATGCCCCAAGACTGTAGGTGACAGTAAATGCAATTTTTTGTTTTGTTTTTCAAAGATTTTATTTATGTATTTGACACAGAGAGAGAGAGATCCCAAGGAGGCAGAGAAGCAGGCAGAGAGAGAGGGGGAAGCAGGCTCCCAACTGAGCAGAGAGCCCCACATGGGGCTTGATGCCAGAACCCTGAGACCATGACCTGAGCCTAAGGCAGAGGCTTAACTCACTGAGCCACGCAGGTGCCCCGAGAGAATGTCGCGCTGGGCAGGGGTCGGCAGAGGGAACAGAGGATGAAGCACATTTGGCTCTCATCCAAGCCAGCTGCAGCTTTGTTGGTCCACATCTTCCTCACTCAAGCTCACATTTTCATCTTGACTCCTATGTGTTTCTCAAATAGTTCTAAAGCACTTTCACATGATTCTCTGTTGAGGATTGTTTCTCATTCAGAATTGGCTGAAATGTCCTCTCTTATTTCTTTGGCCTTCATTGCCAAAGGAACTGGTCTGCAAACTTTCTAATGCTCTATGCCTGGCACCAGGCTTTCCATCGATCTACCCGTGTTTTTGGCATGTTTTGCTCTGCAAATTATTCTATATATTCACAGAACCCATTCTCCAAGGAGGCTCTGGTCTAGATGGATAGGGAGAATAGGCAAATTCAATAAAGCTAATTTTCCAGAAATAAGAAGTCACAGTGGATACAGGGAGATGGCATGCGAGTGCTGTGAAAATTAAAATATGAAAGAGCTAGGGCTAGATGGGTCCTAGGATGTATCATCTTACCAGGCCCGGTTGCATCTGAGGTATAGGTGGGCCCAGGGTTATTTCAAAGGAATGATTACAAAAGTTTGAGGCCAATCTTGTCCTCTTTTGCTATTTTTGCTATCTTTGTGAAATTAAGCATAGAATTTACACTCTCAGTCTTTAATATTTTATCTGTTATCTGATGCTTAATATTTCATCATTGTCAAATGATGCAAATCCCTACATACCACACTGGGTCTGAAATGGTGGCCTGAAATAATATAAAAACAAATACTTTGGAAAATCCCAGAAAAGTATACAATTTTCAGAATTAATCATTGTTCTTATTTGAAGTATTATAAAGCATTTGGAAAAATATATTCCAAATTTTTACAAAGCTATATATTATTATTATTTTATTATCATGTAACAAATTCAGTTTTAGAGAATTACTTTCTACATTTTCATAGCACTGGACCGGTAAGATGACATTGTTCTTATCCATTATTTAATTTGATCTAGTTGACATGTAGAAGGCTTAATGATCTGGACAGAATGGTAGGAGCATCTCTCCTAGTAATTTCCTTAGGGATGGGCAGGGTCCACTCAGCACAACGGACAAGACATGGAAACTAAGTCATCTGCCATTCTGTGTTGAGTGGAACACCAGGCACCAATTCCCAATGCCTGAGGAGAATTCCCACCACATGGAGGATAGCAAAGATCCTCACCGTGGCAGCCATTAGGAATTTAAGTCCACATTTCTTCCTCCTGCGTCTTTGTATTGGAAGTGACCAAGGAAAACAAAGTGCAGTCACAAACTGAGTGGAACGAGCTTTACCCACATGGGAAAGAGCTAGAGCCAGATCAGCTTTGGCAATGGGGGTTGGTCCCCCATGGTCAGCAGGTCCCCCCAGGAAGGCAATACATGGCATCTAGCTTGCATATATCCCTCTCACAATGCAATGGAAGGAGCTCTCTGCTTACGCTATAAAGTGTGGGCTACTGGAAGCAGGGTGGTGGTCAGGGCCACTGATGCGCATGTTTAACCAGAACAAAAGAACACTGGTTGAGCCTGCAACAAGGAAAGATAGCCCCAGGCAAGGTGATAAGCCTGGCACAGACAGTGTGGGCTCTTTATCTCTTGGCTCTTCCAGACCCAAGGCCCATTCTTTTGTGTCTGAGTGAAGGGCAAAAGACTGTGTATGAGACTGTCTTTTCTAACACTCGGATAATGCAGACTGCACTGCACACCCCTATCTGCCTTAGCATGTGGGCGCTTATAGAGTGGGTGTGAGGAATGGAAGAGCAGAGATTATGGGTCCCCAAGTCAATCTTGGATTGAGCCTTTGTCTCCCTTGCAGAGTGTGGAGAACAAATATGCTTGCCCATGACTGGGTCTTAACCACTCCCTCTCAATTCTTTTTTAAAGGCCTGACCTCAGGGTTTAGGGGTAATAATATTATAGCAGCAGGGTATACTCGAGCAAGTCATAACTACATTGCTCTTAAACTTTGACAAGAAAACACTGGGGGTGTTACTGCCTGTTAGCCCAGTAGGGCATGGTAACACTAGGAGTTAATAGTACAGCATAACAAAGTAAAGAGATACTAATAAAAAGTTACTTAAAAGGGCTGTCTAAATGGGGTGTCTGGGTGGTACAGTCAGCGGAGCCTCCAACCCTTAGTTTCTCCTCGGGTCATGATCTTGAGGTCTTGAGATCGAGGCCCCTGTTGAGCCCTCATCCAGCTCTGTGCTCAGCAGGGAGTCTGCTAGAGGTTCTCTCTCTCTCTGCCTGCTCCCCTCGCTTATTCTCTCTCTCATATAAATAAATCTTATAAAAAAAGTACTGTCTAAATAATTCCTATGCTTGAATGGATATAAGTATAGGTGCATATTAGAAACCTTGTAAAAATAGCACAAAGGGAAAGATAGAGAATGGAACCAAAGCTGTACTCATAGTGAAGTCAATAATATTGACAATTTAATTGTTTCAAAGATCCAAATGCTTTAGTGGAGCATGAAATTTGGGGAATTTTAGTAAGTACAGGAACAGTAACATTGAAGAAATTATAGGGGAGAAAAGGCAATGATAAGGAGAAAGGACTTAATTTAGAAAATGAAAGGTAAAATTGGTAAATTCAAAACACAGTTTTACAAATTTAGACTAAGAGTAAATCATAGAAAGCTCTATGCTAACACATTTGATCATCTCATTTTAATACAAGCTAATTTTCTGTGAAAATGTGAATAACTAAAAGTGATTCCAGAAGAGTGAAAAACCTGAATAAACCATGGAATTGAAAAAAAATTGGAAAATTCATGCCTCTAAGTGATGCCAGGCTTGGACAGTTTTACATATTTTATCTTTTCATGGAATAATTCGTATGCTATTAAAATTATTCCAAAGCAAGGGAAAGACAGAAATAGTTACAAATTTATTTCACTAAAACCTGACAATGACTGCACAGAAAAGGGAGCCAGAATCTCCCCCTGCAATTCTGAAAAATAGATGGGGGAGGGGGGGTTTTGTATAATGTCCAGAAAATGAAATCTAGAATTGTATTTAATGATTAGTATAGTGTGACTGTATAAGTTTTATTCTTGAGACAAAAAATTATATAAAACGAGTTGTATTATATTAATACATCTTATTGATGTATTAGAGAAGGAACATTTTTAATCATCTGTAAAAGTTCCATGAAGTCATTTAATGAAATGTATCACCCACCCATTCCAGATTAATGAGAGAAAGAAGTAAACATCCAACCATTTGTAGTGAAGTGGGATTATAAAGACACTTCCTAAATGTTACAGAGAATATCAAAATCAAGAATTAATGGAATACTAATGTTGAATAATTGCAGGTATTTCTATTAAATTTAGGAACAAGTCAAACTTTTTTTTAAAGGCCATTATTGTACCTTTTCAAAAAGCTTTAGGCAGTTCAATAATATATGCAGCAGACATAAGAAAAGAGAAGTAAAATGATCATTGGTAGAAGATATATGATTGCTCATATAGTAAACAAAAAAATTAATTATCTAGGATATCCAGGAGAATTAACAACCTATTTAAATGAATGCAAGTTTAGTAATGTGACTGGATTTTAAAAACACAAAGATGAAATGCTTAAAGATACCAGATATGACTATATAGAAATTACTAGGGAGAAAAATAAGATTACAATAGAAAAAATATTACTGACCCTTTAACATATCACAGGAATAACAAGAAATATGGAAGGCCAAATGAAGTAACCAAAAATATTGTCATGAAGGAGACATGAATAATGGAAAGCCATTTTATGTCCTTGGTTGGAGGGAATAAAATAGTTAATTGTAGGTTTAATAATATCCTAAGTTTTAAAATTCAGTGGATTATATTGAAAATTAAGAGTGATTCTAATCTAGAAGAACAGGCACATGGAAAAGGAAGTTTTGAGGTTGGGGGATATCTTGACTATTTTTCCTACTAGATGTTAAAACATATTTGAAAATGACAATGATTAAAACAGCGTGCTATGACTGACTCCTTCAAACGGATGCCACACACAAACTGGCTAATTTGAGGAGAGTTAAATAAAAGGACTGTTTATAAAAGGGTGGGCAGATTTTAGAGAAAGCAGAAAGGAATTATGCAGTACTCCAGGCCAGCAAGGGTGGAGAGTCCTCAGGCCTGAAGGGGAGGGGGGAGGGAGCAGTTATAAAACCAAAGCAGTAGCCAGGAGGGACATGGGACAGGAGCTGAGTCCTTCAGCAGAGGGGCAGACTAACTCTGGTCACATGACCAGGAGGAAGACATGTCAACCCATACTCCATCCGGACTCCTCCTTCCTCTGTCTCCCCAGATATCTCCCAGCCAGGGGCCAGGGAGCAAAGAAGCATGTTGATGCCATCCACAGAGGTCAGCAGATAGGGAAGAGATCAAAGTGGACATAGTGGGATCGAGAGAGCTTATCTTGAATGCCAAGTGAAGATATCACACTAAATGCCAAAATTTACAATGAGCCAAAATACATAGTCTTGAAATAAGACTCTAAAATATTCATTTAATCAGTCAGTCAACAGAAATTCATGAGTGCCCACTCACTGCACATGGTCATTAGTATAAGTCAATAAGAAAAGCAAGATTATTCAATGGATGGCCTGGAAAATTGAGTAGCTCTTTTAAAAAATTAGATCAGTGTCTGTGTACCACTAGGCAAATAGACTCATTTACCACTCACTCCCATTTCTTTCTAGCTTGGCTTCTTGTGCCTTAGAGACTGAGAAGCCCGAACCCACAGGCTGTATAACACAGCAGTTAAGAGCACGGATTCTGGAGCTTTGTCAGCCTGGGTACAAATTCTACCTCTGCCATCCATAAGCTGTTTGGTACTGGATGATTATCTTCTGTGTCTCTGTTTTCTCACATGCAAAATGGGGATTCAATCATTCCTGCCTTGTAGGAGATTGTAAAAATTAGGAAATACTGGTAAAAGCACCCAGAGCAATGTCTGGCATGCAGTAAGTGTGGCATCATGTTAACTACCACTATTTGCATTCTCATGCTCCCTTACAGCTAGCATGTTACCCAGGAGACATAACTATGTGTTGTTGGGAACACAGAAACGGGCATCATGAAGTGGC
Organism: Mustela putorius furo; assembly: GCF_011764305.1. Taxonomy (NCBI): domain Eukaryota; kingdom Metazoa; phylum Chordata; class Mammalia; order Carnivora; family Mustelidae; genus Mustela; species Mustela putorius. Next base: position 1,843,603 of record NW_025421485.1, read on the forward strand.
AGCCTTGCTAAGAAGCTGGGTCTCATGGCAGAGATGCTTGATAGTTCTGGGTTCCCTGTGGGGGGCAGGGGCAGTTCTGCTCTGTAGTCCCCAGCACTCAACAATAGTGAATTTCCCCTCTATGCTCCCATGATGCTGTGATACAACTGGGAATTTTTTTGTCTATCTGTGTTGCTGTCAACTGTTGGCACCCTAGCCCTCCTGATAATTCAGTGAATTAACTTGAACTTCTTAGTAAATCTCTCTCTGCTTTAAGTTGCTCAACTGGATCTGTTGTCTGCCCAGTACATATCATTGCCTCTGGTCAAAATAAAACTATGATAATTGAGTATTTGATTATAGAAAGTAAAGCCATTTAGAAAACAATCAGACAATGAATGTCAGCTCTTACATGACCTCAGCTTAGGGAGGGGGGAACTATAAATATAAAATTATACACTGGAAGAAAATCTGAAGAGAGAAGTTTGACAATAGTTTATATGTTAGAGGTCATAACTAGAATTAAAATACATATTGAAGATCAAGAAGAAGATTTCAATAAATACAACAGTGTATACAATAAATATAACAACTTTTAACACATTAGAGTTTATGTAAAATATAAGGGACAGATTAAAGCAGTAATAAACATGAATCTAAAAGACATGCTCATGGGTTAGAAGAACAAATATTGTTAAAATGTCTATGCTCCCTAGAGCAATCTATATATTTGATGGAATCCCTATCAAAATACCATCAAATTTTTCACTGAGCTGGAATAAATAATCCTAAAATTTGTATGGAACCAGAAAGACCCCCAAATAGCCAAAGGAGTGTTGAAAAACAAAGCTGGTGACATTAGAACCCTAGACTTCAAGCTGTATTACAGGGCTATAATCAACAAGACAGTATGGAACTTGCACAAAAGCAGACACAGAGATCAATGAAACCGAATAGAGAGCCCAGAAATAAATCTTCAACTCTATGGTCAACTAATCTTCAAAAAAGCAGGAAAGAATATGCAATGGAAAAGATAGTTTCTTCAGCAAATGGTGTTGGGAAATTGGATAGTCACACACAGAAGAATTGAACGACCGTTTCCTTACACCTTACACAAAAACAGACTCAAAATGGAAGAAAGATCTCAATGTGATACAGGAATCCATCAAAATACTAGAGGAGAACACAGGCAACAACCTCACTGACCTTGGCCACAGCAACTTCTTGCCAGACACGTCTCCAAAGGCAAAGGGTAACAAAGGCAAAAATGAACCTTTGCGACTTCATCAAGATGAAAAGCTTTTGCACAGCAAAGGCGACAGTTGACAAAACCAAATGACAACCAAAGAAAGGGAGAAGATATTTGCAAATGTTTTATCAGACAAAGGGCTAGTAACCAAGATCTATTAAAGAACTTATCAAACTCACCACCCAAAGAACAAGTACTCCAATCAAGAAATGGGCAAAAGATATGAACAGACATTTTTCCAAAGAAGACATCCAAATGGCCAACAGACACATGAAAAAATGCTCACCACCACTTGTCATCAGGGAAATACAAATCAAAACCATGGTGAGATACCACCTCACACCAGTCAGGATGGCTAAAATTAGCAAGTCAGGAAATTACAGATGTTGGTGAGGCTGTGGAGAAAAAGGAACCTCTTACACTTCTGGTGGAAATGTAAGCTGGTGCAGCCATTCTGGAAAATAGTATGAAGGTTCCTCAAAATGTTGAAAATAGGGGCGCCTGGGTGGCTCAGTGGGTTAAAGCCTCTGCCTTCAGCTCAGGTCATGATCCCAGGGTCCTGGGATAGAGCCCCACATCGGGTTCTCTGCTCAGCAGGGAGCCTTCTTCCCCCACCCCCCTCTGCCTACCTCTCTGCCTACTTGTGATCTCTGTCAAATAAATAAAATCTTCAAAAAAAATGTTGAAAATAGAATACCCTATGACCCAGCAATTGTACTACTAAGTGGTAACCCCTAAGATACAAATGTAGTGATCTGAAGGGGCACCTGCATTCCAGTGTTTATAGCAGAAATGTCCATAATAGCTAAACTATGGGAAGAGCCCAGATTTCCATCAACAGATGAATGGATAAAGAAGATGTGGTATATATATGCAATGGAATACTACTCAGCCCTCAAAAAAATTAAAATCTTGTCATTTGCAATAATGTGGATGGAACTAGAGGGTATTATGCTAAACAAAATAAGTCAGTCAGAGAAAGACAATATGATTTCACTCATATGTGAAATTCAAGAAACAAAACAGGGGGCAGCTGGGTGGCTCAGTGGGTTAAGGCCTCTGCCTTTGGCTCGGGTCATGATCTCAGGGTCCTGGGATCGAGCCCCAAATTGAGCTCTCTGCTCAGTGGAGAGCCTGCTTCCTCCTCTCTCTTTGCCTGCCTCTCTGCCTACTTGTACTCTCTGTCTGTCAAATAGATAAATAAAATCTTTAAAAAAAAAAAGAAAGAAAGAAAAGAAAAGAAAAAAAAGGAGCATGGGAAAAAGAGGAAAAAAATAAGATGAAATCAGAGAGGGAGACAAAGCATAAGAGACTCTTAATTATGAGAAACAAACTGAGGGTTGCTGGAGGGGTGGGGGTGATGGACATTAAGGAGGGTGCTTGATGTAATGAGCACTGGGTATTATATAAGACTGATGAATTACTTACCTCTACCTCTGAAACCAGTAATATGTTATATGTTAACTAATTGAATTTAAATAAAAATTTAAAAATAATTAAAAAATAAAAGACTATCGAATGATTTCTATCAAGATAAACACAATATATAAAATGTATTTATTGGTACCTTAAAGGTGCAACTTAGAGCAACATGTCCTTTTTCTGCTTTGCCAAATTGGCAAAGGGAAATAAAAAAGGATTTATCCTTATCCTGGCAAGGACATAGTCACTCATTCTCTGTTGGTGGGTATATAAATTGATAAAATTATTCTGGAGACAATTTGGTAATATTTACCAAGGCTTTATGCATTGTACTCCTGGCTTTAAAAATAGGCCATTCAGCCATTCTTCAGGCTCTGGCTGGTAGATAGAAAACAGCTCAAAACCAAAATGTATTTCAGGCGGTCACCACAGCCCCTCATAGGACTGTTCTCACTGTGGCTCTCTGCAGCTATCAGAGCTTTCAACACCTACTGTGGATCTGAGAGTTTTGGACCCTCAGATATGCCAAACTGTTCAGATCTCTCCAGTTTTCAGATTAGATTTGACATCTCATCCAATCCTAAATGCCACATGATGCAGTCGCCCCCATTGTCTGCCTCAGTCACAGGATGTCCCCTCCATTTCCGGCAGCCACAGACACAGCTTCATCTTCCATGACGAGCCGGCCACCCAGTGGGCTGAGGATCTCTCCACCCTTCTTTATCCTCCTACTGCTAGGCAAGGAATATTTGAGCAGCTCTCCGTCTTGACCCAAAGTTGAGTGATTTTTGCATGGAGCACTGGGTGTGGTGCATAAACAATGAATGCTGGAACACTGGAAACAAGTAAAATAAAATGGAAAGAAAAGTTGATATATAAACTTTCCAAATAAGCCTAATCAAAGAAGACTCTTACATGCTAAGTGGTGTTTTTTCCTTATTTAATATTATTGTCTGACTGAATCACTTATGAGCGATCTCTTCTTGGCCACTTTCAAAGGGTAATTTTTTTAACTATATTTTCCATACCTTCTTCCTAAGCTTTTTAGGTGATTACCATTCCACACAAATATTTTTTTGATTCCCTCCTGCTCCGGAGAAGGAAATTTTTTTTCCCTTCTCATAAATGAATCCGCGGATTTTGTTAAGTCATTGCTGTAGCAATTTTGAAATTTCCTATCTTCATTTTCTCCAAATTTTGATCAAAATAAGAGTTGTTCTTAAATGGAGAAAATAATGGAATAGGCACTTTTGTAACTTCTCTGTTCCTCACTGTAGCTCCACTTAATACAGGCCATTTTGTAATGGTTAATTCTCTGTAGAAATCAATATGAATTTTGAAGAGATGGTGAATGGGTTAGATTAAATGGTGAGTGCAGGCAGCGGCAAGCGGGCTTCAAGTTCTCATTTTAGCACCTGTGATAGCCTTTCTGAAGGACTATATTGGCTGTCCTAGGGGAGAGGCAGCAGCTGGACATTTATCTGGAGACTACCCAATGTAGAGGTTCAAATAGGAGAAAAATCCCTTACAGATGACTTAACCTTATTTTCCTAATTGCCTAAAAAAATAAGTAAATAACCCAGGGGAAAAAATGTATATCTGGGTAAAATCAGCTTCTTTGAACTATTGTAAAATTCTTACATGTTACAAATCACAATAGCTAGCCCAGATTGGTTTTTATCTAGGTTTTTACTGAGTGAACATAAATATAAGCCATTAAACAATAAAGAGGCAAATAAAGTGATAAAACTAATTTACAGTCAGCCAGACTGTGCAAAACAGGGGTCTGTTCATTATTGCTAGAGAAATGTTACGTTCAGTCAACAAAAGTTTGGCAATTTGTGTGTCACTCACTGTGGGCATTAAGGGTTTTCATAAGATGATTGACAACATATGAGGAAGGAGAGAGCAGGGAGAACTATATTGCAGTTTTTGTTACAGTTGAGATGGGCGTAGAGTGTTATCAGAATGGAGGAGGGTGGGGACCAAGCCTCTGGGGAATTCTGCAACATTTTATAGATGACATTTGAGTTTGGAGGTAGAGCAGGAGGAGTCCATCCAGAGTATAAAAAAAGAAGTTCACTAAGAGGACAGGAATGCGGGAGAGTAGAAATGTCAAGAGCAATGGTAGAGCAGCAAGAAAGGCGTCTTACTGTAGTAAATGGATTGTAGTGGTCCAGCCTCTTAAAGAGCTACTGAGCCAATTAGACACATACAAAATGGACCCAAACACTCTACCCAATAGTGTCATCCTTAGAAGAGTATTTCAAGGAAATAATGCAAAAGAAGAAAAAAACCCAAGATGTGCAAAGCTATTGATAGAAGGTATTTATAATAATAATAATTAGTTATTGGGGCATCTGGGTAGCTCAGTGGGTTAAAGCCTCTGCCTTCAGCTCAGGTCATGATCCCAGGGTCCTGGGATCGAGCCCTGCGTCAGGCTTTCTGCTCAGCAGGGAGCCTGCTTCCTCCTCTCTCTCTGCCTGCTTCTCTGCCTACTTGTGATCTCTGTCTGTCAAATAAACAAACAAAATTTTAAAATAATAATAATAGTAATAATTAGTTATTATAATTATATTATTATATAATATGTTATATAATATATTATTAAAATATGAGGAAAGAGTTCAAAATACTACTCAGAAAACTTTTAAACAAACAAGTGTTGTAAAATAAAGAGTATGCAGTTTCATTAGAAATAAAAAAAAATTGTCTTACATGTGTCAAAGATGGTATGCCCATTATGAGTATAATTGTGTAAAACCTAAAACAGAAGGATTAAAGACAGGAAAGAATGAAAGACATTGCCAAAGTAGGGAGTGAAAATAAATTCCTTTGTTTTTATGTACAAGGTTTTACAGTGGTTTAATAGTAAATATTATAAATAGTTGTTACAGTCCACAAAAAAAGAAACCAATACGAAATTCTAAACTTCTGGACTTGGACTTGTACATTGAGTCTAAATTTCCCAGTTATGGTAATAGTCAATTATTAGTTGACTATAAACATGATGTGCATATGAGGTATTCCCCAAAGTACACTCTGTTGCTTATAAGTGGTTTTAGTAGATTTCATAGGATTCAAATCACACAGTGTAAATTCTCTTTCCACACTGGAATTAAGCTAGAAATCAGAAGCAATAAGGTATCTTGAGAATACTTGAAAACTAAGGAACATCCTTCTAAATGACCCTTGAGCCAAGGAAAAAGAGTAATAATCCCTATAAATTTCTTACTAGATTCATCAAAGCAAAAAAAGGACAGAAAACACAAACTATCAGGAGTGAAAGGGGCGACATCACTACAGAGTCTATAGACACTCACAGACAATAGATATACATTATAAAAACTTAATGCCGATGAAGAAACAGCTTATCAAAATGGACATATTCCTTGAAAATCTTCAAAGTCTCTTTGATTAAACACATAGATTTTGTCTTACTTCTTTTTCTCTATTTTATATAACTTATGATCCTGAACTTCCAGCAGTTATCACAAATACAGATTCTCTGTTTCAAATTCTCCTTAACCAAAAATTATTATTTATTGAGCATCAACTATGTGATAAGCTCTATGCCATGTGCTTTGCTTCCTGCCTTTTATATTTTGTGACCACTTGGTAAATTGGGTTTTATCAAGGCTCATAGAGGTCAGCTGAATTCCACAAAGGTCACACGAGTCGCTAAAACATGGCAAAGGAGAAAAGAGCACAAGTCCATTTGTTCCTAAACCCTTTGCCTTTACTAGGTCACCATCATTCCTTTCCCAACAGTGTCCCATTACTCGTCACATTAGGCATACTGTCCTCAGAGTTCTTACTGTAACTATCTTGCCATATTGTAATGACTTTGCTTTCATGCCTTTCTGATTTATGAGGTCATGAACTATTTTATTCCTAGTTGCTGAAGACTTAGCAGAGTGCCCATAGCAATACCAAAGAGTAAATATTTTGACAAATACTTTAATAGATACTTAATAAAGAGTAAATATTTTAATTTTAATAAATAATGAGTAAATATTTTAATAGTAGATACTTTAATACATTTACTAGTGAATATCTTCACTTTAATAGTAAATATTTAGGGAAGGTTTCCTTAGCAATGGGATTTTCCTGGCCATTATGCTTCTTCCAACCCCACACAGCAGGAGGTGGTATCCGGGACATTAGAAAATCACATGAGCTGAAGACAGGACTATGGGCTAGAATTTAGAAGCCTAAACTCTAAGACAGGGATAACAAATGGCTGTGATCCCTGCACTTACTCTTCCCTATCACTAATTTGTCAGCGTCTTGAGTTCAGAAGGATTCTGAGGCTGTACTAGTCTGGTGAGACGTGCAGGCAGGGTGCATACCTGTGTTGTCTGTCTTTCCTGGGCAGAAGCAGGGAGAGGGGCAGCCTTCCCGTGATTGAAAAGATCTAGTTCTATCTCTCCTCAAAGCCTCTGCAGTTGCTGTTCCCTCAGTTTGGAAGGGTCTTCCTCTAGACAGCCTCTCTGTCACTTTATTCAGTGCTCTGTTCAAATATCGATTCGTCAGAGAGACATGCCCATTCATTCAAAGACAGCATTTTTCCCACCCCACCCTCCCATCACTCACAGTACTTTTTCATGCTTTATTATTGTTTCTTGCACTTATGGGTATTTGGCATCATAGTGTCTATGTTTGTTTATCACTATTGTTTGTCTTCCCCCACATGAGCTCAGGTGGCAAAGGGCAGAGACTTTGTTCTGCTCACCAGGCAGCCAGAGAGTACCCACCACATATTTCATGTTGATTCCGTAACCAATTCTGAGAGCGGGAGCCTCTCTGCCTTTTCCTCCCATGGCAGTAAGTAACAGCAGACAGGAAGTATGAGAAAAGATGTCCATATCCTTAAAGAATTTACTATGTTTAAGGTTGATCAATTCTGTAAATAACAGAGTGTTGGTCTATACCGCATCTCTAATCCTTTATAATTATTTGTTTCCTTTCTGACCCTCACACCTCTAGTCCACCTCTCTCTTGCCTGGTCTTTACCATTAGAAACATTTTCTGTTCCAACAAGAGAGATTTTCAAAACACATTAAACTATCCACTCTAAAGAACCACTTTCTTTATTTTCTTACTGGATGATTTTAATGATTTCAGATGATTAACCCCTACATTTTAAATTGCTCTTTTCCTCAACCATTTCCTCTGGCTTCTCTGAAAACAGACCACCAAGCAGTCCAGCCTATGGTAACTTAACCCATATCTCAAGGTCAGCATGAGGAGCAGCCCTGATGTTGGATGATCTTTCCTTCATTGTTGGGCCTCCTGAAAGATGCGGAGCCAAGTTAGAGAAGAAAAGCAGTCCTGTCGTTAACATCAAACTTAAAAACTGTAGGAAAAACAATAGTCCAGTTACCCCGTTTACTGTCCCTATCATAGACTCACTCCAGTCATGGTGAGCAGTTCCAGTAACACATTTAAGGAGTATATTAGTTAGAATATAGTTTCTGTACCTTGGGACAAAAAATCCAAAGTAACAGGGGTTTACACAAGAGAAAATTAGTTTGCGTTTTCCTAAAGGTGTAAGCTTCTGTGGCAGCTGAGACCTATAAATCCTTCGGGAACCAGGGCCCCTGTTATCTGATCTTCTGGAATGCCTCTTCAACATTTCCAGGGATTTGTCTCTATCTATAATGCAGGGATGCTCTCTGCTTCATCTACATTCCAGCCAGCAGGCAAGAGAAAACAGAGACAGAAGGATGTGCTGATGTCCTTTAATAGCACAAAGAAGATGGTGGGCATGTCATTTCTTCCCCCACCTCATTTGACAGAACTCAGTCACTTGAACACATGTGGGCAACACGGCAGACTTTGGCATATAGTGTTTCTTCTTGGAAGCCACATAAACATCTAAGTGTGAGACCTGCTCTTGCTCTGGAAATTGAGAATTGTTAATGGGCATTCAGTGAACAGGATCTGTCATAGGAAGAGAGGGTGGGCTTTTTCCAGAGTCTGCAGTGCCATCCCTATATAAGGAGCCATCAGCGGATTATTTGAAATTCTTCCCATTGATTTCCCTATGGTCTGGTCAGTGTGATGTAGCCGTGATTTTGAAGACAACCAACTGGTCATTTAAGAGGAATCACTAGAAACTGTTACTCTGGTTTATAGTTCCAGAAATATATGCTCATAAATTTATGCCAAACACTATCGAAAGTTTGATACACAAATCAGATAAAGAATGTAATTTACAATGAGAAAAATAATGATTCATTGGCACAGGCAGTCTGTGTTATGATCATCTGGGAAGCTCGTAGAAAAGCCAAAGGATAATTGGGACAATGTTGGTCGAATATAAAGAAAAACAGGGGCCAGCTAGTCCTCCCATTCAGTAAGAGTTCATCAGAAAGAAGAAATGCAGGTGACTTCCTGGACGCTCTTACAGTACATCACCAGAACTGGAGAGTGTGTAAAGATCACTTAATTCAGTCTGCCATTTTTAGAAATTAGGAACAGAAGTTCAAAGTAGGGAAATGCCTTGCTGAAAAAAATCTCCTAGCTCATTAGAGGCAGAACCAGAGCAAAACCAAAACAAGCCAAAATAAAACAAATCCCATTTCCAATACAAGCGAGTGTCTTTTCCAGTTTAATTTACACCTCATTTAATTCATTGTTTCATTTATTTAGCTATTCATTAAGCAAGCTTAAACACTAAAAAAAAAAAAAAAAAAAAAAAAAAAACTTAAGAGGAGAAAAACACAACCCTACAATTACCACAATTACCACTGGGATTAAGAAGTAGTAGACCACCAGCCCCTCAGAGTTCTTCCTAATGCTCCTGCCATTCTCTGCTCCTCACCCAAAAGTAGCCACTGTCCTTATAGATAACACCATAGATTAGTTTGCCTGTTTTTATTTATTTTTATTTTTTCAAAGACTTTATTTGAGAGAGAGAAAGCACGAGCCGGGAAGAGGGGCAGAGGGAGAGGAAAAAGCAGACTCCCCTCTGAGCAGGGAGCCTGATGTGGAACTCTATTCCAGGACTCTGAGATCATGACCTGAGCCGAAGGCAGACACTTAACTGACTGCCCCTGGTTTACCTGCTTTTATTTTTTTATTTTATTTATATTTTTTAAGATTTTGTTTATCTATCTGACAGACGGGGATCACAAGTAGGCAGAGAGGCTGGCAGAGAGAAAGAGAGAGGAGGAAACAGGCTCCCCACCGAGCAGAGAACCCAAAATGGGGCTTGATCCCAGGACCTGGAGACCATGACCTGAGCTGAAGGCAGAGGCTTTAACCCACTGAGCCACCCAGGTTCCCCTACCTGCTTTTAAATGAAAAATATATACTCTTCCGTTCTACATCATGTTAGTGAGATTTATCTGTATTATTATTGCATGTAAGCATAATTCACTGACTTCTATTGTTGTAGAGGATGCCGCTATATGAACAGCACGAATTACTTATCCAGTCTTCTGCTGATGGTGGTTTGAGTTGTTCCAGCTACTATCAGTATTCTTGTACACACCTTTTCTTACACCTATATTTGCATTTCTAGAGCCTTATCCCTGTGTGGAATTGCTGGGTCACAGTGTATATTTCCAAACTTAGTAGAAACTGAAATTGTCCAAAGGGCTTGTATCAATTTAAATGCCTTCCAGTAGAGGGTGCGAGTTCCAGGAGCTTGACAGACTCACCAGCACTGGGTGTAGTCAGTCTTTCTCATTTTATCTTGGGGTTGGTGGATAGCATGAAGACAATTTCCTCAACTTTGAAGAGTTTCTACTAAAAGTCTACAGCAAACATGATACTTAAGGTTGAAATTTTAGAAGCTCTTCTGTTCAATACTTGTTAATATTATTTCTAATTAATCTTAATACTGGATGTTCTAGTCAGTGCTGTAAAACAAATGAAATGAATAAGAGTATTTAAGAAAGGAAAATAGTGAAAGATGATCAGTGCTACTGGCTATTAACATCACAATATATGGCCCTAATAATGTATAAAGCATAGACCTGAAGCATTAAAAGGCACAGACCATTGAAAAATAATATAAAATTAAAAAATAATGGTGCCTGGGTGGCTCAATCAGTGAAGCAGCCCACTCTTGATTACAGCTCGGGTCATGATCTCAGGGTCATGAGATTGAGACCTCCTATGGGGCTCTGTGCTCAGCATTGGAGTCTGCTTGAGATTTTCTCTCCCTTTGCCCTCCCCCATTCATGTGCATGCATGTGTACAGGCTCTCCCTCTCTCAAATAAAATCTTTCTTGTTAAATAAGAAGAGCGGCTCAAAATCATCCATGTTTAAGAATATGCAAAAGGAAACAACCATAACATATCACTTTGCCGCTATCATAGTCGGAAAAGTAGCAAGTTGGATCATGCCCAGTGTTGGTGGAGAGTGTGGATATGGGAACTTGTGTGCTCTGCTGTAGAGAGTACAAACCAGAGAAATCACTCAGGGAAACAACCGGACAGTGCTTGATTCAGTCCAGTGAGACAGATGTCTGCCCTGACACCCAGCAGTCTCTCTCGGAATGTGTATCCCCACAGATTCATAAGGGACAGGAACTGGGAAGTTCCTCCCCAAAATGTTGCTGTGGTATAGAACTAAAGGCAACCTGGGGGGGTCTACTAGTTAGTAAAGAGAGAAGCATAACAGCATGACGCACAGAACAGAATGTCCCGCAGCACTCAGGAGTCAAGGATTAGATCTACACAGAGCAATATGGAGAGATCTTAAAAACAGTGTTGGCTGAACAAAGTAAGAAACCATATGAGGGGCACCGGGGTGGCTCAGTGGGTTAAAGCCTCTGCCTTCGGCTCCAGTCATGATCCCAAGGTCCTGGGATCGAGCCCCACATCGGGCTCTCTGCTCAGTGGGGAGCCTGCTTCCCACTCTGTCTCTCTGCCTGCCTCTCTGCCTACTTGTGATTTCTATCTGTCAAATAAATAAATAAAATCTTAAAAAAAAAAAAGAAACCATATGAGATGCATTGCACAGGGTCATCTGTGTATATTTAAGATATGTGCACACAACATAAAAATGCGTGCTTATATGACCACATGCAAAGAAAAGACTATATAGCAAGCAGATATCAGCCTCCTATGGTGAGAGAAGGGGTAACAAGAATGAAGATGGAAATAAAAGAAAATCCATCAGTACAGAATGGGAAGTTCCATGGATCCGTGATGATGATGTACACTGAACAAAAGCATAGGGTACATTCATTCTCCACAGCTGAGCACTCTGAATGTCCTTGAGTGAAATTGTGCATCTCTGTGTGTGTGTGTTTGTGTGTTCTGAAATTGTTCATATCCATTTACCTAATAAGTCCATCTCCAGAAATATATTTTAAGAAGTAACTCAAAATATAGAAAATGTGTCTACCCAAAGATACTCATTGCAGCACGATTTTCAGTACTAAACAGTATAAACAATGTAAATATTAACAATAAAGATAATGATTAAATAAACCATGGCATATGCTTTTAATATAATACTTTGCAAGCATTAAACTGATGTTTACATGGAGTTCGTATTGGCATTGCTGATGCTTATTGCGTAGCAAGAAGTAAAATATGCGATATAAAATGTGATTGATATAAATACAGCTAAAATAGAGACATGCATTGAAATATTATCAGAAGAAAATACATATAAGTGAATAGTGGCTTTATATGAGTGGTAGGACTTTAGACAATGTTTTTCTTTTTTTCCTGCATTTTTCAAATGTAATTTAATGAATAGTTATTACTTTCAAAAATGTAAGACAAATTATACCAAAAAAAGAGCAAGCATTGTTCCCAGTTTAAATGCAAATTTCCTAAGAAATATGACCAATTATGAGCTGTCAGTACTTTTCCTGAGCACAGGAAAACAACAAATTATGAGGCCTCCCGAGCTCCTGGAGCTAGGAAACAGCTCCGATTTCTTTGGGGTGAATAACAGGATGTCAAACTGGATTCTTTGACTAAGTCATAACTAGAAAAGAGGTTGGTGAGAACTAGAAAAAATCCACTGCAGAGGGCGAAGAGCTCGTTTAGATGACTCTGAAGCACACAGTGAGGAAGTACAAAGAGATCGGGATCTTTGAGAGGACGCTGGTGGACTCTGAGTGCTCCCCACCCCCCACCACCAAGAGGTAGGGCAGAGCAATCCTGCCTTCCCTCACACCTGGCAAGAAAGGCTTCAGGAAACCCTTGCAGAGCTCCACGGATGGGCCGTTAGGATTCCTTCCCATGACTGTCCCACTTATTAGGAAGAAAAGAAGAGGAGACAGGGCAGGCTGTCTACAGCTGTTCCCATTTGGAAGAGGCAAGGACTGTCACCTGTAATAGAGTTGGATATTGGCTCTTTCAAGGGTCTGGGTTTTCCAGCTACCAACTGAGACTTTGTTTTGAGCTTAGCATGACAGTAGGACTTTCTGTTATCTAAGAGAGAAGAGAAAAGGTCAGGGACTTGCCTCACTTTATCCAGTGACAGGGGAGAAACTACCTTTCATGAGTGCACATAGGAATAAAAAAAAGATGCTTCTGATTTTATGACTTGATGCCAATTACGTGTGTACTTCCCTGACAGTATGGCAGTTTGGCGGATGGCCTTCTTGAGTGTGAATACTGGAGGCATCTGGGTGGAGACTACTTGGAATCCTGGGGCAAGATCCAATTGCAGTGGTTCTCAAAGTGGGATGCTGGACTCTGGAGGGTCCTGAAGACCCTTGCAGTGGATGTACAAGGTCAAAACTATTTTCATAATCCCAAGATTTTGGCTTTTGTACTCTAATTCTTTCATGAATGTTTGGCAGAGTTCTGCAGAGGTTACCTGATGTGTGAAGGGACAGATTGAATCCAAAGCAGACATGAGAATCCAGTCATCTGCTGTTTAGCCAGAAGAAATCTGCAAAAATGTAGAACAGCACTGCTCTTCTTACTTTTCTTTTTTGAAAACAGTTTTTTTTTAAAAAATAAAATTATTGTTGGGGCTCCTGGGTGGCTCAGTGGGTTAAAGCCTCGGCCTTCAGCTCAGGTCATGATCCCAGGGTCTAGGGATCGAGCCCCCATTGGGCTCTCTGCTCAGCAGGGAGCCTGCTTCCCCCAACCCCTCTGCCTGCCTCTCTGCCTACTTGTGATCTCTGTCTGTCAAATAAATAAATAAATAAAATCTTTAAAAAAATTATTGTTTATGTAACATATAATATGTTTGTTATTGGTGTTTTAAATACCTAATTTTTTTTCTAAATGTCACTGTTAATGCTATTATGGCAAATATTGATAGGCATAGCTTACATCGACAAAAGCTCAGTGGGCTCCCCAGTAATTTATAGGAAGCCAAAGACCAGGAAGGTTGAAAACTACTGTGCTAATGAACTAGGCAGGTATTTCCAAAGGGGAGAGTCTAAGAAAGAGATACCTTTACAGATTGAGGAATACAATATGTATAAAAGTTTCCTCTTTTATACATATTGTATTCCTCAATCTGTAAAGGTATGTGATTTGGTGAGTGCTGTGAAGTGTGTAAACCTGGTGATTCACAGACCTGTACCCCTGGGGATAAAAATATATGTTTATAAAAATAAAAAATTTAAAAAAAAAAAAAAAAAAAAAGTTTCCTCTTTCAAAAATCTGAGTAAACACCCAAATGAAGACACACTTTTATAATAAAGAGTCATTCCGATAAGCTCCCCTTCCAATATGCACCAGAGGTAAACCATGTAACAGAGTTTTCAGTTCCAAGGTTAGAGAGGTGAACTCTTAAGTTTTGGGCCCATTAGAAGCAGGGAATGCAAGTAAGAGTGGAGCATTCTCCATGAAGGCCTAGAGAACTCTCTGGCCACAGAAACACAAACAAGGTTTATCTTTATAGGGTTCTAGTGCAGCTTAGATGCAATCACTGAGTAATATGGTTCGAGGGGCGGTATATGTCCTTCCCCTAATGGAGCAGTTCCTGCTTTCATTTAAAAATCAGCCATTTGCCTCTTCCTCAGAGCACCTCCTACCTGGATGAAACTTCATCAGCTCTTTGATTCTTATCAAAATGGTTTTGAACAAGTATTACCTACTTGAAATTATGCACAAGATCCATTCTCTCTGAAGATTTACCATCTAAGTGTAGATAAAGCAAACCTATTTAAGAATTAGGAAAACTGTAATCTCAATAGTAAAAGAAAATCCGCTTAATAACTTAGATTCATCTGTTTCAACTGACTGCCTTTTATTTACAAAGCACTGTAGGGTGGAAACTTTACTGCCATGAACAGTTTTAACTTCATCCTAACCCTGTGAGTTAGATTTGGTGATCTTTTGAAAGGCAAAGCGATGGGAGTCCAGGGCAGTGATTTGCCCAACATCACACAGCCAGAAAGTGAGGAGCCACATTTGTAGCCATGTGGTTTTCAAAATCCAGCATCCTTTCCCTTATGCCATCCCCTGCTAGACGATTTACTTACTTAATTTAATTTATTCCAGTCTGTTTCAATCTCTACTGAGTTCATGGTTTACGAGGAATAACTAATCTCATTCAGAAATGGAAATGCCATAGGTTGAGTCACAAGATACTCTTTCAGGAGACTGGCATGGGTAAACATTGATTCGCTGCAGCATCTCACGGTTCTGCTCTCCTAGATAAGTTAAACAGGCCTCTTTATATGCATAAATATGTCCTACAGCCAGGTCTATGTAGGGCCTAACTCATGACATTGCCCTGCCATTAGAACTGGCCAGCCATGAAAACAGGCATTATTTTGTACAATTATTGCAGGCTGTTGCCAGAAAAATTTGAGATCTTGTATACCTTTTTAAAAAATTTAATTTTTTTCAGTGTTCCAAAATTCATTGTTTATGCACCACGCCCAGTGCTCCACGCAATACATGCCCTCCTTAATACCCACCACCAGGCTCACCCATGCCCCCACTGCCTCCCTTCTAAAACCCTCAGTTTGTTTCTAAGAAGCCACAGTCTCTTATGGTTTGTTTCCCCCTCTGATTTCCCTCAGCTCACTTCTGCTCTCCATCTCCCCCTGTCCTCCTTATGTTCCACAAGTAAGTGAGGCCATTGATAATTGACTCTCTCTGCTAGACTTATTTCACTCAGCATAATCTCTTCCAGTCCCATCCATGTTGATACAAAAGTTGGGTGTTCATCCTTTCTGATGGAGGCCTAATACCCCCTTGTATATATGGACCATATCATCTTTATCCATTCATCCACTGGAGGGCATCTTGGTTCTTTCCACAGTTTGGCAACTGTGGCCATTGCTGCTATGAGCGTTGGGGTACAGATGGACCTTCTTTTCACTACATCTGTATCTTTGGGGTAAATACCCAGTAGTGCAATTGTAGGGTCATAGGGTAGCTCTATTTTTAAGTTTGTAAGGAATCTCCACACTACTTGCCATAGTGGCTGCACCAACTTGCATTCCCACCCACAGTGTGAGAGGGTTCCCCTTTCTCCACATTCTCTCCAACCCTTGGTGTCTCCTGACTTGTTAATTTTGGCCATTCTAACTGGTGTAAGGTGGTATCTCAATGTGGTTTTGATTTGAATCTCCCTGATGGCTAATGATGATGAACATTTTTTCATATGTCTGTTAGCCATTTGTATGTCTTCATTGTAGAAGTGTCTGTTCATGTCTTCTGCCTGTTTTTTGACATGATTATCTGTCTTGTGTGTGTTGAGTTTGAGGAGTTCTTTATAGATCTTGGATATCAGCCCTTTGTCTGTAGTGTCATTTGTGAATATCTTTTCCCATTCTGTGGGTTGCCTCTTTGTTTTGTTGACTGTTTCCTTTGCTGTACAGAAACTTTGATCTTGATGAAGTCCCAAAAGTTCATTTTTGCTTTTGTTTCCTTCGTCTGTGGTGACATATCTTGAAAGAAGTTGCTGTGGCCAATGTTGAAGAGGTTACTGCGTATGTTCTCCTCTAGGGTTTTGATAGATTCCTGCCACACGTTGAGGTCTTTTATCCATTTCGAGTTTATCTTTATGTATGTTGTGAGAGAATGGTCAAGTTTCATTCTTCTACACATAGCTGTCCAATTTTCCCAGTACCATTTATTGAAGAGACTGTCTTTTTCCCAATGTATAATTTTTCCCGCTTTGTTGAAGATTATTTGACCATAGACTTGAGGGTCCATATCTGGGTTCTTTACTCTGTTCCATTGGTCTATATGTCTGTTTTTGTGCTGGGACCATGCTGTCTTGGTGATCACAACTTTGTAGTAAAGCTTGAAAATCAGGCCATGTGATGTCCCCAATTTTTTCTTTTTCAACATTTCCTTAGCAACTTGGGGTCTCTTCTGGTTCCATACAAATTTTATGGTTGTTCTAGCACTTTGAAAAATGCCAGTGGAATTTTGATTGGGATGGCATTGAAAGTATAGATTGCTCTAGGCAGTATAGACATTTAAACAATGTTTATTCTTCCTATCCATGAGCATGGAATGGTCTTCCATCTTTTTGTGTCTTCTTCGGTTTCTTTCATGAGTGTCCTGTAGTTCTTCAAGGACAGATCTTTTATCTCTTTGGTTAGGTTTATTCCCAGGTATCTATGGTTCTTGGTGCTATGGTAAAAGGAATAGATTCTCTAATTTTCCTTTCTGTATTTTTATTGTTAGCATATAAGAAAGCAACTGATATCTGTACATTGATTTTGTATCCTGCCGCATTACTGAATTGCTGTATGAGTTCTAGTAGTTTGGAGGTGGAGTCTTTTAGTTTTTCCACTTAAAGTATTATGTCATCTGTGAAGAGGGAGAGTTTGACTTCTTCATTGAATAACTTTTCTTTTTGTTGTCTGATTGCTGTTGCTAGGACTTCTAGTACTGTGTTGAGCAACAGTGGCAAGAGTGATCATCCTTGTTGTGTTCCTGATTTCAAAGGGAAGGCTGTCAGCTTTTCCCCATTGAGGATGATATTCACTGTGGTTTTTTTGTATATCTTTTTGTATATCTTTTTTTAAAGAATTTTAGACTTCTTTAAGGAATTAGAGGCAGAGTATGTATTGATTATTTTTTCCTTCTGTTTATTTTTGAGAGACACTTCCTCCCAATACTATAAGCAACATAATATTTATTATGACTCCAAGGACTGCCTTGGACCCCTGGGAACAGACTAGAGATTCCTCAAATGTTATCTAACAGGCACATCTCTGTTTCTGAAGTTCATGATGAAAAATAGAAGAACCTCAACATTGAAGCTTAATTCCATTTTGACTTTGAGACATGCACTTGAGAATTTCATTCTAGGAGACAGAATATGAAGTCTAGGTGATTAGTGTATGTGTTAAACAGTTGGCCAGAGTTGGACTGTGTTTGTGTTTTTGAATACCCTAACACCTACTTCTCTTAGGCATAGTCTTTTGAAAAATTAAGATTTCTTCTTTTTTTTTTTTTTAAAGATTTTATTTATTTCTTTAACAGCTAGAGATCTCAAGTAAGCAGAGAGGCAGGCAGAAAGAGAGAGAGAGGAGGAAGCAGGCTCCCTGGCTGAGCAGAAAGCCCGATGCGGGGCTCGATCCCAGGACCCCGAGATCATGACCTGAGCCGAAGGCAGCGGCTTAACCCACTGAGCCACCCAGCCGCCCCTAAGATTTCTTCTTTTGTTCAACTGCTACCAGAGGCATAATATAAATACTCCCACATGTTAGCTGGAAACAGTAAGTGGGGTTTCCCTATGAGAAAAGAGTGGAAGGAGACATTTGACTATTCCAGGAAAATCTTGTGAGAAACAGAGAAACATAATGGCTTCCGATCAGAACACCTGAATTAAAGTGAAAGATATATCACATTGACTTGGGTGTTTACCCCTGTCAAGCCTCAGTGTCCCCATTTGGACAAAGGGGACATTGAGTTCTGACTGACACAGGTTAGTTAGAAGGGTGGCAATTGACTATGCAGGCTGCTCATCTCTGAGCAAATGTCAGTAGTTGTTCTGATGATGATGGGGACTTATATGCTTCCCTAGATTATTTCATCACCCATAGACAGATCTAATATTCAGGACACTATTGTAGGTAATAAAATAGTTTGCAAAGGAAATAAAATCACCCTGGCCCTATAAGGTTGGAGACTTAGGATATACTGTTAGTATTTGTTACTTAAAATTACTCTGATGGATGGATTCTTCCGCTAAGCAGCCTATATTAAATTCCAAATGTAATCCTATTGGAAGAACAGAACTACAACATCAGCAATACTCCTTGAGGGTTCTTGTCAATTTGACAGATTTGACAGGCAGACAAATTTAATTTATTAAAATATTCTGTCTAGCATTTTTAAAAGACAAGGGGTTTTTACAGTGTAAATGAACTGTTTTCACGGCCTTATTAAAATAAATGCATAAAGTCAGCTGTTTTTCTTTGGAATTCATTAACTTGAGATTCAACATATAAAGGAATGGTACGCTAATCATTGACACAGGTACACTGCCATTTTGACTATTTCACAGTCTGCAAATACTCTGGGATTTCTCCTTTTTCAAGCAAATGAGAATTCCACACAAGAAGGAAAAACTTGCTTATATGTCAGATTTCATGGATATATTTATTAAAATTATTAGAAAAATTTTGAACGCCAATGCTTTGAACCAAAGGAGCACCTGAGTGAATTTGGGGTGTCCTTATACAAAGGGCTTAGATTTGTTTTTATTCAAAGCAGTTCTGTTGCTTGCATTGAAGGAATGTTGTCAAAGTTAATAGATTTCTTGTTTTCTTCAAAGGACCATTTTTAAATTAAACATAATGAACTTTGAAATGTTTGTATTGACTCTGAACCAGTATCAATTCTCCAAGTTATCAGTTTCCTCCCAGCCATATTTCCTCCTCAACTACTAATTCTACCTGACAAAATGGTCTTCGTCTTGACACATTTTGCACACTGCCATCTAAACAGTGTCCCCATGACTTCTGACATTTTTTTTTCTCTATCGCTTACCTTGTCCCTCAGAACTGACCTATGTCCTGTCTTCCTGTCTGTGGTCTTGACCTCTCTCCTTGAGCAAGAGCACCTTCTCAGTTGGCCTAAGATCATCACTGCGCTGGGCCCAGCCCCACTCCAAGAAGTCCTTAATTTGTAGTTTTTCACTAGAGAATTTGTCCTAATAGTTTGAACTAAATCTTAGGCAACCAGTCCACCTACCTATCAAAAATCTTGCCGGCAAAGATGCACTGAGAGGTGAATTGGCAAATTAAATGCTAATAACCTGCCAATCTCAGTAGTTCCACAGTAAAATGGCTTTCATTCAATATATTTAAACTCACATGTATAGAATTTGTAGGACCGAACTTACTCTAAAAATAGCATTTTACATAAAAATGACAAAAGATGGTCCATTAGATTTAAATAACATGCAGAATTGTCTCTTTCCCCCATCTGATAATAAAGATTCAATGAAAATGTGTAGTTGTCTTAAAAACATCATTTAGCTCTTCTACGCCAAGGACTCCTTTCTTGAAGTTGATGTCTTCTGCCAAATACTTCTTCCTTTAACCTCTATAGTATATTTTTTAATTGTACCTTGGTAATGACCTACATTCCAAGATGTAGTGAACTGTGGCTAATAGTGAACCTGTCTCCTTTACCTGATAGAGTTCTTGACGTCTAGACCATGTTTTGTATCCACATGACAAAGCAAAGACTTGCCTTTTACAGGGACCCATCAAATGTTTAGGGAGTTGATCTCCCATGAGAACATTAATTTTGAAAAAAGCACTTACTGTTCTTATAGCAGGGTTGCTGCCTTGTAATTATGTTAACTGAATCGAGTTAAGTCAGCATTGGTTGCACATCTAATATGACCAGATACTAGCTACTAAGGAACAAAGATCAAAATGCCAAGATCCCTACCTCAAGATTAAAACCCAATTCATCCTGCAATCTGTTTCCCATTAGCTTAAATAAATTGTGTTTGACATAGTTTAGGGGCTGAAAATTGGAATATTATGTGGTTAGAGTAGATGTTAAGCACTCAGACAAAGCTCTATGGGAGCTCAGTGAGAAAGGATTAGTTGGGCTTATTATCACAGAAGTAGAGGTATTGTAGGAGAAAGAGAGGCTTCTCAGAACAGCTCGTCAATGAACTGGGTCCTAAAGGATGAGGAGGATTTTGACATGTGGCTAAGGAGGGTAGAAGGGTGCTCTGTGCAGATGAAACAGCTTGAGCAAAGGCATTTGATGCTATGACTTTGGAGAAGGGTTACTGGTTCAGTACAGAGGACTCAGGGATAATGTACCGAGAGGAGTCAGGGGATAGAGCTTCAGAGGGTGGGACGTAGGGGCCAGAAGGGGTGTGGCTTGAATCATGCCATGCATCTGGGTTTTGTCTGGCACGTTATGGAAAACCTTTAAAGGCTGCAAGGAACTAACATGGCAGAACAGGTCTGGGCTGTCAAGGCCTTATTTTGTTGGTCTGCAGAGGATGGAGTAACTACCTCTGGTCCCATCTCCTTGTGTAGATCCTGTCTCATAAAATTATACACAAATAAAGCAGATGCACACAAGGGACACTGATTTCTGAAATGAGAATAGTGAGGCTGCAAAATGACATATCTTGTCTGCTGTCTCCTGTAGAAATTGCTCTCTGGACAATAGCAATTTCACCATAATCCATATTTACCTAGGTTTCTAATCCCATATTAGTAATATTTCATTCTAAGGAAGTACTCCATTCTTGAGTTTGGACACTTTTTTTCTCAGCAGGATGTCAGGGTTTAAAATCTCAAATTAAAGTAGCTATTCATAAGTATAAACAACCATAACCATGACCAAAACCAGATTAAACAATATTAAATGTCCAGAGGTGCTCAGAGAATAATATTTTGCTGGAAAAACATAGGGTGTTCCTCTAAGACTTCCAAGGAAAATATAAAATATATATATATATATGTGTGTGTGTGTGTGTGTGTGTGTGTTTGTGTGTGTGCGCATATATATATATATACACATATATATATATACATATGTGTGTGTGTGTATATATATATATATATATGAAATAAGACATTGATCTAGATACATTTTTAGTGCTCAATTGCACTCCAAATCATTTCCAATTATTCTAGTTGTTCAACCACCTTGGGGGGTCCAACTGTCATCAATCAAAGGAGGCTGATTTTCTTCTGCCCCCACTGCTGGAATATCAGGCAAGGAGATGGTTTCTTTCTACAGATGCTGTAGGTATATTTGCTTATTAGTAAGATTGGGAGAGATTTTACTTTTCCAAAGGTGAAGAGGACCTGGATTTTCAGTAGACCTTTTCTGCCCTGATGGAACATCTTTGTTCATTAAGTGTCCATTGACTAATGTAGCCTATTTGGGAAATGTCTTTTCTCATCCTTACTTCTTGAAAGTCAATCCACAGCTGCCTTCTAAATTTGCAGCTCTCAGAGCTACCTCACCTAGATGGAAATTGAATTACTAAGAAAAATCTGCATTTCTAGAGTAATGAAACTCATAATGATAATGTTCATTCATGAAGAAATGCTTGCAGCAGTACAACGAGGGCAGAGAAATCTTTCTGACTAGATATGGCTTATCTCCCACCTCTTTCCAACTAGATACGGCTAATCTCTCATCATCGATAGTGTAATATAGATGCCTCAAAATTCTAGCTTATTTTCTAAACAGAAACTAATTTTATACAGTACCATTCTTGAGGAGAATCTTGTAGATGTTGACGCAGAGTTTTAGCCCATTACTACTGTGGTTTGGGCTCCGAGAGAAACCATGCACAATATGTCCCACATACTTATGGAAAAGCCAATTCTTCTCCGTTCCCCACTTCTTCCATTCACTCAGTAGACTCTAACTGAGTACGTGTTGTAAGTGCTAGACTTTGCAGGTGCAAAAATGAGTAAGTCACAGAGACTTTCCCCATAGAGCTCATTCTAGAGAGAGACAGATGTAAACAATATTTATAGCAGAGGAGAGTCTGGGGGAGGCATAAACAAATTCAGTGGGAATACACAGAAGAAAACTACCAAAACCATGCCAGGGGTAGCATGACATTACTATGAAGGGGGGAATGGATAAGGGTTTTCTCCTTAGGAATCCAGAAGGGCAGTCAGGTAAAGGGAATGATGTAGAAAGTCACGAAAGCATGACTGAAAATGACATGTTCTGTATACTGTTTTGTGTAGCCTTACTATAAGCTGGGGGTAGATAGGGTCAGACCATGGAGGATCCTGACTGCCTCATAAGGAGCTTGGCCTTTATCTCGTCAGCATGGGTGTATATTTAAAAAGATCACTGTGGCCGCACATGATTGAATAAAGGCACCAGAGGATAGAGACAGGAGAGGAATTATGGAAGATCTGGGTATGATGTGAGGACTTGGGTTGGGATAAGCAACAGGTGAGATTAAAAAGAGTGACATAGCGTATTTCTAATTGTATCTGGGAAAACATTAATCATACCCTCAGATAAAGGATGGCATGTCCTATAAAATAAAATCAAAAGAGTATGAGAAGAGACACACATGAAACACCCATCCCCATCCACACAAACATAAAACCAACTCTCAATGATTACGGTGCCTGTGAACTCTGCCCTCTGAGGCTTCTTTTGGATTATGTGCTTGTTCCTGGACCTGAATCTGGCTTTGGCCTTGAAAGACACATGAGCAATCTGAGAATATACTTCCATGATGTGGATGGAGGATGCATCCTTAATTTGTCAGTTCCAAAAAATCAGAGGTCTCTGGCTTCTTAGAGATGTAAGGGTCTGCCCTGAGTAGGGTAGCCAGTTAATGTACTGGACTTGCAGTCACATTTGAATTTCAAATAAAAAGATCATTTTTAGTATGAGTATGGCCCAAATATTGCTTGGGATACACCTATACCAAAATGATTATTCTTTGTTTATCTGAAATTGAAATGTAATTGATTGGCCTGTATTTTTATTTACACAGTTGGGCAGCCCTACCCTGGAGTCTTGCATTTCTCTGGCTCAGACCCCGGGCAGACAATTCCACTGAGAAGCAGAAAGCAGGACAAAACAAAGCATGTGCCGAAGAGCTGGGAGATGTTTTTACAAAATCATTGTCAGTACGATCCCCCCAGATTTGCTCATTCCCCAGGAGAATCTGAAAACAAGGGGTTTGGCAGTGAGCAAAGAGCTGGCATGTCACAGAACTGTTGGAGGGGAAAATGATTGAGTTTAGAATAATAATGTATTTGTTAAAGCAAATATCAGTATACTCGTAACAGAGAAGCCTTCAAGTTTCCCATTATGGCATGAACAGAACATTAACGTCTATATCATAGATTGATGGCAAGAATTTTCTTGGAAAGCACATCAGCAGTAGCCTCACATGACTGTCTCCTATTTTTTGGAACACTGAATATAGTTCAGATTAACTTTTGAGGCATTTATTTTGTGCTTGAAATTTAGGACACGGGCTCTATTCACACCTAATATTTTACAAGCATCTTCCCTTTGGACAAAATTAAGTTCAGAACTCATGTTCACATAAAAAAGTAATTGGATTGTAAAAGCCAATGGGCATAGCCATTATTTGGCTATTTTATATATAAAAATGAATAACATTTATTTAGAAAAACAACCATGACCAAACTCCCTCAAATCTAATTCTCCCAGAGAGTTAAGCTCATCTTCTAGTAGGTTTTCCCCTACATAACTGAAGAACTGAAGAAAATTCTTAGCAAGAGCTTTAATAATAAGCTTCTTTCTAAAGGAATAATATTATGATTTCATGTGAGAAAAATTTCCCCTTGATGTAAATGAGAGATGAAGTTATGAGAAGGTATAGTCAGAGTTATTTATTAGTTTGCTTTCCTCTTTCTGGCCAGATGACAAGAGAATATTTTATCTTTGGATTCTTTGATAGTTTTTTTTTTTTCTATTAGCAAACTTAATATTCAGAATACCTTTTACCTGGGATCAGTCTTAAGCCTCATAAATTACACTTTTGTGGTTCTTCTGAGATGGGAAAAGCTGCCAATTTCAATTAGAGAAATTTA
Source organism: Mustela putorius furo (assembly GCF_011764305.1). NCBI lineage: Eukaryota > Metazoa > Chordata > Mammalia > Carnivora > Mustelidae > Mustela > Mustela putorius. Next base: position 1,868,206 of record NW_025421485.1, read on the forward strand.
GGTTTGCTTGTAGAGAAGCTGAGTGGTGGGATTTCTGGTTTTCCCAGTGATCAGGTATCACCGAGAACAGTTGAGGTAGAAGGATGCCTTAGCCTTGTGTTTACTGAACATCCACTGTGTGCCTCGCACTGTCAGCCAGAGAGACCGACCGCACCCCACAGCACGGGGACTGTTTATTAGGTGCCGCCAATGAATGCAATAGTCACAAATGCACCCCCCAGCAACAAAGGCAGAGAAGACTATCTTTCCTTCTCCCCCAACATATTCAAATACCTAAATCTCTTCCATTGTAAGTTCAAATGAGGTCAACATACAACATGTGAGTGATGAAATCAAGGAGATTTTATAAATTATTAAATGGTTGGAAAATAAGATCTTGGCTTTCCTGGCTTTGGTGAGAGAACAGGTGTTCCCCATTGAAAAGCCCATTTGTTTATTTTATCACATTCTAACTTTCCCACTTCATCTTGTGTCTTATTTTGTAATTACTTCCTTATCTTCACAGCTTTCCTTTGAATCTTAGGTCTTTTTAGTTAGAGAAACAAGGAACATACCCTTCTAAAATTGAGACTAAAACTAACTGCAACTCCCACATTTTCTTTTTGTTTATGCTCAGTTTCAGGCATGGCTTGCCTTGCTGTCGGGTTGCTCACTAGCTGTGAGGACCCCAAGAGTTTCTCCTGTTTTTTTAAGTCTTCAGTAACTCTCCATTTGGTTCTAAACAGTCGGTATGTGCGCATGCATCTATACCCATCTTTGAATGAAAACATAATTATTAGCTATAGGTAGGAATGTATATATGGACGTAATATACATGTATATATGTAAATGTGTATACATAAGTGTACGTGTACATAGATGTACATGTGTGTATTTGCAAATGTATACATACATGTAGATGTGCGTGTGGATGTATGTATATGTATACATCGTAACTGTCCTGACAATAGCTAGTCATTGTCAACAAAAAAAGTCAAGTTGTATATTAGACAACCATTTTCTAAAAACAATTCTTATGTTTCAGGAAACTTGCAAGCCTGTAGTTCTCACCTGCTTCAGACCGTTTATGCACATGGAAGTCTTCTCTGAAAGCCAAACCTAACAAGATTCTCTTCATCTGTTTAAAAATGAGAAAGCGGAAAGCTTTGAGGGTATGCATATAGATAAAAGGAAATTAGGTTGCTGTATTATGTTTTTGTAGTTAGTGTTAATTTCACTGAAATTTCACCCTGCTCCATTTATTAGATAACTAAGACATTGAACTTTGAAAGATGTTGAAAGCACACATGAAACTAGGTAATCAATCAGGTGTAATGTTTGAAGTCTGTTAGGATATACTGATTATTCAGATAATTCATCATTTTGTAAACACCAATTGCATGCTTTTCTGAAGACAAAATATTCAGACAAAAATGTTCAGCATAGAAACATGACACAAAGAGGAAGATAAACATCCAGATTTTTTTAAAAGGTAGTAAAATCAGGTAGCTCAATCGGTTAAGCAGCTGGCTCTTGATTTTGGCTCAGGTCATGATCTCAGGGTCCGGAGATAGGGTTGGGCATAATGCTCCATGCTCCTCCTTTTGGAATAAGGTTCTCCCTCTCCCTCTACCCTCCTGGCCCCCAACTCCTGCCGGTGCTCTCTTTCTCTCTCCCTCTCTCTCTTTCTCCCTCACTCCCCCACCTTTAAAAAAAAAAAAAAAAAAAAAGATAGTAAAATCATGTAACATCGTTGGACTTTCTGCTGCTTCTGTGTTTGTTCTAATCTGGCACAAGTGTTAACTATAAGAAAATATTATTAGTCTCTTTTCATATAAAGAAGTCAGGAGGGGGATTTAAAATTTTTAATATTGAGTAACTATATATTTATATATCTATATATATGTATCTATTTGGCTCATGGATATACTTAAATTTTTAAAAAATAAATATATATGTTGTTTCTACAGGATTTTTTTTTTTTTTAATGAAGTAATACACTTTGGGGCTTGGTTTTGTTTAAAATATGCCTATCCTCTCTTCTCCTCCCTAGGCTTTTTTTTTTTTTTTTTTTTTTTTTTGTAGTTTGCTTTTTAGAGTCACCGTGGATGGATAAGGGTCTTTTCCTCTATCCCAGATAGCCCATAGCCCAGACCTCCAGCTGAGCCATATTCAGCATCATGAAAGGTCTTAGGAAGCTTTTCTCTCTGGAGAACTACAACCAAAACTAAATTTCTGACCTCTGTGAAAACGTTAGGAGGCTTCTGGCTTTAATTTTTAAAACTCTGATAAAATCTGGAGATATTACATTCACTCAAAATAAAAATCAAGTCCATCCATGCCATCTCCCAAGGGAACTTCCACCTTTTTGGTTTCACTGACATTGCTAATGATGCCCTAAAAATACTATTTGGGGGATCAAGATGTATCTTGATAATATCCTCTCAGTGATGCACTGTGATCTGAATTATTTTGCCACTGGCTCTTACTAACACGGACCAGACTGGGAATTCCCTTGGTAACAAGTGTTTTCCTATTGTAAATTTGTAGGAGTCTTGTCAACCCGGTCCTTAACAGACCAGTACAGGAATAAATGCCGCTTTGGCTGCCAAACTTTTATTTTTTACCACCAGTCTAGTCCCAGCAAGTATAAAGCTGCTAAGACAGCGCTGTTACAGTGACCCTCTCGGTAAAAGAAAAATCAGATTATGTGCCATCAGAGGAAATAAATGTTAGTATTAGGTGTGACCGACCGACTCATTTCTTTTGCTCGAGTCGCACCCTCTGAGTGACAGGTGGAGGACAAAATGTCAAGGAGTCCTGCTGAGCAAGTACTTAGGATAGTGTTTAATACAGCAGAGAGCCAAGGTACAGTAGGCGGGGGCACAGTAAAGAATGTGGAGAGGGTAGATACAATAAAGAATTTCGGTTTATGATCTGCCATCTGCTATTTGAAAGAAGAGTAAGTTAGGGAAATAAGTGGCTTTCAGTTCTCCATACATGCAAAGGTAAGTTAGTTATTACAAAAGTTTTGCTGTTGTATGTGCTGAAAGAAAAGCATATGCATTTAAACATTTTTTAAAAAATAAATCACTCAATAGGCTTAAGAAAAATACTCTAGTTCATATATCATTGATCTGACCTTTTGATTCAAGATCAGGGAATGAATCCAAGATGGAAACTAAAACCAAAACCAAAACCAAAAACAAACAAAAATGAATCATTTCACCATGAAAAAGGCATTTCCAGTCTCAGCTAACCTCGACTAGTTTTTATTGCATTATTTTTGAAATGCCAAGAAACTGGCTTTGGCCATATTTGCCATCCAACTGAATCACAGCTGTCAATATGCAATTGCTTGCAACAATTAGCTCAACACCATTATTTGACAAATCCCCTAGAAAGGGACATAGATGCTCTCGGTGTCTAACACGGAATCAAGTAACAGTCAGGCGGGGCTGCAGCACAGGGAGAGAAGTGGGGACGTCCTTGCCCGAGGAAGGGGCTTCAAACAGCCTTCTTTTTTTTTTTTTTTTTTTTTTTGGAAAAGACATACTTGCCCTGATCCTTCGAGTCCTTTCTGTTTTTCAGGAATGGATTGTGGGACTGGCTAAAGAGGGTGGGCGGGAAGCTACCACATCTGGATTCCTTTCTTAAGGACGTCAAGGGGAGAGGAAGAAAAATAGAAATACAGATGTGAAATAGTAATGGTATACAACATGGAGAAAAGAAACCTCATGGAACCTGCTAGCAATTTCCACCAACGCAGTAAAACCCCTTAACTGACAGAAATTCAGTACAATATACACATTAACAACTTCACCATTACTAGGGCTGCCGTTTCAAGCCAAAAAATTAACTACAATATTCAAAAACAGAATTCTCATAAGATTTGAGAAAAATAGAGTGAAAAGGCAATGTTAGCTAAGCTCTTAGCTAAGTCCACTCTTAATGGCCCCCAGTATTTAAACTATCATGGATTAAAGCCATGAAAATAAAAATTTCAATTTGAAATTTTATTAGCATGTTGCTAAAATGGTCAATAAAAACATCAACACGATAGGCTTTGTTGACATAGTTGGAAACCTGCTCTCCCACTTTTAAAACTTTATTTCCACTTCCCCGCCTTCTAAGATTTCTATGTTAGGAAAAGCCAAACTAAATATACTGGCTATGGTGCTGTAATAATGCTGGTTTCTGGAATGTTGCCATGTCTTCCCCCTCCTCTCCTCCAACCCTTTAAAAAATATGACTGTTTTTGAAATGCAGCCCAAGGAGGGAGCAATCTTCGGTTAAGAGCAAGCGACCTTCTGCACAAATTCAAGTTCCCAGACACCAGGTGAACCTTCTCCCTCCCGGGGGCGGGGCCCGCGCTCCTCACCAAATTAGCTGCGCCATTTTCCTCTCGGGACCAGAAAGGCTTCCCTGCTGCCAGCTAGCGCGACTCATAGGCAAATGGGGGTGGGGGGTGGCTTTCGCTTCCCTCGGTGGAAAGGACTGGAAGCAAACCCTATAGCTTTGCCTGCAATACAATGGCAGGAGACTTGGGGCTGGGAGAGCTGGAAGAGTGCCGGGCAGCCGCGGGATAACCCGGAGTCCCGAAGTGCTCGCTGGTGGCATTACTCACAAGTGCCTAAAGGGACAGGCTGGATTTCTTGGAAATCCTGCAGTCTGGGGACACATTCATACAGGCACTGAACTGTGCCCTGAAAGGATCATTTCTCACCTCCGACTGGTCTGTGTGTGCGCGTTTGGGGGTGGTGATGGTTCCCTTTACAGGAGGTCGGGTGACAGTCACGGACTAGTGACCCGCGGGGAAAGCCACGTCCCCTGCTCCCCTCAGCCCTTTCTCCTTGCCCCCGTTACAACTCAAGGGGAGAGCGCGCGCTGCGTTTCCCCCCACACCGTCGCCACCACCGGGGGGCTCAGCCGGGGGCCGCGCAGCTGCCCTTTGGTCCCGGGGCCAGTTCCTGAGACTTCCTGCCACTTGCCGGAGGGGTGCGGGGGTGCAGGCTGGGCCCTGGCCGCCGCAGGAGGGCGCTCGAGGGGGCGGGGGTCGCGGATCGCCGGCCGGGAGGCCCGGGAGCGGGGGAGGGAGCGGGGCGCGGGGAGACAGGAGGAGCAGGCGGCGCCCCACAAGGCTACTCCTTGTCGTCCACCAGGTCGGCCAGCTCCTGGAGCACTCGCAGGCGACCACTGGCGTCGATGCGGCGCTTCTCGCGGATGAGGTCTTCCAGGCTGTGAAACCTGGCCGTGTGCACCTTGTTCTCGCCCAGGTGCACCTTGAGATAGTACTGCTGCTGCGGGGGCTGCGTGCCAGCCGGCACCTCCCCTCCCGCCTTGAACTCCCGCTTGCCAAAGCGGCACCAGGCGGCGAAGCTCTCCGAGTTCGTCCAGCAGATCTCCTCGCTCTTGAGGCCCAGGTGGCCGCAGGCGTTCTGCACCACCAGCTCGGCCACTAGCGGGCGGTAGCGGTACCAGCTATTCACCACCCGGCCCACGTTGGCCGCGCCCGCCTCGTACAGGCTGTCCTGGCGGATCTCGCCCTGGTGCAGGTGGATGATCTGCCCGCCACCCACGTAGACCGCCCAGTGCGGGGCGGGGGCGGGGGCGGGCGGCTCGGGCGCCGGCTGCAGCCACAGCAGCTCCAGCAGGTCGCCGGGCTCGCAGAGCGCGGGCAGCGCTGTGACGGCGTAGACGCTCAGGTCGGCGCCCTGAGGGCCGCCGCTCACTTTGGAGAAGATGCATTCCTGGCCCCGGAAGGCGGAGAACTGAGTTTCGTTGAGGACCAGCTGGTGCAGCAGGTGGTGGTGGTGGCGGCTGGGGCTCTCTGGGCACGGAGTGCAGCCCGGGGGGGCCTTCACGCCAAACTTGTCGGTCTGGCCGCGTTCGTCCAGGTCCTCCTCCTCATCCGAGAAGAAGTAGGCGACCCCGACCCGCAGCTCGTCCTTCTCGATCCCCGACGGGTCCCCTGTGGGCAACTCGCTGTAGTTGAGGTGGGTGATGCGGTCCAGTTGGTTGCCCATCAATGACGCGGCGAGGCGAGGGCCAGGAGCGGGGATCTGCGGAAGCACAGACGAGAAGCAGAGACAACGATCAGAGTCGGGCTGCCCCTCCCCAGGACGTGCAATGGCCCCCGGGACCTGCCCGCCCGCCTACGCGCCGGCACTGGAGTCACCCGTTCCTCCCCAGCGGCAGGACAGGTGCAGAAGCCGCCGGTCCTCGGGGCGAGAGCGGACGCCGGGACCACAGCCTCGGATCCCGTCCCGGAACCCGGTCCAACTCCCACAAGAGGAAAGGCCAGCGGCGGGAAGGCACGCGGGGCCCCAGTGGGGCGGACAGCGCGGGTGGTGGCAGCGCGGGAGACGGACACCCCGGAATGGACCGAGGAGTAGGTTGAAAGGAAGACGGGCGCTTAAGGCCTCAGAGCTTGGAGCAAGCTGCGCTCACGTTTCTGTCCCCACCCTCGCCAGCCCCTCTCTCAGTTTTGCTCTAGGTCGCACTCTTCCCCTGACAGCGCCTCACACAATGACAATGGGACACATTCGCAGACACTCACTGGACACCGGGAAAATTTTGCTCACTTAGGAGTCCAGACACTGACAGGCTGGCTGGTGTATCGGTGTGATCATGTCACATACAGAATGATAAACCTCCGCGACGACACACTCAGACCCCCACATTCGCACAGTTCTAACCCCACGCTCGCACGCTCGCCAGTGCACGTACACCCACGCACCCGGGCACACCTGCCCACACAAGCAGGTGCACTCTGCCCCTCACTTCTCTTGCCTTCTCCCCAGCAGAGCCATTCGG